>NC_133329.1:42635439-43328847 GCF_042186555.1 Aquarana catesbeiana
GGCCCCTGTGGTTCCTGTGTAGTAGAACGGCCATGTTGGCCCCTGTGTTTCCTGTGTAGAAGTACAGCCATGCTGGTCCATGTGGTTCCTGTGTAGTAGAACAGCCATGTTGGCCCCTGTGGTTCCCGTGTTGTAGACCGGCCATGCTGGCCCCTGTGGTTCCTGTGTAGTAGAACGGCCATGTTGGTCCCTGTGTTTCCTGTGTAGAAGTACAGCCATGCTGGTCCATGTGGTTCCTGTGTAGTAGAACGGCCATGTTGGCCCCTGTGGTTCATGTGTAGTAGAATGGCCACGCTGGACCCTGTGGTTCATGTGTAGTAGAACGGCCATGCTGGTCCATGTGGTTCCTGTGTAGTAGAACGGCCATGCTGGTCCATGTGGTTCCTGTGTAGTAGAACGGCCATGCTGGACCCTGTGATTCCTGTGTAGTAGAACGGCCATGCTGATCCATGTGGTTCCTGTGTAGTAGAACGGCCATGCTGGTCCATGTGGTTCCTGTGTAGTAGAACAGCCATACTGGTCCATGTGGTTCCTGTGTAGTAGAACGGCCAGACTGGTCCATATGGTTCCTATGTAGAAGAACGGCCATGCTGGGTTGATGTGAGTCACTAGAAAGCCGTTCCCTCCACATTACACTCCAGACTGCAGGGGGGCAATTATAAGATAAATAACTGAATGATTGCTTCCCACTGCCGGGTATTTGTGATCGTCATTTATTCCATACAATGGCCGCCATGGCACACCGTCATTACCACCTCACACAGCCAGACGTTACTACAATGAAGTCAGAAGGCGTTCTATGTCTGAGTGCGGTGTGTGAATATACAGATAATTCCATAGACATTCGGAGGGCTGCATGACTACATTCCTAACACGTCACCATATACAGCAGTAGGATTGTGAAATAAAAGCTCCACCTTTCATCATTAGAAATCAGTTCTTGATCTCCAGTCATCAACTTTACCTAGGCTGAGTCTGCCGCAGGCAAGAGGAAGTATTTCCTCAGTCTCCTCTCGCTCAGTCATTTGAATGGACTGCCGAATGTGCGACAAACGTGCCAAAGAAGCTCGCGTACCTTTATGGGCGTTTTAAATCGCATGTTTTGAAGCAGACAAAAACAGAGGGGGGCTACTGAGCTAAAGCTCCTTCAGAGTGGAAAGTGAGGCCTCTGTAAACCAGAAAAAAAAAATGTGAATGGATCTTAAAAGTTGTGCCTCATATAACCTTTAGGGCCCATTATCACCTTTCCGGTGGGGTGCACCGTGGTAGCATGCACCTTATCCTAACTCGTGTACATTAATGTGTTGTGGCACCATCCATGACGTATCTCCTTTTTTTTGGACTTTTTGGAGTTGTGTTTTAAAGTGAAATGCCTTAATGCAACGTATTATAACATGTGATAAAATAAATGTTAAAGCAACGCAGCGAGACTCCAAGGTCTGAATAAGCCCTTAAAGGAGTACTCCAGCTAAACTGGAATATTCTGCTTGTAAACCAGTTCCAGCTTAAAACCTGGTTGTTACCTTCCGCCCATGGCTATCTTGCTGGCTAATTCCCGGTCTTCTTAGGCTCCCTTTACATGGACATGACAATCTGCCATTCTCACGCCCGCATTCTCCACCAACTGTGACAGCTGTCAGCAGAAATCCCATTTTCCCCTGGTGATTGGAGGCTCTTGCATGACATTCCAGATCACAGCTTAAGGGAACCAAATAGGGCAACTGGATGTGTTCTTGGTTTGGTTACTAGTTGTGTGGTACAGCGCTGTCATCCGCCATGTTCGTTCACGACCTCATTCATACTGATGCAGTGTGTTATGATGCGTGTTAACATGCGTAGTGTTAGGGCAGCCACTTCATTTGAATGGGCTGCTTAACATATCAAAAAAAGTGAATATATTTTTACATAATGCAACACACAGTAGCCACTACCTTATGTCACTGGACTTCAGGTGGTTATACCAGGATGATGGGTACGCTGCTGGACTTCGGGTGGTTACACCAGGATGATGGGTATGTTGCTGGACTTTAGGTAGTTATACTGAGATGATGGGTACATCGCTGGACTTTGGGTGGTTAAACCGGGATGATGGGTACGTTGCTGGCCTTTGGGTGGTTATACCGGGATGATGGGTATGTCGCTGGACTTTGTGTGGTCATACCGGGATGATGGGTACATCACTGGACTTCGGGTGGTTATACTGGCATGATGGGTACGTCGCTGGACTTTGTGTGGTTATACCAGGATGATTAGTACGTCACTGGACTTCGGTCGTTATACCAGGATGATGGGTATGTCGCTGGACTCCGGGTGGTTATCCTGGGATGATGGGTAAGTTGCTGGACTTTGGGTGGTTATACCGGGATGATGGGTACGTTGCTGGGCTTCAGGCGGTTATACCAGGATGATGGGTATGTTGCTGGACTTTGGGTGGTTATACCGGGATGATGGGTATTTCGCTGGACTTCAGGTGGTCATACCGGGATGATGGATACGTTGCTGGACTTTGGGTGGTTATACCAGGATGATGGGTATGTTACTGGACTTTGGGTAGTTAAACTGGGATGGATGATGGGTACGTTGCTGAACTTCAGGTGGTTATACCAGAATGATGGGAACGTCGCTGGACTTTGGGTGGTTATCCTGGGAAGTTGGGTAAGTCACTGGACTTCAGGTGGTTACACCAGGATGATGTGTATGTTGCTGGACTTTAGGTAGTTATACTGAGATGATGGGTACGTCACTGGACTTCGGGTAGTTAAACCGGCATAATGGGTACGTTGCTGGACTTCAGGTTGTTATACCGGGATGATGGGTATGTTGCTGGACTTTGGGTGGTTATACCAGGATGATGGGTACGGTACTGGACTTTAGGTAGTTATACCAAGATGATGGGTACGGTACTGGACTTTAGGTAGTTATACCAAGATGATGGGTACATCGCTGGACTTTGGGTGGTTAAACCGGGATGATGGGTACGTTGATGGCCTTTGGGTGGTTATACCGGGATGATGGGTATGTCACTGGACTTTGGGTGGTTATACCGGGATGATGGGTGCATTGTTGGACTTCAGGTGGCTATACTGGGATGATGGGAACGTTGCTGGACTTTGGGTGGTCATACCGGGATGATGGGTACGTTGCTGGACTTTGGGTGGTTAAACCGGGATGATGGGTACGTTGCTGGACTTTGGGTGGTTAAACCGGGATGATGGGTACGTTGCTGGACTTCGGGTGGTCAAACCGGGATGATGGGTATGTTTCTGGACTTCAGGTGGTTATACCGGAATGATGGGTATGTTGCTGGACTTTGTGTGGTCATACCGGGATGATGGGTACGTCGCTGGACTTCGGGTGGTTATACCGGGATGATGGGTACGTCGCTGGACTTTGTGTGGTTATATCAGGATGATGAGTACGTCGCTGGACTTCGGTCATTATACCGGGACGATGGGTATGTCGCTGGACTTCGGGTGGTTATCCTGGGATGATGGGTACGTTGCTGGACTTTGGGTGGTTATACCGGGATGATGGGTACGTTGCTGGACTTCAGACGGTTATAACGGGATGATGGGTACGTTGCTGGGCATTGGGTGGTTATACCAGGATGATGGGTACGTTACTGGACTTTGGGTGGTTAAACTGGGATGATGGGTGCGTTGCTGGACTTCAGGTGGTTATACCAGAATGATGGGTATGTCGCAGGACTTTGGGTGGTTATACAGGGATGATGGGTACGTCGCTGGACTTCAGGTGGTTATCCTGGGAAGTTGGGTAAGTCACTGGACTTCAGGTGGTTATACCGGGATGATGGGTACGCCGCTGGACTTCGGGTGGTTACACCAGGATGATGTGTATGTTGCTGGACTTTAGGTAGTTATACTGAGATGATGGGTACGTCGCTGGACTTCGGCTAGTTAAACCGGGATGATGGGTACGTTGCTGGACTTCAGGTTGTTATACCGGGATGATGGGTATGTTGCTGGACTTTGGGTGGTTATACCGGGATGATGGGTATGTCGCTGGACTTCAGGTGGTTATACCGGGATGATGGGTACGTTGCTGGACTTTGGGTGGTTATACTGGGATGAAGGGTATGCCGCTTGACTTCAGGTGGTTACATTGGGATGAAGGGTACATTTCTGGACTTTGGGTGGTTAAACTGGGATGATGGGTACGTTGCTGGACTTCAGGTGGTTATACCGGAATGATGGGTACGTCGCTGGACTTTGTGTGGTTATACCGGGATGATGAGTACGTTGCTGGACTTCGGTGGTTATACAGGGATGATGGGTATGTCGCTGGACTTTAGGTGGTTATACCGGAATGATGGGTACGAGGCTGGACTTTAGGTGGTTATACCGGGATGATGGGTACCTTCCTGGACTTTGGGTGGTTATCCTTGGATGATGTTTACGTTGCTGGACTTCAGGCGGTTATACCGGGATGATGGGTACGAGGCTGGACTTCAGGTGGTTATACCGGGATGATACCTGCAGCTGCCGAGCGACAGCTGAACAAATCTGGGTTTGGCTTTGATGGGCTCTCTGCTATAGTAGCCCGGGAAGCGATGACCTGATATTACTTCAGGTTTCCCCGGATGTCAACGGCGCCATTTTAAAAAAATCAAAAGCGTTCAAAAACACTGATCTTGGTATATCTTGGGCAGAGGAGGGATTTGGCCTCTTATAGACCCCAGATCTCTCCATAAAAAGGACCTGTCACTGCCTATTGCTGTCACGAGGAAGCTTACATTCCTTGTGACAGCAAAAAAAGTGATTAAAAAAAAATAAAAAAGTAAAGCAACAGTGTATAAAACATAAATATTTAGCACGCATGCAAACAGCGATCGTCCCACACACTGCAAACGTCAGATCATGGGCAGTAATTCTAACACTAGACCTCCTCTGTACATCTAAAGTAGTAACCTGTAAAGGCTTCTAAAGCATTGCCTATGGATAGTAAAACTTACGTCATTTGTCACTGTTCCACAGGCGTACGCAATTTTAAAGCATAACATGTTTGGTATCTATTTACTCAGCGTAACATCATCTTTCACATTTTACAAAAAAAATGTTTTTTTGTACAGCGCCTTAAAAAAGTATTCATATCCCTTGAAATTTTACAAATTTTGTCATGTTACAACCAAAAACGTAAATGTATTTTTGGGGGATTTTATGTGATAGACCAACACAAATTGGCACATAATTGTGAAGTGGAAGGAGAATGATAAATGCTTTTCAATTTTTTTTTTTTACAAATAAATATGTGAAAAGTGTGGCATGCATTTGTATTCAACCCCCTTTATTCTGATACCCCTAACTAATATCTAGTGGAACCAATTGCCTTCAGAAGTCACCTAATTAGTAAATATAGTCCACCTGTGTGTAATTTAATCTCAGGATAAATACAGCTGTTCTGTGAAGCCCTCAGAAATTTGTTAGAGAACCTTAGTGAACAAACAGCATCATAAAGGCCAAGGGAACACACCAGACAGGTCAGGGATAAAGTTGTGGAGAAGTTTAAAGCAGAGTTAGGTTATAAAAAACTATCCCAAGCTTTGAACATCTCATGAAGCACTGTTCAATCCATCATCAGAAAATGGAAAGAGTATGGCACAACTGCAAACCTACCAAGACATGACCGTCCACCTAAACTGACCGTCCGGGCAAGGAGAGCATTAATCAGAGAAGCAGCCAAGAGGTCCATGGTAACTCTGGAGGAGCTGCAGAGATCCACAGCTCAGGTGGGAGAATCTGTCCACAGGACAACTATTAGTTGTGCAAATCTGGCCTTTATGGAAGAGTGACAAGAAGAAAGACATTGATGAAAGAAAGCTATAAGAAGTCCAGTTTGCAGTTTGTGAGAAGCCATGTGGGGAACACAGCAAACATGTGGAAGAAGGTGCTCTGGTCAGATGAGACCAAAATTGAACTTTTTGGCCTAAAAGCAAAACACTTTTTTTTTTTTGTGTGGGGGAAAACTAACACTGCACATCACCCTGAACACACATCCCCACGTGAAACATGGCGGTGGCAGCATCATGTTTTGGGGACGCTTTTCCTCAGCAGGAACAGGGAAGCTGGTCAGAGTTGATGGGAAGATGGATGGAACCAAATACAGGGCAACCTTAATGCCGTGTACACACGGGCGGACTTTTCGGCACCAGACGATCTTTCCAACAGACTTTTCAATGGACTTTTGACAGACTTCCAACAGACTTTCAGACGAACGGACTTGGCTACACACCAAAGTCCGACGGATACGTACATGATGACGTATGACTGGACTAAAAGATGTCTGTGAAACTAGGAAGTTGATAGCCAGTAGCCAATAGCTGCCCTAGCGTCGGTTTTCGTCCGTCGGACTAGCATACAGACGAACGGATTTTTCGACCGGACTCGAATCCGTCAGAAAGATTTGAAACATGTTTCAAATCTAAAGTCCGTCTGATTTTTGACCGAAAAGGTCTGTCGGAAGTCCGATGAAGCCCACACAAGGTCGGATTGTCCGACAGATTCGTTCCGGCGGACGAGTTCGGTCGAAAAGTCCACCCGTGTGTACACGGCTTTAGAGGAAAACCTGTTAGAGTCTGCAAAAGACTTGAGACTGGGGCGGAGGTTCACCTTCCAGCAGGACAACGACCCTAAACATACAGCCAGAGCTACAATGGAATGGTTTAGATCAAAGCATATTCATGTGTTAGAATGGCCCAGTCACAGTCCAGACCTAAATCACATTGAGAATCTGTGGCAAGACTTGAAAATTTCTGTTCACAGATGTTCTCCATCCAACCTGACAGAGCTTGAGATATTTTGCAAAGAAGAATAATGGGCAAAAATGTCCCTCTCTAGATGTGCAAAGCTGGTAGAGACATCCCCAAAAGCTGTAATTGCAGTGAAAGGTGGATCTACAAAGTATTGACTCAGGGGGGCACCATACAAATGCCCCCCACACTTTTCACATATTTATTTGTAAAAACAATTGAAAACCATTTATCATTTTCCTTCCACTTCACAATTATGTGCCACTTTGTGTTGGTCTATCACATAAAATCTCTATAAAATGTATTTACGTTTTTGGTTGTAACATGGCAAAATACGGAAAATTTTTAAGCTGTATAAATATTTTTTCAAGGTGTTTTGTGGGGTTTTTTTTGCATTAAAGTTCCAAAAAGTATATCTTTTCCCCAAAAAAATTGCTTTTTAAAAACCGCTGAGCAAATACGGTGTGACATAAAAAAAAAATTGCAAAACCCACCAATCTATTCTCTAGGGCAGTGATGGTGAACCTTGGCACCCCAGATGTTTTGGAAATACACTTCCCATGATGCTCATGCACTCTGCAGTGTAGTTGAGCATCATGGGAAATGTAGTTCCAAAACATCTGGGGTGCCAAGGTTCTCCATCACTTCTCTAGGGCCTCTGCTTTAAAAAAAAAAGATATATTGTTTGGGGGCTCCAGGTAATTTTCTAGCAAAAAATACTGATTGTTACAAATGTATGTAAACAAAAAGGGCCAGAAAAGGCTTGTTCTGGAAGTGGGTAGCGCGTTACTGTGCCTTGTGCTGTGGTGCAAACATATCCATTGGCAAGGGCTCAAGGTCCACTGGTAGGTGCCAAAAAAAGAATGATGTTCGGGCTCCGTTCACGCCATGCAGGTGCAGCGGAGTGCATGTGTGCTTCGGCGTGCTCCCCAGCGTCACACGTAGGGCAGCCCATTCACTTCAATAGGCTGACCTATGCACGGAAAACGCCCCTTACCGTGATCTGTGATCCGCTGTATGCGGTGGAGGCGGGTACAGGTACGTCCTCCCAAAACTAGAGAGCATCCGCCCAGCCGTATATATGTACATTGTCCGGGGGGGAAGTAGTTAAAGAAGTCCCTGACCCTTTTGTAAAATCGCGTCGCAATATGTGTTTTGGACGCTTGCGTTAGCAGATGCGTGGGGATGAGGGGGGTGAGCGTCTACACAGTGCACAAAAAACGCATGTTGAGCTTGCACTGCCAATCATTATTAATGGCATCCCAAACGCGACAAGCAGACACGCGATTCTGCGCACGTCAAAATGCGCAACAAACGCATCAAAATGCGCGGTTAAAAACACGTGCGAAGATCAGCGCACCAGACAGCTACATGAGCTACTTTGGCGCATTGGTCGTGCGTGCGGCAGCCCCGTTGAAATGAATGGGTCGCCTGTGAATCAAATGGTACCGCCCCACGTCTGCTAAAGGGCAGCGCGTATCTGTGTGCGTCAGGGACGCGCGGCTTTGTGTGAACGCAGCCCAAGATGCAGTGATCTCTACAGCATATAACTGCAACAATGTATCCTGAATAGTGCTGAATCCAAGGATAGGGACAGACTGGCTCGATATTCGTTTCCTGCCCTGTGCAGTACCCAGAGAGGGAGGTTGCACAGCAACACCTGATCCTGTGACAAGAAGACATTCCTAGAAGCACTGTGCAAAGTCTGCTGAATCTAGCTGCAAGATAATATACCGAAATCTTTTTTTCTAGCTTTCTAGTATTAGCAGCCCACTGACAGGTCTCCCTCCAGATTGCCCCAGCCAGCGATCACACAATTCGGGAATTCGGCTTAGGGATGACCTGTGTGATCAGATGTAAATCTGAAGACTCCTATGAAGGCAAAGGAGGATCTACAGAGAAACTCTGCAATGAAAGCTGATAGATGTCATGTGACACCCCCTGTGTGTTATACTGCACCGAGAATGACATCATCAGGGTGACCTCATATGCTGCAAGAAGGAGGGGGGGGGTGACAAGGCAAAACGCTGACGTGTCATTTCATCTCCCTGATCATTACCGGAAGATTCTGCTCATTCTAGAACATCCTCTGACCTTTTCTCATGCCATGCATCACAAGTCCTCCCATCATTCGTACAGCAAAGCTGAACTCCGAGAACAAGAACTTTCACTTAAATATAATCCTCAATACCCACAAAAAATATAAATCCACTATGTGTTTCCAAAATGCCATTGCAAACCCAGATATTACCTTGTAGCTGTAGCACTGACATCATCACTGTGCTGTACATAACCTGTGAAAAGAGCAGAGCTGTGGAAGGGGCTACATATATGAGAAAAGTCAAAGTTGCCCCCCCAATTGTGTAGACTACGCGTTTTACAGACATCCGCAAAATGCGTAGACTACTAATGACCACTATGAAATTCCACAAGGTTACTTACTGTTTACTTATAAATCTTTTTTTTTTTCGATTCAGTACTTTTTTTATTCTTTTAACTTATAAATCTTTAACGAGAACCGGTCACACTAGAATCTGAGCATTCCGTCTCAAATGATGACTCTGTATTCGATGTATCAGATCTCAGTTTGCATACACTGAACTGCAGGGCCCCATTGCCCAATCCTGTTATGCTGCCCCAGGAGCGGGGAGACGGCGTGCTATCAGTCTGATTTCAGGCAGGTAACGGGACAGTGATGGTTAGATCTGAGGGAGCCTGTGGGCTCTGACTCTGCGGGACAGCAATGGTCAGACCTAAGGGATCTTCTGGGCTCTGACTCTATGGGACAGCAATGGTCAGACCTGAGGGATCTTCTGGGCTCTGAGTCTACGGAAAAAGTGACGGTCAGACCTGAGGGGGCCTTTGGGCTCTGATTCTACGGGACAGTGATGGTTAGATCTGAGGCAGCCTCTGGGCTCTGACTCTGCAGGACAGCGATGGTCAGATCTGAGGGAGGCTCTGGGCTCTGACTCTGCGGGACAGCAATGGTCAGACCTAAGGGATCTTCTGGGCTCTGACTCTATGGGACAGCAATGGTCAGACCTGAGGGATCTTCTGGGCTCTGAGTCTACGGGACAGTGATGGTCAGACCTGAGGGGGCCTTTGGGCTCTGACTCTACGGGACAGCGATGGTCAGACCTGAGGGATCTTCTGGGCTCTGACTCTATGGGACAGTGACAGTCAGACCTGAGGGGGCTTTTGGGCTCTGACTCTACGGGACAGTGATGGTCAGACCTAAGGGGGCCTCTGGGCTCTGACTCTATTGGACAGCGATGGTCAGATTAGAGGGGCCTCTGAGCTCTGACTCTACAGGACAGCGATAGTCAAACCTGAGGGGGCCTCTGACTCTACAGGACAGTGGTGGTCAGACCTGAGGGGGCCTCTGGGCTCTGACTCTATTGGACAGCAATGGTCAGATTAGAGGGGCCTCTGAGCTCTGACTCTACAGGACAGCGATAGTCAAACCTGAGGGGGCCTCTGACTCTACAGGACAGTGGTGGTCAGATCTGAGGATGTCTCTGGGCTCTGACTCTATTGCACAGCAATGGTCAGACCTGAGGGGCCTCTGAGCTCTGACTCTATGGGACAGCAATGGTCAGGCCTAAGGGAGCCTCTGGGCTCTGACTCTACGGGACAGTGACGATCAGACCTGAGGAGGCCTTTGGGCTCTGACTCTATGCAACACCAATGGTCAGACCTGAGGGGGCCTCTGGGCTCTGACTCTACAGGACAGTGATGGTCAAACCTAAGAGGGCCTCTGAGCTCTAACTCTATGGCACAGCAATGGTCAGGCCTAAGGGAGCCTCTGGGCTCTGACTCTATGGAACAGCGATGGTCAGACCTGAGGAGGCCATCGGGCTCTGACTCTATGGGACACCAATGGTCAGACCTGAGGGGGCCTCTGGGCTCTGACTCTATGGGACAGCAATGGTCAGACCTGAGGGGGCCTCTGGGCTCTGACTCTACGGGACAGCAATAGTCAGACCTGAGGGGGCCTTTGGGCTCTGACTCTATGGGACACCAATGGTCAGACCTGAGGGGGCCTCTGACTCTACAGGACATACAAAAAACTGCTATAAAGAAGAATTTTCAGTGCAGAAGAGACATGCTAAGGGGCAAATGGATATAGTAGCTAATCTGACATTCACTGAAGGTGAATCTTCCTGGCAGATGTGTTTTAAATGATAGTGATTGGTTGACCACCAGTGAATGTATGGTCACCTTCTTACCTACTGCTTGCAAATGTCTTAAAGGATATACAGTACACAGAGCTGTGCATGCACATGGATCAGTGTTGGAATCAACTAACTCAAGACCGCATTGCGCAGGAGTCACGTCACCTCAGACCAGCCAATCAAAATGGCCAAAATTTGGGCAAAAATGTTGGTGCTGGCAAAAGAGCTTGTGGATGTCCAGCACTATCTAGCCCTTATCTCCCCGATCTGACTGTCCCTGTCCCTTTCATACATTGGACATCAGTATTTTCAGTCATGGAGGCTCAGCATCACATATGGCCATTACTGTGGTGAGTACAGCCTGCCTAGGAACGCCCGCTTCTCCAGACTGACACCCACCCATCAAGGCATTTTGATCTTTGCATAACTCCTCCCATAAGCCAGCCCACTGCTTGCATCGGGGCTCTGGAAATTCATTTTCAGGAAGCACTCTGCCAGCCCCTCCCACCAGCAACGATCTGCCTGCACTGCATAGGGAAGCACAGAGACCCAGCGTGACATCACAGGGACTTAAACAATGTATATAATTAAAACGAGTTTTTTAATGTCGTTATTATGTTGATGAGGGGGGCCAGGGCGGCTGTAGGCGAAGCGACTTGTACACAGTGGGAGCCTGTCAGCAAGTCCCGCCCAATGATTCACAGCCGGGACCTGCTGATCAGCTGCATGCAATCACAGCTCAGAGCTCTGTGTTGACATTCAACACAGAGCTCTGTACACAGAGAACAATCTCTGTGCTTCTTATTCCTGCAAAGGGATAAGAAACTGAGAGATCATTTAGAAAAAGCAGCAAACATTACACATTGTTAGGCACATATTTAACCCCTTGATCACCCCTAGATGTTAACCCCTTCCCAGCCAGTGTCATTAGTACAGTGACAGTGTATCGTATTATCACTGATCACTGTATTTGTGTCACTGGTAGTGGCAGTTAGTCATCCCCCCCCCCAGTGTCAGTTAGTGTCAGATTTTCCTGCCGCACTATCACAGTCCCATTATAAGTCGTTGATCGCCGCCTTTACTAGTAAAATAAAAAAAAACTTAAATTCCAGTTTAATTTTACAGTTTATAGATGCGACAACTCTTGCGTAAACCAATCAATATACGCTTATTGGGATTTCTTTTTTCACCAAAAATATGTAGCAGAATACATATTGGCCTAAATTGATAAAAAAAAGTAAAAAAGTTCAAATTAAAATTCCATATAGCAATGTTTGTAGATGCTATAACTTTCAATCAAACCAATCAAAATACACTTTTTGGGATTTTTTTTTAATTAAAAACCTGTACCAGAATACATTTTGGCCAAAATATATGAAGAAATTGAAGAGTTCCACCCAAAAGTGGAACTTCTGCTTCAAGCACCCTCTTGCCCACTTGCATGCCACATTTGGCATGTCATTTTTTTTTGGGGGGGGAGCAGGGACCTAGTTTTGACAGGTACCCAGCTCCCACTTCCTGCTCTCCCCCTGGGCGACTCCTCCTCTCCCCCTGCGCAACTCCTCCTCTCCCCCTAGGCGACTCCTCCTCTCCCCCTAGACGACTACTCCTCTCCCCCTAGGTGACTCCTCCTCTCCCCTTGGGCAACTCCTCCTCTCCCCCTGGGTGACTCCTCCTCTCCCCCTAGACGACTCCTCCTCTCCCCCTAGACGACTCCTCCTCTCCCCCAGATGACTCCTCCTCTCCCCCTAGACGACTCCTCCTCTCCCCCTAGGTGACTCCTCCTCTCCCCTTGGGTGACTCCTCCTCTCCCCCTAGACGACTCCTCCTCTCCCCCTGGGCGACTCCTCCTCCTCTCCCCCTGGGCGACTCCTCCTCTCCCCCTAGACGACTCCTCCTCTCCCTCGGGCGACTCCTCCTCTCCCCCTGGGCGACTCCTCCTCTCCCTCTGGGCAACTCCTCCTCTCCCCCTGGGCAACTCCTCCTCTCCCCCTGAGAGACTCCTCCTCTCCCCCGGGTGACTCCTCCTCTCCCACAGGTGACTCCTCCTCTCCCTCTGGGCGACTCCTCCTCTCCCTCTGGGCGACTCCTCCTCTCCCTCTGGGTGACTCCTCCTCTCCCCCTGGGCGACACCTCCTCTCCCCCTGGGTGACTCCCCCTCTCCCCCTAGACGACTCCTCCTCTCCCCCTGGGCGACTCCTCCTCTCCCCCTAGACGACTCCTCCTCTCCCCCTGGGCGACTCCTCCTCTCCTCCTAGACGACTCCTCCTCACCCCCTGGCGACTCCTCCTCTCCCCCTAGGCGACTCCTCCTCTCCCTCTTGGCGACTCCTCCTCTCCCCCTAGACGACTCCTCCTCTCCCTCGGGCGACTCCTCCTCTCCCCCCGGGCGACTCCTCCTCTCCCTCTGGGCAACTCCTCCTCTCCCCCTGGGCGACTCCTCTTCTCCCCCGGGCAACTCCTCCTCTCCCACAGGCGACTCCTCTTCTCCCCCGGGCAACTCCTCCTCTCCCACAGGCGACTCCTCCTCTCCCTCTGTGCAACTCCTCCTCTCCCCCCGGGCGACTCCTCCTCTCCCTCTGGGCAACTCCTCCTCTCCCCCTGGGCGACTCCTCTTCTCCCCCGGGCAACTCCTCCTCTCCCACAGGCGACTCCTCCTCTCCCTCTGTGCAACTCCTCCTCTCCCCCTGGGCGACTCCTCCTCTCCCCCATGGTGACTCCCCCTCTCCCCCTAGACGACTCCTCCTCTCCCCCTGGGCGACTCCTCCTCTCCCCCTAGACGACTCCTCCTCTCCCCCTGGGCGACTCCTCCTCTAACCCTAGACGACTCCTCCTCTCCCCCTGGGCGACTCCTCCTCTCCCCCTGGGCGACTCCTCCTCTCCCCCTAGGCGACTCCTCCTCTCCCCCTGGGCGACTCCTCCTCTCCTCCTAGATGACTCCTCCTCTCACTCTGGTCGACTCCTCCTCTCCCCCTAGACGACTCCTCCTCTCCCCCTCCCTCTCTGCAATCTTCTGGGACATATCACAGGTCCCAGAAGATTGCCTGGCCACTAAGAGAACGCAGCACATCTCGTTCATGCACATCTTGCCCACCCAGGTGTGAAGCCACAAGCTGTCACAGCCAGTCGCCCACACTTACAATACCAGTGCCACGGAGAGGAGGGAGAAAGGAGCGAGACTTCGGGCGCCCACATTGCTGGACCATGGGACAGGTGAGTGTATGTTTATTAAAAGTCAGCAGCTACACTTTTTGTAGCTGCTGACTTTTAATAAACTTACAAACGGGTGGAACTCCACTTTAGAGACCGCCCTATAGCAGATTTACTGTTAGAGGGCGGCGATTCTGTGCAGAATCACGTATATATATAATGTATAATGTATATAATGTATATGTATATAAGTGAGTACACCCCTCAGTCACATTTATGTAAATCTTTTCTTCTATCTTTTCATGTGACAACACTGAAGAAATGACACTTGTCTACAATGTAAAGTAGTGAGTGTACAGCTTGTATAACAGTGTAAATTTGCTGTCCCCTCAAAATAACTCAACACACAGCCATTAATGTCTAAACCGCTGGCAACAAAAGTGAGTACACCCCTAAGTGAAAATGTCTAAAATTGGGCACAATTACCCATTTTCCCTCCCCGATGTCATGTGACTCGTTAGTGTTACAAGATCTCAGGTGTGAATGGGGAGCAGGTGTGTTAAATTTGGTTTTATCACTCTCACTCTCTCATACTGGTCACTGGAAGTTCAACATGGCACCTCATGGCAAAGAACTCTCTGAGGATCTGAAAAAAAGAATGGTTGCTCTACATAAAGATGGCCTAGGCTATAAGAAGATTGCCAAGACCCTGAGACTGAGCTGCAGCACGGTGGCCAAGACCATACAGCGATATAACAGGACATCTTCCACTCAGAACAGGCCTCGCCATGGTTGACCAAAGAAGTTGAGGTCACGTGCTCAGCATCATATCCAGAGGTTGTCTTTGGGAAATAGACATATGAGTGCTGCCAACATTGCTGCGGAGGTTGAAGGGGTGGGGGGTCAGCCTGTCAGTGCTCAGACCATACGCCACACACTGCATCAAATTGGTCTGCATGGCTGTCATCCCAGAAGGAAGCCTCTTCTAAAGATGATGCACAAGAAAGCCCACAAACTGTTTGCTAAAGACAAGCAGACTAAGGACATGGATTACTGGAACCATGTCCTGTGGTCTGATGAGACCAAGATAAACTTATTTGGTTCAGATGGTGACAAGCGTGTGTGGGGGCAACCAGGTGAGGAGTACAAAGACAAGTGTGTCTTGCCTACAGTCAAGCATGGTGGTGGGAGTGTCATGGTCTGGGGCTGCATGAGTGCTGCCGACACTGGGGAGCTACAGTTCATTGAGGGAACCATGAATGCCAAAATGTACTGTGACATACTGAAGCAGAGCATGATCCCCTCCCTTCAGAGACTGGACCGCAGGGCGGTATTCCAACATAACGACCCCAAACACACCTCCAAGACAACCACTGCCTTGCTAAAGAATCTGAGGGTAAAGGTGATGGACTGGCCAAGTATGTCTCCAGACCTAAACCCTATTGATCATCTGTGGGACATCCTCAAACAGAAGGTGAAGGAGCGCAAGGTCTCTAACATCCACCAGCCCCGTGATGTAGTCATGGAGGAGGGGAAGAGGACTCCAGTGGCAACCTGTGAAGCTCTGGTGACCTTCATGCCCAAGAGGGTTAAGGCAGTGCTGGAAAATAATGGTGGCCACACACAAAATATGGACGCTTTGGGCCCAATTTGGACATTTTCACTTAGGGGTGTACTCACTTTTGTGAGATACCGTACATGATTCTGCACTTCTGGGTAGGGGGCGCGCTGCTTCTGCTGTGATTAGCCACAGCAGAATCTGATCAGTGGGTGCCAGCCAATGGATGTCCGCCGGCGTCCGCTGATTGTCAATGAGACAGACAAGGCAGAGCTCTGTTCTGACAGGGGGGGGAGTAATGGATCTTCTTTCCCTGCAAAGCAGGGAATAAAATCCAGCACATCTCTTAGTAAAAGCAGCACATAGTAAACACAAAAACACTGGCTAGCCACAGATTTAACCCCTTCCCAGCCAGTGTCATTAGTACAGTGACAGTGCATATTTTTTTAGCACTGATCACTGTATTAGTGTCACTGGTTCCTGCAAAGTGTCAAATGTGTCAGTTAATGTCAGATTGCCTGCCATACTATTGCAGTCTCGCTATAAGCCGCTGATCGCCGCCATTACTAGTAAAATAAATAAATAAAAATAAATAAATAAATAAATAAATAAATAAATAAATAAATAAATAAAGTAAATAAATAAAAATAAATAAAGTCAATAAATAAAAAACTAAAATTCCAGTATACTTATATAGTTTGTAGACGTGATAACTTTTGCATAAACCAATCAATATACGCTTATTGGGATTTTTTTTCACTAAAAATATTTAGCAGAATTCATGAAGAAATTAGATTTTTTCTTTTTTTTCTTTTATTGGATGTGTTTTATAGCAGAAAGTAAACAATTTATTTTTCAAAATTGTCGGCCTTTTCTTGTTAATAGCGCAAAAAATAAAAACCGCAGAGGTGATCAAATACCACCAAAAGAAAGCTCTATTTGTGGGGGAAAAAGGACGTCAATTTTATTTGGGTATAGTGTCGCACGACCGCGCAATTTTCAGTTAAAGTAAAGCATGCTATATGCACAGCATGTTCAGCACTCTGTCAGTGTAACACTTCCAGGGATTTATTACCTCCCACAGAGATCACAGGACATTGCCTGCCAGCCTTATTTTTATTTTTTTGTTCCAGAAGGACGGGGCCATATTTGTTCAAGCCTCATCCAGGGTCTCCGGCGTCCACTCCCTGGACTGAGATGCTGGCACAGAGATGACACAATCATGTAAATCCTGGTGCCTGTGCAATTGGAGGCTGTGTTCACAAATATCTGATGCAGATCAGCCCCAACGCAGCCTCTGGCTTGCCACAAAGTTACAATGTTCTAGTCTGATCACTGGGGGAGGGGAGACTGAGGAAATGCTTCCTCCTGCCTGCAGCAGACTGATCATCTCAGCCTAGGTAAAGTGGATGCCCGGGGATCAAGGATGACTTTTTAATGATTGATACCAGTGCCAGGACAAGGTCATTTAGAGTCTAGGGGTGAAAATTCCAAACTGCCCCCCCCCCCCCAAATTTATATGAGCATTATGTGTCAAGTCAGCAAAAATCCCCTCACAAAAAAACTGAGCACTAATCTGCATGCTTACCCCCTGAGCATAAATCCCCTCCCAGTACAAATCTTCCCCTTGCTGAAATCCCCCCTCTCAGCACAAATCTTTGCCCCTCCCCCCCACCATTCCTAGCTCAAATCCTCTACGCCTAAAATTTCCCCTCCTAGTACACATTTTCTCCCCCCTCACTTCAAATTCTCCTTTAATCCCCCTCCTAGCACTAATCTGCATACTTACCCCCTAAGCATAAATTCCCCCTCCTCCCAGTATAAATCCCCCCACCCTGCTGAAATACCAGATCTCAACACAAATCCCCCCTCCCAATCTCCCCCCTGGCTCAAATGCCCCCTCCCCCCCAAAAAAATCCCCCCCAATCCCCCCTTCTAGCACAAATTTTCTTTTCCCCATCCCCCCTCCCGACACAAAACCCCCTAAATCACCACTCTTAACACGCCCCCCCCCCCAAACAATACTTACCCCCTAAGCATAAATTCCCCCTCCTCCAAATATAAATCCACCTCCTGCTGAAATTGCCCCCCCCCAAATCTCCCCCCTAGCTCAAATGCCCTCCCTCCCCCAAATCCCCCCTGCTAGCACAAATCTTCTTTTCCCCATCCCCCCTCCCAACACAAAACCCCCTAAATCACCACTCTTAACACCCCCCCCCAAACAATACTTACCCATTAAGCATTAATTCCCCCTCCTCCAAATATAAATCCACCCCCCTGCCTGCTGAAATTTCCCCCCCTCTCCCCAAATTTACTCCCTGGCTCAAATGCCTCCCCCCCCAAAAAATCCTCCCAATCCCCCCCTTCTAGCACAAATCTTCTTTCCCCAATGCCCCCTCCCGACACAAAACCCTCTAAATCACCACTCTTAACACCCCTCCCCCCCCAAACACAATACTTACCCCATGAACATAAATTCCCCCTCCTCCAAATATAAATCCACCCCCTCTGCTGAAATTGCCCCCCCCTCCACCCAAATTTACCCCCTAGCACAAATCTTCTTTTCCCCATGCCCCCTCCTGACACAAAACCCTCTAAACCACCACTCTTAACATGCCCCCACCAAACAATACTTACCCATTAAGCATTAATTCCCCTTCCTCTAAATATAAATCCACCCCCCTGCTGAAATTGCCCCCACTCCCCCCAAATCTACCTCCTGGGTCAAATGCCCCCCCAAAAAAAATCCTCCCAATCCCCCCTTCTAGCACAAATCTTCTTTCCCCCATGCCCCCCTCCCGACACAAACCCCCCTAAATCACCACTCTTAACACCCCTATCCCCCCAAAACAATACTTACCCCCTGCTGCCCCCCAAATTCCTCCTTCCAAAACAAATTCCCCCCCCCTCCTTGTGCCCCCCCGCCCCCCCATCACATGATACCACAGTGCCCAGGCCAGCTGCCCCTCCTGCCCCCCCCCCCCTCTTGTCCCGGCCCTGATTGTTACATACAAAGGTGAGATATTACCAGACAAAATATGATGTTTGGAGAAATATTTATGCAGAGATGAACTCTTTTGCTGCCACTGACATAAAGCTTCCATCGGCAGTAGTGAGGGGCGTTTACAAACATTACAAGCTGACGTTGATCCTGATGTTGTACAACCGCCAAGTCACTTCCACAGACCCTCGGAATGCATACCCCCCCCCCATCCCCCCTTATATGACCGTCCCCTCCATGTTTCCATGTCCCTGGACCCCACTACCCCACCCCCCCGTAGGTTCGAATCATGCAGGGTGGATGTCACTGGATAGAGGGGAGGGAGAGCAGCGAATGTCCATTCACCGATCTCCAATCTGATCAGTTGGTGCCAGCCAATGGATGTCCGCCGGCGTCCGCTGATTGTCAAGGAGACAGACAAGGCAGAGCTCTGTTCTGACAGGGGGGGAGTAATGGATCTTCTTTCCCTGCAAAGCAGGGAATAAAATCCAGCACATCTCTTAGTAAAAGCAGCACATAGTAAACACAAAAACACTGGCTAGCCACAGATTTAACCCCTTCCCAGCCAGTGTCATTAGTACAGTGACAGTGCATATTTTTTTTAGCAATGATCACTGCATTAGTGTCACTGGTTCCCACAAAGTATCCCCCCCCCCCAAAGAAAAAAAAAAGGTAAAAATAGCTGGTGAAGAAAAGCTTAATGTAAAAGGGGAATTTATTTTTGTTCCACTTTTTATTTTTTTTTTTTGGCTTTAAAGGTTTTTTTACCTTCAGTGTGCAGCTCCCCCCCCATACTTACTTGAGCCCCATCTTGATCCAGCGATGTTGCACAAGAGAAGCGGCTCTCCTGGGCCTTTCCCTCCTCATGCAGCAGCCACTGGCTTCTCCTGCTGTCAATCACAGCCAGTGAGGAGGGAGCAGGGGTGGGCCTTAGCTGTGTTCTCTAGCCCCCCCCCCCCCCCAGCGAGCAGCTTGTTATTGGGCCACTCAGCAAGGGGGGAGGGGCCTAGAACATGATGGGGGACCCGAGAAGAGGAGGATCGAGGCTGCTCTGTGCAAAACCATTAGACAGAGCAGGTAAGTATAGACATCTTTGTTATTATATAAAAAAATGCCTTTACACACACAGTTTGTAGCCATGGTAATGCAATAATGTGTGTGATACATATATTGGCACCAACTGTTCATTTTAAGGACAAAAAAAAAAAAAGAGAGAGAAAAGTATCAACTCCACTGTGTTCAATAGGAAGAGCTGATACATTGTTACCACCAGGAGGTCACTCTGGATGATCTGTCATTCTTATAGGGGACCATACACTATACAATCTGATTGTACAATCTCTTTTAGACTGTCTAAAACGATGTAATGTGACAACAAAACTTAACAATCCTTTCCATGAATATCAAATTCAGCAGGCCATCACACTATGTAGCTAATGGCAGATCTAAAGGAGATTGTATAGTGTATGGTCCGTCTTTAATAGTCCTGACTAAGCCAATGCTTTCATAGCCTGTACAGCATGAGTGGTCAACTCTTTTCATAAGGCGACGGGGAAGGGGGGATCTCAACCGCAGCCCCTGACTTTATCAAAGGGGCACACATAATATTCAGTGACTGCTGATTTGTTACATGAGATGGTCAGAGAGTGAAGACACACCGCAAGAGATGGTCAGAGACTACAGGCTCGTTACAAGAGATGGTCAGAGACTACAGGCTCGTTACAAGAGATGGTCAAGGATTGCAGACTCAATACAAAAGATGGTCAGAGAGTGTAGAAATGCTGCAGGGGATGGTCAAAGACCTCAGGCTTGTTACAAGAGATAATCAAGGTTTGCAGGCTTGATACAAGAGATGGTCAGAGAGTGAAGACACACCGCAGGAGCCAGTCAGAGACTACAGGCTTGTTACAAGAGATGGTCAAGGATTGCAGACTTGGTACGAAAGATGGTCAGAGAGTGTAGACATGTTGCAGAAGATGGTCAGAGACAACAGGCTTGTTACAAGAGATAATTAAGGGTTGCAGCCTTGATACAAGAGATGGTCAGAGAGTGAAGACACACCGCAGGAGACAGTCAGAGACTACAGGCTTGTTACAAGAGATAGTTAAAGATTTCAGGTTTGATATAAAGGATGGTCAGAGAATGTACAAATGTTGCAGGAGTTGGTCAGAGACTACAGGCTTGTTCCAAGAGATAGTGAGAGAGTGTAGACATGCTGCTGGAGATGGTTGCTCTCCTTTGTATCTCTATGGGGGGTGTCCCCAAGCACTGGCTGCTACATCTGTATTAAGCGTGGCTACATTCCCTTGGAGGGTCCTAATGAGCCACCCTCAAAACCGATGTAGCGGCCAGTGCTTGGGGACACCCCCATAGAGATACAAAGGAAAGCAACCATCTCCTGCAGCATGTCTACACTCTCTCTTGTATCAAGCCTGTAGTCTCTGACCACCTTCACATGTCCCTGCACTGCTCATGGTTGCAGGGCGGTCCGGCCTTGAACGGGTCAGGATGGACCGCCTGACGAATGTGACGTGCCATTTAATTTTTGCCACGGTACGAGTACAGCCCGCATTTCTTGGTTTAGGCGGGCAGTAAAACCATAGCGCATCCATCCGCTTTTTAAATTTTTGCCACAGCACGAGTACAGCCCTGAGTGCTCGCATTTCTTGGTTTAGGTGGGCAGTCGCGGGGGGAGGGGGCAGTAAGACCATAGCGCAACCGTCTGCTATTTTTTATTTTTGCCACGGCACGAGTATCGTCCTGAATGCCCACATTTTTTGGTTTAGGTGGGCAGTAAAACCATAGTGCAACCATCCGCTTTTTTAATTTTTACCACGGCACGAGTACAGCCCTGAGTGCCCACATTTCTTGGTTTAGGTGGGCAGTCGGGGGGGGGGGCAGTAAAACCATAGCGCAACCGTCCGCTATTTTTTATTTTTGCCACGGCACAAGTACCGCCCTGAATGCCCACATTTCTTGGTTTAGGTGGGCAGTCGGGGGGGGGGGGGGTAGTAAAACCATAGCACAACCGTCCGCTATTTTTTATTTTTGCCACGGCCCGAGTACCGCCCTGAATGCCCACATTTCTTGGTTTAGGTGGGCAGTGCAACCATCCGCTTTTTTGATTTTTGATTTTTGCCACGGCACAAGTACAGCCCTGAGTGCCCGCATTTCTTGGTTTAGGTGGGCAGTCGGGGGGGGGCAGTGAAACCATAGCGCAACCGTCCGCTTTTACTGCCCGTATGAGCTAGCAATGTTTTATAGAATTTTATTAATGCGTTCATTAAATAATAAAAAAAAAACGAGTGTTAAATACTACTCTATCGACTCCATATCCTAACGTCGATAAAAAAATGTCAAAAGCGATTGGACGTGTGCGTCAATACGCATCCATAACGCAAGTCGACGCACAAAAAAGGAAACGCACACAACTGCTACGGAAGAGAAAAAAAAAAACCCAGCGCCTCCACGCACACGCCCCTAGATCCATAAGGGTCCCTTATCAATAATAAATTAGATGATGTATTTCAATAAATCCCGTGTTCCTTAGAGCGGATGGCCCGCTCTCCGGAAATCTCACGCCCGCCGGCGAATCGCCCACGTGTGACCATACTGACAGCAGACCCGTCAGCCGCAGCGTGATGACATCCCGCCCTGCCCGTGTATACTGCAACGCATTACATGGCAGAACTCAGGTGCAGATCTAGGCTCGTCCCCCGAACCTCAGCAACATCCGAATGAGAAAAAAAAAATAAAAAAGGGGGAAGATGGAAGGCCGTGTCCGCGTCTCTGTGCACATGACCGGCTACAAAATGATTCATAAAACCATCGGGGCACACACACACACACACACACACGGGCAGCACAGCTGTGCAAAGAGCATGTTAATGGGGGACGTGCAGTGAATAATAATGAGCTTCCCCACACACCCGTGTCATGCATGTGCGCGCTGCAGTACAGAATACAGAAGGGCCCTTAACCCCCCCCCCCCTTCCCTTCGCTTACAGGATTGGACGGAGGGCTCACCCCACACTCACACACAGCGCCATGAATGGAGGCACAGCTGTGTGTGATTGTGCGCTGTGTAGTACACATGCAGCATGAATGAGAGAGAGAGAGAGAGACGACAGACACACTCAGTCTCACACATTCGGGATTGCAGGGCGCACACACACACGAGCAAACGGGCGACGCACGCGGCTTTTTATAATCACACATCACCGGTCACTCATTTTATTCCCATCACATTCCTTCCTGAGAAAAAAGCCTGAAGGTGGTGCCGCAGCCACACCACCAGCCGGTGAACCGGTATCGACGTAGACAAGAATATATATATACGTCGCCGGCGCACCACAGATCCCTTATCGTATTCATTAAAACGATCACATTCGCAATTAGCACAGGGGGGGGGGGACAGCGTTTCGAGGCCAACGCAGGACGCCTTCGTCAGGCACGTTACACGATCATTATTTGTAATTCACACCGATGGCGGTGCAAACGCGTCTCGGAACGGGTCAATAAAAAATTCACAAGTTTGGCGCGTTTTTTTTTGTTTTTTTTTACGCACGCTTGGACAATTGCACACATTCACACCTAATTCACACCGAGATTGCTGTCCATTACACACACACACTCCATTGCTCCCCCCCCCCCCCCCCCCGGCTCAGGAGGACGGATCAGATCATCTTATCCAACAGGCGCTACCGATCAATACAATATGCAAGAGAGAGACGTATTATGCAGCAGCCCCCTCTGGCTATGTAACAACCATCCCTAAATACAATGCAACAATGTAACAATGATCTCACAATGTATCCAACCTTACTACTTTACTATGTAACTGTGTACAATACAATTCTCTGCAATACATTTGTTCCACTAGGATATACATCTAATAATGGACCAGGGAGGTATAGATAAAATACATACTGTATTCACAGTACATATATATATAGATATATATCTATATCTAGATATATATCTAAATATATATATCTAGATATAGATATATATCTATATAGATATCTATATATATATATCCATATAGATAAGGAGATAGATAGATAGATAGATAGATAGATAGATAGATAGATAGATAGATAGATAGATAGATAGATAGATAGATAGATAGATAGATAGATAGATAGATAGATAGATAGATAGATCTGTACAAACTGATGGTGCTATATAAATCCTGTATAATAATAATATTATTAATAATAATAATAATAATAATAATAAAAATATATATATCTATATAGAGATATATATCTCTATATAGATATCTATATATATATATAGATATATATATCTAGATAGATAGATATATATCTATCTATATATCTATCTATCTAGATATATCTATCTATCTATCTATATATATATATATATATATATATATATATATATATATATATATATATATAATTTTCATTATTAGAATTATACAGGATTTATATAGCACCAACAGTTTGCACAGTGCTTTATATATATATTTTAGATATATAGATATATAGTATACATTAAATACACATTCCTGCATACATTATACAGTCATCGATCTATGTATCTTTATATAGTGTCACCAATAGAGATAGATAGATAGATAGATAGATAGATAGATAGATAGATAGATAGATAGATAGATAGATAGATAGATAGATAGATAGATAGATAGATAGATAGATAGATAGATAGATAGAGCTATAAGGTATACTTACAGTCCTGCATTATATAGGTATATAGTTATACATTATGTATATACATGCAGGTAGCTCCACTATAGAGACATTCATCTAGCAGTAATGCATTGACAGTATATAGTACAAGTGTGTAACAAACAGGCATGTATATACATCAGACACCTATATATACATACGTAGTAAAGTCCTGGGATGTATAGATTCAGTCCACAGTCTCTGTATCTATATGAGGAACCCCAGGCATACAGCCAGTTCCACTATAGATACATCCATCTTCAGTAATAACAGTGGCTGGTACAAAATAAATGTACCATATACAGACATGTATGGATCCATATGTATGGATATATAGTGTAGTCCTGCTGTATAGGTGTTTAAAGTCAATCTACAGGCAAAGGCTTTAGTACATATATTAAAAAAAAACCTCAAGCATGTAACCATTCCCAGCAGGAAATCTCCATCCTTTAGGGACTAGTACAATGTATATATTTAGAATATACCGACATATATGCATCCATGTATACAGATAAAGAATCGGCCTGCTGTACAGGATGTGTAGATCTACAGGCCATACTATTATACCTATATAAAGGATCCCAATTATGCAGCCAGTTCCAGCAGGAAATATCAATTTTTTTAGTGACTTTAGTGACCTATATATAATATACTGACATTTATGTATCCATATATTGTATAGTTTTGATGTATAGAATGTAATGATTCAATCTAGACTCTATGCTATGTATCTATATAAAGAGCCCCAATAATGCAGCCAGTTCTACTATAGAAATATCTGTCTTTCGGTAATACAGTGACTAGTGCAATATATATATATATATATATATATATATATATATATATATATATATATATATATATATATATATTCAGACATGTATGTATCCGGTGTATACATGTATAGGCATATAGGATGTAAAGGTTCAATCTACAGGCTATACTTTGTATCTATAGGAAGATCATCAATCATGAGCCATTTCCATAAGCAAAATTCATCTTTTAATAACTAGTACAATCTGTGTATAATATGCTGACATGTGTGTATCTATATATACAGATATACTAGAACCCTGGTGTGTAGAATGTATAGGTGTAAAGATTCTACAGTCTATACTAGGGGTCACCAAACTTTCTAAACAAAGGGCCGGTTTACTGTCCTTCGGGTTTTAAGGGGGCCGGACTGTGGCCATTGGGAGTAGAAATGGTCCCGATATCATTGAGAGAATAATAATGCCCCATTGTTTGTCTCAGTGGGAGTAATTCTGCCCCATCATTGGTGACATTGGGAGAAACTGTGCCCCATTGTTGGAATCACTTGGAGGAATTGTCCCCTATCATTGGTGTCATTGGAAGAAATTGTCCCCTATCATTGGTGTCATTGGAAGAAATTGTCCCCTATCATTGGTGTCATTGGAAGAAATTGTCCCCTATCATTGGTGTCATTGGAAGAAATTGTCCCCTATCATTGGTGTCATTTGACCCCATTATTGGTGTCATTGGAAGAAATTGTTCCCCATCGTTGGTGTCATTGGGGGAATTGTGCCCCATCGTTGGTGTCATTTGGGGAATTGTGCCCCATTGTTAGTGTCATTGCGGGAATTGTGCCCCATCGTTGGTGTCATTGGGGGAATTGTGCCCCATCGTTGCTGTCATTGGGGGAATTGTGCCCCATCGTTGGTGTCATTGGGGGAATTGTGCCCCATCGTTGGTGTCATTGGGGGAATTGTGCCCCATCGTTGGTGTCATTGGGGGAATTGTGCCCCATCGTTGCTGTCATTGGGGGAATTGTGCCCCATCGTTGGTGTCATTGAGGGAATTGTGCCCCATCGTTGGTGTCATTGGGCCTCATTATTGGTATCATTGGGAGAAAATGTGCCCCATCGTTGGTATCATTGGGAGGGGAATAGTGCCCCATCTTTGGTGTAATTGGGAGAAATTGTGTCCCTTCATTGGTGCGAGTGGGGGGGGGGGATTGATTATGTCCCATTGTTAGTATCAGTGGATGAAACATTCCCCCAAGGGCCACATAAATGCAAGCAAAGGGCCGCAGTTTGGAGACCCCTGGTCTATACTATGTATCTATCCTCAATCATGAGCCATTTCCTTTAATAAATATCCATCTTTAAGTAAATAGTACAGTCTATACATAATATACTGACATGTATGTATCCATATATGTATAGGATCTATGCTTCATTTTCTATTCTATACTATGTATCTATAAGAAGACCCCTAAGCATGCAGCCAGTTCCAGTAGGAAATATCAGTCTGTCAGTACTACAGTGACTAGTGCAATATACTGTATATGTATAATATAGGGGCATGTATGTATTTGTATATAAAGATACAATATAATCATGGTGTACAGGGTGTATAGATTTTGTAGGATGTATAGATTCAGTCTACAGACAATACTATGTATCTATATGAAGAGTTCCCAGCATGCAGCCAGTCCCACTATGGAAATATCCATTCTCCGGTAATACAGTGACTTGTACTATATATACTTATTTCATACAGATGTGTATGTGTCCATATATACAAATATACTATAGCCCCAGTGTAAAGAATGTATAGGATGTAAAGATTCAATCTACAGTCTATCCATATATACAGATATAGTATAGCCCCGGTGTATAGAATGTAGATAATCAATCTACAGGCTATACTATGTATCTATAGGAAGACCCACAAGTATGCATCCATTACTATTAAGAAATATCCATCTTTTAGTGACTAGTACAATCTATGTATAATACAACATGTATGTATCTATATATACAGATATATTATAGCCCTGCTGTATAGGATGTATAGATGTAGCCTATACTATATATCCATCAGAAGAGCCCCCAGTATGCAGCCAGTCCCACCATGGAAATCTCCACCTATCAGTAATAGAGTGACATGTATAATATACATATTATATACAAACATGTATGTATCAATATATACAGATATACTATAGCCCTGGTGTATAGGGTGTACAGATGTAATCTATACTACCCTGTTTCCCCCGAAAATAAGACCTAGCGTGATGGCTGCAATATAAGCCCTACCCCCCAAATAAGCCCTAGTTAAAGTCCTTGTAGGTCTTATTATCAGGGTAGGGCTTATTTTCAGGGAAGCAGAGTATATACCTATAGGAAGAGCTCCCAATCTGCAGCCAGTCCCACTATGGATATCTCCACCTATCAGTAATATAGTGACTTCTATAATATTATATCCAGATGTGTGTATCCATATTTACAGATATAATATAGCTCTGGTATATGGAATGTATAGGATGTAAAGATTCAATCTACAGTCTATACTATGTATCTATAAAAACACTGGCAAGCATGCAGCCAGTTCCATTAAGAACTAGTACAATCTATGTATAATATACTGACATGTATGTATTCATATATACAGATATACCATAGCCCTGGTGTAGAGGCTGCACAGAGGTAGCCTATACTATATATCCATAAGAAGAGCTTAAAGCTTGTCCCACTATGGAAATATCCATATCAGTAATAGAGTGACTAGTACAATCTATGTACAATATACTGGCATATACAGATATAACAAAGTCCTGCTGTATAGGGTGTGTTGATGTAGTCTATATATCCATAGGAAGAGCCCCAAGCCAGTCCCACCATGGAAATCTCCACCTATCATCAATAATAGAGTGACTAGTGCAATATTTAGATATTTAACATCCAGGGGGATAAATGTATCTGACTGTACAGATGGAGTGTAGTCCTGATGTATAGAATGTATAGATTCCATCTCCAGTCTATACTATGTATCTATATGAAGCCCCCCACCCAGTCCCACCATGGAAATGTCCACCTATCATCAATAATAGAGTGACTAGTGCAATATTTTGATATATACTATCCAGGCATATATGTATCTGATTGTACAGATATAGTCTAGTCCTGGTGTAAAGGATGTAATGATTCTACAGTCTATACTATGTATCTACAGGAAAAAACCCCTAAGCATGCAGCCAGTCCCACTATAGAAATGCCCATCTATCTGCAATACAGTGACATGTACAATATATATATATATATATATATATATATATATATATATGAGAGTGAGAGTATCCAGGCATATATGTATCTGATTGCACAGATATAGTTTAGTCCTGGGGTGTATAGGATGTATAGATTCCACCTCTATGTATCTATATGAAGCCCCCTCCCCCCCCCCCCCAGCCATGTAACTGGTCCCACTATGGAAATCTTCACCTATCAATAATAACGTGACATGTACGATATATAGAGATATATATATATATATATATATATATATATATATATATATATATATATATATATGAGAGGGAGTGAGAGAGTCCAGGCATATATGTATCTGATTGCACAGATATAGTGTAGTCCTGGTGTATAGGATGTATAGATCCCACCTCTATGTATCTATATGAAGCCCCCCAGCCATGCAGCTGGTCCCACTATGGAAATCTCCACCTATCAATTATACAGTGACATGTACACAATGTGGATGTATACTATCTCGGCATATATGTATCGGATTATACAGATGTAGTCCTGGTGTATAGGATGTAATGATCCTATAATGTATACTATGTATCGATATGAGGACCCCTAAGCAGCCAGTCCCACTATAGAAATAGAAGACCCCTAAGCATGCAGCCAGTCCCACTATGGAAGTGCCCATCTATGAGTAATACAGTGACTAGTACTATATCTATATCTCTCTCTCTTTTTATACACACATATATATATATATATATAGATATATCTTTATATATATATATCTGTATATATATATATATACTATCCAGGAATGTATGTATCTGATTGTACAGCTATAGTATAGTCCTGGTGTATAGATCCCACCTCCAGCCTATACTATGTATGAAGCCCCCCTGTCAGTATATAGAGTATATATATATATATAGTATGATGGAGGGGGGGGGGGGGCTCCAGCACTGAGAGGCTCAGCTCATAAATCAGTCAGACACAGACCCGCAATGCACCCTCTCCTCTCCTCTCCTCTCCTCCTCCATCATGCCCCCCACCCAGCCCCCTCCATCCCCTGGCACACACACACCCCGGGTAGGGGGGGTCCCCTGTATAGATATTTGGGGGGGATCTTACACTCCTCAGCTCCTGGGTCCGGTCCTTCATCCTTGGTGCAGGAGGGGATGCTGCGCTCTCTGCTGATGCTGCTTCTGATGCTGCTGCTGCTGCTGCTGACTCCCCCTATTGCTGCAGAGTCCGGGGAGGGGAGGAGAGGGAGGACAGAGGGGACACACCGCACACACCCGGCGGGGACAGGATAGGGGGGACCCCGGTAGAGCAGGGAGCGGGGCTCCGATCCTCGGTGGCGGGGGGTGATGATGATGATGGTGGTGGAGGAGGAGGAGGAGGAGGAGGAGGAGGTGGTGGAGCTGTCCTCCTCGCTGGTGCTGATGCTGCAGACGAGGATGCGGGAGAAAAAGAGACAGAGAGGGGCGGCAGTGCGCAGGCGCCGAGTCCGGACTGCCCCGGGGGATGATGGGACTTGTAGTCTCCAAAGGGAGGAGCAGCTGCTCAGCATATGGCCAGGAATAGATCAGTGACAGCTATCTATATCCCGCATCTATCTATATATATACCGCCATAGATATATATAGATGTGTAATCACCTGCTGGGGCCAGGGGGGCGGAGACCAATCATAATACCATCTATAGTACATATAACCTATATTACATATCATCCATAGTACATACTATCTATAATACATACCCTCCATAATACATACCATCTATAGTACATACCCTCCATAATACATACCATCTATAGTACATATAACCTATATTACATATCATCCATAGTACATACTATCTATAATACATACCATCTATAGTACATACCATCTATAGTACATACCCTCCATAATACATACCATCTATAGTACATATAACCTATATTACATATCATCCATAGTACATACCCTCCATAATACATACGCTCCATAATACATACCATCAATAATACATACCCTCTATAATACATACTATCTATAGTACAAATCATCCATAATACCACCTATAGTACATATCATCCATAGTACATACCCTCCATAATACATACCATCTATAATACATACCCTCCCTAATACATACCACCTATAATACATATCCTCCATGATACATACTATCTATAGTACAAATCATCCATAATACCACCTATATCATCCATAGTACACACCCTCCATAATACATACCATCTATAATACATATCATCCATAATACATAATATCTATAGTACATACCCTCCATAATACATACCATCTATAACACATATCATCCATAGTACATACCTTCTGTGACAGAACCAAATGGTGGTCCATTAATATAGAATTGTCTGTTTTCTCTATGGGCCATAATCAATGGGTAGGTAGGTGGCTTGCCCCTAGTCCTCTCCAAAAGCCCATGTCCTGGTTGGGTCTGTCACACCCTCCACAGTACATATCATCCATAGTACATACTCTCTATAATATATACAATCTATACTACATACCCTCCATAACACATACCCTCCATAACACATACCCTCCATATTACATATCATCCATAATACCACCTATATTACATGCCACCCATAGTGCATACACTCCATAATACATACCATCCATAGTACATGCCATCTATATTACCTACCCTCCATAATACATACTCTCCATAGTACCTAGCATCTATAATACATACCCTTCACGGTGCATACCATTCATAATACATACCATCTATACTACATATCATCCATAGTACATACCTTCTGTGACAGAACCAAATGGTGGTCCATTAATAGAGAATTGTCTGTTTTCTCTATGGGCCATAATCAATGGGTAGGTAGGTGGCTTGCCCCTAGTCCTCTCCAAAAGCCCATGTCCTGGTTGGGTCTGTCACACCCTCCACAGTACATAATCTCTATAATACATACAATCTATACTACATACCCTCCATAACACATACCATCCATAATACATACCCTCCATAATGCTTACCATCCATAATACATACCACCTATACTACATACCATCTATAGTATATACCCTCCATAATACATACCATCTAAAATACATACCATCCATAGTATATACCCACCATAATACATACCATCTATAACACATACCCTCCTTAATATCTATAATACATACCATCTATACTACATACCCTCCATAGTATATACCCTCCATAATACATACCATCTATAATACATACCAGCTATACTACATACCATGTATAATACATACCATCCATAGTATATACCCTCCATAATACATACCATCTATAATACATACCCTTCATAATACATAATATCTATACTACATACCCTCCATAATACATACCATCTATAATACATACCATCCATAGTATATACCCTCCATAATACATACCATCCATAATACATACCATCTATACTACATACCATCCATAGTATAAACCCTCCATAATACATACCATCCATAATACATACCAGCTATACTACATACCATCTATACTACATACCATCCATAGTATATACCCTCCATAATACATACCATTTATAATACATACCCTCCATAATATATACTATCCATAGTATATACCATCTATACTACATACCCTCCATACTGCATACCATCCAAAATACATACCACCCATAATACCTACCATCCATAGTAAACATCAGTCAAACACATATCATCTATAGTACCTGCCATTCATAGTACATAACATCCACAGTACATGTTATCTTTAGCTTATATCATCCATCGCATATATTTTATCTATAGTACATAACATCCACAGTACACATTATTTATAGTATATATAATCTATAGTACACATCATCCACAGCACATATTATGTATAGTACATATCTTCCATAGTATATATCTTCTATAGTATTCCCTATATTCACTGCATGGTGAGGATGGGGAAATATATCTTAGGATTTGCCTTCTATGGGTTATATTGTATATGTGGAAGTGACAGGGACATGTGTGGGCACAGTGATTATCTATAGGACACATGATGGAGGAGAGGGTCAGATGGTCACATGAACCTACGATGACATCCCATAGAGAGTACAATGTATTGAGGAGGGGTCGGGATCATTTGACCATAATCATTGCAGAGAAAGAGAAAACATCTGACCTGTCACTGCACATCTATGCCTAATATTGATCGATCTATTCACCTATATATCTATCTATCTATCCAGCTATCTTTCTATCCTATGGTGTTGCTTTACTAAAACTGGAACACTCAGAATCTGGTGCAGCTGTGCTTGGTATCCAATCAGCTTCTAACTTCAGCTTGTTCAATTAAACTTTGGCAAAAAAAAAAAAATCTGGAAGCTGATTGGTTTCTATGTAGAGCTGCACCAGATTTTGCACTCTCCGGTTTTAGTAAATCGACCCCTATCTATCTATCTATCTATCTATCTATCTATCTATCTATCTATCTATCTATCTATCTATCTATCTATCTATCTATCTATCTATCTGTCTGTCTGTCTGTCTGTCTGTCTGTCTGTCTGTCTGTCTGTCTATCTATCTATCTATCTATCTATCTATCTATCTATCTATCTATGTGTCTTCCGCTCTATGTAGCCCTCATCTGTGTGTCATCTCTGTCTCTCTGTCGGATACATTGTATATATTATGATGTATGTGTTCTGAAGTGTTGTATTCTTTTCAATATATTTAGGTGTCAGACACTCAGTTGAATTGGTGAGTTTGCTGATATCTGCACACAGTGATGCTTGGTGTGGGTGTGTTCAGTGTAGCACACACATTTGCTGGTGTAAGCATATTATATAATATATATATATATACATATATATATATATATATATATATATATATATATATATATATATATATATATATATATATATATCTCTATGCATGGACTTGCAGCGCTGTATTTGCCCTCTGGTCTGACGTTCCAGCAGAGTGGTTCCTATATGTGACACACAATGATGTTTCTGCATTTGTATTCCCCCCTCTGGCTGCAGAGTGAAGACATAATGCCGAATCTTCAAACTCCAGAACAACAGAATCCAAGGATGTCCTACGTTGGTGTATTCCCTTACAATGTCACTTCCAAAAAAGCCATGCTGGCTGTGTGAGTCTTGTCCCTGGGAAGGGTCATTTTAATAGTAAGAAGGCCTTATAGCCAAGGCTGGATCTAGTACTACGTGGAGTAGGCTTGTGCCGATAGGTGACAGGGGTGAAGAGGAGGCTTTCTTCTCTATATTTATTAGCAACACAACTTTTCCCATAATCAGCAGAAATACAGGCAGCTCAAGTAAGAGTTTCCCCAGCTACCTGAGGTTCCCTGACATTTTATATGTCTTGGATACTCCAACTGAAAGATCTTCTTGCCATAATTCTTGACTCTTCTGCTGTTCACCTGGGAGTTTTGGGTGTTCCCGACCCTCTTTGTGTTTTCCAGCAGCTCTTTTACAGTCTTCAAATTAGAATGTCAATTAAAATGTATCAGAGATGGTGAGAACCCTTCAATAATGGGTACAACAGGTACGCAGAAAGGAAAACAAAGCACAGGATTGGTGGGATCCCCCCATAATGGGCACAGCAGGTGTGCCAAGCTGGGAGCTCAGCACAGGGTTGACGGGAAACCCTCATAATGGTCAAAGCTGATGTGCAGACTCAAGGAAAGGGGTGGGGTGCACTACTCGTAATGGGTACAACAGGTGTGCAAACCTGGGAGCTCAGCACAGGATGGTGGGAACCCCTCATAATGGGCACATCAGGTGTGCAAAGCTGGGAACTCAGCACAGGAAAGGTGAGAAACCCTCATAATGGGCACAGAAGGTGTGCAGAACTGGGAACTCAGCACAGGACCGATGATAACCCCTCATAATGGGCACAGTAGTTGTGCAGAACTGGGAACTCAGCACAGGAAAGGTGAAAACCCCTCATAATGGGCACAGAAGGTGTGCAGAACTGGGAACTCAGCACAGGAAAGGTGAGAAACCCTCATAATGGGCACAGAAGGTGTACAGACCTGGGAACTCAGCACAGGACTGATGATAACCCCTCATAATGGGCACAGTAGTTGTGCAGACATGGGAACTCAGCACAGGGGTAATAAGAACACATCATAATGGACACAGCAGGAGTGCAGACCTAGGAACTCAGTGCAGGTTTGGTGGTCACTGAAGACACAGGAGTCAGTGGGGGCACAGGAGCACAAAGTGGCTACTGGAAACACAGGAGTCACTGGAGATGTAGGAGCACATAGGTGTCATCAGAGACATAGGAGTCACTGGAGGCAAATAAGCACATGGGGCCACTTAAGACACAGGAGTCCCTGCAGCACAATGGAGTAATTGGAAACCCAAGGGTCACTGAAGACACAGGAGTTAGTGGAGGCAGAGAAGCACAAAGTGGTTTCTGGAGACACAGGAGTCACTGGGGATGTAGGAGAGCACAGGGGGCCACTATATACATAGGAGTTACTGGAGATGTAGTAGCACACAGGTGTCATTGGAGACATAGGAGTCACTGGAAGCACAGGAGCACACAAAAGTCATGGGAGACAAAGGAGTCACTGGAACACAATGGGGGCTATTGGACACACAGGAGACACTGAAGGCACAGGAGCACACAGGTGTCACTAAAGACACAGGAGTCAGTGGAGTCACAGGGGCACAAGTAGACACTTTACCACAGAAGTCACTGGGAATGTAGGAGCACATAGGTGTCACTTAAGACATAGGAGGCACTAGGGATTTAGAAATAGGTGTCATTGGAGACATAGGAGTCTCTGTAGGTAAAGGAACACACAGGGGTCATGGGAGACACAGGAGTCACTGGAGTACAAAGGGGTTACTTTAGACACAGGAAGCACTGGAGTGCACAGGGGTCACCAGAGTCACTAAAGGCACAGGAACACACAGGGGGCACGGGAGACACAGCAGTGTGCAGGGGTCAATGAAGACATAGGAGTCAATGAAGATGTATGAGCACACAGGTGTCATTGAAGACATAGTTATCACCGGAGGCACAGGAGCATACAGGGGTCACGGGAGACACTTGAGTTACTGGAGCACAATGGGGTTACTGGAGGCACAGGAGCACACAGGGGTTACTGAAGACACAGGAGTCAGTGGAGGCAGAGGAGCACTAAATGGCTACTGGAGACACAGGAGTCACTGGGGATGTAGAAGCACATAGAGGTCACTGGAGACATGAGATCACTGGGGATGTAGGAGCACACAGGTGTCACGTGAAACATAGGAGTCACTGGGGATGTAGACACAGGTGTCATTGGAATCACTGGAGGCACAGTAGCACACAGGGGTCATGGGAGTCACAGGAGTCACTGGATCACAATGAGGTTGCTTGAACCATAGGAGTCATGGGAGGCACAGGGGTCACTAGAGTCACTTAAGACACAAGAGCACATAGGAGTCACAGGAGACACAGGAGTCACTGTAGACACAGGAGTGCACAGGGGTCAATAAAGACATATGAGTCACTGGAGATGGAGGAGTACACAGCAGGCCCTGAAGACATACCAGCCAGTGGAGGCAGAAGAGCACAGAGGAGTTACTGGAGACATAGGTGTCACTGGAGATGTAGGAGCACACTAGTTTCATTGAAGGCATAGGAGTCACTGGAGGCACAGGAGCACACAGGGGTCACGGGAGACACAGGAGTTGTTGGAGCACAATAGGGTTATTGGAGACACAGGAGGCAGTGGAGGCACAGAAGAACAAAGCTGTTTCTGGAGACACAGGAGTCACTGGACACATAGGAGTCACTGGTAGCATAGGAGCACACAGGGGTTACAGGAAACACAGGAGTCACTGCAGCACAGTGGAGTTATTTGAGACACAGGTGTTACTGTAAGCACAGGATCACACAGGGGTCAGCAAAGACACAGGAGTCAGTGGGGGCACAGGAACACAAATTGGTTACTGGAGTCATTGGGGATGTCAGAGCACACAGGTGTCACTGGAGACATATTAGTCACTGCAGGCACAGGAGAACATAGGGGTTACAAGAGACACAGGAGTCACTGAAGCACAATGGGGTTATTGGCGACACCAGAGCCACTGGAGGCACAGGACAGCACAGTGATCACTGAAAACACAGTAAGTCAGTGGAGGCACAGGAACACAAAGCAGGGACTGGAGATACAGAAGTCACAGGGCATGTAGGAGCATACAGGTGTCATTGGAGACATAGGAGTCAGTGAAGGCACTGACACACAATGGGATTACTGAAGACTCAGGAGTCACTGGAGGCACAGGAATGCACAGAGGTCATCAGGGTCACTGAAGACACAGGAACTTACAAGGGTCATTGAAAACACAGGAGTGCACAGGATCAACAAAGGCATAGGGGTCACTGAAACACATATAACAAAGTCATTAAATGAAGACATAGGAGTCAGTGAAGGCATAGGAACACAAAGAGAGCACTGGAGATACAGGAGTCGCAGGGGATGTAATTGGAGACATAGCAGTCAGTGAAGGCACTGCCACATATTAGGGATACTGAAGACTCAGGAGTCACTGGAGGCACAGGAGCACACAAGAGTCATTGGAGACACAGAGGTGCACAGGGTCGATAGAGGCATAGGAGCACATAACAGGGACTGAAGACACAGGAGTCACTGGGGATGTAGGAGCAAACAAGGGTCACTGAAGACATTGGAGTCACTGGAGGAACAGGAGTACACAGGGATCATTGGAAACACAGGAGTCACTGGGGCACAATGGGGTTACTGGAGACACAGGAGTCACTGGAAGCACAGGGGTCACTGGAGTTACTAAGGACACAAGTGCACACAGGAGACACCAAAGTTACTGTAGACACAGGAGTGCACAGGGGTCAATGAAGACATAAGGGTCAGTGGAGGCACAGGAGCACAAACCCGTTACTGGAGACACAGGAGTCACTGGAGATGTAGGAGCATACAGGTGCCATTGGAGACATAAGAGTCACTGAAGGCACAGGAGCACACAGGGGTCATAGGAAACAATAGAAGTCACTGGGGCTTAATGGGATTATTGGAGACACAGGAGCCACTGGAGCACACAAGGGTCAATGAAGACACAGGACTCAGTGAAGGCACAGAAGCACAAAATGGTTATTGGAGACACAAGAGTTACTGGAGATGTAGGGGCATACAGGAGTCAGTGGAGACATAGGAGTCAATGGTGGCACAGGAGCACACAAGGGGTCATGGAAGACATAGGAGCAACTGGAAACAATGGGGTTTATTGGAGACACAGGTGTCACTGGAGGCACAGGGGTCACTGAAGACACAGGAGTCGATAGAGGTACAGGAACACAAAGCGGTTACTGGAGACACAGGAGTCACTGGGGATGTAGAAGCACACAGGGGTCACTGGAGACTTAGGAGTCAGTGGAGGCACTGAAGCACAGTGGAAGTACTGGTGACACAGGAATCACTGTAGGAACAGGAGTACACAGGGGTCACTAGAGTCACTGAAAACACAGGAGCACACAAGGGTCAATGGAAACACAGGATTGCATACCTGAAGGTGGAAAAGCAGCTGAGGATACTGATGGTGGAGCACAGCAAGCTAGACAACTGCATGGAGCACTGAAGGTTGTGTGGAGCCACTGGATAGCACAGGGGTCACTGTAGACACACAAGTGCACAGAAGTCAATGAAGACACGGAAGTCACTAGAGACATATGAATGCACAGGTATCAAAGAAGACACAGGAGTCAGTGGAAGCACAGAAGCACAACACAGTTATTGTAGTCACAGAAGATGTAGGACTACACAGGTTCCACTGGAGACATTGGAAGCGCAAGAGAACACAGGGGTCATGGGAGACATGGGACCATAATTGGCATCACCCTTGCTAAAACCAACTTTAAAGCCCAATTGAACAATTGATCAAAACAAAGCCTTAATTGTACAAAGTCCACGTTTGTTCTAAAAGTGAAAAAAAAAAATCACAGCCTGAGCAGAAAAGCCTGTCCCCTGCCAGCATACTACAGAGAAGGATGCTTGATCTCTGTGTGGAATCAATGATCTCTTTGCAGAGGTCTGACACACCCCTACTGATTTAGAGTCAGAGCTCTCCATTCAGCGGAGAGAACTGACTGGAGAGCTTTAACGTGTTGGACCTCCACAGGCTGTGGCTGCTTAAAAAAAGACATCAAACTATAAAACAATGAACGTCTTTGTTGCGATGCCCCTGGAATACATTTAGCTGACCTAAAATAAAAGCAGTACATTATGTGGCCTGGAAACGTCAACCATGTAGATATGGTCAAAGCTTGTTGTCTTGACAAACATTACAATAGGGAAGATGTCTGATTTAAGTAACTGACCATCTTTAAAGGCACCGGTTTGACAGCTTTAATAGTGAAAGGATAGTGACATGAAAGAGCCAGTAATAAAATTAAAATGTAAAAAAAAATGTATTCTTGCGTTGACAATGATTGCCCCTCAGAGCACAGAAGCCAATTGCAAATGATAGAAAACAGCATTTTTTGGGCCAGGATGACCCAGGATATGTGTCTATGTCCACCATGAAGTTAGCGGGTGTCATGCAATGTCTGTGACCCCCTGGTTATAGCTATGTTAATGGTATCATTCAGCTGTCCTCCTATGTTTCTTGAAACTCTTCCACATGTGTATGACTGAATGAAAGGAATGAGGATCCCATGATTAAAATATGTTGTGTTCTTCTCTCTGAGATGACATTGGTGGTGGAGAGGGTCACATGACTTGTTTGATACCAGCATCACTTAGGGTTCTGGCTAAGAAAAGCTGCATACACATAGATAGCCAACAGTGACCTCTAGTGCTACAGTTGCAGATTGCAACTGCCCAAAGGGCCATAAGTCTGCATGGATGTCGAAAAACGGTCCAAAAGGTCCAGCAGTGAGCTCTGCCTCCAGTACTCATGAGGACCTGGCCAAAAGGAAAAGAGTATTATGTAAAAAAGTAAAACTCACAGCAGTCATGTTTCATGGGTAAATAGTCAATGCCAACTTGCAACAGTTACACTTGGCAGGAATGGTAATGTCGAAATGCTGGAGTTCTGCTTTAAATTTGGCCTTTACGTATTCTGGCTGTTTCTTCTTTGCACAGTCCATGCTTGTGTTAGGAGCTGCCCTGTGTCCATCATTCCTTGGAGAGCCACTAAAGGGTAAACCTTTCCCCCTACAGTGACCTAAATGAGAATACCCACCGCAATATGATTAACAGATCCCAGGAAAGCCACCAAAGCATAGCCATCCTCTTTACCTGAGCAGGAGTGCTGACCACGATAGGAGATCCAGATCCCAGGAGAGTTGCCAAAGGGTAACATAACCTCTAGTCTGCCCTTACTAGGAAAGCACATCATTCCACAAAACCATATTTTGGGAGAGCTGCAAGAGGGTTAACCATTCCCTCTACGGTGACCTGACCAGGAATACCAACTGTGATATGTGATCAAGGTCCTGGGAGACCCACCAAAAGGAAACCATCCCCTCTACCTGACCAGAAATACCAAACATGATATGAGATCCAGATCTTGGGAGACCAACCATGATATGAGATTCAGATCTTGGGAGACCTGCCAAAGGGTAATCATCCTCTCTACCTGATCAGAAATATCAACCATGATATGAGATTCAGATCCCAGGAGACCTGCCAAAGGGTAATCATCCATTCTACCTGACCAGAAATACCAACAATGATATGAGATCCAGATCACAGGAGACCTGCCAAAGGGTAATCATCCCCTATACCTGACCAGGACTACCAACCATGATATGAGATACAGATCTCAGGAGACCTGCCAAGGGGTACCTGACCAGGAATTTCAACTGTGATAGTAGATGCAAATCTCAGGAGACCTGCCAAAGGGTAATCATCCCCTCTACCTGACCAGTAATACCAAATGTGACATGAGATCCAGATCTCAGGAGACTTGCCAAAGGGTAACCATCCCCTCTACCTGACCAAAAATACCAACCATGATATGAAATCTGGATTTCAGGAGACTTGCCAAAGAGTAACCATGCCCTCTCCCCTACCAGAAATACCAACCAAGATATGAGATCTGGATCATGTGAAACCTGCCAAAGGGTAACTATCCCCTCTACCTGACTAGAAATACCAACTATGATATGAGATCCAGATCTTGGCCAACCTGCCAAAAGGTAATCATCCCCTCTACCTGACCAGGAATACTAATCATAATATAAGATCCATCTCTAGGGAGACCTACCAAATGGTAATCATTCTCTCTACCTTACCAGGAATACCAACCAGGATATGAGATCCAGATCTTGGGAGACTTGTCAAATGGTAATCATCCCCTTAACCCAACCAGAATTACCAACCATGATATGAGATCCAGATCTCAGGAGACCTGCCAAAGGGAAACCATCCTCGCTACCTGACCAGAAATACCAACCATAATATGAGATCCAGATCTCGGGAGACCCGCCAAAGGTTAATCATCCCCGCTACCTGGCCAGAAATATCAACTGTGATATGAGATCTAAATCTTGGCAGACCTGCCAAAGGGTAATCATCCCCTCTACCTGACCAGAAATACCAACCATTATTTGAGATCCAGATCTCAGGAGACCTGCCAAAGGGTGGCCATCACCTCTACCTGACCAGGAATACCAGCCATGATATGAGATCTAGATCTTGGGAGGCTTGACAAACGGTAATCATTCCCTCTACCTGACCATGAATACCAACCATGATGAGATCTGGATCTTGGGAGACTTACCAAATGGTAATCATCCCCTCAGCCTGACCTGAAATACCAACCATGATATGTGATCCAGATCTCGGGAGACCTGCCAAAGGGCAACCATCCCCTTTATCTGACCAAAAGTACCAACCACGATTTGGGATCCAGATCTTGGGAGACCTGCCAAAGCGTAACCATCCCCTTCTAACTGACCAGAAATACCAACCATGATAAGCGATCCAGATCTTGGGAGACCAGCCAAAGCATAATCATCGCCTTTACCGAACCAGAAATACCAACCATGATATGAGACCCAGATCTCAGGAGACCTGCCAAAAGATAACCACCCCCTGTAACTGACCAGGAATACTAACCATGATATGAGATCCAGATCTTGCGAAGTTTGCTAAAGGGTAACCGTCCCCTGTACCTGACCAGGAATATGAACCATGGTATGAGATCCAGATCTTGGGAGACCTGCCAAAGGGTAACTATCCGCTCTACTTGAACATAAATACCAACTGAAGAAAGGTCCCACACTCCGCTTGAGTGCTTCCATCCGCACACTGCTTCCTCCAGTCTGGAATATATCAGATATTACAACCCATATATTGTAGGAACCAGGCGAGAATAGCTCAGTTACAAAACTGCCACATGGAACTGTTTATTGAAACACAGGTACACAGAGATATTCAAACTTCTCATCAGTAGACTGTCCAATCAGCAGGGAGAGCTGTTGGAGGAATTCACCCCCTCCCCTTCACAGCTGATCTACATACACATCCCATAATACCCAAGGCAGACAGACACAATAGAACAATGGAATACAGCCACACCACAAACCAGCCAACACAGAGCACACCATAGTATGAGACTATATATATATCTATATATATATATAGATAGATATATATATATATATCTATCTATATATATATAGATATATATATATAGATAGATATATATATCTCTATCTATATATATATAGATATAGATAGATATATATGTGTATATATATATATATATATATATATATACACACACACAACATTCCAGTGTGGCTGTACAGTGAGTCCGATTAGTACAGATCAGACTGGGATTCTCGGTCACCCTGTGCCCCTATTAGAGACACAGGGTGACTTACACAAAGGAAGTGCACGGGGAGCTGAAACAAGGGTTTCTCAACCTCCCCAAGGGATTCTGGGTTCCATGGGCCCCCCGCCTAAAGTCACTCCCGTCACATCTCTGCCCTTTTGGCAGCAGACTAACACAGGAGGAGACCCCAGACGGGTTGACTCTAAAGTTAGTCAGTAGTTCCAGTCCCCCCAATGCCGGTATACACACAGTACAACAAAAATAATTTGTCCCAAGCATAGCATTACTCAACCAGCCAATCTCTGCCTCTCTCAGAGAACATACCCGCCGCTGGGGAGAAGTGCAGACTGGCCCTTCGCCCTGGAGTCCTTTCAGCCTTTGGAAAGAAGACAGGGTGGCTGGGCTCACTTTATCATGCTGTTGGGGATCTGGAGTATACAGGTGGATACCTCATCTTTTGTTAGTTGAGGGCAGAGGCCAGCAGCACTTTGCTCTGTTGCCAGCTCTTCTGCTGGGTTGGTAGTATCATTCTGGGGTGCTGTCTGCTGCTGGGAAGGGGAGCTGGCTGCTTCATCCCCCTTACCCTCATCTGGCTGCTGGAACGACATGTCTCTGTTACTGTGTCCTAGGTGAATTGATCTTTGCTGGGGAGGAAGGATCGCTTCCTCCACCCTGGCCAACTGTTTGGAGGCGAGGACGAACACCTCCTCTCCCTTCTACCCCTGGATCTTAATCTGCTGCTGGGAAGTGACCATCTCCTTCTCACCCTGGGCCTTCGGAACTGCTGTAGGTGTGGGGCAGAGGTCCTGGACCCTCTGTTCAGTTGTCAGCGCTTCAGCTGGAGAAGTTTCTGGTAACTCCACAGATTGCGCTGTTGGTGCTGGGGAGAGCTCAGTGATGTTTGGCCCTGATGCCAGCTCTTCTGCTGGAGGCTCGCCATGTTGTCCCTCCTCAGCAGAGAAGTCTATTAAAACCCCAGTCTGTGGAACTCGTGTCTGGGGATAGAGGTTCACCATGTCCGTAGAACTCAGAAGATGTTATCGGTGCTGGGCAGAGGTTAGCAGAGCTCTGCCTTGTTGCATACCAGCGACCTGGAGGGCTCCAATCCAGAGCTCCACCCGAATCTGCTGCCTGAGCTCCAGGTATTCATCCACAAACGAGGGTGGAAATGTAGCGCTAATGAATAAACAGTGCTAATAAACTGTGTAAATACATAAATAGCCATGTACTTATAAACAGTGCTGATAAACTGTGTGAATACATAAATAACCCTGTATATAAATAAGTAAGTATGTGCATAAATAAGTCCGAAATAAGTGAAGATGAAAGAACTATTGCTAAGTCCCAAATGAATCAGTCCCAAAGAACGGCAGGTGTACCACGAACACAGGATCGTTCATATAGGGAAACCAGGAACAGTTGGATTTGTATCTGAAGAAAATGACATCAATAGCTCAATAAAGATGGGTACTCTTACCAGAGCAAGTGGACCTGGATGTCAGCGACACCAGGTCAAACGAGCATGGATAACCGAAACCATGATGAAGAAGGAAAGGTCCAGAGGGTCCAGGAGGATCGCTCGATGGGTCTGGAACAATCAACGATATCCTCAAAGGTCCGGTCCTCTCTCAGTGGAATCGCAGTGATATAAAACAGCCAGCAAGCAATGAATCACTAGGTGGAAGGGTCAAACAAGCTCATAGAGCAGAGAATATCCAAAAAAGGGGCGAGAGCTTCCAATGGTGTAGATTAAAAAGTTTGTTTGTTTATTCTTCATAAAAAGCAGCATACAAATAAAATGTGATCACGATATATAAAAGCAATATGGGGAGCGGAGAAACCAAGCCCAAGTTTCTCCGCTCCCCATATTGCTTTTATATATCGTGATCACATTTTAATACAGGTTAGCACAGTAATTATTTGCACCTTACATTCATCCATAGACAGAGTCCTGGAGTATGCCGAAAGGACGATCCGCAGCAGCCCCGGGAAATATGCTGCCAGATTTATATCTCCGCTGGGGTGACCGAATATGCTACCCTGATCTTGGATCCAGGTGGAGGTTTGGATGTCCCAGAATGCAGGAAGCGTCCCACTACTTGCCACCAATGTAACAGAAGGTCCCACACTCCGCTTGAGTGCTTCCGTCCTCACACTGCTTCCTCCAGTCTGAAACTTCAGATATTACAGCCCATATATTGTAAGAACCAGGCAAAACTAGCTCAGTTACAAAACTGCCACATGGAACTATTTATTGAAACACAGGTACACAGAGATATTCAAACTTCTCATCACCAGACTGTCCAATCAGCAAGGAGGTCTGTTGGAGGAATTCGGCCCCTCCCCTCTCACAGCTAATCTACATACACATCCCATAATACCCAAGGCAGACAGACACAATAGACCAGTGGAATACAGCCACACCCCAAACAACCCAACACAGAGCACACCATAGTATGAGACAATACACAATATATATATATATATATATATATATATCTATCTATCTATCTATCTATCTATCTATCTATCTATCTATATATATATATATATATATATATATATATATATATATATATAGTGGGGACGGAAAGTATTCAGACCCCCTTACATTTTTCACTCTTTGTTATATTGCAGCCATTTGCTAAAATCATTTAAGTTAATTTTTTTCCTCATTAATGTACACACAGCACCCCATATTGACAGAAAAACACAGAATTGTTGACATTTTTGCAGATTTATTAAAAAAGAAAAACTGAAATATCACATGGTCCTAAGTATTCAGACCCTTTGCTGTGACACTCATATATTTAACTCAGGTGCTGTCCATTTCTTCTGCTCATCCTTGAGATGGTTCTACACCTTCATTTGAGTCCAGCTGTGTTTGATTATATTGATTGGACTTGATTAGGAAAGCCACACACTTGTCTATATAAGACCTTACAGCTCACAGTGCATGTCAGAGCAAATGAGAATCATGAGGTCAAATGAACTGCCTGAAGAGCTCAGAGACAGAATTGTGGCAAGGCACAGATCTGGCCAAGGATGCAAAAAAATTTCTGCTGCACTTAAGGTTCCTAAGAGCACAGTGCCCTCCATAATCCTTAAATGGAAGACGTTTGGGACGACCAGAACCCTTCCTAGAGCTGGCCGTCCGGCCAAACTGAGCTATCAGGGGAGAAGAGCCTTGGTGAGAGAGGTAAAGAAGAACCCAAAGATCACTGTGGCTGAGCTCCAGAGATGCAGTCAGGAGATGGGAGAAAGTTGTAGAAAGTCAACCATCACTGCAGCCCTCCACCAGTCTGGGCTGTATGGCAGAGTGGCCCGACGGAAGCCTCTCCTCAGTGCAAGACACATGAAAGCCTGCATGGAGTTTGCTAAAAAACACCTGAAGGACTCCAAGATGGTGAGAAATAAGATTCTCTGGTCTGATGAGACCAAGATAGAACTTTTTGGCCTTAATTCTAAGCGGTATGTGTGGAGAAAACCAGGCACTGCTCATCACCTGTCCAATACAGTCCCAACAGTGAAGCATGGTGGTGGCAGCATCATGCTGTGGGGGTGTTTTTCAGCTGCAGGGACAGGACGACTGGTTGCAATCGAGGGAAAGATGAATGCGGCCAAGTACAAGTACAGGGATATCCTGGACGAAAACCTGCTCCAGAGTGCTCAGGACCTCAGACTGGGCCGAAGGTTTACCTTCCAACAAGACAATGACCCTAAGCACACAGCTAAAATAACAAAGGAGTGGCTTCACAACAACTCCGTGACTGTTCTTGAATGGCCCAGCCAGAGCCCTGACTTAAACCCAATTGAGCATCTCTGGAGAGACCTAAAAATGGCCGTCCACCAACGTTTACCATCCAACCTGACAGAACTGGAGAGGATCTGCAAGGAGGAATGGCAGAGGATCCCCAAATCCAGGTGTGAGAAACTTGTATCTTTCCCAAAAAGACTCATGGCTGTATTAGATCAAAAGGGTGCTTCTACTAAATACTGAGCAAAGGGTCTGAATACTTAGGACCATGTGATATTTCAGTTTTTATTTTTTAATAAATCTGCAAAAATGTCAACAATTCTGTGTTTTTCTGTCAATATGGGGTGCTGTGTGTACATTAATGAGGAAAAAAATGAACTTAAATGATTTTAGAAAATGGCTGCAATATAACAAAGAGTGAAAAATTTATATATATAAAATATATATGTGTATATATATATATATATATATATATATATATATATACACACACATTCCAGTGTGGCTGTACAGATCAGACTGGGGTTCTCGGTCATAGGAGGTGCATGGGTAGCTGAAACAAGGCTTTCCCAACCTCCCCAAGGGATTCTGGGTTCCATGGGCCCCCTGCCCAAAGTGACTCCCGTCACACCACCCATGATATGAGAATCAGATCTTGGGAGACCTGCCAAAGAGTATTTATCCCCTCTACTGGACCAGAAATACCAACCATGATATGAGACCCAGATCTTGGGAGACCTGCTAAAGGGTAGCCAACCCCTCTACCTGACCAGGAATACCAACCATGATATGAGATCCAGATCTTGGGAGACCTGCCAAAGGGTAGCCAACCCCTCTACCTGACCAGGAATACCAACCATGATATGAGACCCAGATCTTGGGAGACCTGCCAAAGGGTAGCCAACCCCTCTACCTGACCAGGAATACCAACCATGGTATGTGATCCAGATCTTGGGAGACCTGCTAAAGGGTAACCATCCCTCTACATTGACCTGACTGGGACAATAACCCATGATATGAGATTAGGATCCTGGGAGAGCTGCCCAAGGATGACTATTCCCTCTACCTGACAAGGAACACCCACTGTGATATAAGATCCGGATGCCGAGAGAGCTGCCAAAGAGTAACCATTCCCCCGTACATTGATCTACCTGGAAATACTCACCATGATGTGGGATCTAGATCTCCGGAGAGCTACCAAAGAGTAACCATCCCCTCTCCATGATAATAGAAAACAGATCCCCCATTGTTCTAGAACATTCACTATTCCTGGATCTGTCTCCTCACTTTCTACCCTACTCACTCCCCCATTGGGACAGGAAGTGAGGGAAAATCTCTTCACGGGAAAACTGACAGCATTTAAAACCCCCTAAGGGTCCATTTACACTTTCGTGTTGTGGTAAAATGCGGTAATGCTCCAGAGATACTTCCCTCACCAACTGATCCCTCCAGGACAGGAAGTGATGGGAAATCTCCTCATGGGGACACCAACACCAATAAAATCCCTGAGAGAGTTTCTAACCTCTTCCCCGCTGTACTGAAACATTACTCCTGACAGTGTTACCTCACTTCCTGTCAAGACAGGAAGTGAGAGGAAATCGATTCCCGGGTACACCAACACCAATACAAACACTGAGAGAGTATCTAACCCTCCCCTGCTGTACTATAACATTATCCCTGGCTGTGTCCCCTCACATTCTGTCCAACCACCTCCAGGACAAGAAGTGAGGGGAAATCTCTGCATGGGGACACTGAGGGTTTCTAATAACCCCTCCCCCACTGTACAGGGATATTTTTTACTCCTGGGTCCCTTTGCTTCCTGTCCTGGGGGCAGTGAGGGATCAGAGGGACAGGAAGTGAGGTGAAAGCTCATTAAAGCTCATTGTATTAGTGTGAGGGACACCACACCAATACAAACTCTGATTTTCTGACCCTCCCTGCTGTACTGGAACATCTATCATTCTTGCCTGTGCCCCCTCACTTCCTGTTCTAGGTAGGACAGGAAGTGAGGGGGGATCTCTTCATGGGGGACACCAACTGTGGGACACTAATACATGGGGACACCAATACATGACCTAAGAGTTTCTAACCCTCCCCCATTGTAGTGTACAGGGACATTTGTTACTCCTGGGTCCCCTCACTTCCTGACCTGGGGGTAGGGAGGAGTCAGAGGGACAGGAAGTAAGAGGAAAGCCATTCATAGGGACATCAACACCCATACAAACTCTTTCTAACTCCCCCTGCTATACTGGAACATCTATTATTCCTGCCAATGGCCCCTCACTTCCTGTTCTATGTGAGACAGGAAGTGAGGGGAAATCTCTTCATGGGGACACTGATAGCAATACATGAGCTGAGGATTTCTAACTACTCACCTGCTGTACAGAGATATTTGTTACTCCTGGGTCCCCTCACTTCCTGTCCTGGGGGCAGGGAGGGGTCAGAAGGACAGGAAGTGAGGGGGAAGCCATTCATAGGGACATCAACACCCATCCAAAGTCAGAGTTTCTGACCCTCCCTGCTGTACTGGAACATCTATTATTCCTGCTTATATCCCCTCACTTTCTGTTTTAGGTAGGGCAGGAAGTGAGAGGAAATCTCTTCATGGGGACACCAACAGCAATACATGAGCTGAGGGTTTCTAACCCCTCCCCTGCTGTACAGAGATATTTGTTACTCCTGGGTCCCCTCACTTCCTGTCCTGGAGGTAGGGAGGGGTCAGAGGGGCAGGAAGTGAGGCGAAATCCATTCGCAGGGACATCAACACCCATACAAACTCTGAGAGTTTCTGACCCTCCCTACTGTACTGGGACATCTATTATTCCTGCCTATATCCCCTCACTTTCTGTTTTAGGTAGGGCCGGAAGTGAGGGGAAATCTCTTCATGGGGACACTAACAGCAATACATGAGCTGAGGGTTTCTAACCACTCCCCTGCTGTACAGAGATATATGTTACTCCTGGGTCCCCTCACTTCCTGTCCTGGGGGCAGGGAGGGCTCAGAAGGACAGGAAGTGGAGGAAAAGCTCCTCATGGGGATACCAACACCAATATAAACTCTCAGAGTTTCTAACCCTCTCTGCTGTATTGGAACATATATTGTTCCTGTCTGTGTCCCCTCACTTCCTGTTCTAGATAGGACAGGAAGTGAGGGGACATTGATAGCAATAAAATCCCTGATAGTCCCACCCCCCATCCACTGTAAAATGTGGAGGTTTGGCTTCATCCACCATTATCCATGTATTATTATGATTTCAGTGATATCTTGGGAGTGCTCTGTGTGTTATACAACATGGAGAGGAGGTCTATGAAATCTCAGTCAGGATATGTACACAGGATGTGACCTTCCTCCACCCTCCACTCTACACCCAGCGCTTCCTCTCCCCCCCCCCTCTGCAGCAGCAGCCCCGACTCCTCCAATATCCCAACATGCAGCGCTCCTCCCCCCCTCTTCTCCCCTCGTCTCTATGGTGTGGGCGTTTCGTCACAGGGTGTAGTGGGCGGTGATGCGCAGGCGCAGTGAGTGCGGGAGAAGTTCTGAGAAGAGCTACACTGTACCCCTGCAGGATGAGGGACCGCACCAAGGAGCTGGGCTGTGTGAGTGACGTCACAGGGGAGGGGACTACAGGGCCCAGCATGGGCTGCCAGGGGGTCACCATCTGTGATTTGTATGGGGGGAGGGTGTTCTTCATTGCAGACTTACAGTGACAGCACAGGAGGGGGGACTTCCCTCCAATCAGAGACACAGGGACTATTTATACCATTACAGATATAAGGCTTGAGTCTCATAGTGACATCACTGGGAGGACTACAGGGCCCAGCATGGACTGTCAGGGGCCCCCATTCCCTATAACCAGGGATATGTTTATTATTTATATATAGGGGGTGTCACCATTGCAGATGCATTTCACAAGGTGACAACACTGGGGGGGACTACAGGGCCCAGCATGGCCTCCAGGGGCCCCATTCTTCCTGCCAGGGACATGTTTACTATATATATATATGGGGCTCAATTGCAGATTCAATTCACAAAGTGACAACACTGGGGGGGGGGGTCATGGCCTCCAGGGGCCCCATTCTTCCTGCCAGGGACATGTTTACTATATATATATATATGGGGCTCAATTGCAGATTCAATTCACAAAGTGACAACACTGGGGGGGGGGTCATGGCCTCCAGGGGCCCCATCCCCTTAACCAGGGACATCGGTAACTTTTATGTATGGGAAGAGGGGGGGGGGTTCTGGGGGCCCCATCCTCCTGGCCAGGGTAATGTATGTGATTTATATTAGGGAGGGGGGGGGGGGGGGGTCAGTTCACAGAGCTCATTCTGATTGGATGAGACAAGTGACGCAGAGGGATTTCTCGGTGTCTCCCCCCCCCCCATCAACTCGGTTTCCATGGCGATCTTAGACATAAACACGTCACAGTCGGTCAGTCGCTGTGGAACTACAAGTCCCAGCATAGATGGGGGCGTCTTGGCACCCTATTGGCTCGGCCCGGTACAGCTGGAGGTCTAATAGGAATAATATAGTGGATGATATAATCCTCCGTTATTGCACGATTAATCGCTCAAGATCGCAAATACCCCCCCCCCCCCCTCGTGGTCTGAAAGCATTTTCCCAATTTTATTTCTATGCATTCAAAGCAGACAGATGTTAAAAAAAAAAAAAAACAGGCAGTCTGCCAAGTATCACAAACATTCCTCAGCCGTGGAGCTAACGATAAACATTGTAACGTTTTGTTCTTTAGATCAAAGGAATGAACTGTGGTCTGTAAATGAGGGAAGTTTAATCACTTTAAAGAGTAAACCTTTTTCTGACGCTTGTTGCTTACAAGTTGAAAATCAGTATTTTTTGCTAGAAAATTACTTAGAACCCCCAAACTATATATATATATAATTTTTTTTTTTTTTTAAATCTCATGCTTTTCAGGGTAGATGAGAAATCGGGTGAAAATTGCAACAGCCACCATTTTATTCTCTAGGGCCTCTGCCTTAAAAAAATATATATATTACACACGCTATATTACACCAAAAGTATTGGGACACCTGCCTTTACACACACATGAACTTTAATGGCCTCCCAGTCTTAGTCCGTAGGGTTCAATATTGAGTTGGCCCACCCTTTGCAACTATAAGAGCTTCAACTCTTCTGGAAAGGCTGTCCACAAGGTGTGTCTATGGGAATGTTTGACCATTCTTCCAGAAGCCCATTTGTGAGGTCAGGCACTGATGTTGGACGAGAAGGCCTGGCTCACAGTCTCCACTCTAATTCATCCCAAAGGTGCTCTATCAGGTTAAGTTCAGTATTCTGTGCAGGCCAGTCAAGTTCCTCCACCCCAAACTCGCTCATCTATGTCTTTATGGACCTTGCTTTGTGCACTGGTGCAAATCATTTGGTGGAGGGGGGATTATGATGTGGGGTTGTTTTTCAGGGGTTGGGCTTGGCCCCTTAGTTCCAGTGAAGGGAACTCTTAAGGTGTCAGCATACTAAGATATTTTGGACAATTTCATGCTCCCAAATTTGTGAGAACAGTTTGGGGACAGCCCCTTCCTGTTCCAACATGACTGAGCACCAGTGCACAAAGCAAGGTCCATAAAGACATGGATGAGCGAGTTTGACTGGCCTGCACAGAGTCCTGACCTCAACCCGACAGAACACCCTTTGGGATGAATTAGAGGGGAAACTGCAAGCCAGGCCTTCTCACCCAACATCAGTGCCTGATCTCACAAATGGTCTTCTGGAAGAATGGTCAAACATTCCCATAGACACATTCCTAAACCTTGTGGACAGCCTTCCCAGAAGAGTTGAAGCTGTTATAGCTGGTGGCGAGTAACCCTTGAGGGCTAGTAGCTCAGGACTTGAAATTTTGAGCCCTGTGTGTGTGTGTGTATGTGTATATGTATATGTGTATATATATATATATATATATATATATAATACCCAAAAAAAAATGTTTACCTAACACGTCGTGCTTTAATATTGCACACACTCGTGGAATGGCGCCAAATTTTGGTACTTAAAAATCTCCATAGGGTACGCTTTAAATTTTTTTTTTTTACAGGTTACCAGTTTAGATTTAGAGAAGGTCTTGCACCATAATTATTCCTCTTGCGCTGACATTGGTGGCAATACCTCACGTGTGCTTTGCATGAGGGGACAGGGGGTGCTTTAGAAATGTTTTTATTTACCTTATATACTCGAGTATAAGTCGCTCCGAGTATAAGTCGAGGCCCTAATTTACCACAAAAAAATGGGAAAAACTTATTGACCCGAGTATAAGACGAGGGTGAGAAATGCACAGCTACTGTAAGTGGAAAAGAGGGTCAACAATGCCCATTTGCAGCCTCACTGTGCCCATTTGCAGCCTCACTGTGCCCATTTGCAGCCATAGGTCCCCCAAACTTCAAACTCGGTAGTTAAGGGTTCCTAGATGCCCCCTAGCTGCAGCCAAAATTTGGAGTCTCTGAACCCAAAGGGTCCCGAAATGACATTGCTGCAGATGGACACAGTTGACCGAATTTTGGGCCCCGTATCTCGGGGCCACTTAGTGCTAAGAACCCCAAATTTGGTGTGCAAACCCGGTGGAACTAGCACCATAAAATTTCCAAAGCTGGGGTTTCTAGCACCAATTGGCCCCGAGATACAGGGCCCCAAAAATCAGTTCAGAAAATGTCAAGCACTTTTCTGCAGCAGAGAATGACATTTTCCGAACTGGTTTTGGGGCCCCGTATCTCAGGGCCACTTGGTGCTAGGAACCCCAGCTTTGGATATGTTATGTTACCAGATCCACTAGGTTTGCACACCAAATTTGGGGTTCCTAGCACCAAGTGGCCCTGAGATACGGGGCCCCAAAGTCAATTCGGAAAATGAAATTTTTTGCTGCAGAAAAGTGCTTGACTCGAGTATAAGTCGAGGGGGGCACTTTCAGCACAAAAAAAATGTGCTGAAAAATTCGACTTATACTCGAGTAATACGGTATTTTATTTTTTTATTTTTACACTTTCTCTTTAAACATTTTTTTTTTTTTAAATCACAGTCAGTTGAGCAAGTTTCACATCATCTTTGGCCTTCCTCCTATAATTCCAGGAGTCATATGTTGTTTTTGTAAAAAAAAAAAAAAAAAAAAACCTCAAAAATGTATAAAAAGTGAAATGGAGAATAGAGAATAGGAAAGTGCAGCTGATATAAACGCTGATCAACGAGGGTTTAGTTTTAGTGCCTCTACCCACCCAACGGGCGCCATTGACCCGGTCCAACGCTGGGCTCCAGCAATGTCTATCAGGGCTGGGTACGGATCTGGGCTGTCATATTAATGGACACTTTTTTTTTTTTTCCTTCTGCAGACTGAAAGCGATTCAGAACCGGATGAACACAAGGTGTTAATGGAGCCCTCGCAGAACGATGAAGAGCTCAACAAGCAGTTCTTTGTAACGGTAAAACTAGTGGGCGCTGTGGAGTGAGGAGTGGGGGGGGGGGGGGGGGGCAGCCAGTGTTCAGTTTTCGGGATGCACCAGGAGGGGCAGTTAAAATGGTAACAAGGTCTGTTAGTGGAGTGGCTGTTGGCAGCTAAAACAAAACCAAGGCTGGCCGTACACTGTTGGAATATCTGCAGGAACTGGCCGGGGATTCCAACCATTAAGGGCCAGGCTGAATGTAACAAGGCGATCAATTTGGGTGCAGTCAGCCTGCCGGATTCGCTTCATAGGAGAAGACAATGGCCCGGCAGGAGGGATTCCCCCTGTCGGCACTGTCTGTGTTGATGGGGGGAATCGTGCAAATTTCTTGCAACCCGTGGCTGCAGGAAAGAAATTCACTGTGTCTATGGCCAGCCTAAGTCCAAGAACACAAATGCAGTATATTGCAGCTTACCGGTCATTCAATGTGGTGGTTGCTCAAAACTTTCAGCTAGTGCAGAATTATTTGTTGATCCCGCCAGAAATGCTGTGTCATTTTCACTTCTTGTGAGCTGAACTGGAAGCAAAAGCAGCGTTGTCTTTCTTGTGTAAACCACCAATCTTGCCACCCCATGTTATGGAGATAGACAAAGGTAGACATGTTTAATGTCCAGCCTGTGTGACAACCATGGATCTCTCTACAGATACAGTAGAGATGCGAGTGTAGCCACCCAGAAAGTGTGCTACTGGCAGGCAGGGGTGGACTGACCGGTCGTGGTTTGAGGGCCCCGCCAGCGCTACCTGCTGGAACCTTCAGGGCCGGTCCGGGGCCCTGGCGATCATCTTTTCAGGGCCCACATGGACCCCAGAGCTGCCTTGGAGGCTAAGGGGGAGGGCGGGTGCCGCCGGATCACACATAGCGGGTAACTCCCGCTTACAGCTGTCATCTGAAGGCCCTGCACCAACTCTTTTGATAGACTTCACACTCATCCAATGCCGTGATGTGTGACGTCTAACAAAGGAGCCGGTGCAGGAGGAGGCGGGGCCTTCAGATGACAGCGGTCGACAGGTGTCACAGCGGGAGTTACCTGCTATGTGTAATCGGGCGGTTCTCCTCTCTCTAACCCTCATGCACTCTGATCAGGCTGCATCGAGGGGCACGCTGTTGATGGTGCATCGAGGGGCACTCTGGTGATGGTGCATCGAGGGGCACTCTGGTGATGGTGCATCGAGGGGCACTCTGGTGATGGTGCATCGAGGGGCACTCTGGTGATGGTGCATCGAGGGGCACTCTGGTGATGGTGCATCGAGGGGCACTCTGGTGATGGTGCATCGAGGGGCACTCTGGTGATGGTGCATCGAGGGGCACTCTGGTGATGGTGCATCGAGGGGCACTCTGGTGATGGTGCATCGAGGGGCACTCTGGTGATGGTGCATCGAGGGGCACTCTGGTGATGGTGCATCGAGGGGCACTCTGGTGATGGTGCATCGAGGGGCACTCTGGTGATGGTGCATCGAGGGGCACGCTGGTGATGGTGCATCGAGGGGCACTCTGGTGATGGTGCATCGAGGGGCACGCTGGTGATGGTGCATCGAGGGGCACTCTGGTGATGGTGCATCGAGGGGCACGCTGGTGATGGTGCATCGAGGGGCACGCTGGTGATGGTGCATCGAGGGGCACTCTGGTGATGGTGCATCGAGGGGCACTCTGGTGATGGTGCATCGAGGGGCACTCTGGTGATGGTGCATCGAGGGGCACTCTGGTGATGGTGCATCGAGGGGCACTCTGGTGATGGTGCATCGAGGGGCACGCTGGTGATGGTGCATCGAGGGGCACGCTGGTGATGGTGCATCGAGGGGCACGCTGGTGATGGTGCATCGAGGGGCACGCTGGTGATGGTGCATCGAGGGGCACGCTGGTGATGGTGCATCGAGGGGCACGCTGGTGATGGTGCATCGAGGGGCACGCTGGTGATGGTGCATCGAGGGGCACGCTGGTGATGGTGCATCGAGGGGCACGCTGGTGATGGTGCATCGAGGGGCACTCTGGTGATGGTGCATCGAGGGGCACGCTGGTGATGGTGCATCGAGGGGGGCTATTTCTAACATAGGCTCTCAAATGGACACAAAGAGCACCCACGCACACGCAACGTCATTATGTGTTGCGCCGCACGCCTCAGCGCACTAGGCCTGCTGCAAACCTTCTAGTTCTATCGTCCCGGGCAAAGGCAACCGCTTCCCTCCAAGTCCCTCCCTCGCCTCGGCAAACAGTGCCCAAAACGGCGAAGAGGAGAGGACACACCAGCCAGCCACCCACCCACAGCAGGTCCAGGGTGCCAGCCAGCTACCCACGGTGACCCACCCACAGCAGGGCCAGGGTGCCAGCCAGCCACCCACGGTAACCCACCCACAGCAGGGCCAGGGTGCCAGCCAGCCACCCACGGTGACCCACCCACAGCAGGGCCAGGGTGCCAGCCAGCCACCCACGGTGACCCACCCACAGCAGGGCCAGGGTGCCAGCCAGCCACCCACGGTGACCCACTCACACCACTGAGCCAGCCAGCCACCCACAGGAGCTAGCCACAGAGGATGCGGGAACCAGCCACAGCTACAACACAGTGGAGCACTACACAGTGCCAATTTTTTTTCTGCTTTGAGAGGTTGGGGCAGGGGTGAGAGTCATGGCACAAAGAGGGGGCCCTGTGAGGACCAGAGTGAATGAAGGTGTTCACTGTACACTTTGTTAGAAAGAGGCCCCCCTCCAGGTCCCATTAGACTCCTATGTAGTCTCTAATGGGTCCTGGAGAGGGCTCTCTCTCTCTAACAGAAACTGTTAGAGAGAGACCTCCCCTTTCCAGGTCCCATTAGACTCTGTTGTAGACTCTAATGGGGCCTGGAGGGGCTGCTTTCTAATGGACACTGTTAGAGAGAGAGACCCCCCTCCAGGTCCCATTAAAAACAAAAAACGGAAGAAGTCTTATTTTGTGCAAAAATGTAGGGGCAAGGTCAGGGGCGGGCCATGGGCGGAGTCAGGGGCGGGCCATGGGCGGAGTCAGGGGCGGGCCATGGGCGGAGTCAGGGGTGGGGAAATGGGCGGAGTCAGGGGTGGGAAATGGGCAGGGTCTGAAAGGGGGCCCTTGCTTTATTTGGTCCAGGGGCCCTGAGTGTTGTCAGTCCGTCAGGATAACCAGGTGAGAGTAAAGAGAAAAATCAAAAAGTAATGTTATCATCACATCTAAGGACTAAGAAGCTGCAGTGTATAACATTTTGGGTATAGATGTGCTTTAAAAATCAATTTGGTTCTTTCTAGGGGAGATATATATATATACACACACACACACACACACACACACACACACACACACACACACACACACACACACACACACACACACACACACACACACACACACACACACACACACACACACACACACACACACACTGTATGTAGTGACACATGGGTGGTGCATGGTCATAAGGGGTAGGGAATGATGTTAGTCAAACATGGGTGAAGCATGATCATAAGGAGGCGGGGTCAAATGTTGGAGGAGGATTCATAGAAGTCTGTAATGGGAAGAATGTTATGTTGGGGTAGATGATGAATGATCGATTTCAATCCTCAGACGCGGCAGATTCGTGAGTCCCTACAAGTTCTCAAGAATAAAGTGAAATCTCTAGAGACCAATCAGACGACAGTTCTCAGCCAGCCACTTCCGGATGACAGTAAGTGTCTGCTCCATCTGCCATTTTTTTTAATGACTGCTCAGCCCTCCCTCATAATTGATGCTCAATTTTATTTACTGCTCTGCTTAGCCAATACCAACTGATCCGCCTCCTCCAGTGACTTGAGCGCCCATCCATTGGCTGCTTCACCCATCCAGTGACTCAACAATGCTTATACTGATTTATTCTGCCCATTTCCATGGCTGCAGTATTCTTATACTGACTGCCCCACCAGTGACTGCAGCATTCTTCTACATGTTAATATCTCCCAGTGACTACAGCACTTCCATTGATTGACCTATCCTCCCATCGACTACAGGACTCTTCCATTGATTGTCCCATTCCCCTAGTGACTTCAGCTCTCTTCTATTGACTGTTCTATTCCCCCGGTGTTTGCAGCACCCTTACGTTGACTGTTCTACCCTCCCAACAATTACAGCACTCTTTCATTGTGACTGCAGCACTCTTCCATTGATGGTCTTATCCTCTCAGCAACTACAGGACTTTTGCATTGACTGTCCTTTTTCCTCAGTGTCAGCAGTACTCTTCCATTGACTGTCCTATCCCCCCCCCCCCCAGTGTCGGCAGTACTCTTCCGTTGAGTGTCCTATCCTCCCCCAGTGTCGGCAGTACTCTTCCGTTGACTGTCCTATCCCCCCCCCCAGTGTCGGCAGTACTCTTCCATTGACTGTCCTATTCCCCCCCCCCAGTGTCGGCAGTACTCTTCCGTTGAGTGTCCTATCCTCCCCCAGTGTCGGCAGTACTCTTCTGTTGACTGTCCTATCCCCCCCCAGTGTCGGCAGTACTCTTCCGTTGACTGTCCTATCCCCCCCCCAGTGTCGGCAGTACTCTTCCGTTGACTGTCCTATCCCCCCCCAGTGTCGGCAGTACTCTTCCGTTGACTGTCCTATCCCCCCCCCAGTGTCGGCAGTACTCTTCCGTTGAGTGTCCTATCCTCCCCCAGTGTCGGCAGTACTCTTCTGTTGACTGTCCTATCCCCCCCCCCCCCAGTGTCGGCAGTACTCTTCCATTGACTGTCCTATCCCCCCCCTCCCAGTGTCGGCAAGACTCTTCCGTTGACTGTCCTATTCCCCCCCCCCCCCCCCCCAGTGTCGGCAAGACTCTTCCGTTGACTGTCCTATTCCCCCCCCCAGTGTCGGCAGTACTCTTCCGTTGACTGTCCCATCCCCCCCAGTGTTGGCTGTACTCTTCCGTTGACTGTCCTAGCCCCCCAGTTTCGGCAGTACTCTTCCGTTGACTGTCCTATCCCCCCCCCAGTGTCGGCAGTACTCCATTTCCACCCCCTTCCTCTTCCCCAATGATTGCAAAATGGTTGTACTGACTAATCCGTCTATTTGATGACTAAAGTATTCTACTGACTGTCCCATCCACCCAGTGACTACAGCACTCTTGTTTAGACTGTTCTGTCCATCCATTGAAAGTTGCACTCTTGCATTGCCTGTTGATTATGTCTCTGGACTGTACAGCGCCTCCATTGACTATGTACCGCCCATCCAATGACTGTAGAAAAGTAACCTAAACTGTCACCCCCCCCAATCCAGGGACTTGAGGCATTCTTACACCAACCATTCCACCCACCCGGAAACTGGTTTTCTCATGCTGGCTGTTCCGGTTATCACAATGTTTTCTTACTAACCAGTTTTATGATTACACTTCAGTATTACTAGCCGATTTTGCAGCTGCCAATATCTGATATATTATCCTGATACAGCTGCCGGTAATATGGTCTCCATAGTGGCTCTGTCTGTCTTTCAGGTATGAAGAAAGATTTACAGTCTCTGAGAGAAGAGATCAAAGTTTTATCAAAAGAGATTCGGGGGAAATTGCAGAGTAAGTGAATGGTCTCTACTCCTCTTGTGTCTGTCTGACTCCTGTCTGTCCTCTTCAGCAGGGCTCCTGTCTGTCCCCGTTGGTATGATTAGTCAGAGTGTCCTATCTCTGCTTGCACTCCTTTGTCTTCTTGCTCTTGGTTTGTCTAGCAGTAGCTTGCTAATGTCTCCTGGCTGGCCACTTCTAGGTGGATGTTCAAATGTTCAAGTTGCATTGCTGTATACAGTGTAACGTGTGTCTTTGTTTTAGGAAGCACCGCCCCCTTCCTGTTAAGCCCCACCCTTTTTTTTACAGCAGCATTATGGCAGGCAAAAAACAGTGGCCACTGTCACATCCGTACAGGAGAAGTCTAGGTATGGGGCCACTTACAGGATGTCTACAGTAGGGTTGTCTGTTTATACATCTGCTGCTGTGTTCTAGAGGACTGGGCAGTTAGTTGGTGTCTGTCTGTCCAGCTGATCTCTGACTTCTTTCTGTGTGCCCATTTAAACAGTCTCGATTCTCTTGTCTTGCTTTTTTACTTTTATCTGCTGGCATTCGAGGGTGTAAGATGGCCCAGTGGTAAGTTTTCTATCCTTAATCCTCTTCTCTCCAGTAATCTCTTAGTATTCTGGTTTAGTATGTGCCTGTCTCTGAACTGCAGGATCTAGTCCTGAGACCACCGTTTGTCCCCCAGTCACCCTCTTGGAGTTGTTTTTTGTGTCTCATAGAGCTCTTCTTTGTTTTAGAAATCGAGGTAAAAGATGACGATGAAGTGGTGAGAGGGTCGGTTTACAAGCGGATGGAGAAGACGCAGGTATCGACCGCTTGTAGAGGGATAAATGTGTGGATGAGAAAGAGGGAGGAATGGTGAGAGAGGGAGTGGAAGAATGGACGGTGAGAGAGCAGGGAGAGGGGGATGATAGCGAGAGAGGAGGAAGGGAGGGAGGGATGGCAAGAGAGGAGGAAGGGAGGGAGGGATGGCAAGAGAGGAGGGAGGGAAGAGTGGTGACAAGGGAGGGGAGGAAGAAGGGAGGGAAGAATAATGGCGAGAGGGGAGGGAAGGAGGGGTGGTGGCGAGAGGAGAGGGAAGGAGTGATGGTGTGAGAGAGGAGGGCGAAGGAGTGATGGCAAGAGAGGGGGGGCGAAGGAGTGTTGGCGAGCGCGGTAGGGAGAAGGAGTGTTGGCGAGCGCGGTAGGGAGAAGGAGTGTTGGCGAGCGCGGTGGGCGAAGGAGTGTTGGCGAGCGCGGTAGGGCGAAGGAGTGTTGGCGAGCGCGGTAGGGCGAAGGAGTGTTGGCGAGCGCGGTAGGGCGAAGGAGTGTTGGCGAGCGCATTAGGGCGAAAGAGTGTTGGCGAGCGCGGTAGGGCGAAGGAGTGTTGGCGAGCGCGGTAGGGCGAAGGAGTGTTGGCGAGCGCGGTTGGGCGAAGGATTGTTGGCGAGCGCGGTAGGGCGAAGAAGTGTTGGCGGAGTGTTGGCGAGCGCGGAGGGTGAAGGAGTGTTGGCGAGCGCAGTAGGGCGAAGGAGTGTTGGCGAGCGCGGTAGGGCGAAGGAGTGTTGGCGAGCGCGGTAGGGCGAAGGAGTGTTGGCGAGTGCGGTAGGGCGAAGGAGTGTTGGCGAGCGCGGTAGGGCGAAGGAGTGTTGGCGAGCGCGGTAGGGCGAAGGAGTGTTGGCGAGCGCGGTAGGGCGAAGGAGTGTTGGCGAGCGCGGTAGGGCGAAGGAGTGTTGGCGAGCGCGGTAGGGCGAAGGAGTGTTGGCGAGCGCGGTAGGGCGAAGGAGTGTTGGCGAGCGCGGTAGGGCGAAGGAGTGTTGGCGAGCGCGGTAGGGCGAAGGAGTGTTGGCGAGCGCGGTAGGGCGAAGGAGTGTTGGCGAGCGCGGTAGGGCGAAGGAGTGTTGGCGGAGTGTTGGCGAGCGCGGAGGGCGAAGGAGTGTTGGCGAGCGCAGTAGGGCGAAGGAGTGTTGGCGAGCGCGGTAAGGCGAAGGAGTGTTGGCGGAGTGTTGCCGAGGGCAGGCGGGAGGAGTGTTGGCGAGGGTGGGCGCGAGGAATGTTGGCGCGGGCGGGAGGAATGTTGACGAGGGCGGACGGGAGGAGTGTTGGCAAAAGCAGGAGGGAGGAGTGATGGCGAGAGAAGGGGGAGTAAGGGATTACGGTAAGAGAGAAGGGATGGAGGGAGGGACTGTTGGCTAGGGCGTGCGGTAGGAGTGTTGGCGAGGGCGGGCGGGGGGAGTGTTGGCGAGGGCGGGCGGGGGGAGTGTTGGCGAGGGCGGGAGGAGTGTTGGCGAGGGAGGGCGGGAGGAGTGTTGGCGAGGGAGGGCGGGAGGAGTGTTGGCGAGGGAGGGCGGGAGGAGTGTTGGCAAGAGCAGGAGGGAGGAGTGTTGGCAAGAGCAGGAGGGAGGAGTGTTGGCAAGAGCAGGAGGGAGGAGTGTTGGCAAGAGCAGGAGGGAGGAGTGTTGGCAAGAGCAGGAGGGAGGAGTGTTGGCAAGAGCAGGAGGGAGGAGTGTTGGCAAGAGCAGGAGGGAGGAGTGTTGGCAAGAGCAGGAGGGAGGAGTGTTGGCAAGAGCAGGAGGGAGGAGTGTTGGCAAGAGCAGGAGGGAGGAGTGTTGGCAAGAGCAGGAGGGAGGAGTGATGGCGAGAGAAGGGGGAGTAAAGGATTACGATAAGAGAGAAGGGATGGAGGGAGGGAGAGAGGTTGCGGGGTGGTATGGCGGCGGGGGGGAAGAGACGGAGGGAGAGATGGTGAAAGGCACTGCCTGGCTTGAGTCACTAACCTGCACTCTGCAATAAAAGTAGAGGAGATATCCAAAAAGCTTATAAATGGAGCTTAGATGTATGAGGGGTGCTAAGGGGGTGTGACCATACATTAACACAGAAAATCCCGAATTAACCGTCTGCACACTACAATACAACCTTTGCATATTTCTTTTTTTTTTTAAATACTCTTTATATTGCACAATTTTAACTTTTGAATATACATACTTTACATTTTATTACATTCATCTTCGTTCTAGATGAACCATCTCACACAAACTCTCAAAACCACTAATACAAATCAAATTACCCCAATAACCTGGTTGGCGAAGTTTGCCACTTCTCCATACTTCTCCATAGCCTTCACTTTTGTTCTTTTTCTTTTGTCTCCCTCTCTTGATCTTTATGGATATTATACCTTTTGCATATTTTTTGCAAACTTTTTTTGTATAAAAACCATGGATTCTAGATTTGCATATATTGCAGTACATGTTCAAGCTGGCAAGCTGCACCAAAGTGATCACTCTCATTATAGGAATGACTCAGAATGTGCTGAAATCGTATGATAGGTGCCCTTCAAGGGAATAAACTGACCCGTTCTCCTTGTGACGCTCTCTAGGACATGGTGATTCAGTGGATGACATTTAGCATATTCTCATTTTATCTTGCAGCATGGCGTCCTCTCCCAGCAGTTCATTGAAATCATTAATCAGTGCAACATGATCCAGACGCAGTACAGAGACAACAACGTCAAGAGGATCAAAAGGCAGCTGCAGATCAGTAGGTTTTTATTGTGCAATATGCTTTGTTTATGGCGTGATTACAAAGATGCCGGCCATATGTTCTGATCTCCTTGTTCAGTATCTGCCGTTCCCTATTGGAAAAATGCTGTGGCATATATGGGGCCCCAGAAACCTAATCATAAAAGGGTGACCAGGTGCATTTGGGGCAACTTGTAACTTTATGTGATCGGCGTCACATGTCGCTGGATACCTCGGAGGCTCCACTTCATATTTGCCTGGTGAGCCAATACCAGGGGTAACAATGTAAGTGATGGGCCTGAAATATAGGGAGCAATGAACGCATTAGCAAACAGGAAAGAATATGTCCGTGCTACCAGGACAACAATAAACAACGGAACATAGCTGCAGCAAATACCGAACTGGTCAAACTGTACCAACAATAAGTAAATAAAAATCAATATATGGTATCGCGCTCTAGTGAAAAAAAAAAAAATTAGTACCATAAATAAAGTGCTAAATTAGTTAAAGTGCTATATAAAGTGACATGGCATGTGCAGAATTACATAAAACGCATATATAGTGACAACGTATGTGCAAATTTGCATAGAAAGGCATAAAATTGCTAATCACATGACCTTCAAGTTGCAAAAAAATGCATATAAAGTGACATTGCATGTGCAAAATTGCATAGGAACGCACACAATTGCTACATAATGGCATAACCTTCAAATTGCATAGATTAAAAAAGGTGCCAATGCTGACAAAACAGTGCACATGAATAGAAAAAATAAAATGAAAATAGGATGCAGTGAAGTGCTATGCTCCAAGTCACAGCACTTCACCGCATCTTCGCATCCTATTTTCCTTTTTTTTTTTTTTTTTTTTTTTTTTTTTGTATTTTTTCTATTCATATGCACTGTTGTACTCTACCTTATATTTTGTCAGCATTTTCACCTATTTTACTCTATGCAATTTGAAGGTTATGTGATTATGTAGCAATTGTGTGCGTTTCTATGCAATTTTGCACATGCGATGTCACTTTATATGCGCTTTTTTGCAAATTGAAGGTTATGTGATTATTTAGCAATTTTATGCCCTTCTATGCAAATTTGCACATACGTTGTCACTAAATATGCGTTTTATGCAATTCTGCACATGCAATGTCACTTTATGTAGCACTTTAATTAATTTAGCACTTTATTTATGGTACTAATTTTTTCACTACAGCGCGACACCATATATTGATTTTTATGAACACATCAGTAACGAACCTGTGTTACGTATATGAAGTGGTTTTTGAGTCGCATGACCTACAAAAAACACACCATAATACAGGAAAATCGACATTATCTGCACCTTCTTCTTTATCGGCAAAATGCCAAAAACACCATTTTCAGCTGATATCTTTTCGACGGACAAAATTTCGGTGCATCTCTACCGCTAACCGTTTGTGTTCATGACCCTAATGCTGCTGTCAAATAGCTACTTGTATCCTGCCTAATAAAAAGCGTATTGTGTCCCCCTAATTCCTGTTCGTACAACCAGTGGATGCTGTGCCTACTTCCGCCCCAGACCACAAGTGCAACGTTCCTGCCTTAGGCTGCCCATTTATTTTATAATTTTCTTGTTCAAATCTCCTTTTAGATTTATCAAAACCATAAAATATGAGGTCAAATCTAAACACTTTCAATTTGCATGGAGTAGTTGAAGGTAAATCTAAAGGAAATTGAATAAGAAAGTTGTATAGTGTATGGCCAAGCCTTTAGTTGTTTTCTTACCAGCGCCAATGTAACTATGTCTCTACTGGCTGTAGTAGAAGGAACCAGCAGTCTCAGACTCCCGATCTGTCCTGCCCACTAATAAGTGGGGACCACATAGCATTGAGAAGAGTCTGTGACTGGCACACTTCTGATCTACCACAATACCACCCAATTTAGGGCTGCACCGATACTAGTATCGGTGCAGATACTGAGTATTTGCACAAGTATCGGTACTCGTGCAAATGCACCGATACCTGATACTTTCAAGCTTGGTTCTTTGAGATGTCAGTGGGTCTTCCCAGTGTTAAAGAAGTCCGGTAATTGGAGCTGTCAAAAAAAAAAAAAAAAAAAAAAGCAGCCGGCAATGTTTATTAACAACATTGCTCAGCCCTGAAACACTAAAATAAAAAGAAACATTGTTTCTTTTTGTATATTTCTGTTTCTTCATCTGCAGATCAAAGGGATCAACAAATGTTCCTCTGTTTAACCCCTTATGAACTTTTTAATTTCCTCTAATCAGCCTTAATTAACTCCCTATTCTCCTCCATTTAATTATTATTTTCCTGCTTTTTTTTCTTTTGTTCACTTCTATTTTATAAATGATAAACAATTAAGCCCGGGTTCACACATGCGAATTAGATGTGCGTTTCCCCGCATCTAATTCGCATAGTAGGAGAATGTGACTGTCTCCCTATGGAGCCGATTCACATATCTCCGGGGCGGCTGCGGAGCGCACTGCACAAAAACGCTGTGCGTCTTTGGCTCCGTTTCAGGGCCGAATTCACGCATAGAATCGTCCCTGATTGGTCCCTGGAAGAGCTCTTGTGCGATCCACAGCCCGTTTATAGTGTGAACCCGGGCTCAAACTTTTTTTTTCTTTTTTGTTAGTGAATATTTTTACACATATAATATATATATTTTGCTTCATCTAAGCGCTGCATTTTGGACTTTTATTTTTACACATATATATTAACATATATTTACACATTTCACATTGAAAAAGCGCTAAATTTTAAAAAGAAATCAATTTATTTAATTTGTAAATAACGTTTCAATGCTTTGTACCATTGCTGACAGCTGAAGTTAAAACAAAGCAGTTGCGGTAGGTATCGGTAATTGGTATCGGCGAGTACTTAAAAAAAAAAAAAAAGTATCGGTATTCGTACTTATTGTAAAAAAAAAAATGGTATTGGTGCATCCCTACAGCCAATAAATGCAATTCTTCTTCTCATTGCATCATGAGAATTGTTGTCTGATACAGTGGCGGCAAACATTAACAGGAAGTGATGTTGGCTCTTTCCCGAACCTTCTTCATGGTGCACAGGCCTAGCTGCTTTTATTTTTCTTCTGTATACAGCAATGATGTCCCTGACACCTAGCCTGGGTTCACATATGTGCGATGCGGGAACCAGCGCGATTACAGCGCCAGTTCCTGCACCGCATCTCTCCTTCATAGGCAGTTCACACTGCCCTCTGCGAACCGCTGCGGGTGTCAATACAATGTTAATGACACCCCCAGATCAGATCACAGTAAGAAACTGTCAACTCAAACAGATCGCATAGGTGAGAACATTCTAGTGCGGGGGAAGAAAAAAAAAAGTCCCTGCACTATTTTCGTGCGAATCCAAGTGCGAGTTCAGCCATACAACTGTATGGCTGAACTCGCACTGCACAGACATCTCATGTGATCGGCCCCTGTGGTGCGGGTGTAAATCGCATGCAATGTCTGAGATCGCACATATGTGAACCTAGACTCAAAAGGTGGATTTAGAAGAAACTTTTGCATGTTTGGAAATAAGAACATGCTCCGTTTTTACTTTGGCAGAAGTTGGAATGATGGTGAGAATGTTTTTTAAATCTCTCTGAGTTCAAAGGTAACTTTTTTTTTTTTTTTTATTTTTTTTTATTTCAAATTACTAACATGTTATACAGTGGAACCTCGGTTTGCGAGTAACGTGGTTACCGAGCGTTTCGCAAAACGAGCGCTGCATTTCTAAAAATCCTAACTCAGTTTGCGAGCAGGATTCAGGCCAAAAGCGGTGTGCAGTTTTGGCCTGAGGTGGGGGAGGGGGGCGCCGGGGCCGAGCAGAGCCGTAAGTCGCCGTTTGGAAATGCACGGAAAGGCCCGCGGATAGTTCGGCTGACCTCGGCAATCCTCGGAAAGGCTCGTGAACGGAGTCTTTCCGAGGTTTGCCGAGGTCAGCCAAAGTGTCCCTCGGGCCTTTTCGGACGTTTCCGAGGCTCTCTGGCACCCCCCGCCTCTGGCCTCATGCGGTATTGCATCCCATTGAAGTCAGTGCGGAACAAATTATTTTCGTTTCCATTGACTTCAATGGGAAAACTCGTTTTTGATATGCGAGTACATTGGATTACGAGCATACTCCTGGAACGGATTATGCTCATAATCTGAGGTTCCACTGTACTTGCCTGCTCTTGCCAGAGCAGCCCCGATCCTCCTCCTTCTGGGATCCCCCACCAGCTCCTCTCCCTTGCTGCTTGCTATTGGAGCACTCGTGCATGCCCTGTTCTGTGTGTACATAAGGCACTCGGGGCTCTGCCTTGCTGCAAATTAGGAAGTCAAATTAACCTGCCAGAGAACTGAGAATGATCTCAGAAGTGACTGATGTCCTATGTCAGCAGAATGCACCTGGAAGCAGGCTGCAATGGCCCACTGATAATGTTTAAAGGCATCGACACAGGTCCTGAAGGTCTATGGGGGGGTGACCTGTTTAGAAGAGTTTCCTGACCAATTTGTTGTTGTTTTTTCACAGCTGGACACAGTGTCACAGATGAGCAGTTTGATGAGATGCTGGAGAGTGGACAGAGCGACGTCTTCACATGTAATGTAAGCAGCAGTGGTATAGGAGTTCTTACCCACTTGAGTCTTGGGTGCCGATTTACACCCAAGAGCTCAAATGTTCAGCTCCTTGGCAACTAACCTTGCTACACAGCGCTATAATGGAGCACCTGTAGTGGATCGCGGTAATGCTATCCTATCCTATCCTATCCACCACGTGTCTACTTTACCAAAACTTTACTTTACACCAAAAGGCTTACCAAAATGATGGCGACCCTCAGAATGTGAGAAGTCAAACAGCGCTGGATGTAAACACCGCTCTGCGGTTAGCATAGGAATATGGAAACTGCCACTCCTCCCGCCTCATATATATCGTGTAGACCAGGGGTAGGCAACCTCGGCCCTCCAGCTGTGGTGAAAATACAAATCCCATCATGTCTCTGTCTCTAAGAGTCATGCCTGTGATTGTTAGTCTTGCAATGTCTCATGGGACTTTTAGTTTCAAAACGGCTGAAGGGCTGAGGTTGCCTACCCCTGATGTAGACCAGTGTTTCTCAACTCCAGTCTTCAGGTACCCCCAACAGGTCATGTGTTGAGGATTTCCCTTCAGATGAAACGGCTGTGGTAATTACTAAGGAAGTGAAACTGATCAAATCACCTGTGCAAAATAATGAAGAGCCTGAAAACATGACCTGTTGGGGGGTACTTGAGGACTGGAGTTGAGAAGCATTGCTGTAGACCACAAACAAAATATTGCCCAGCACACTTACCGATCAGCCTGCAAAACAACCAAATTGTCCTGTCTTTATGTTAAAAACAGAGTTTTGTTTGCGCACATTTGCAAATATATGCCTAAGCTATATATATCATGGGGCATGTGTATATACTGGGGTCCCAACTCTAAATTTCCAGAATCTCCGTAGTAGGAGCACATATAAGAATTTATAGATTGGTTTGCCTGGATGGAGCCCACCCCTCCTTAAAGGATAAATATCCTGTAGACTACACACATAGGAGAAAGAGAGGAAAAAAAGAGCTCCAGGTTCAAATTGTTTAAAATCCACGGTAAAATGTTTACAATCAACCAATTACAATCAATGTGTAGTAATCGGCGCCTAATAAACTGCATCGGTGATTGTACACATGCGTGGTGACATCACAACTTCCATCTCCACCCTGCATGTTTCGTCACAGTGATGTCATCAGAGGCTTCTCTGATGACTTGTCCCTGATGACGTGACTGGTCCCTGATGACGTCATATGTGATGAAACACGTAGCCAATAATTTTAGTAAGCCTTTTGTGTAACATGGTGGAGTGGACACGTGGTGGATTAAACAAAAAGATTTATCCTTTTGAGCACTTACATTTATGCAAGATTGGTCTTCACAACTACATGGACTTATTATATTTTTTTAAGCACATTGATTTATGTGTTTTTTTTTTTTTTTGTTTTTTTGTTTTTTTCTGCCTGTGATCATGTTGGTACAACTACTATTACTAGTACACTAATTGTTTTTTGTCTATATCAATCATGGCAGTTCCTTTTTAGTCGTTTTCAGTAGCTGCTCTGCCCATTGAAGAGAATAAATTGTTCTACGGTCAGGTTGGTCCTTTGTACCTGAAGAAGCCAGGCTCAGTAAATGATGTGGCAGACTTGGTATTCCCTGTGTTGTCAAAGTATCTGCTTGGTGCTCCATTGGGTTGATAACCAACAATATGGAAGCCTGTACCAACACATAGGCATGTTTTGCAGGTTAGTTACAGAGAAGGCAGTGTGTGTGGCTTGTGTTAGGAAGGAGCAGGCTTCCTACCTGATGATTGTTATATAGCAATCACATTACCAGTCTAACTTTGCAAAGGGTCATTTTCTTCAATGAAAGGTTTTGGGCAATACTTCCTTTATCCTATTTATGGAAATTCTGTACCACTAGCTATGAGCATTGCTGATGGTAAACCTTTTGGGTGGAGAACCTGTTTACACAGTAAAGGACAGGTTGTTGGGTAGATGGTTTGATAGGGATCACAAGTAAAGGCCACTTTAAGAGTCCCGTTTGTATTTCCTTCCTCAGCTTCTGAAGGACACCCAGGTCACTAAACAGGCCCTGAATGAGATAGAATCAAGACATGATGAGATCCTGAAACTGGAGAAAAGCATTGTGGAATTACACGAAATGTTCATGCTGCTTTCCACGCAAGTTGAAGAACAGGTGAGTTTGGTGAACCCAACACTATCTCTTACCAAAAAACAATTGGTTATCTTTTGGCTCTTCAATCGCACATGGGCTTTTTTTTTAATGCAGGATTGTGCGGTCTGATGTCTACTGTCCTCTTCAGGTCTTGGCCTTGGTCTGCTCTCTAATACCTCGGCTTCCCTCCCGCCACTTCGGAAACCGTTCCAGCAACTCCTGAGAAAGCCGATCGCCTGCTGGAAAAAAAAAACAAAAAAACAGTACGGGGGTTATGGCCGATATCTTTAGCCATAAGCCCAGTAAACCACTTGCAAGCACATATATAGTGTAATATATATATAATGTATGTGTGTGTGTATATGTATGTGTATATATATATATATATATATATATATATATATATATATAAAAAATATACCCTGTTTCCCTGAAAATAAGACCTACAAAGACTTTAACTAGGGCTTATTTGGGGGGTAGGGCTTATATTGCAGCCATCACCGACAAACACGCTAGGTCTTATTTTCGGGGAAACGGGGTATATAAACACACACACACACACACATATATATATATATTTATGTGTGTATTGTGGTTTAAAGGGTTTTACGTACATAGCGTAATTCTAGGGTGAACTTCAACTTTAAAGGATATCACCACATTTATACCTATATTAAAAAAAAAAGTGATTACTTCCTAACGCCCTTAGGCTCCTCCTGTTCCTACTGTACATCTGTATACAGATCTGAAACCCCCCCCCAAGCACTGGAAGCTGTGTGGCAGCATAACGTGTGCAATGTCTCTCTGTCATGGGTCAACACAGTCATGTTGCAGAGCTGACCAATAAGTGTCTTTTTTTTCTTTTGTCTTAGAGCCCTTGCACACTGGGGCGGTTTGCAGGCGCTATTGCGCTAATAATAGCGCCTGCAAACCGCCCCGAAAGTGCCACTACTTCCATTCCAGTGTGCAAGCCCCGAGGGCTTGCACACTGGAGCGATGCGCTGGCAGGACGGTAAAAAAAGTCCTGCTAGCAGCATCTTCGGAGCGGTGAAGGAGCGGTGTGTATACCGCTCCTTTACCGCTCCTGCCCATTGGAATCAATGGGACGGCGCGGCTATACCGCCGGCAAAGCGCCTCTGCAGAGGCGCTTTGCGGTGGTATTTAACCCTTTCTCGGCCGCTAGCGGGGGGTAAAACCGCCCCGCTAGCGGCCGCATACCGACGGTAAAACGCCGCTAATAATAGCGGCGTTTTACCGCCGACGCCGCCCCAGTGTGCAAGGGCTCTTAGAAGTAAGCAGAGACTCTCATTGGTCAGTGACCATACTGACCAATGACTGCGAGCCAATACACACATGTTGCCACACAGCTTCCAGGGCTGTGTACGGGGTTTACAAGTGTACAGATCGATTGGCAAATGTGAACGGCAGATGATTCTAAGCAAACGCAGATAAGTGCAGTTGGTGATAGGAGGAGCGAGAAGCCTTTCAGGAAGTAAGCATTTATTTATTTTTTTTTTAGTACAAAGGTCAAGATATCCTTCAAAGTGAGAGCTCACCCTAGAATTTTGCTATGGGTGTAACTCAACGTTATGAATAGTCCTAAAACGCATGAACTTTGACAAATGCATCGTGTTTAACATCTGTCAGTTTGTGCTCCAGTTGTCCAGCCATCATGTTTTCCAGGCTCTGCTTGCCCATCTGCGGTCCCAGGACTGACATTGCGGGTTCAGGCAGGTGTGTCCGCTTTCCTCCCCTTCTTGCTGTGACCCGAAAAGCAACGTGTATCACGTCACTTCCGAGTCACCTGTCACTTTCTGCGGCTAGCATAAAGTGGAATGCATTGCAATGCATTCAATGGAGCCCAGGTGAGACCCTGCATTTCTCATTAAAGCAAACCTGTCACCTAAAAATCTTTATAGGGACTCTTTGTCCCCTAAGTGAGTAAAAAAAAAAGCAAAAAATAAAAACTACACCCAAGCACATAAAATCTTCTTCTTTTTTTTCACTCGGCGCAATCTAGTCGGTTTTTATATTTTACCATATACCTTCATATATTATACGGGCGGCACAGTGGTGTAGTGGGTAGCACTTTCACCTAGCAGTAAGAGGGGTTGCTGGTTCCAATCCCAACCACATCTCTACCTGCCTGGTGTTTGCATGTTCTCCCTGTGCCTACATGGGTTTCCTCCCACACTCCAAACACATGCTGGTAGGTTAATTGGAAGCTGTCTAAATTGTCCCTAGTATGTATGAATGTGAGTTAGGGACCTTAGATTGTAAGCTCCTTGAGGGTAGGGACTGATGTGAATGTACAATGTATATGTAAAGCGCTGTGTAAATTGACAGCGCTATATAAGTACCTGAAATAAATAAATATTTACTGACATTTTGCGTTTCCTAGACCTTTGTGGTAATATTGTGTGACATGGAAAATTGGAACTACCACTATTTTTTTTTTTCTCAAGGGTGTCTACTTAAAAAATATATAATGCTTGGGGGTTTTGTGTAATCTTCAGGCCTAAAATTATTAATTTTTTTTAAACGTGTGCAAAAAATGCAGCGAAAAGCTTAATGTTCCTGGGGAAATTCTAGAGCGAACTTCTAATTTAAATGCAGGACTGTGTTGCATTTATTGCATTTTTTTACAGTGCATTATAAAGTGTCTCTCTTCGATATCCAGGGTGAAATGATTGACAACATCGAGAAGAATATTTTATATTCCACCAATTATGTACACAAAGGCCGAGAACAGCTGGCGCAGGCGGTGGTGAACAAACACAAAGCCCGCAAGGTGAGCCGGAGCTTTAGCGTTCCGTCAGTCCTCCTCTCTTTTGTATTAACGCATGTTTCCACCTTTTCTACAAAAGTGTCATCATGATTGCCATTCACCAGATGTGTTTCTTTTACATAAATTTTACCAACATTTCCAGGAATTTGTTACACAAATTGATTGAAGTGTAGGGAATCTTCTTCCTCAGTTGCACGGTCTGCTTATTCATGGTGCCCCCTGCACAAAATGTTGCATAAAAGAATCGGTGGGGAAACGATAGATTTATATACTCATAATTTAACAACTTCCATAGTTCAGGGGGCGACGTCATCCAGGGCCAGTGCTAGACTATTTTGCACCCTAGGCAAGACTACTTGCACCTCCCCCTAAAAAAACAAAAACTGTTTACATTGCCCCCCCCCCTCCTGCACATAATGCCACCCCTTTAACCCTACACCCCCCTTCCTGTACACACTGCGCCCCCTTCCTGCACACACTGCCCCCCCCCCCCCCCCCTTAATGCTACACACCCTTCCTGCACACACTGCCCCCCTTTAACCTTACACCCCCCTTCCTGTATACACTTCCCCTTTAACCCTACACCCCCCTTTCTGCACACACTGCCCCCCTTTAACCCTACACCCTCCTTTCTGTATACACTGTCCCCCCTTTAACCCTACACCCTCCTTCCTGTATACACTGTCCCCCCCTTTAACCCTACACCACCCTTCCTATATACACTTCCCCCCTTTAACACTACACCCTCCTTCCTGCACAAACTGCCCCCCTTCCTGCGCAAACTGCCCTGTATACTGCTGGACACAGCAAGCAGCGCATGGCTGGAGTTACCTGGTCTGTCCGTTCCCTGCTCAGTCCTGCCAACTGGCTTAGTACTTCCACGGTTCCACCTGGTAGCAGAGTTCGTATGCCAGCTCTCGAGGTGACATCCACCAGGGATGAGGAGGTGACAGGAGAGGAATGTGGCACTGGCCATGGCAGCGCCCTAGGTGGCTGCCTAGTGGTAGCACCGGCCCTGACGTCATCCTGCTGGTGACAAGATCCCAGGGAATGCTAAGTATCCTAAATCCTTTGAGAAGACGCGCCAGTACAGTGCATCATCATCGACTTCTTAAGGTTTATGCTGTGCAATGTTCCCCTCCCGAGATCTGGCTGGTAGGAGGACATTGTTCTCATCTAGGTACTGTGGGAGGAAGTCGGGGAAACGTAAGATTAATTAACCTAATTTGTGGTTGTAGTGAGGTCATTAGATTGGCCACACAGTGTATGTCCCTGTGTATCAGACAAAGTTTGTAGACACCTGACCATCACACCTGTTGTAGCCACAATTATGTGGACCTGAAGGCCGAAGGGTCCTGTTATTCCCTACATCATACAAAGAAATTGTAGACAATGGTACACTTCCATCCTTGAGGTAACCGTTTTGAAGGACGTTTTCTGTTCTACCATGACTGTACCCCAGTGTACAAAGCCAAAGTTGGGTGTGGAGGACCTCAAGAGCCCTGACCCCAACCCTACCGAACACCTTTTTTGGAATGAATTGGAACTCCGATTTTGCGAGCCAGGTCTTCTTATCCAACATTAGTACCTGACACAAATTCCCACAGACAACCCTCCAAAATTTTGTAGAAAGCCTTCCACGAAGAGTGGAGGATGTTATAGCTGCAAAAATGGGACTAGTTTCAAATTTAATGGCCATGGTTTTGAAGTGTGATGGTCAGATGTTCACAAACGTTTGGCTATATAGTGTAGTGGGGCGCCACAGTGGTTGGCACTTCTGCCTTGCAGCACTGGGGTCCTTGCCAGCCAGGACACTATCTGCGTGGAGTGTTCATGTTCTCCCTGTGCTTGGGTGGCTTTCCTCAGGTTACTTCGGTTTTACTCCCACACTCCAAAGACATGCTGGTAGGTTAATTGGCTCCTGTTTCAATTGAAATAGTGGTCTCTTCTGTCATAAATGCCTGTCCTGGCCTGTCAGTGGTAATGTGATCTGTGCCATGCATGCAAAGCTCAGACTATGTTTACAGCAACCACTCTGTGCCATGATGAAGTGTCTCCTGTGCTCATGTGCGGGTGTAACATCATCACTGCCTGGCTATTCAAGCGTCCTGAGAGAGGGAACTCGGAAGATAGACCGGGCAAAGATGGAAGTGCCCGGGGCCAGCTGAGGAACAATGACAGCGTAGCATTGGAGGGTAAGTCTGCCATAAGGTGCTAATATACTGTGCACATTATGGCAGAACCCTCCCAGGGGGAAAGTTTAATTCCACTTTAAATACAGAGAATAAAAAAGGAAAGACATTTTCTGAGTAATAAAGAACCTCTAAACATTTCTCCACTTCAATCTGTACCATAGGAGGTCCGACTTCTAAAAATCCCAGAGCAGCCTGTCCTACATGAAGACACAACAAACATTACAACACAAGAACAAAAAACCTCTTCTTAGATTTACTTCTAGAAAACAGGAAATGTCACATAAGAGGCCCCGATGGGAAGGGGAAGCTGAGATCTGGTTTCACTTAGTACACATAACCAGCTGTTCTTGAAACTTCTGTTGGTGTTGGAATTTTTAAATACTTTTCACTGCGTTCCGTTAATTCCGTTTTACACACTTATCTATAGTCTGTTATTTAAAGTGGTTGTAAAGGAATTTTTTTTTATCTTTAAATAACAAACATGTCTATACTTACACGCTCTGTGCAATAAAATTGAACAGAGCGGCCCTGATCCTCCTCTTCTTGGGTCCCTTCGCCGGGGCTCCTGGCTCCTCCTCTCTTGCTGGTGCCCCCAATAGGAAACTAATTCCCATGGGGGCACTCATGCGGGCTTGCTCCCAAGCTCAGCTGCTGCGTCCATTGACACAAACAGCAGGATTCGGCCCCTCGTCACTGGAGGAGATTGACAGGAGTGGGATTCAATGGCTCTTGCTGCTATCTATCTGCCCAGGGAGGAGGGACATAGCCAGGAGCGCCGCAGCTCTCATGCACAGCCCTGGATCGCGATGGAGTTCAGGTAAGTATAAGGGGAGAGAGGGAGGAATCTGTGACACAGAAAGTTTTTTACTTTATTGCATTAATGTAAACAACCGTGAGGCTTTAGAACAGGGGTCTCAAACTGGCAGCCCTCCAGCTGTTGCGAAACAAGTCCCATCATGCCTCTGTCTGTGGGAGTCATGCTTGTAACTGTCAGCCTTGCAATGCTTCATGGGACTTGTAGTTCCACAACAGCTGGAGGGCCGCCAGTTTGAGACCCCTGCTTTAGAACCATTTTAAGACATATGTATATAGTTTGAGTTATGGTATATATAAAGCCAACACTTTATTTCGTTTTGAAGTGCATGTGGACAATTTAAAGCTGAACTCCGGTACAATCATCATTTTTCTTCATACTTCCCTACCCCAGCCTCAATAAAAAAAAAAAAAAAAAATGTTTTTGTTGGTACTTGTAGGCCATGGCGTCCTCACTTTTCCTTGCACAGTGCCTATCCGTCGTCCGGAGGGATCCTTCAAGGACTAATGTCACATCTGTTTTGCCATTCACAGTGACAAGCCTGAGAGAACTACTATGATACTATGATACACTGGGACATTGTTTATGCCAGTGGGTGAGATTGTGGCCATTGCCAGTTGTATTTTTCGGCAGATGTGGATGACAGGATCCTCCTGGTCTGTCAGCCAACTGCAGTCATTGAGGGGCAGAACGGACCCAGGAGTCTGAGCAGCCTGGAACATACCACTGCAATGAGCGGTGAGGTATTTAAGTCACCGCTCATATGACAAAACTCCAATGGGGCATTTACATAACCGTTGACCATAGGGAAGGAGAGGACATTGTAGTGCCCACTGGCCTTAGGGACTGGAAATAAGGGAGAGTGGGCTGGGAACAGCAAAGGATGAGATGAGGAATGATGGCAGTACATTAAGAAAGAAGTTCAGCTTTAAAAAAAAAATAAATTATATATATATATGCACACATATTATATTATATTATATTTGTATTTTTTTTTATATATATTATATGTTCTTCAAAAAGTTTGATTTATTTATTTTTTATTCATGGGGGTTCTGGATCTGGTCAATGAGGTCAGATTCGGGCCCCCTGTGCAGCTGTGTAACAGATCACATCTAGTAGTGATCTATTGCTGGCTGCACTCTGCTGCAATAGATCACTGTGCCAGGTCACATCCAGTCCATTATAGAAAATGAAAAAATACCCCCCTAGATGGGACTTTGAAAGACCACCAACACTAAATGTATGTAAAAAAGTTTATTTCAAATACTGACAAAAATAGACAGGTGAACAAGTATAAAAAGACGTGTGCCGGCTAAATGTGCATACAACAATATATAGTAGAACACAAAAATCACAGGAAATATAAAATGACACTACTACTCTCCGATGGGTGAAAATCCTAATACCCGACGCGTTTCCTTTTTTTTTTTTTTTACACCTTCGTCAGGGGTACAGGTTGGAGATGGGTCACATACATTGGCTCTAAAATAAAAAGAAACATATCAGAGAAGACCGCAGACAAAAGCATAGACAGCGTGTCACATTACTCAAAATATGTGTCAACAAGAATCATCAGATGCCCCACATACCAATTGAAGCGATTTCATATCAGGAGCGTGAAGAATCAAATGTCAGGGAAGGCACAGGAAGCCGTTCAAAAAACATTGTTGTCTTGAGGAAGTCAGTTCTCACATCGGTGTAATAACAGGTGTGTGACACGAATGGGTTTTGGCTGTGAACTGGTGACGAAAAGGGGGGAACAAATAAAAGTACCATATAGATATATAGGCCCCCCAAAAACAGTAACAGACCAAGCCACTATATACCCACAGAAGATCGGACAGGACCAAGGGCAACATAAAACCTCCCAAGTAAAGGTATGAGTGAAATTATGAAGTATCTAAATATAAAAAAATATATATTTACCGGTAAGTGCTTTCAAGGGCAGTGAGGATGGGGGCAGACCAGAGCCTCAAATAGAGCTGCTAGGTTAGCAAGTACTAATCAATGGTCCCTGACTCCGTGTGCCCTATAACACAAGGGTGAGGAAATCACTACCTCATAATGCCAACAGGGAGTTGATGGGTCCACAAATAAAAAAAGATTTACTTGCCTATAAAAGCGGTATCCATGTATAAAGCGTTGCCCCTGTGTAACTGTGCCTGCATCTGTGGGGATCACAGCGTGTGTTTATATATGGCACTGAATGCCAGCGCATGCGCCGCGGGGTACAGCCCGGTGCGCGTGCGCAGTAGAGGACTAATGACAGCGGGCGCATGCGCAGATGAACACAGTCGAGTCAAAGTGAGTGGAGCGCAGCGTGTGTGTGACGCTGGAAGCCAACAGGGGGAGGGGGGAGGAGGTAACCTCCGCTCAGCCATCCCCTCTGCCGGACACAAGATGGAAATAGGCAGAGTAGTGGTCAGTGGACTAGAACGGCTTAGTGTGCACATAGCTGAAGAGCGGCCATTGGTGGTGAAAAGATGGACAGGATGTACTGTGTCAAGCAACCCGTCCATATGGCGCCATCTAGTGGACAAAAAACAATAAGATATAAATTTGTATCCCATATGGAATCACTTCAAGGTTGTGTACGCCAGCTCCAAAAAGAACAATTTAGGGTTGAAAGATATAAAAGTATTGGTGTCCGCATGGCAAGATATATGTTCAAAAAATACACAATATATATACAGAACAAACATATATTATATGGAACACTACTCAAAGTTACCCATAATGTAAACAGCCTGACTACAGATAGTGTTGACACAGTGGAACACAGAAAAAAAAAATTGAATTGACAAATAGGAAAAACATAGGGGACAAAAGGGAGGCGGGAGCAAGGGAAGAAGGGGAAAAAAAAGGGGGAAAAGAAGGGGAAAGGGGAGGGAAGGTGGACAGTGTATGTGTCACAAACCGCCAAATCTTAGTTTAGCCCAGTCCTTCCCATGTACCAGAAGTAAAACCTTCTAGGAAAGGCCGGTAACTAATGCAGTTGTTGAGACCAGGTGGTAAAGTGGCTTGTAAGGCAACTATCCACCTTGTCTTTGTAGCAAAGTTTTGTCTCAATCACCCCCCCGCCCCCACCCCCCCTGGGATTGGGGTACACCCGATCCAGTACAAGGAATCTGATTTTAGGGAAATTACCCCGGTGTACGTCCCGGTCATGTCTCCTCAGTGGTAAGTCTGGATTACATGTATGTACACTGTGTACATGTCTACTCATCCTTTTGTGCAGTTTCAATTCAGTTTTACCCATGTAAAAATAACCGCAGGGGCATGTCAAAAAGATAGACTACCCCATACGTGCGGCAGTTTGCAAAGTGGGAAGGTATAAAACGTCGTCCATTAGGTAATATCACATTCGTGTCAGTGTTGATGAACTGGCACTGAGGGCATCCCCCACATTTGAAGGTGCCCCGACTTTTACAGGGGTCCCCCCTGAATTCTCCAGTATATTCACTGGTGACTAGCATGTCCTTAAGAGACCTCGTACGTTTGTATGTAATTAAAGGCTCATCCGATTATGAATGGATTAAGTATCAGATCAATCTGAAGAATAGGCCAGTGTCTTTGCAGGATTTTTATGAAGGCTTTATGCTGCTTTGGTGGCGATAATCCTTGTCTGTGTGTGTTCTTCAGTGGTATTGGGACATTTCTTAGAATTATCAAACAGTAAACTGTATCTGGTCTTCTCTTTTGAATGCCTTTTTGAGGCCCGTGGGGGAATATCCCTGTTGGAGCAGTCTCACTTGTAATTTTTTGGCTTCAGCAATAAACATATTCTCATCAGAGCAATTTCTGCAAACACGGAGATATTGTGTATACGGAATGGACTTAACGAGTGGTGCCAGATGGAAACTGCTTGCATGCAAGATGGTACTGCCTGACGTTTCTTTACGATATAGTACACTGGACAGATGGCCATCTGGGTTTTTAAAGATGGTGACATCGAGAAATGTCATTTTTAGGGGATCGCATACCATTGTGAACTTAAGGTTGAAATCGTTCTGGCCCGTGGAAGTCCATACATTGGTTTAGGCCATCAACAGACCCATTCCATATCAGGAAGATGTCATCAATGAATCTATACCAGACTAATATCTGGTCTGTAAGGGAGTCGTCTGTTGATAGAAACATGTTCTCCCATTCCCCCAGATACAGGTTGGCATAGGATGGGGCACAGCACGTCCCCATAGCCACCCCCTGTATCTGGAGGAAATGGAAGCCATTGAAGGAAAAGGTGTTGTGCTGCAGGATAAACTCCAAGGCACGCAAAATAAATTGGTGCAGTGGTTTGTCGTCCTTATGTAACTGGGAGATGCAGCGCCCCACGACTTCCACTCCTTTGCTGTGTGGAATGGAGCAGTAGAGCGCCTCCACGTCCACAGTTACCAGGATCGAATTAGGTGGAACACAAAGATCCTCAAGGTTTTGTAGTAACTGCGCCGTGTAACTGAGGGGGAGCTGCATCTCCCAGTTACATAAGGATTACAAACAAACCACTGCACCAATTTATTTTGCGTGCCTTGGAGTTTATCCTGCTGCACAACGCCTTTTCCTTCGATGGCTCCCATTTCCTCCACATACAGGGGGCGGCTATGGGGACGTGCTGTGCCCCATCCTACGCCAACCTGTATCTGGGAGAATGGGAGAACATGTTTCTATCAACAGACGTCTCCCTTACAGACCAGATATTAGTCTGGTATAGATTCATTGATGACATCTTCCTGATATGGAATGGGTCTGTTGATGGCCTAAACCAATGTATGACTTCCACGGGCCAGAACGATTTCAACCTTAAGTTCACAATGGTATGCGATGCCCTAAAAATTACATTTCTCGATGTCACCATCTTTAAAAACCCAGATGGCCATCTGTCCAGTGTACTATATCGTAAAGAAACTGCAGGCAGTACCATCTTGCATGCAAGCAGTTTCCATCTGGCACCACTCGTTAAGTCCATTCCGTATACACAATATCTCCGTGTTCGCAGAAATTGCTCTGATGAGAATATGTTTCTTGCTGAAACCAAAAAATTACAAGTAATACTGCTCCAACAGGGATATTCCCCCACGGGCCTCAAAAAGGCGTTCAAAAGAGAAGACCAGATACAGTTTACTGTTTGATAATTCTAAGAAAGGTCCCAATACCACTGAAGAACACACACAGACAAGGATTATCAACACCTTTAGCAAGCAGCATAAAGCCTTCAGAAAAATCCTGCAAAAACACTGGCCTATTCTTCAGATTGATCCAATACTTGATTCATATCGGATGACCCTTTAATTACATACAAACGTACGAGGTCTCTTAAGGACATGCTAGTCACCAGTGAATATACTTGAGAATTCAGGGGGGACCCCTGTAAACGTCAGGGCACCTTCAAATGTGGGGGATGCCCTCAGTGCCAGTTCATCAACACTGACATGAATGTGATATTACCTAATGGACGACGTTTTATACCTTCCCACTTTGCAAACTGCCGCACGTATGGGGTAGTCTATCTTTTGACATGCCCCTGCGGTTGTTTTTACGTGGGTAAAACTAAATTGGAACTGCACAAAAGGATGAGTAGACATGTACACAGTGTACATACATGTAATCCAGACTTGCCACTGAGGAGACATGCCCGGGATGTACAGCGGGGTAATTTCCCTAAAATCAGATTCCTTGTACTGGATCGGGTGTACCCCAATCCCGGGGGGGGGGGGGGGTGATTGGGACAAAACTGCTACAAAGAGAGACAAGGTGGATAGTGGCCTTACAAGCCACTTTACCACCTGGTCTTAACAACTGCATTAGTTACCGGCCTTTCCTAGAAGGTTTTACTTCTGGTACATTGGAAGGACTGGGCTAAACTAAGATTTGGCGGATTGTGACACATACACTGTCCACCTTCCCTCCCCTTTCCCCTTCTTTTTCCCCTTCTTTTTTTTCCTTTGCTCCCGGCTCCCTTTTGTCCCCAATGGTTTTTCCTATTTGTCAATTCAATTTTTTTTTTTTATGTGTTCCCCTGGGTCAACACTATCTGTAGTCAGGCTCTTTACATTATGGGTAACTTTGAGTAGTGTTCCGTATAATATATGTTTGTTCTGTATATATATTGTGTATTTTTTGAACATATATCTTGCCATGCAGACACCAGTACTTGTATATCTTTCAACCTTGAATTGTTCTTTTTGGAGCTGGCGTACACAACCTTGAAGTGATTCCATATGGGATACAAATTTATATCTTATAGTTTTTTGTCCACTAGATGACGCCGTACGGACGGGTTGCTTGACACAGTACATCCTGTCCATCTTTTCACCACCAGTGGCCGCTCTTCACCTATGTGCACACTAAGCCGTTCTAGTCCACTGACCACTACTCTACCTATTTCCATCTTGTGTCCGGCAGAGGGGATGGCTGAGCAGGAAGTTACCTCGGCCCCCCTCCCCCTGTTGGCTTCCAGTGTCACACACGCGCTGCGCTCCACTCACTTTGACACGATTGTGTTCATCTGCGCGTGTGCCCGCTGTCATTAGTCCTCTATTGTGCACCAGGCTGTACCCCACGGCGCATGCGCTGGCATTTGGCGCCATATATAAACACACACTGTGATCCCCACAGATGCTGACACAGTTACACAGGGGCAACGCTTTATACATGGATACCGCTTTTATAGGTAAGTAAATCTTTTTTATTTGTGGACCCATCAACTCCCTGTTGGCATTATGAGGTAGTGATTTCCTCACCCTTGTGTTATAGGGCACACGGAGTCCGGGACCATTGGTTAGTACTTGCTAACCTAGCAGCTCTATTTGAGGCTCTGGTCTGCCCCCGTCCTCACTGCCCTTGAAAGCACTTACCGGTAAATAGATATTTTATAATTTCACTCATTCCTTTTACTCGGGAGGTTTTATGTTGCTCTTGGTCCTGTCCTATCTTCTGTGGGTATATAGTGGCTTGGTCTGTTACTGTTTTGGCGGGGGGGCTATATATCTATATGGTACTTTCATTTGTTCCCCCCTTTTCGTCACCAGTTCACAGCCGAATGGTGACGCCCCATTTGCTGTCACACACCTGTTATTACACCGATGTGAGAACTGACTTACTCAAGCCAACAATGTTTTTATTGAGCGGCTTCCTGTGCCTTCCCTGACATTTGATTCTTCACGATCCTGATATGGAATCTCTTCAATTGGTATGTGGGGCATCTGATGATTTTTGTTGACATATATTTTGAGTAATGTGACACGCTGTCTATGCTTTTGTCTGCGGTCTTCTCTGATATGTTTCTTTTTATTTTAGAGCTAATATAGGTGACCGTTCTCCAACCTGTTCCCCTGACGAAGGTGTAAAAAAAAAAAAACAAAAACGAAACGCGTTGGTATTAGGGTATTCACCCATCGGAGAGCATCAGTGTCATTTTATATTTTTGTGTGATTTTTGTGTTCTACTATATATTGTTGTATGCACATTTATACGGCACACGTCTTTTTTTTATACTTGTTCACCTATTTTGTCAATATTTGTAATAAACTTTTTTATATACATTTAGTGTTGGTGGTCTTTCAAAGTCCCATCTAGGGGGTATTTTTTCATGGTCTGTTCAAGCAGGGATGGGACCACCACACTTTTTTTTTTCCTGACATGGTGGAAGCCTCTCTTTTTTTCCATCCAATCCATTATAGAAATGATTTGTTGCAGTCAGGAAATGCTGGACAGAGGTGTAAACGGCTCTTCTTTAACCACTATACTCGGAGGAAGTACCCTGACATCAGGACACGCCCTCTGTGAACACAATGTGAAGGCGTTGTTTACATTTACCTCCACAACGCCCTCCTATAGAGTGATCTGTAGACACATCGGAAGGAATGTTTCAGCTCCTGGGCTTAGTGCTGGATGCCGACTCTCCCAAAACTAGGAGGATGAATGGCTTCTAGAGCTATTCAGAGCAGTTTTAAAACTGGATTGATCATTCAAGTGATTAAATACCAGGTTAATGTCATTTGAAATGTTTTACGTATAAAGCTTCTATGAGATTTGGGTGATTTGAGTTTCTGTGTGTTTTTTTTTTTTTTCTCCTTGCAGAAAAAGGTTTACATAGCGATCTGTGTGGCCGTCCTGCTCCTCGTCCTCGTCATCATTATCACTGTGTCCGTTTTGAGCTAAGCAATCCTCATGGAGGATCGAACCTCGCCCCCCCTCCGTTTCTGGACTGGAAGCCCCTCCCACCCACTGCCGTCCTGAGCCTGGCACTGACACGGTTTATCTAGAAGCCGGATACTAGAAGGAGGTTCTGGCCGGTGGGGTGACCAGGCTACCGTGGTGCCTTTTTACTCTCTTGCTGTATTATTTTGTGTGTTTGCATTATTTTTTTTTTTTCCCCTCCCAGTGTGCCTTATTTCTGCTGCTAACAGACGGCCTTGTGACCGAACGCGTCGGCCGGATTTCTCCCATCATGCTGTATCGAGGAAGTTTTCGATCACAAGGCCCAGAGTGCTTAATTGAACATAATTATCTTTATATCGTTTTAGCTGTGGTGTCCCCTGTACTTTTTTTTTTTTTTTTTTTATGTAGTAGTGTATAGGGGTGGCCTAGCATGTATATATGTCATGGTATAAAAAAAAAAGCTGTTGTATTAACCAGGTATTAGCTATTAAAGTGGGCCTTAAATTTTTTTTTTATAGTGGGGACCCCCAATTTCCTGTGTCACTGAGGCCAGAAATGCTGAAAATCTCTCTAAGGGGCAAACCGAGTACAATTTGCAAAAAAAAAAAAAAGGAAAAACGAGAAAGGGTTTAAACCTATAGAGCTGTCTGTGCTTGCATGAATCCCAATCACAACTGATGTTGTCACAGAACAGGAAGTGATAGAACATCTCTCTAATTGGGGGGCACATACAGCAATAGGCCTGATTCACACTCATGCAGGTTGCAGTTTGCATATTGCAGGTGCATTTTTCAATACTTGCTGTTCATCTATTGAAGTCTATGGGACCAAAAACCAGAAAAAAAAATAGTCCCTGGCCCTTTCCATAAAACGCACAGATGTTGAACTACATCCATAGGAAACCATGTTGAATGGACTGTAGTGTGTTTCTGCAAAACTGAAAACGCGATTAAAAATGCATAGGTGTGAACCAGGCCTGAATAAGGTTTTAATCCTTGTGCGCTGCATTCATATTTACATCTTCTGAACCACCAATCTGTGTCGTTTTGCAGAGATACAACTAGAATATTCAGAAACTGATACCTAGGGAGAGTCAGATTTTGCTCCCCCACCCCCACCCCCACCCCCGGCGCACTGTGGTTCTTCCCACAGACCCCTACGTCGCTACAGGACACAATGATGACCTAGGGACTGGTGGATTGCACCACTGAATGCGGTAGGGGAGGGGGGGCACCAGGTATATGACACTCTTGGATGTGTCAGATTGTAAAGATTCTCCAAGCAGCTGTATGTCCATAACAGAGCGGATTGGTGGTGCGGGAGAGTAAAGTATGAACTCCTCTTGTTTTAGCAGGGGGGGGACACTTTCCAATGCATATTTATTCTAGGGACAGGGTCACTTCCACAAAAAGTATTACTTTTTTTTTTTTGCGGTCCCCATTTCAGAGGTTTCTTTTTTTTTTTTTTCTTTTTTTTTTTGTGTCAACCACGGTGACAGCAGAAAATGAGTGGGCTTACACCAATGGGAACAGCCATAGAGATATGACAGAGATTTTAATACCTCATCTTCTCTGTCCAAAGAAAGAAAAAGTTTACTTGGAGTTCCCACCCTTTAAACTGAACCATATTAGCACTAGGAGTTTGGAAATTTGTGTTTTTTTTTTTTTTTTGTTTTTTGTTTTTTTTTGTTTTTTTTTTTTTAAATTTTGTTATTAAAAAACTTTAACATTGTGGAATGTTCTTCAAAATTGATTTTTTTTTAAATAAAAATATAATATATAATTATTTTTGTTTTCTTTTATAAGCCTTGAGACTTTTTTTTTTTTTTTGATGAAAGAAGGATTCAAATGTACAGTATGTGTTAAAAGTGTATATATGTGTGTGTATATGTGTGTGTGTGTGTATATATATATATATATATATATATATATATATATATATATATATATATATATAATATTTTATATATATATATATATATATATATATATATATATATATATATATATATATATATATATATATATATATATATATATATATATATATTTGTTGCCAGTGTTTTTTTTAGACATTAATAGCTGTGTGTTGAGTTATTTTGAGGAGACAGCACATTTACACCGTTATACAAGCTGTACACTCACTACTTTACATTGTAGCAAAGTGTCATTTCTTCAGTGTTGTCACATGAAAAGATAGAAGAAAATATTTACAATAATGTGAAGGGTGTACTCACTTTTGTGAGATACTGTGTGTGTGTATGTATGTGTGTGTGTATATATATATATATATATATATATATATATATATATATATATATATATATATATATATAAAATGCAATGCGCCGATCAGCCATCAACATTATGACCACCCACCTAATATTGAGTATGGCCCCCTTTTGCTAAAACAGCCCTGACCCATTGCTGCATGGACACCAAAGTCACATCCACATGGATGGAAGGCTTCCCAGCAGAACATTGTCCAAACCATCGCGCTGTCTCTGCCGGCTTGCCTTCACATATTGCATCCTGGTGCCATCTCTTCCCCAGGTAAGTGACGCCCACCCACCCACCTGATGTAAAAGAAAACATGATTCATCAGAGCAGACCACCTTCTTCCATTGCTCCGTAGTCCAGTTCTAATGTTCATGTGATTATTGTAGGATCTTTTGGCTGTGGACACGAGTCACCATGGGCTTCACACCCCCATACACAACAAACTGCGATGCCCTTTTTTTTTTTTTTTCCCCGCTTTCACCACATCAAGTTCCTGGGCAACATGTTCCCTTGCTGTCTAATATATCCCACCAATTTTCAGATGCCATTGTAACGAGATATTCCCTTTACCTCTCAGTGATCATAATATTATGGCTGATCGGTGTACACACACTCTATTACCAAAAGTATTGGGACGCCGGCCTTTACACACACATGAACTTTAATGGCGTCTTAGTCCGTAGGGTTCAATATTGAGTTGGCCCACCCTTTGCAGCTATAACAGCTTCAACTCTTCTTGGAAGGCTGTCCACAAGGTTTAGGAGTGTGTCTATGGGAATGTTTGATCATTCTTCCAGAAGAGCATTTGTGAGGTCAGACACTGATGTTGGTTGAGAAGGCCTGGCTCACAGTCTCCACTCTAATTCACCCCAAAGGTGTTCTATGGGGTTGAGGTCAAGTTCCTCCACCCCAAACTCGCTCATCCATGTCTTTATGGACTTTGCTTTGTGCACTGGTCCAAATCATTTGGTGGAGGGGGGATTATGATGTGGGGTTGTTTTTCTGGGGTTGGGCTTGGCTCCTTAGTTCCAGTGAAGGGGACTCTTAAGGCATCAGCCTACCAAGACATTTTGGACAATTTCATGCTCCCAACTTTGTAGGAACAGTTTGGGGATGGCCCCTTCCTGTTCCAACATGACTGCAGAAATAATAATCCCAGGTAGTCAAAGCTTGTCAATACCCATTTCCAGGCATAAAGAAAAGAATATGTTACCCCAACACTTCATATTCCTGATGTGGCTGCTGTACGTGTACTTGTTTTTAAAAGTCTCCTGTTCTCTTTGTATTGTTTCCCTTGTGTAAAACCCCTGGTGATCCTGCTAGTCCCCCTGCTTTCCCATTTAGAACTGACCACACTAGGCATGAGAGCGCATCCCTTCCACTGTGGTGAGCTTTCTGGCTGTGCTGGGAGAACAGCCTGCCTGTCCAATGGTCAGACTTGTGCTGATACATCCCCCTGCACAGCTCTTCACTGGGAAGATCAGTGTAGGGCTTTCTCCTGCTGATATGACCCCTGCAGCCCACCCCACTTCTCTAAGTCCTTTATGCAGCAGAGGTCATGTGATCACTTACAAGAAAAAGAAATGGTCTTTTATATCTACATTATCTCACAAAAGTGAGTACACCCCTCACATTTTTTGTAAATATTTTCTTCTATCTTTTCATGTGACAACACTGAAGAAATGACACTTTGCTACAATGTAAAGTAGTGAGTGTACAGCTTGTATAACAGTGTAAATTTGCTGTCCCCTCAAAATAACTCAACACACAGCCATTAATGTCTAAACCGCTGGCAACAAAAGTGAGTACACCCCTAAGTGAAAATGTCCAAATTGGGCACAATTAGCCATTTTCCCTCCCCGATGTCATGTGACTTGTTAGTGTTACAAGGTCTCAGGTGTGAATAGGGAGCAGGTGTGTTAAATTTGGTGTTATCGCTCTCACTCTCTCATACTGGTTACTGGAAGTTCAACATGGCACCTTATGACAAAGAACTCTCTGAGGATCTGAAAAGATAAAATATATGTTGCTCTACATAAAGATGGCCTAGGCTATAAGAAGATTGCAAAGACCCTGAAACTGAGCTTCAGTACAGTGACCAAGACCATACAGTGGTTTAACAGGACAGGCCTTGTCTTTGGGAAATGGACGTATGAGTGCTGCCAGCATTGCTGCAGAGGTTGAAGGGGTGGGGGGTCAGCCTGTCAGTGCTCAGACCATACGCCGCACACTGCATCAAATTGGTCTGCATGCCTGTCGTCCCTGAAGAAGCCTCTTCTAAAGATGATGCACAAGAAAGCCCGCAGTTTGCTGAAGACAAGCAGACTAAGGACATGGATTACTGGAACCATGTCCTGTGATCTGATGAGACCAAGATAAAGTTATTTGGTTCAGATAGTGTATGCATGTGTGACGGCAACCAGGTGAGGAGTACAAAGACAAGTGTCTTGCCTACAGTCAAGCATGGTGGTGGGAGTGTCATGGTCTAGGGGCTGCATGAGTGCTGCCGGCACTGGGGAGCTACAGTTCATTGAGGGAACCATGAATGCCAACATGTGCTGTGACATACTGAAGCAGAGCATGATCCCCCCCCTCCCTTCGGAAACTGGGCCACAAGGCAGTATTCCAACATGATAATGACCCCAAACACACCTCCAAGATGACCACTGGCTTGCTAAAGAAGCTGAGGGTAAAGGTGATGGACTGGCCAAGCATGTCTCCAGACCTAAACCCTATTGAGCATCTGTGGGGCATCCTCAAACGGAAGGTGGAGGAGCGCAAGGTCTCTAACATCCACCAACTCCGTGATGTCCTCATGGAGGAGTGGAAGAGGACCCCAGTGGCAACCTGTGAAGCTCTGGTGAACTCCATGCCCAAGAGGGTTAGGGCAGAGCTGGAAAATAATGGTGGCCACACAAAATATTCACACGTTGGTCCCAATTTGGACATTTTCACTTAGGGGTGTACTAACTTTTATTGCTAGCAGTTTAGACATTAAAGGCTGTGTGTTAAGTTATTTTGAGGGGACAGCAAATTTACACTGTTATACAAGCTGTACACTCACTACTTTACATTGTAGCAAAGTGTCATTTCTTCAGTGTTGTCACATGACAAGATATAATAAAATATTTACAAAAATGTGAGGGGTGTACTTACTTTTGTGAGATACTGTATACACAAATGTTTTGCTTTCCATTTCTATTTCAAACTAAATGAGTTGTTTTACAACATAATGGTTCATATATACTTAAAGTAGGGGATTCCATCTCCCACTGACCACCAATGTAAGGAGGGGCCTCCACCCATTCACCATCAATGTAAGGTGGGGTCTTCTCCCATTGACCATCAATGTAAGAAGAGGCCTTTTCCCATTGACCATCAATGTAAGAAGAGGCTTTCTCCCATTGACCATCAATGTAAGGAGGGGCCTTCTCCCATTGACCATCAATGTAAGGAGGGGCCTTCTCCCATTGACCACCAATGTAAGGAGGAGCCTTCTCCCATTGACCATCAATGTAAGAGAGGTTTTCGGCCACTGACCACCAATGTAGTGGGGGGGGGCTTTCTCCTTTTGGCCACCAATGTAAGGTTTTCCCCTTTCCACTGACCACCAATCTAGGAGAGCCTTTCTTCTACTTCCAATGTAAGGGGGGGAATCTGCTAATGGAAAGGGTTCTTCCTCCCAATGATCACCAGTATAAGAAGTCACTTTTCCCAATAACCTCCGATGTTAGCAGGCCCTTTCCCCACCAATGTACCTGGGCCTTTCTCCCACTGACCACCAATGTAAGGAGGGGCCTCCACCCATTGGCCATCAATGTAAGGAGGGGCCTTCTCCCATTGACCATCAATGTAAGGAGGGGCCTTCTCCCACTGACCATCAATGTAAGGAGGGGCCTTCTCCCACTGACCATCAATGTAAGGAGGGGCCTTCTCCCATTGACCATCAATGTAAGGAGGGGCCTTCTCTCACTGACCATCAATGTAAGGAGGGGCCTTCTCCCATTGACCATCAATGTAAGGAGGGGCCTTCTCCCATTGACCATCAATGTAAGGAGGGGCCTTCTCCCATTGACCATCAATGTAAGGAGGGGCCTTCTCCCATTGACCATCAATGTAAGGAGGGGCCTTCTCCCATTGACCATCAATGTAAGGAGGGGCCTTCTCCCACTGGCCATCAATGTAAGGAGGGGCCTTCTCCCATTGACCATCAATGTAAGGAGGGGCCTTCTCCCATTGACCATCAATGTAAGGAGGGGCCTTCTCCCATTGACCATCAATGTAAGGAGGGGCCTTCTCCCATTGACCATCAATGTAATAAGAGGCCTTCTCCCATTGACCATCAATGTAGGGAGGGCCCTTCTCCCACTGACCACCAATGTAAGGAGAGGCCTTCTCCCATTGACCATCAATGTAAGGGGGCTTTTCAGCCACTGACCACCAATGTAGTGGGGGGCTTTCTCCTTTTGGCCAACAATGTAAGGTTTTCCCCTTTCCACTGACCACCAATCTAGGAGACCCTTTCTTCCACTGACCACCAATGCAAGGTTTCCCCTTTTCCACTAACCACCAATATAAGGGAGGGAATCTGCTAATGGAAAGGGTTCTTCCTCCCAATGATCACCATTATAAGAAGTCACTTTTCCCAATAACCTCCAACGTTAGTAGGCCCTTTCCCCACCAATGTACCTGGGCCTTTCTCCCATTGACCACCAACATAAAGGGACACTACAATTTTTACTGTCTTCCCCAGCTCGCAAAAATCCACACAGAAACAGCCTCTCATTTTTTTTTTCTTCCGGTAACTTTATTCTACCGGATATGCTACAAAGTGAAGCACAAGAACGATGCCCTTTTGCCAGACACTCTGACATGTTTCACTCTTTGACTTTGTAACCCGTCCATGGTACAATAAAGCTATTTAACGAAGAAAAGGAACTGGTGGCATCCGTTTCAGTTTGGAATACTGTGAGCTGTAGCTATGTAGGGGGTTCTCCAAGACCTGGAAATGTCAGGGGGTTCCTCGTGGGTATTAAGGTTGAGAAAGACCAATTGATTGCCATTTAATACTCTTAAAAGAGGACAATTTTTTAGTTACTCAGGCAAAGTCTTTATTATTACGGGGAAAAAAAAAAAAATACAAAGTCTGCTCCATCGTCCCTCCGGTGTCTATAGCTGTGCAAATTTCTGCAAGATGCCAAAATCCGGCGAGCTCACGTGGTTTTTACCGGCGCTATAAACGGATCACCTCATTGGCTGTCCTGAATTCAATCGATGAATAGATCACACAGGTCCATAGGTTATGAGTACATTCATGGCGGTTCATCGAATTCTGAAACTGATTTAAAAAAAAAAAAAAAAGAAGTCCAGCCGCACACCCAATTCATCGCGAGTATGCAAAGGAAGAAGTCCGTGCGTTTGCCCTATTTTTTTTTTATTTTTGAGGTCAGGAAGGTGATAAACTATTGCTGATTTCATAGCAAGAAAGCATAGATCAAGCAGATGCATTGTGTAGATAGAGGAGAGGCTGCAATGTGTGCAGTCAGGGGATCGCTTCACTGCTACATGGAGGGGAGAAGCGGACCGCTCATTAACTGCTAAAAATAAATATAAAGTTACAAAGCTGTACAGATAAGTGTTGGGTGAATGTAAGTGTTCTATTTATAAAAAATAAAACAAAAATAAAAAAATCACTGGACAAATGGCAAAAGCATTCGACCAAGCTGTATTTTGTCTAATATGATTATTTCCTATGATTGTCAGCTCCATCTAGTGGCCATAATGGAGAATTTTCCTGATTGGGGTATTTAACCAACTGAGCTCCGGAAGGTTTACCCCACTTCATGACCAGGTCATTTTTTTTTTTCTTTTGCGATACGACACTGCGTTAATTTAACTGACAATTGCGCGGTCGTGCGATGTTGTACCCAAATAAAGTTGATGTCTTTATTCCTCCACAAATAGAGCTTTCTTTTGGTGGTATTTTATCACCTCTGCGGTTTTATTTTTTTGCGCTATAAACAAAAAAAAAAAAAGTGACAATTTTGAAAAACATTTTTACCGCTATAATACATATCTAATAAAAAAAAATGAAAAAAAAAATCTAACTTTCTTCAGCAGTTTAGGCCAATATGTATTCTGCTACATATTTTTTTGGTAAAAAAAAAAAAAAATCCTAATAAGTGTATATTGATTGGTTTGCGCAAAAGTTATAGCGTCTACAAATTATGGGATATAGTTACAGAATTTTTATTTATTTTTTTTTACTAGTAATGGTGGCAATCATCGACTTATAGCGGGAATGTGGTGGACACTAAGTGACACTTTTTGGGGGACCAGTGACGCCAATACAGTGATCAGTGCTACAAAATATGCACGGTCACTGTACTGACACTGGCTGGGAAGGGGGTTAACATCAGGGGGCGATCAAAGGGTTAAATGTGTTCCCTGGGAGTGCTTGCTAACTGTGTGTGTGTGTGGGGGGGCTTGTACTGTGGGAAGACAGAGATCCGTGTTTCTGCTTAGCAGGAAACACAAAATCTCTGTCTTCCCTTCTCATAGAACGGCGATCTGCCTTGTTTACAGCGGCAGACGGCTGTTCTGTCTCTCGGAATGGCCGGCGGACATTGGGTCCACCAGATCCGCTGATTGGCACCCGCTGTATCCAATCACAGCAGGAGAGGGTCACCAATGGCGTGCGTGAGCGCCCCACGGCCGAAGATAGGGATCACGTACAGGTAAGTGATTCTGCACAGGGAAACCGACCTGCTGCTGTATGTATACACATTATATGGTCAGCAAGCGGTTAAAGCGGCTTACATATGCCCTCTAAAGCGACTGGCCTCAGGTGATACACAGAGATGAAACAAATCCTCCTACATAAGTTGCACCTGTTCATCTCAGGCCTCTCTCCTATACAGCCTTCTAAAACACACAGGTCAAAGGATTTGTTTTTTTTAGCTCCAGAAGGCAGAAATCTGACATCACACACTGCACAGCATAGACAGGACAGCTGAGTGTGATCTGAGACCTGAGCAGAGGGAATGGACACACCTCCCAGGCTCTACACAGTCTCATAGGGAAACATGCACAGCTGAGACTGTCAATCATATACAAATTTTTTTGTATGATTTAGATGTACCCAAAAAAAACAAATAATATGAAGTCAAACCTAAACACTTTCAATGTGTATGCAATCAGCTAGGCCCTTGCACTACATAGCTGACATAAAATCTAAAGCGTATAGAATAAGAAAATTGTATAATGTATGGGCAACCTAAAGCCTCGATCGGATTTTCGGCAGGGAATTCTGACCGTTAGTACGCTCCATCAGACAATTGTTGGCTGACTTTCCGCCCACAAATGTTGGATGGCAGGCTAGTAAATTTTCGGCGGACAACAGTCTGTCGTCATATTTTCGTATTGTCTTTACACAAGTCCGTCACACAAAAGTCCAAAGTACAAACATGCATGCTCGGAATCAATGCTCAAACACAACATTAGCAGAAGGTGAGGCAAAAAGAAAATTTTGGCCGCAGCAAAAAAATGGGACAAACGAGCTGACGTGTTTCACACTTAGCAGTGCTTAGTCATAGCTATGATTAAGCACTGCTAAGTGTGAAACGCGTCAGATCGTTTGTCCCATTATTTGCGGTGGCTTGTATCTGTTGGACTTTTTACAAATAAATGCTATATTTCGGAGTACGGCTGTCCAGGACTTCCTTTTTGCCTCATGTTTCTATATGCTGAGCCGGCACCTGGTGTTCCAGTTCCGAGGAGAGTTCTATATCCACATTTCCACCTGGAGCAGTGATCCCCTTTCCTTTCCCTATTAGCAGAAGGTGCCCAAAAGGTGGCGCTCAAGAGCTGAAATTCCACGTAGTACATCACTACGTTCGTGTTGGCTGACAATTGTGTGCAAGACAAGTTCCTAGCACGCGCCCTTCAGACAAAAGTCTGACGCTCTTTTGGCCAACAATCCGATCGTGTGTACGAGGCTTTAGACCCCATGCACACAATTAGATTTTCTGCAGATTTTTGTCTTCAGATTTACCAAAACCATATAATATGAGGTCAAACCTTAAGAGTTTCAACTTGTATGCAATCAGGCAGGCCCTTGTACTACATGGTTTTGGTAGATCTGAAGACAAAAATCTGCAGAAAATATAATGGTGTTGTTCTGGATTCAGAACAAAAGTCCGATATTATGATATCTACCCCTTATCAAATTGAATGTAACAGCATGCATGCCATGAAGTAATCAAGCTGACTCTGAGTTCAGAATAAAAAACTTCTGGCGCCCCACGTTGGGCGCCAAAATGTTTTGGATTACAGTGTGTCTGGAGGTCTTAAGGTCTGACTTCATATTATATGGTTTTGGTAAATCTGAAGGAAAAAAATATACAGAAAATTGTATAGTGTGTATCCAACTTAAGTGCTTTGGACTGAGTATAGTGCACACTATAGAGGGATATGAGCGGCTCATTTTTCATTATGGAGGTTTACAGCCACTTTAAAAAAGGAAAATGCTGCATTATGGCCCCCAGGTGAAGCCGATGATCACAGGAAATAAACATATTAGCCAAAAACAAGAAAAATTTGTTACGGCTGGGCGAGTGCTTGTGGCATTCGTTGAGTAAATTTGTTTAAAAGTAGAGCCCTAAGTTTTGCATTTTGTTTGCAACTAGTAAATGTAGCTTTGTTCCCAAGATAGGCCAAAAGGGTGATCATGCTATCTGCCCCCTTTACACACCAAAATAACTAATCTCCAATAGGGGTGACATAATGAAGCTGCCCTGCTTGCCTTAAAGAGGAAGTAAACTCAGTTTTTTCATTTTCTTTTTTTTTTTTTTCCTTACCTGCAAGGTAAAAGGCACAATGTGCTAGTATGCATCGCATACTAGCACATTATGTGGCACTTACCTGCAAACAAAGCCCTCGTCGTCCCCGCTGGAGGCCGCAGCCATCTTCATCCGTGGACTCCAGCTGTGCGACTGTCCGGAGCCCCGTGACGTCACTCACGTCGCGCATGCGCCGATTAGGTCATTGGGGCAGTATACAGTAAATATCTCCTAAATGGCGCATGTTTAGGAGAGATTTACAGTACCTATAGGTAAGTCTTACTATATTCTTACATACAGGTACAAAGAATAGGGTCCTGCATTCTCCTCTATGGAGCGCTGGATGTAAACGGACTTGTGTTTGTTTACACCCGGGAACCTCTGGGTCTGATCCGATTAACCACTTCAGCCCCGGAAGATTTGGCTGCTCAATGACCAGGCCATTTTTTTGCGATACGGTAATGCGTCACTTTAACTGACAATTGTGCGGTCGTGCGAAGTTGCACACAAACAAAATTGATGTCCTTTTTTTCCCACAAATAGAGCTTTCTTTTGCTGGTATATTTGACCATCTCTGCGGTTTTTATTTTTTGCGCTATAAACAAAAGAAGAGCGACATTTTTGAAAAAAAAAAAAAAACACAATATTTTTTGCTATAGTTTTTTTTTTTTTTTTTAAAGTTTTGGATAGAGTGGAGAGGGAATAATAAACCTATTCGTTTTTTTTTTTTTGCTGTTTGTACCCCAATTAGGGTATCTCCCGCTCTATTTGTCCTGTTTAGTGGTATCCTGAAAGTGAAAGTAACAGAAAAAAAAAACCACAACATTTTGGGTTGTCCCCAGAACAGTAATAGGAGGGGAAATCCTTCAATGAGTGCACTAGTTTTTATGACCTGGGGGGGGGGGGGGGGGGGGGGGCAATGGATTTTCCCTTAATTTGCAGGGATTTCCTTTCACTTCCTGTTTCAGCTATGGGACAGGAAGTGAAGGTAAATCTCCCCAATGGGACACAGATGGGAAAAAAAAAACTGACAGGGGTTATAACTCTCCCTTACTCTATCCAAAAATGACATAAAAGTTTTGCCTATAGTTCTACTTTGAAATGTCATTAAAAAATGACAAGTCAGCTTGCAGCAGCTTTGGCTTACCTCTTCTGAACAGAGATAAAGTCAAAAGTAGTAGAATTCCCCTGAAATAGCAGTTTGAATTTAAATCTCCATGCTGTCACCCCCATTGGGGAAATGAAAGATCCAGCCATTCTGTTATATGGAGGATAACCATGGAATGGCATTGGTGGAGGAGTAGTATCACATGACAACAGATCAGCCTATCCCCTTTGTAGGATGCAATCCACATGAAAGGCTGAGGGCAGCATGGGAGGGGGGCTACAATTTACTAGCGCCAACCCTATTATTAAGCTTTTATTTTCACCCAACACATATTAGCTTTACGCCCCCCCCTGTTCAAAGTACCAATGCCAACGCAGTTGGCAAGCAGATGTTTCTTCTACTTTAATTGGCTGCAGTCTCTTGTACAATGGCTACCACAGCTCCCTTTAGTGGAGTCCTATAATCCCCCGATTTAAAGACCATCGATAAATTTCTGAGAAACAGGCCTGGTTCCCGTCAGCTTCCTGCGGAAATTTATTTATTTTTTTTTATTTAAAAGAAAGATTCAGCTCTACCTTTTACAGTGGAACCTTGGATTACGAACATAATCCGTTTAAGGAGAATGCTTGTAATCCAAAGCAGTCGCATATCAAAGCGAGTTTGCCCACAGAAGTCAATGGAAACAAAGACAATTTGCTCCACATTGACTTCTATTGCATGCAATACCACATGTGGCCAGAGGTGGGGGGGGGGGGGGGGGGCGCCAGAGAGACTAGGAGACTCGGAAACAGAGTATTTCCGAACAGCTGCGAGTGTCACCGGCGCCCCCGCACCTCTGGCCAAATGTGGTACTGCACACCGCAGAGGCTTGAATCCTGCTCATTTTGCGAGACAACACTCGCAAACCGAGTCAGGATTTGAAAAAAAATAATTGCTCGTATTGCAAAACGCTCGTTAACCACGTTACTCGCAATCCGAGGTTCCACTGTATTAGACTTGCATTGCTGTACAACTCTCCCTGAACCAAGCAATTTTTGAACTCTCCTTATGAAGTCTCCTAGCTGGTATGCTGGTCCTCTTGCTTCAATACTTGAGAGTCGCTTACCCAGGAGTAGCACTTAAAAAAAAGCTATCAACATTCCTCATCTACAAGCTTACTCTGGGTCATTGGCTCGAAGTACTTAAGCCAGGGGGTTGGCATGAGGGCCTGGGAGCTTAGCAATGCCATCGCTCTAACAGGGGTCTCCAAACTGCAACCCTTTGCTTGCTATTATCTGGCCCTTGGGGCACCATCCTATCCATTGACACCAACCATGGGGTATAAATGTCCTGTTTCTGACACCAACAATGCGATACTATTCTTCCCACTGACACCTTCAAAAGGGCATGACTCCTACTACTGACACCAACAATGTGGCACAATTCCTCCCACTGACACCAATGATGGGGTACTATTCTTTCCATTGACACCAGTGATGGGACACTATTCCTCCCACTGATACAAAGAAAAATGTCACAATTCCTCCCATTGATACCAACGATGGGGCACTATTCCTCCCAGTAACACCAATGATGGGCATTATTCCTTCCAGTGACACCAACGAGGGGGCACTATTCCTCCCCAGTGACGCCAACGATGGGCACTAGTCCTCCAACTGACACCGACGGGGCACTAGTCCTCCCACTGACACCAATGACGGGGCACTAGTCCTCCCACTGACACCAATGACGGGGCACTAGTCCTCCCACTGACACCAATGACGGGGCACTAGTCCTCCCACTGACACCAACGACGGGGCACTAGTCCTCCCACTGACACCAACGATGGGGCACTAGTCCTCCCACTGACACCAACGATGGGGCACTAGTCCTCCCACTGACACCAACGATGGGGCACTAGTCCTCCCACTGACACCAACGATGGGGCACTAGTCCTCCCACTGACACCAACGATGGGGCACTAGTCCTCCCACTGACACCAATGATGGGGCACTAGTCCTTCCACTGACACCAACGATGGGGCACAATTCCTCCAACTGAATTCCTTCCAGTGACGCCAAAGATGGAGAACTATCCCTCCCACTGACACCAACAATGGGGCACAATCCTCCCAGACACCAAAGATGGGGCATTGTTTACTCCCACTGGACACCAGGACATTTTCTACTCCCACTGGCCCTAGTCCAGCTCCTAAAGTCTGAAGGACAGTAAACTGGTCCTTTGTTTCGCAAGTTTGGAGACCCCTGATCTAGGATATCTTCACAAGAGATGAACCCAGGCGTCCTCAAAACTCACACTTTCTTATACTCCAAAGAGCTATGGGCCAAGTCATTCCCAAAACTGCAGCTGGGAAATAGCCTGACACACATGTCAAAGCAGACGTTCAAGTTAGAGAGGAGTTGGCGGACGCCCAAGCTCATTTCTACTCTGCACATAAGTCAAGGCGAACTCGTTTTGGGGAGGATCACATTGTAGCTCAATGAATAAAAAAACCTCCAGAGAATTGAGAACATCAGGACTGGGCAATAACCAGATCATGACAAATTCATTCAAGACTGCTGTAGATAAAGGGATTATCACATTATCATCTTGGACAAGTAGGCCTCAGTCAGCTTGATGATGGTGAAGACTCAATGACCTCCATGTCTCCCTCAGCAACTTTCTCCAGAAAAGAAACCAGAGGATCAAACAAGGGTTGAGACTCCACAGAAGCTGGATGGAGCGTCAACGTTGTAATCTCCTCTTCTTCCTCCTCAACCTTCCCCTTAACCTCTTTAGCATGTGTTCGTTGATGCTTGCGCAAGTCGGAAGGTACTAGGAAGCCTTTGCCGCACTGCTGGCACACGTGGGGGCGTACGTCGCTATGTATGCGCTGATGTTTCTTTAGCCCAGCCTTGTCCAGGAAGCCCTTCTCGCAATGGTCACAACGGAAGGGCCTCAGTTCCGGGTGGCTCTTCTGATGGTTCTTCAGATCCATCACGCTTTGGAAGGTGATGGCACACTTCTCACAGGTGGTAGATTCCTCCTTCTTCTTGTTAGGTTCTCCCCCATCTGGTTTTATGTGGGTGCGTTCATGCTTCCTTAAGCTGGAAGACACGATGAATGTCTTGCCACAATCTTCGCACTTATAAGGCCGTTCCCCGCTGTGAGAACGTTGGTGCTTGCTTAGCCCAGAGCGCTCTGCGAACCCTTTCCCGCACTCCGGGCACTGGAAAGGACGTTCAGCGCTGTGGGACAAACGATGACGCTTCAGATCCCAAGACGCCACAAACGTCTTATCGCAGTCCGGACAACGAAAGGGACGCTCGCCCGTGTGAATTCGTTGGTGCATGGCCAAATCCGCCGGCTGCCGGAAGGGCTTTCCGCACTTGTCACAGCGGTACGGCTTGACGCCTTGGTGAGCCCGCTGATGCCGCCGGAAACTGGACGGGTCTGAAAACATGCGGCCACACTGTGGGCACAAATATGGCTTTTCACCAGAATGGGTGCGTTGGTGGCTCTGGTAGGACGACAGTTGAGTAAAGTCTTTGTTGCAGATGGGACATTTGTACGGCTTCTCCGCCGCGTGAATTCGCTGGTGACAGGTGAGAGAGGAGGCACGTGAAAACGCCTTCCCGCAGTCCGAGCACAAGAAAGGTTTTTCTCCCGTGTGGCTGCGTTCGTGGTTCTTCAGGTCTTTCAGTTCGCTGTAGGACTTCTGACACAGCTGGCACTGGTAAGGTCGGAGCCCAGCATGGCTCCTCCTGTGCTTACGAAAAACAGAGGGATCGGCAAATCCTTTACCGCATTCGGGGCAGGAGAACGGACGCTCACCGGTATGAAGACGTTCATGGATTCGGAGCTTGGAGGGTGTGGCGTAGGCTTTACCGCACTGCTTACAAGGGAATGGTAGCTGCCCGCTGTGGGTGGCCATATGAACTCGCAGGCAGATGGGCTGCATGAAGGATCGGCCGCACTCTTTACACACAAAAGGTTTTTCACCCGTGTGGCTACGGACATGGCTCCTCAATAAGGACGCGCTCTTGTAGGACTTATCGCAGTGCTTGCACTGATGCCGCTGCTCCCCCTTCGCCTCTTGCTTTTTGGGCTTTGCAGTGCCGGAGGCCTCGGCGGATTTGTGGACCTCACAGTGCCGCTGGGCCCTTGGCTCATTGGGGAAAGTTTTGCGACAGCTCAGGCAGCGAAACCTGCGCCCAGACTGCACATAATCCGGGGTCTCCTGTTTAATGGCCACCTCGGCCGGGGTCTCCTGTTTAATGGCCAGCTCGGCCTCCTCCAGAGGCTCCACCTTCGCTGAAGACATCATAGAAGAGACCTGAAAAAAAAAAAAATGATTGTCAATGTGTATTCTCTGCAATCTTTCACATAGCAATAAAGACCAAGCCAGAAAAATAGTAGGGGGTTAGAGCATTTCCTATGAAAACAGAAAGCTGTGAAAATGACCAGTTACACTTACTGGTAACTGTGTTTCTAGGAAATCCTCCAGGATAGCACACCTGACAGGAAACACAATCAGCACATGAGGTTAAAAGCCCCTCCCTTCCCCCTGTACCTCAGTTCTGCCAAAGTAATAGGTTATCCTGGTGCAAGAGGGAAACTTCCGGGAGTAACTACACCAAAGGGTGGGAAGTAGGCCTGCCGTCCTGGAAGATTTCCTAGAAACACAGTTACCGGTAAGTGTAACTGGTAATTTTCTCTAGTCATCTTCCAGGACGGTACACCTGAGAGGAGGAACAAGAGGTTCAAGGCCTATCTTAGGGTGCGAATCACCGCTTGTAAGACCTTTCTGCCAAATACCAGATCCTGAGGCGATAACAGTTCCACTCTGTAATGTTTCAAGAAGGTATTCCGCTTCGCCCATGTGGCTGTTTGACAGATTTGTTCTATTGGGGCTCAGGATTTCTCTCTTCTACCCACAAGGCCACTAGAGATCTTGTGGAATGAGCTTTGCAGTGTGCTGGTACTGGGGACCCTGTTCGCTCATAAGCTATTTCTATGGTCTGGCCTGGCCACTGTTTGTCTAGATCAGTGATGGCGAACATGATGCTCAACTAGAGTGCATGAGCATCATGGGAAATGTTTTGGAACTACATCTGGGGTGCCAAGGTTCACCATCACTGGTCTAGATGCTTGCCTTCCCTTCCTAGGGCCGCTAAATAAAATTAAAAGGTGGTTTGACTTCCTAAGTCTTTCGCCCTATCTAGGTAGGTCAAGTAGACACCTTCTGACATCTAGTAAATGACAAATTTTCTGCTCTTTCATTTATCGTTTTTTCAGAAAAGGAAGGCAACATAATTTTCTGTGATCTGTGAAATTGGGAGACCACTTTGGGGAGGTCTTGCCTCAGAACCACTCTGTCCTCCAGTACCAACAAAAAGCACTCCTTAATGGACAGGGCCTGTAGGTCGCTTACCCTCCTGGTTGTAGTGATAGCCAGTGGGAAGGCTAATTTAAGAGAAACATTTTGTAAATTAGAATTTTGAAAATTTCAAGTTTGTAATGCTGGTTCGAAGGGAGCTTTCGTCAGCACCTCCAACACCAGCGTCAGATTCCAAGGCAGGAATCTGAAAATCCTAATGGGAGTCAACCTCTCCCTAGCGAACAGAAATCTTTTGATTAGAGGATCCAGCACGAGCCTCTGGTCCAGAAAAACAGACAGAGCTGCTACCTGCACTCTCAGGGTGTTCAGGGCTATCCCCTGGTCCACCCCTGCCTGTAAAAACTCTAGTACTACTGGTATCGATGGCCGGGAGACCTCTCTATCCTGGCACCAGTGTGAAAACACCTTTCAGATTTTTACGTACATTTTTCTAGTGACCGGCTTCCTACTTTCTAGAAGGGTCTCAATCACCTTTTCAGAGCATCCCTTGTCTCTGAGTATCTCCCTCTCAAGAGCCAGGCCGTCAAGCAAAAGAACCTTGGGTCGGGGTTAAGAACCGGCCCTTGTAGAAGGAGATGCTGCCTGGTCAGGAGACGTTGTGGAGGGCAAAATGGACCATTTCCTCAGAATTGGAAACCAGGCTCAGGTTCAGGTTGCATTCCGAGCTGGCTAAATTCTATAGAACCCGAGGAATGCTAGTGGGGGAAAGGCGTACACTAGGTTGCAACCCCAGTCCTGCGCTAGGGCGTCTACTCCCTCCAATCCCCCCTCTCAGATGAGAGAGAAAAACCACTCCACCTTCCTGTTCCCTCTGCAGGTAAAGAAGTCTATCTCCGGAAAACCCCAAACTGTTGACGTATCTGAAAAAACACGCCTCAATTTAACTCCCATTCCCTTTGGTGGATAGGCTGCCGACTTAGAAAGTCTGCTACTACATTGGTGGTCCCTTTAATGTGGACCACCGATATGTTCTAAAGGACTCCCTCGGCCCAACCCAGAACTTCCAAGGCCAACTTTAGGAGCCTCCTGGACCTCGCCCCCCTTGACGGTTTAGGTAAGAGACCATTGTTACATTGTCTTATAAGACTTGGACTTCGTGCTGCCAAATTCTGTCCTTGAATGCCCTCAGGGCCTGTCCTACCGCCAAGAGCTCCCTGTAATTGGAGGAAGTCTTTGCTTGGGTCAGGATCCCTGGGCTTGGAGATCCTCCAGGTGAGCGCCCCAACCCCAGGCGGTAGTTATTTTGACTGGATTCCACTGGGCCCAGGGACGATCCCAACGTCAACCTGTCTTGGCCAAGCCACCAATTTAGAGAGGACTTTACTTGCACTGGGAGGGAAACCTTCCCGTCCAGTGACTCCATTTTTCTGTCCCAGGAGGAGAGCAGAAAGAACAGGGGAGCGCCCCAACCCCAGGCAGTGGTTATTTTGACTGGATTCCACTGGGCCCAGGGACGATCCCAACATCAACCTGTCTTGGCCAAGCCACCAATTTAGAGAGGCCTTTACTTGCACTGGGAGGGAAACCTTCCCGTCCAGCGACTCCATCTCCTCCTGGGACAGAAAGAGCAGGAAGAACTTCAATTCCCTGGAATGAAGCTGCGCCCAGGGAACCGCTGGGATGCAAGAGGTCATTTGTCCTAGGACTCTCATGACCGGTCTGTGAGAGCAGGCTCTGGGTTCCATCAGTGATGAAACTGCCGCTACCACTTTTGCCCTCTTTTCCAAAAAGCTTTTGAGCCCTGGCGTGCATAGGTAGGAAAATCTTTGATTGGGTTGAAGAATGACTTCTCTTGGTTCACTATCCATCCTAGGAGCTCGATGTTAAGGATGACTTTCTCCATGTCCATTCTCACCTGCTGTAGGAAAGGACCGTAAATTAGGAGATCATCCATGTAAGGTATGAGGGAGATCCCCTGAAGATGCAGGTAAGCCACTGCCTCCGCCAGGACCTTGGTGAACACCCTTGAGCTTGCTGCTAGACCGAAGGGAAGGGCTCGGAACTGCCAGTGCGGGATCCCTTGGTTTGTGAGAATTGCAAACCTTAAAAAGGGACTGGTGTGGGCGATCGGGGCGTGGGGATAAGCGTCCCTTAAATCTATTGTGGCCATGAAGGCATCTTTCAACAGATGTTTGCGTACGCTGTATATGCTTTCCATCTGGAAGCTCTTTTGTTGCAGAAATTTGTTTAGTTTTCTGAGATTTATTATCAGGCAAAATTTTCCTGAAGGCTTCTGGACGACAAAAACTTGGGAGTAAAACCCCTGACAGAGCTGTTCCGTTGGTACAGGGACAATTACCTCCTGGTCCACTAGATGTTGTCTAGCAACCCTGCTGCCCTTAGACAATCCCTGGGTGGGTCAAAATAAAATTCTGTGGGGGAGGGGAGAGAAGTTCCAACCGATAATCCCCTGTCAGATAGGCTCTCGGAGATCTTCTCCCACCCAGGGACGAAATGATAGTCTCCCCCGATTCTGGCGTCACTTAGACTGTTGGGGTTTCTGGGGTCGGGAAACAGCAGACCACCCTGTCTATTTTTCCCTTTCCCCCACCTTCTGATTGAGTCCCCTTTTCCGCAGACCGTGAAAGGACGTGGTCTACGCCAGGCCCAAAGAGCAGGGAATCCTAAAAGGGTAACCTAGAGAGCCATGACCTGGACATGTGGTCCCCTTCCTACGACTTGACCCAGACGGCACTTCCTTCAGAATTGAGAAGGGACGCTGACTTGGCCATGGTCCTGACAGCCATGGCCGCCGCATTGGCATCCCAAGCCCTTCACAGCAGCGTCTCAGACCTACGGTCCATTTGCTCCTTAATGTTGCCCAAATCCTGCAAAGACAGATCTGATTTCTTTGAAACCTGTGACAGGGCTGCATCCAATTTGGGGGGGGTTTGAAGAATTTCTCCTCCTCCTCTTCCGCAAATGGAAGTGACCTCGAATCGGAAGGAGGTCCGGCGCCATCTTGCTTCACCCTGTAGTCCGGTGACCGGAAACAACCCTCCCTCATCAGAAGAGGGCTGGGAAAACGAGGGCTGGAGCCCGAACCGCTGGGAGAAGCCCCCAATGCTGCCCGGCCACCATCCTGCGCTTCCTTCTACCATGGACTCCAGCTGACCTGCCAGCCCCTTCAACCACCATAGCCCCGCTGCCTGGGTGGAAGGTAAGGGGGGGGGGGTTGAGATGCATCCACAGGAGCGCCGGGAACACTTCCCCTGTGCCCGGAAAACTACTCACTGGGGGAGACCCCTGGATTGGGAACAAACCCTAGCTGGACCTGCAGCCTTCCCCGGCTCTGGCGTCCAGCACCCAGGGGGGAGACCATCAGCTACCGACTTCAGGTCTACAAAAAATAACAAACGTTTCACTGCCAGGGAAACACAATCAGGAACTGAGGTGCAGGGGAAGGGAGGGGCTTTTACCTTCATGTGTTGATTGTGTTTCCTGTCAGGTGGGCCATCCTGGAAGATGACTAGAGAAAATCTGTTATTCGGGGACACATTCAAAACCTAAACCCATTTTTTATGCCGACTGCGCCTCCTTGTCCATGTGAAGACTGCTGCCTCCCATCACTTGTTTGGAAGTTACAGATGTAGAAAGTGAGGGAAACGGGTGCAGGGTTAAAACCTTAGGAACCACATATCACACATCATGTAACAGTCAGAGCTCAGGTGAGGCGTTCAGAGGGAACTAAGGAAGGCAAAGCTCAGGGGAATACTCCAGAGGACAGAGCTGAGGGATACAGTCCAAGAACAGGAGGGCAACAGTTTAAGGGATAGTCTAGAGGAAAGGGTAGAGTACAGCTTAGGGGAAGAGTCTTGGGGGGGGGGGGCAGGGCTCGGGTAAAGAGCCTAGGGGAGGCAAAGGAGGGGGCAGGAGAAGAGTCGGGGGGGGGAGGCAGGGCTCAGGAAAAGAGTCGGGGGAGGCAGGGCTCAGGAAAAGAGTCGGGGGAGGCAGGGCTCAGGAAAAGAGTCGGGGGAGGCAGGGCTCAGGAAAAGAGTCGGGGGAGGCAGGGCTCAGGAAAAGAGTCGGGGGAGGCAGGGCTCAGGAAAAGAGTCGGGGGAGGCAGGGCTCAGGAAAAGAGTCGGGGGAGGCAGGGCTCAGGAAAAGAGTCGGGGGAGGCAGGGCTCAGGAAAAGAGTCGGGGGAGGCAGGGCTCAGGAAAAGAGTCGGGGGAGGCAGGGCTCAGGAAAAGAGTCGGGGGAGGCAGGGCTCAGGAAAAGAGTGGGGGGAGGCAGGGCTCAGGAAAAGAGTCGGGGGAGGCAGGGCTCAGGAAAAGAGTGGGGGGAGGCAGGGCTCAGGAAAAGAGTGGGGGGAGGCAGGGCTCAGGAAAAGAGTGGGGGGAGGCAGGGCTCAGGAAAAGAGTGGGGGGAGGCAGGGCTCAGGAAAAGAGTGGGGGGAGGCAGGGCTCAGGAAAAGAGTGGGGGGAGGCAGGGCTCAGGAAAAGAGTGGGGGGAGGCAGGGCTCAGGAAAAGAGTGGGGGGAGGCAGGGCTCAGGAAAAGAGTGGGGGGAGGCAGGGCTCAGGAAAAGAGTGGGGGGAGGCAGGGCTCAGGAAAAGAGTGGGGGGAGGCAGGGCTCAGGAAAGGAGTCGGGGGAGGCAGGGCTCAGGAAAAGAGTCGGGGGAGGCAGGGCTCAGGAAAAGAGTCGGGGGAGGCAGGGCTCAGGAAAAGAGTCGGGGGAGGCAGGGCTCAGGAAAAGAGTCGGGGGAGGCAGGGCTCAGGAGAAGAGTCGGGGGGGGCAGGGCTCAGGAGAAGAGTCGGGGGGGCAGGGCTCAGGAGAAGAGTCGGGGGGGCAGAGCTCAGAAGAGTCGGGGGGGCAGAGCTCAGAAGAGTCGGGGGGGGGCAGAGCTCAGAAGAGTCGGGGGGGCAGAGCTCAAAAGAGTCGGGGGGGGCAGAGCTCATAAGAGTCGGGGGGGGCAGAGCTCATAAGAGTCGGGGGGGGCAGAGCTCATAAGAGTCGGGGGGGCAGAGCTCAGAAGAGTCGGGGGGCAGGGCTCATGAGAAGAGTCGGGGGGGCAGGGCTCATGAGAAGAGTCGGGGGGGCAGAGCTCATGAGAAGAGTCAGGGGGGCAGAGCTCAGAAGAGTCGGGGGGGGGCAGAGCTCATGAGAAGAGTCGGGGGGCAGAGCTCATGAGAAGAGTCAGGGGGGCAGAGCTCAGAAGAGTCGGGGGGGGGCAGAGCTCATGAGAAGAGTCGGGGGGCAGAGCTCATGAGAAGAGTCGGGGGGCAGAGCTCATGAGAAGAGTCGGGGGGCAGAGCTCATGAGAAGAGTCGGGGGGGGCAGAGCTCAGAAGAGTCGGGGGGGGGCAGAGCTCATGAGAAGAGTCGGGGGCAGAGCTCATGAGAAGAGTCAGGGGGGCAGAGCTCAGAAGAGTCGGGGGGGGGCAGAGCTCATGAGAAGAGTCGGGGGGCAGAGCTCATGAGAAGAGTCGGGGGGGGCAGAGCTCAGAAGAGTCGGGGGCAGAGCTCATGAGAAGAGTCGGGGGCAGAGCTCATGAGAAGAGTCGGGGGGCAGAGCTCATGAGAAGAGTCGGGGGGCAGAGCTCATGAGAAGAGTCGGGGGGCAGAGCTCATGAGAAGAGTCGGGGGGCAGAGCTCATGAGAAGAGTCGGGGGGCAGAGCTCATGAGAAGAGTCGGGGGGCAGAGCTCATGAGAAGAGTCGGGGGGGGCAGAGCTCATGAGAAGAGTCAGGGGGGCAGAGCTCAGAAGAGTCGGGGGGGGGGCAGAGCTCATGAGAAGAGTCGGGGGGCAGAGCTCATGAGAAGAGTCAGGGGGGCAGAGCTCAGAAGAGTCGGGGGGGGGGCAGAGCTCATGAGAAGAGTCGGGGGGCAGAGCTCATGAGAAGAGTCGGGGGGCAGAGCTCAGAAGAGTCGGGGGGCAGAGCTCAGAAGAGTCGGGGGGGGGGCAGAGCTCATGAGAAGAGTCGGGGGGCAGAGCTCATGAGAAGAGTCGGGGGGCAGAGCTCATGAGAAGAGTCGGGGGCAGAGCTCATGAGAAGAGTCGGGGGGGCAGAGCTCAAAAGAGTCGGGGGCAGGGCTCAGGAGAAGAGTCGGGGGGCATAGCTCATGAGAAGAGTCGGGGGGGGCAGAGCTGAGAAGAGTCGGGGGGGGCAGAGCTCAGAAGAGTCGGGGGGCAGGGCTAAGGAGAAGAGTCGGGGGGCAGAGCTCATGAGAAGAGTCGGGGGGGCAGAGCTGAGAAGAGTCGGGGGGGGGGCAGAGCTCAGAAGAGTCGGGGGGCAGGGCTAAGGAGAAGAGTCGGGGGGCAGAGCTCATGAGAAGAGTCGGGGGGGGGGGCAGAGCTCAGAAGAGTCGGGGGGCAGGGCTCAGGAGGAGAGTGGGGGGGGCAGGGCTCAGGAGAAGAGTCGGGGGGGGGGGGCAGAGCTCAGAAGAGTCGGGGGGCAGGGCTCAGGAGGAGAGTCGGGGGGGGCAGGGCTCAGGAGAAGAGTCGGGGGCGGGGCCCCCCACCCCTCATATTGTAGGGGTAGTGGGCACAGTTGTGGGAAAAAATTTGGGGTTGAACAGTTTAGGGAATAGAGTAGGGGAGGGGGGCAAGCTCAGGGAGAATAGTTTTGGGGTTGCACAGTTTGGGGGGATAGTGTAGGGGTTCTGGGGAATAATCTAGGAGGGGCACAGCTGTGGGGAATAGTTTTGGGGTTGCACAGTTTGGAGGGTTCAGAAATAAGGACACCCACCTGATGGCCCTCCATCTGGGCAGTTGATGGGGGTGATCCTTCACACTGATCCCCAGCTACAACAGCTCCAGCCAGCAGACAAAGCTTAACATGGCCGGACCTAGGACCCTGGGGGTGGTGGGGAGGAGCACACACCGGAAGTCATTGTGCACCTTTTATGAGTGCCCTCCCATGATATCCGAGCTTGGCTGTAATTCAGGACAGGCAGCGAGGGCGATGATAAGGAGGTGGACGCCGGATTTACCTGCCGCTGGCTATACAGCCCAGAGCCAGCGCTGGAACCTTACTCCACCATTCATCCCTGAACGCTCCGGAACCATCCTATTATGTCTTCATTTTCGGCGGACAGTAAAGACTGGAGCTGAGGCGTGGATCACACACCCACGGCGATAATTGGTCAATCCGCTGTCACGTGGACTCATTCCGCTCAGTTGCCAGCCAGTAGCGGCCATTTTGCGGTTGGCAGCCCGTCCCTTTTTTTTTTTTTTTTTTTTTTTTTTTTTTTTTTTTGAGGAATTGCGGTGTTGGGGCAGCGGCCGCCATCTTTTGTACTGGCATCTTCATATTACTATAGGGCAGCGGAGGAGGGGCCAGGACGGGCAGTGGGGAAGACGATCCAGGGTGCACATTTCCTGTTTCCTAGCAACAAAAGGAAGTGTTTGTTTGTAGTGAGAGATGAAATAGATGAGCCCTGATTGATTCCTCAGGCCTCACCCCCAGGCTGGGGCCCCTCAGCGGGGACCAAAGAGCACCTAGAGGCACAGGAGGGGCCCTGGGAGAGGATACAGTGCCTGTGGAGGGGCCCTGCCTGACTAGGGGCCCCCTCTGCCCTCACACTGTCATTCATTTACACCAGTCATTAGGAATTATCAGTATTGCCCTCCCCCTCCCCCGTCCTCCTGTCTACAGAGTACGACTGGACCGCAGAGCTCGCGCTTACTCATCGGACATGGGCTGAGCCTCCCGCGCTACTCCATCCGCCTGGACGCCGAGCCGCCATTATGACACGTAAGTATCGCCACCGCTTCCTATTATTATTATTATTATTATTAATATTTATAATTGTATTTATTATAAAATAATTTTCCTTTTTTTATATATATATATATAATACAATTTTGTAACCAACGTCCGAAAAACCGGAGGAAATGGTCAATTTTAGAAGAAAAACATTAAAATAAAAATTTCAAAATTTTTAGTTTGTGCGCAAATATAGAAAACATTTTTTAAGGCCTCACATTCAACTTTTTAAGGGAATCCCAAAAAAATCCAGATTTTTTTTTTTTTTTTCCCCCTATTAAGAATAAAGATAAAAAATGTATATTTTATTAGTTTTATTATAAAATAATATTACAAATTATTGATATTAAACAACATATGAAAAATGTTTTTTTATTTTTACTCCTATTAGGCGGATAATACTAATTTGATGTTTTTTTATTTTTTTTTTTATTATTTATTTATTTTTTGGCATTCCTTAAAAAGTGAAATGCGTGGCCCAAAAAATGAAAAAAGTTCATTATAAAAAGCTTTCCTAAAAACTGTTTACATTTTTTGTAATCTTTTCATGCAGGGTTTTTTTTTTGTTTTTTTTTTGTTACTACACATCAAATTTTACTTCCCCATTTACATAATTGTTACCATCCTATTAGGTTTCAGTTCAAGTTCATATATATATATATATATATATATATATATATATAATTTGTATTATATTCGACTTTTTAATTAATATGAATTTGCCATTATTAGCACCTTTAGTGCAAGAAACGCTCAAGCAAAATGCAGTCTCTGACCATCTCCCGTATCATGTCCTGCAGTCTCTGACCATCTCCCGTATCATGTCCTCCAGTCTCTGACCGTCTCCCGTATCATGTCCTCCAGTCTCTGACCGTCTCCCGTATCATGTCCTCCGGTCTCTGACCGTCTCCCGTGTCATGTCCTCCGGTCTCTGACCATCTCTTGTATCATGTCCTCCGGTCTCTGACCATCTCTTGTATCATGTCCTCCGGTCTCTGACCGTCTCCCGTATCATGTCCTCCGGTCTCTGACCATCTCTTGTATCATGTCCTCCGGTCTCTGACCATCTCTTGTATCATGTCCTCCGGTCTCTGACCATCTCTTGTATCATGTCCTCCGGTCTCTGACCATCTCTTGTATCATGTCCTCCGGTCTCTGACCATCTCTTGTATCATGTCCTCCGGTCTCTGACCATCTCTTGTATCATGTCCTCCGGTCTCTGACCATCTCTTGTATCATGTCCTCCGGTCTCTGACCATCTCTTGTATCATGTCCTCCGGTCTCTGACCATCTCTTGTATCATGTCCTCCGGTCTCTGACCATCTCTTGTATCATGTCCTCCGGTCTCTGACCATCTCTTGTATCATGTCCTCCGGTCTCTGACCATCTGCCGTATCATGTCCTCCGGTCTCTGACCATCTCTTGTGTCATGTCTGCAATCTCTTTCTTAAACACACTGCTAATAGTGTTAGCAAAATTTCCATTCGGTGCACCTCTAGCAGACAGGATACAAGAGATGGTCAGAGACTGCAAACCTGATACAAGAGATCAATGCAGCCTCATTAGTGTCCATCAAATGCAGCCTTGCCAGTGCCCACCAGAGGCAGCCCACCAGTGCCCGGATCACATAAGAGAGGCGATCTCCCGCTGTGCCAGCTGGATTTGAATTGGCCGGGCGGCCGCAGTGACAAGGTCCCACCTCCTACGATAGACGTCAAACTGATTCAATTTCCCGGCATTGGATTGGTGTGCTGCATATAACAGGAGGCGGGACTTTGTTACAGCGGCCCATGACACAGGAAGATCGCCGCTCTTCATGACAAGGAGGAGGGAGGGGGGATTGGGGCACGCCAGGATAACACCTCCCGCAACGTGCGGCACCTGAGGCGGATCACCCCTCTTTTCGGTGCCATTATAGGCACCTTTTTTTCACCACTTTCGGGCGCTATGTTTCGGTGCACCTCTAGTTTCAAAACAAGTGAATGTGCGTGTATATATGCGTGTATATATGTGTGTATGTATGTATGTATGTATGTATGTATGTATGTATGTATGTGTATATATATATATATATATCTATCTCATCTTTATGTAGAGCAACAATTCTTTTTTTCAGATCCTCAGAGTTCTTTGCCATGAGGTGCCATGTTGAAATTCCAGTGACCAGTATGAGAGAGTGATAACACCAAATTTAACACACCTGCTCCCCATTCACACCTGAGACCTTGTAACACTAACGAGTCACATGACACCGGGGAGGGAAAATGGCTAATTAGGCTCAATTTGGACATTTTCACTTAGGGGTGTACTCACTTTTGTTGCCAGCGGTTTAGACATTAATGGCTGTGTGTTGAGTCATTTTGAGGGGACAGCAAATTTACACTGTTATACAAGCTGTACACTCACTACTTTACATTGTAGCAAAATGTAATTTCTTCAGAGTTGTCACATGAAAAGATAGAAGAAAATATTTACAAAAATGTGAGGGGTGTACTCGGTTTTGTGAGATTGTGTGTGTGTGTGTGTGTGTGTGTGTGTGTGTGTGTGTATATATACTGATGAGCCATAACACTGTGACCTTCCACCATAACCCATCAAGGCATGGACACCACTAGACCTCTGAAGGTATTCTGTGGTATCTGGAACCAACCTATAAGTAGCAGATCGTTTTAGTCCTGTGTTGTGAGGTGAGACCTCCATGGATCGGACTTGTCTTTCCAGCACATCCCACAGGTGCTCAACGGGATTGAGATGTGGAGAATTTGGAGGCCCAGTCAACACATCAAACTCGTGTTCATCAAACCATTCTTGAATTCATCAGACCAGGCTTCCTTCCATTGCTCGGTGGTCCAGCTCTGATTCTCACATGCCCATTGTAGGCACTTTTGGCTGTGGACAAGGGTCAGCATGGGCAACCAGACCAGTCTGCAGCTACACAGCCCCGTTCACATCAAACTGCGATGCTCTGTGTGATCTGACACTTTTCCATCAGAACCAGCATTCACGTTTTCAGCAATTTAAGCTCCAATAGCTCTTTTGGATAGGACTACACAGGCCAGGCTTCGCTCCTCACGTACATCAGTGAGCCTTGGCTACCCGTGACCCTGTTGCCTGTTTTCCTCCCTTGGACCAGTTTCAGTCGGTCCTGACCACTTCAGACTGGGAACATTCCACAAGTTCTGCAGTTTTGGAGTTGCTCTGACCCAGTCATCGTTACAATTTTGGCCCTCGTCAAAGTCCCTCAAATCCTTACACTTGCCCAATTTATTTCTGCTTTCAACACATCGACTTCAGGGACAACATGTTCCCTTGCTGCCTAATATATCCCACCCACTTTCATCTGCCATTGTAATGAGATAATCAAATGTTACACTTTACTTGCCAGTGGTCATAATGTTATGGCTAATGGGGGGGGGGGATGCCGATCCCGGCCCCCTACCGCATGATCAGCTGACAGCCAATGGCACCTGATCACGTGATGTAAACAGGGACGGTAATCGGCTTTTTTTCCTCATGCTGACAGCGTGAGGAGAAAAAAGTGTTGATTGCCACCTGAAATAAACGGGACATCAGTCCCACTGCTGCTACCCATCAGTGCCACCAATCAGTGCTGCCCCATCGCTGCCCCATCGCTGCCCCATCGCTGCCCCATCATTGCCGCTTATCAGTGCAGCCTCATCAGTACATATCAATGAAGGAGAAAAATTACCTGTTTGCAAATGTGTTTTTTTTTTTTTTTTTTTTTTTTTTTTTTGTTGGTTTTTTTTTTTTTGCAGAGCAAAAAACCCCAGTGGTGATTAAACACCACCAAAAGAAAGCTCTATTTGCTATTTGTGTGAAAAAAAAAAATGATAAAAATGTCATATGGGTACAGTGTAGCATGACCACGGAATTGTCATTCAAAGCGTGATGACGCTGAAAATTGGCCTGGGCAGGATGTAATGTGGTTTTGTTTGTACTATTTATTTGTATTGTCTTAATGTTGTTCGCATATAAAAATAAAAGAGGATCTAATTCAAAGAAAATTGGCCTGGGCAGGAAGCGGTTTTAAGTGCACAGTAAGCAAGTGGTTAAAATATAAATGAGGTACCACTTTCTTTTTTTTTTTTTTTTTTTTTTTAATGGATAAGTAAGTCAGGAGGTATAATGTACCACTGCAGGACCCTTCTTGTTTAAACCACTTTGATCTTCTGAACCCTGTGTGTGTGTGTGTGGTTTTGTTTTTTTTTTTTTGTTTTTTTTGTTTTTTTTTAAATGAACAATTCGATTTTTACAACAGATACAAAATGTAAGAACAGCAAACATTTTATGTTATTTTTATTGGAAGCTCCCACAATTTAGGTCCTTGCAGATGAGCGGACACGTGAGCTCGTCTGGATTAGGACATCCCTGGTTTGTTGTGTCGGCGCTCTCACCTGCCGCTCCCTCATCATTTTATTATTGTTTCCTGCGGTGAAGAAGTCAAGTTCACCTCTGATCCTGTCTGTCGGCATCCTTGGCCCCAGGGAGTAATACTCAGCAGGTGGGTTCAGGCAGTGAAAACAAATTCTGTGCAATGACTCCTCTGCTGCTTCTTTTTAATGGCATAGAAGAGCCTCCTGCAGGGCAGTAAAGCAGCGTCCGCCTGTCTTTATGGGACACGTGGAACCCATCTTGGGAAGTAACACTGGCAGAAACGTTGTTTGCTGTGTTGCTGCAATTCAAATATTGCATTGGAAAATTGTGAATGCTTGTAAGTAATAAAGTATAACTTTAATCAAAAGTATGAAAAGTATGTTTGTTTTTTGTTTTTTTTGTTTTTTTATTAGTTTTTGTTTTTTATGGATAAGTAATGGAGGAGGCCTGGTCAGTTTTTTTTTTTTTTTTTATTTTTATTTGCCATCTGTGTCACATTGGAGGGGGTTTCTCTTCACTTCCTGTCCCATAGCCAAAACATGAAGTGGGAGGAAATCCCTACAAAAGTGAGGGTATTCCAGGGTGTCCCCATTAGAAGATTTCCCCTCTATTAGTTTTCTGGGGACAACCCAAAACGTGTGACCTTTTTACTTTCACTTTTAGTGATAATGGTAAACAGGACACATAGAAAGGATGAATCTCCCTAACGGGACACGGACAGCAAAAAAAAAACCTGATATGGGTTCTACTCCCTCTCCACCCTATCCAAGACAAAAATAAAAAAGTTTAGCCTTTACGTTTTTATTTTTAAGTTTTTAAAGTATAACTAAAGGCTGTTAAATGCGTAAAAGTCCAATAGTCTAGTCTACTGTTTTAACAATTTGCCTTCCCTGGGCAATTTTTACAAATTTTTCATATGCGTTAAAAATCAGCATTTTTTTTTTTTTTTTTTGCACAAAAACATTTAGACCCCCCCCACACACACACACACACACAATCCATGACTTTAAGGTGCTTCTTCTTGGGCCACTCCTTTTGTTGCCTTGGCGATATGTTTTGGGTCATTCTCATGCTGGTAAACCCACCCATGACCCATCTTCAGTGTTCTGGTTCAGGGAAGAAGGTTCTCGTCTAGGATTTTACAATAGATGGCCCCGTCTGTTGGCCCCTCAATTCGGCAAAGTTGGCCTGTACCTTTTTAGCAAAGAAACAGCCCCAAAGCATCTTGTTTCCACCTCCGTGCTTTGACTGTAGGCATGGTGTTCTTGGGGTCATAGTCACCATTTTTCTTTCTCCAAACGAGTTAATGCCAAAGAGCACAATTTTGGTCTCATCTGAGCACGGCACTTTCTCCCAATCCTTCTCTGAATCCTTTAGATGTTCATTGGCAAACTTTAGAAGGGTCTGTACATGTGCCTTATTGAGGAGGGGGACCTTGCGGGCGCTGCAGGATTTCAATCCATGGTGGCGTATTGTGTTACCAATGATTTGTTTGGTGACTGTGATCCCAACTGCCCTGAGATCATTCACAAGCTCCTCCCATGTAGTGCTGGGCTGATCCCTCACTTTTCTCATGATCATCCCCACCCCATGAGGCGAAATCTTGCTTGGAGCTCCACACCGAGGGCGATTGATGGTTATTTTGTTTTTCTTCCATTTTGCGAATAATCGCTCCAACAGTTGTCTCCTTCTCACCAAGCTTCTTGCTGATGTTCTTGTAGCCCATTCCAGCCTTGTGCAGGTCTACAATCTTGTCCCTGATGTTCTTTGACAGCTGTTTGGTCTTGCCCATGATGGTGGGTTTGAATGGAAGTGGACAGGTGTCTTTTATACACATAACGAGTTGTCTTTAGGAGCACCTTCTTAAATTGACAGAACTAATCTGTGTACCACATGAGTACATACTGTAGCCAGTCTGTGGGAGCCAGAATTACTGTTGGTAGGGGATCAAATACTTATTTTACTCACTGAAGTGCAACTCAGTTTATAACATTTGTATCAGCTGTTTCAGCTTTTTTTTTTTTCCTAGATTTTTGGTTGATATTCTGTCTCTATCATTTAAAATACACCTGTGATACAAATTATAGACTAGAGCTGCACAATTGTTAAAAAAATTGTGATCTTGATTCAACCCTCCTTACGATCTCTATTGCAGAGTTTGCCGGTTCTTTCATATAACAAGTGGAGAGACTTATCTGCTCACTCAGCTGTAAAAAGAAAACATCCGGGCAGTCTGCCAAGTTTTTAACATGAAACATTATAACTAACCCTTCCTTCTTAGATTAAAGGGATAAACTTGTATGTAAAGAAAAAAATCCAGGCAGTCTGCCAAGTTTTTAACAACGTGTAAATGCAGGAAGTTTAACCACTTAGTCTAAATCTTTTTCTGACACTTGTTTCTTAAAGGGGTTGTAAAGGTTCGATGTTTTTGTTTTTTGTTATTTAAAAATAACAAACATGTCATACTTACCTCCACTGTGCAACTCGGTTTGCACCGATACTCGACTTCTGGGGTCCCTCGGCGGCTGTCTCGGCTCCTCCCCGCATCAGCTAACCCCCGTTCTGGGAAGCGCTCCTCCAAGGGGGTTATATTGCGGGCGCACTCTCGTGATACAGTCGGCGGCTATACATTGATTTGATTGACAGCAGCGGGAGCCAATGGCTGCACTGCTATCAATCGTCCAATGAATGAGCCGAAAAGCCAGTGCATTCACGACGCGGGACTTTCGAGGGCTCAGGTAAGTAAATGGGGGGCTGCTAATCGTCGGATGTTTTCACCTTGATGCATAGAATGCATTAAGGTGAAAAAACATTTACCTTTACAACCCCTTTAAGTTAAAATCAATATTTCTTGCTAGAAAATTACTTGGAACCCCCAAACATTATATATATATATTTTAGTAGAGACCCAGGGAACAAAATGTCAATTGCTGCAATATTTTATGTCACACTGTATTTGCCCAGCGGTCTTTCAATCGCAATTTTTTGGGAAAAAATACACTTCAATGAAATAAAAAAAAAAAAAAAAGAAACAGTAAAGTTAGCCCAATTTTTGTTTTGTTTTTAATGTGAAAGAAGATGTTACGCTGCGAGAATCGTGATCTATCTTCTAAGCAAAAAAAAATCACGATTCTCATTTTAGCCAGATCCTTGCAGCTCTATTATAGACCCTTCATTTATTAAGTGGACAAACTTACAAAATCTGGAGGGATTCAAATCATTATTTCTTTTTCGTACATCACGGGACACAGAGCACGATAATAATGACTAATTGGGTTATACGCTACCTTTAGGTGATTGGACACTGGCAACCAATAGTAAGACGGTTCCTCCCATATAACCCCTCCTATACAGGAAATACCTCAGTTTTTTCGCCAGTGTCTTGAAGGTGATGGTCATGGCTGTTGAAGCTCTTCAAAATTCTTCAAATAATGTCCCAGTGAGGATGTTATAATCGGATCCATTCGGATGGCATAAGATAGCTAAAGTGGATGGTACCCAAGCCTCTGTTCAAGAGCGAGGTTTTGCTTGTATTGTGTCCTATATGGCGCTGGACCCTTGTTAAATTGGTATTCCTGATCATAACTTGCCCAAGGTAAACCAGAAGGGTGCTTTACAGGTCCAAGGGTGTGGCCCCCAAAGAATGGGGGACCCGGTTCTTCAGGGGTGCTACACGCCGTGATGGGGGAAGATTGGGCCTGGTAAGACAGGCCCTGCTGCTTGGGATGGTGAGTACTCCCTTTGGGAATTTTATATATATATATATATATATATATATATATATATATATATTCCCTCTGTGCCACTGGAAAGCCTTTGCTTGTGTCTGGAAAATTACAGATTGCCAAGTATGGCGCGCACATATGGCGGTGTGCGCCGCCGTTGTGCGCGCCTTTGGTGTGCGCATGTGCTCAGTCCACTACTAGGCAGGCTTTATAAGGAGCTGGAGCTCCTGGCGTTTGCTGGGACAACACAGGGCAATTCTTGGGCACGTGAGTCTGGAGGTTTTTGGACACAGTTGCAATAGGTTAAACACTGGTTTCAGCTTGTGGGGAGTACTTTTTTTTGTATGTAAGCAATGTCTTCCAGAAAACGAGGTAAAGGGAGCAGGGCAAGCACAGGAGTACCTTCCTTGAAAACAGGAGACCAGCCCCATGCAGATGCAAGCCTCAGTCTCCCCTGAAAGACCTGCGGCATCTGGCCTGGCTGAGCCATTGCATTTGTCAGGCATAGTGGCCACCATCAATATTCCTGCCTCGGCTTATGTTTATAAGGATGATGTGGCATCGGCATTAGCAGGCCTTGAAGGCAAAATAGCTGGCATGATAGCTTCTGTAACACAGGAAGGGAAGAAGCGTAATAGATCTCCCTCCCCTGAGCCTGGGCCAAGTGGAGAATCACTAGAGCACCAGGACTCTTATAGCCAGATGGGTCCAGGTGATCTGGAACCAGAGTGGGCAGAGGATTTGAAGGAGGTGGCCATAAAAGACCGGGAAGAAGAAGAGGCTGAAGAATCCTCAGCTGAGGACTCAGGTTCGGAGAAGCCAAATTCAGCCTCCCATTCCCAAAAATTGTTTATCCAATTTCTGACTGAGATGGTACGAGTTGGGTTTAAGTTACCTCCGGTTCAGGAGTCTGGACTCTCCTGTTCTACTTTGGGATCCTTGCGACCTCAGCAAGGTTCCCAAGCGTTCCCTTTGCATCCCCTATTGGAGCAGGTGATCTACGCAGACTGGGATCATCCTGACAGGTTATTCTTGCCTCCAAAAAGGTTTTCTATCTTATATCCTATGGAGGAAAAATTCAGGAAGAGATGGGGTACACCTTTGGTGGACGCCGCCATTTCTTCAGTGAATAAGAGTTTAACTTGCCCAGTAGATAATGCCCAGGTATTTAAGGATCCGGCCGATAAAAAGCTAGAGTCCTTATTAAAAGCCTCCTTTGCGGTGGCTGGTGCAGCAGTTCATCCAGCAGTTGCAGCCATTGAGATTTGCCAATCCCTAAAAGACCGTTTTAAAAGGTTAAAAAGAAACCTGCCTTGTCAGGAGGAACCTTCCGAGGAATTGTTGGAGCTTCCTCATGCTTTATGTTTTGCAGTGGACTCATTGAAAGACTCAATTCAGCAGATGTCTCGTTTTGCGTTACTGTCTGTACATATGCGCAGAGTTTTGTGGCTAACGAACTGGTCTGCTGAGAAGCCATGCAAGAGGCTACTTGCAGCTTTTCCATTCCATGGAGAATGCTTGTTTGGCGAAGATCTGGATAAATATATCCAAAAGATCTCTGGAGGAAAGAGTACCCTCCTCCCTACTAAAAGGAGAGGTAAGCAACCCTCTTATAAAATTCCCAATGCTCCAGGAATTTCCACTATAACACAGGGTTACAGAATAGAGTTCCGGGAAATCCCTCCAAGCCGTTTTCTGTACTCAAGGGTCCCGTTGGATCCAGAGAAAAAGAAATGCCTATTCGTAGCCTTGCAGCATCTGCTGAAGCAGGGGGTAACTGTCAAGGTTCCGCACAAAGAAAGATTCAAGGGGTTTTACTCAAACCTTTTTACCTTCCCCAAATGGGGAAGTAAGGCCCATTTTGGACCTCAAGGCTCAACTTTTTTGTAAACGTCCGGTCCTTCCGTATGGAGTCGGTTCGTTCAATAATAAAATCTCTGAGAAAAGAAGATTATTTAGCGTCCATAGATATCAAGGACGCATACCTTCATGTACCGATCGTCGGTCCACATCAAAGGTTTCTGCGTTTTGCAGTAGAGGGCTGTCATTTTCAATTCGTGGCACTGCCATTCGGTCTGGCCACGGCCCCCAGGGTTTTCACAAAGATTCTGGCCTTGGTATTGGCGTCCCTAAGGTCCCAGAAGATCTCTGTGGTAGGTTAGCTGGACGATCTTCTCTTGAGAGATTGCTCTTGCCCCATCCTGATCCAAAACGTGTCAAGAACGGTGTGGGTTTTACAACGCCTGGGTTGGATTCTAAATGTGGACAAGTCAGCCCTTTGTCCAACCCAGGCCTTGGTATATCTGGGTCTGGTCTTGGACACCGCCCAAGAAAGGGTGTTTTTTTCCCTCCTTGAAGGTCGTTTCCATAGTGGAACTCGTCCAGAAGGTGAAAAAAAGAACCAAGGCCTTCTATTCGGCTGTGCATGAGGTTGCTGGGAAAAATGGCATCATCCTTCAACGCAATTCCATATGCACAGTTCCACTCCAGGGTGTTCCAGAACAGCATTCTGGAAGCCTGGGACAGGTCTGCTCGAACCTTGGATCATCCTATGGTCCTATCTCCACAGGTACAATGGAGTCTCTCTTGGTGGTTAAAAACCAGCAATTTGAGAAAAGGAAAATCTTTTCCACCAGCAGTCTGGAGGGTAGTAACTACAGATGCCAGTCGCCTCGGCTGGGGAGCAGTCCTGGAGGAGGTGTCTGTCCAGGGAATATGGTCCCAGGCAGAAAGGACCTTGCCCATCATTCGGGCAGCTCGTCTGGCTCTGCGCTTCTGGACGTCCAAGTTATGGGGTCTCCCTGTCCAAGTCCAGTCCGACAAGTCCACGGTAGTGGCATATATCAACCACGAGGGAGGTACCAGGAGTCAGGCAGCCCAAAGAGGTAAATTACATATTGACTTGGGCAGAAAAGCATGTGCCGTTTCTTCCGGGGGTGGACAATTGGCAGGCAGACTTCCTAAGTCGCCAGAAATTGTTGCCAGGGGAATGGTCCCTGTATCCCGAAGTTTTTCTACAGATCGGTCAACACTGGGGGGCCCTAGATGTGGATCTGCTGGCATCCAGATTCAATGCCAAACTGGACAGGTTTGTATCCAGGACCAAGGATCCGCTTGCTGTCGGGATAGACGCATTAGTAGTTCCTTGGGATCAGCATTCTCTGATATATGCCTTCCCTCCGATCCAAATTCTGCTGCACTTACTACGCAGAATACAGGAGGAACAAAAGCCAGTGATCCTAGTGGTGCCAGCGTGGCCTCGGAGATCCTGGTACTCGGAGATTGTGAAATTGGCAGTGGGGGACCCATTGGTCCTTCTGTGCCGTCCAGACCTGTTGTCTCAAGAACCCATATTCCATCCTTCTTTACGGTTGCTGAATTTGATGGCATGGCTATTGAGACCAGAATATTGAAAGACCGTGGTATCATGGGCTCAGTCTTGTCTACTCTGATCAACGCTAGAAAGTCAGTTTCTAGAGCTATCTATTATAGATTAATAAAATATACAGCGCTGTCTAAAATAAACTTACAGAGAAGACAAGACAATAGTCTCCTGTCTACTCTAAATAACAACATTTAAATGATAAAAACGCGGTCTTGCTGCAGTTAAAAACGTTAGATGCCCACTGTCAATAATAATGTTTCCTCCTCTCCCATGATTTCCAAGATTTCTCTTATTCAGCCATCAGCCTAAGTTCTGTTCTAGTGAAGGAGCAGCGCTGACAGATAAGATGAAGCAGCAGGTTGCAAAGGGCAAGGTATGCTAAGGCTGAATAAGAGAAATCTTGGAAATCACGGGAGAGGAAGAAAGGTGCCTAACTATCAGTTTACCAAAGACTGTGGCTGGGTTATAAGCTAAAAAGCGATATTGATCTCCTGATAAGAGGCTGTGATTTCTTAGGTGGAAGGACTTTTCTATCTCACCTTACTACTTTCTATGGTGCTTTTTACAAGTGTGATGTCACTGATTTGAGTGAATAAGAGACTTCTCCTATGATGTGATTTATCACATTACCAACCTACCTCCTTTTGACTTTTAATAACCACCTTGTGTATTCCAATTTCTGTGATGTGATTATTTTAGAACATTATAGTGGTATTTAATCACTGTCAAATATATCAATTCTATTTAGGTAATTTAACTCTATATTTAATGTATGTAACACTTACAACATATTGGTCTCATTAGCGTGGTTTGCTTTTGGATACTATCTATTATAGAGTCTGGCAGTCCTACATTTCTTGGTGTGCGGAAAGAAAATGTAACCCTCGTAGGTATATGATTGGAAGAGTTCTGGCCTTTCTTCAAGCAGTAGTAGACTTTAAGCTGGCTTTAGGGACAATTAAAGGACAGATTTTGGCCTTATCGGTATTTTTCCAAAGGCCAATTGCATCCCATTCCTTGGTACGAACCTTTGTTAAGGGAGTTACGCACCTTAGGCCGCCGGTTAAGCCGCCTTTATGTCCCTGGGACCTAAATTTGGTTCTGTCAGCCTTGCAGTGTCAACCGTTTGAACCTATTGGACATATTCCGTTTGTCCTATTAACCAGGAAATTGTTTTTTGTTTTTTTTGTGGCTGTAACTTCAGCTAGAAGGGTGTCAGAATTGGCCGCCCTTTCTTGCAAAGAACCTTTTTTGATTCTTCATCAGGACAGAGTGGTCATGTGCCCTTGTTCGGATTTTTTTACCAAAGGTAGTTTCCAAATTTCATTTGAATCAGGATATCATTCTACCTTCCTTTTTTTCCAAACCCTAAACCTAGGGAGGAAATTTTTCCAAACCCTAAAACTTCACTCGCTTGATGTGGTGAGGGCGATCACAGTTTATTTAAAGATGTCAGCTTCTTTGCGGAAATCTGACTGCCTTTTTGTCCTGCCGGAAGAACCTAAAAAAGGACAGCCGGCAACAAGTTCAACTATATCTAAGTGGATTTGCCAGACTATTATCCAGGCGTATGGATTAAGGCACAAGGTTCCACCTTGGGATTTAAAAGCACACTCCCCTAGAGGGGTTAGTGCATCATGGGCAGTACGCCAACAGGTGTCTATGGCTCAGGTTTGCAAAGCGGCCGCTTGGTCTTCAGTTCATATGTTCACCAGGTTTTACTCGGAGGATGTTAGATCTCAAAAAAAGACTGTTTTTGGCCACAGCGTGTTGCAGGCAGCTTTATAGTCTCTGGCCCGTTGGGCTTAGGGATATTGTGTCCCCCCCCCCCCCCCCCCCCCCCCCCCCAGGTGCATTGCTTTAGGACATCCCAATTGGTCATTATTATGGTGCTCTGTGTCCCGTGATGTATGATCAAGAAAAGGATTTTACAGGTAAGCTATATTAAAAATCCATTTTTCTTTAAGTACATCACGGGACACAGAGGTCCCTCCCCTATTTTTTGGGATCGTCATTGCTTGCTACAAAACTGAGGTATTGCCTGTATAGGAGGGGTTATATGGGAGGAACCGTCTTACTATTGGTTGCCAGTGTCCAATCACCTAAAGGTAGCATATAACCCAATTAGTCATTATTATGGTGCTCTGTGTCCCGTGATGTACTTCAAGAAAAGGATTTTACAGGTTAGCTGTATTAAAAATCCATTTTTTTTTTCCCCCCGCTGTAACTTTTGGCAGGTGACAGCCTGCCAATCGACATTCGGCCCGCCACATTTTGATCCAATATGGCTGGCTTGAGAGGACATTTCCCTTCACTCTGGAAAGACTCCTCTGGATGTGAAGGGTAATCTCTCCAATGGGACTAAATGAAAAAACCTGAAAAGCTTTTATAACCCTTATTTACTCCACCGAAAAAAAAAAAAAAAAAAAAAATGGAAAAATACATTTTCAGCGTCTACCAAAATTTGAAATATCAGTACCCGTTCTGGGTGGGTTGACCCATCCAATGGATTTTCCATTTAGCCTCCACTTAAAAGTGACTCCTGCTGCTTATTGGATGCCTCAGTGAGTTAGAATTCCTTCTACATGCCAAGTCTTGAAGATAATTACCATTGGTACAGCGTCTGTAGACCAGGAATGTAGCAGCTGTATTCTGCTTATTGTATACATTGGGTGTGTCGGTCTCGGGTAGATGATACGTTTTTACTGGCGTAGGAGATGTAAACCTGAGGGCGGGCACAGCCATTGACAAGCTGCATGCTCCTTGTCTATAATCACCCATGATCACAGAAGCTTATACCAGTGAAGAATGCTTTATGGTCTTACAAATACATAGTAAGTTTTTTTTACACTGTGCTGATATTTTAATGTAGCTCTGCCAAATTTATTTGGAACTCAAGAAGCAGTCATTGCATTCCAATCTGGGTGCCTTGTGCACATTTTAAGGAAGATCTCCAGCCAATAAAAATTTTTGTTTCCCTTTTTTTTTTTTTTTTTTCTTTTCTTTTTCTTCTTTTATTTATTTTTTTACAGAGCGTAAAATAATTCTTTCTTCCCTTTTTCCTTCTACCACTTCCTGCCCGGCCTGTAGACAAATGATGGCTGAGTGGGAACTTTTCCACCCTGGGTGGACATCATACGACGACATGACAGCCTGACATCCTCCCAGTCATGTGCCTTGGGTGTGAAATAAAATTGTGAAAAAAAAAAAAAAGAATTTTTTTAATTTCATTTTCCAAAAAATTGTGACAAAAAAATGAAAACTTCAAAAAACTCACCATGCCTCTTACAAAATACCTCAGACTGTCTACTTTCTAAAAAGGGATCATTTGGGGGGTATTTGTACTGTCCTGGTGTCTTTTAACAAGGTAACGACCGGCGCACGCCGATGTACCTCAGCAGAATGGCACGGACAGGCAAATGGGCGTACCTGTACGTCCCTTTGAATTTGCCGCCGCGAGCTCCGTGAGTCCGACCATGGGTCCCGTGGACTCAATGGCCGCGGGGATACCTGCGATCGTCTCACGGAGAGGACGAACGGGGAGATGCTGATGTAAACAAGCATCTCCCCATTCTGCCTAGTGACAGTGTCACTGATCACAGCTCCCTATGATTGGGAGCTACGATCTGTGATGTGTCACACACAGCCCCCCCACAGTTAGAATCACTCCCTAGGACACACGTAACCCCTCCCTAGCCCCCTAGTGGTTAACCCCTTCACTGTCAGTGTCATTTTTGCAGTAATCGGTGCAATTTAATAGCACTGATCGCTGTAAAAATGACACTGGTGTCAAAATTGTCCAATGTGTCCACCATAATGTCACAGTCACAATAAAAATCGCAGAACACCGCCATTACTAGTAAAAAAAATAAATAAAAATGCCATAAAACTCTGCTATAACTTTTGCGCAAACCAATCAATAAACGCTTATTGCATTTTTTTTTTTTTTTTTACCAAAAATATGTAGAATATGTATCGGCCTAAACTGAGGGGAAAAAATGTTTTTTTTTTATATATTTTTGGGGGGATATTTATTATAGCAAAAAGTAAAAAATATTGCTTTTTTTTTTTTCAAAATTGTCGCTCTTTTTTTTGTTTATAGCGCAAAAGATAAAAACCGAAGAGGTGATCAAATACCACCAAAAGAAAGCTCTATATGTGGGAAAAAAAGGACGTCGGTTTTGTTTGGGAGCCACGTCGCACGACCGTGCAATTCTCAGTTAAAGCGACGCAGTGCCAAATTGCAAAAAGTGCTCTGGTCTTTGGCCAGCCAAATGGTCCGGGGCTTAAGTGGTTAAGGCCTCAAGAAATGAAATGAGCCATCAGTACATCAGGATTGGTCAGTTTTCAAATATACAGTTGTGCTCATAAGTTTACATACCCTGGCAGAATTTATGATTTCTTGGCCATTTTTCAGAGAATATAAATAACACAAAAATTTTTCTTTCACTCATTGTTAGTGTTTGGCTGATGCCATTTCTTATCAATTAACTGTGTTTTGAAATCAAAAGTTTACATACCCCAGTTCTTAAAGTGGGGTTCCACCCAAAAAAACAAAAATACATAAAAAATCCTAAAAAAACACAACAAAAAAAATTTGGATATTTTTTGTTTTTTAACTTACCTCTAAATGCCTGGTGCTAGGGCGTCCCTCGTAGTCTGCCCCTTCCAGTGCCTGGGCTGGTGACATCACTTCCCCCTCGGCACAGGAAGGGCTCCGCTCTGCTCCCTCCCTCCCTCCCTCCTGTCAATCATCTGGGACCCATTACAGGTCCCAAGTGACTGAGCGGCCAATCACGGCGCGCGGCGTCACTCGCGCATGCGCAGTGGGTGCCAGGCTGTGAAGCCACAGCCCGGCGCCCACAGTTGCAATGCCAGCGACGCTGAACGGAGGGGGAGACGAGCGGGGCTTCGATCCCCCGCATCGCTGGACCCTGGGGCAGGTAAGTGTCCAATTAAAAGTCAGCAGCTGCAGTATTTGTAGCTGCTGACTTTTAATTTTTTTTTTTAATTTTTTTTTCATGGGCCCCCTGGGTGGAACTCCTCTTTAATACCGTGTATTGTCCCCTTTAACATCAATAACAGCTTGAAATCATTTGTGGATGAGGCTCTTTATCTTCTCAGATGGTAAAGCTGCCAATTCATCTTGGCAAAAAGCCTCCAGGTCCTGTAAATTCTTTATATATATATATATATAATCATAGATTTCCTGCAGACTAAATAATATACACTGATTTTTATTTTTGCCACAGAAATGTAGCAGGATACAGTTTTGGCCTACATTTTTGAAGAAATAATCTAATAGAAATTAAGAAAAATGTGTCTTTTTGAAAAAAATAAATAAAATCTGTATTAGGTGTGAACCCAGCCTTGGCAGTCGGTGGAGGAATGCTCCTTTACATTGTCGTAGTGGAGATGTGTCTTCTTTTCAGTGACGGACAGTGAAGACATGCTCTTTCAAGTTGGTTGTCAAAGAAAATGTGCTTCCTTACATTGGTGAGTGGAGATCCACCATTTTATGTTGGTGATCAGTGGAGACTGGTCCTGCTCCACATTGGTGGTCCATGGAGACTTGTTCCCTGATGTGGAAAGTCAGTGGAGATGTGCCTACCCCCACACTGGTAGTCAGTGAATACTTGTTCCCTTATGTTGTATGTCAGTGCAGTTGGTGCCCCTTCATGTTTGTCGTCAGTGGGAAGAATGTTCGTTACATTGGTTGTCTGTGGGAATAATTTTTCACACAGACGGCTATAAAAGATCATTGGTGTTGGTGGTTACCTACCTGAAAGTGGAGAAAGTCCACTGGGCCCACACAGCTGACTCTGCTAGGTAATGTAGGGTTGGTTCACGCTCCTATACAGGCACCATAAGGTGTTTAAAAATGCATTCTTCATAAAGTGCTGTTGGCTCTACAGAAGTCTATCTCTCTCCAGAATTCTTCTGAGTCTATTAAAGGATTTATCAGTTTTAGAAATTTAACACATTAGGATGTACAGTAATTCTCATCCCAATGCCTTATTTTTTCATTCATTTATAATAACCCTGTAGTAGGTACCAAATTAAAAAGTTGACAAATGGCACTGACCCTGACCTACCTTTTGGGCACCCCAGGAGCCCCTGAATTTTGGGTTTTTACTCTGCAAATATTTACCTTTCGGTCTGAAATCTGTATGTGATTGCTCAAATATGAACTTACAAAAGAGACAGCAATACATTAAAATAGTTTTAACGTATTATATTGTGCATGGAAAGAATAATTGTTGGCTTCGGTTTTCGGCTTCACGTGCAACCGAACTTCTTCTCGTCGCTATACATTCCTCTATTACTGTTTTAAGTAAACACCAGCAGAATAATTCCAGATGTGAACTGTTTAATTTAGTTCTTCAATGTTTAGTTGGGGGCATTCTTTTCAATACATACATTATATGTTTTCATCTAATGTTAAAAAAAAAATGTTTTCATTTATCTTTAGATAATGCAAAACACATTTTCATACTTGTGTTGTCACTATGCAGTTAGGGGAGAATTTAAATGTTTTATTCCCATTTTAATTGTGACTTTGAAATGTGTTTTACAGGTTTGATGGGAAGAAACTACAACTATAATGGATCTGACTGTAGAAGTGAACCCCAGATGTATACTTTACTATAAGATGCCACATAAGCTGGAAGTCAAGCCTGTTCAACCCCATGCCTAAGTTTTCTGGTGGTGGGTAGAGAATTCATGTTTTGAAAAGCCCAGCCCATTCCAGATCAAGTATGGAGGAAGAAAGTTTCGGGGCCAACCAAGCTACAATGGCTTTGGACAGATCTCTGGACACTGACCAGTGCTCCAACTTGTTCTCTAGCCCAGCAGGGCTGAACACCACAAAGGGAAGCCATAAAGAAGAGAGACCGTACAAATGCAGTCAGTGTGACAAGAGTTATCGGCATGCTGGAAGCTTAGTAAACCATAAGAAAACTCACCAGATTGGCCTCTACACTTGCCTCATCTGCCAGAAGGAGTTTTCTAACCCTATGGGCTTGAAAAGTCACTTGCGCACACACTCGGAGGACAAGCGTTTCAAGTGTGATCAGTGTGGAGAGGCATTCCGTATGTCTCAGCAGCTTTACAACCATCGAAGGTCTTCACATGGTTTCTCCTCAGTCTCTATTACAGAAAATTTAGCAAGAAACCACGTAGTTGATGTGCAAGCTCCTATCCTAGTGGATAGTAGCAATTTAATTAGTAACTTAGAAAACTACATTGCTGAATCCATGGTGCCAGGAGACTTTTCTCAAGTTGTTCCAAAGTATTATCAAGACGGAAATTCTGCAGAAGAACCTGCAAAGGATGACGCTGTAACGCAACAGGGGTCTATGGAGGAAACTAGAGAAGAACAAGCATCCAATGACAACACAGAGGAATATCGTTACAAATGTAATCAGTGTGAGAAAGCTTATAAACATCCAGGCAGTCTTGCAAACCACAGGCAGAGCCATATGGTGGGTTTGTACCAGTGTGCAATTTGCTTTAAGGAGTTCTCCAACCTCATGGCCATGAAAAACCATTGCCGCCTTCATTCAGACTCCAGAGCTCGCCAAAGGTGCAAATCCCCTCGATATTCTGCAAAAATTGGTGGTCCTCTGTTAGGAAATACAGATACACTACAAAGCGATATATTGCACCCGAAAGATACTGAACACAAACATGAGGCTCTGCCTGCAATATCACAGGTTTCTGAGAGCAGTAGTTATGAGGAAGACACAGAAATGTTACCTTCACCAACTCAAAAACTCCAAGATGATCTTCAGCCTGATTCACTCTGTTCAGAACAGGTTCTACAGAGTTTGAGCAAGGACAGTATGATAGTAGAGGAGAATGCAGTGGATCATAATTCAACCTTCACATCAGAGGAGGAAACTTGTCAACAGTCTGAGCAGCAACAATACGATGAAATCCTTGAAGAGGGCAAGCCTGAAGATTCGGAAAATAGACCCTTTAGGTGCCAAGATTGCGGAAAGACTTACAGACATGCTGGAAGTCTCATAAATCACAAAAAAACTCACCAAACAGGGGTGTATAGTTGTCCCCTGTGCTCTAAGCAGATGTTCAATGTTGCTGCCTTAAATAACCATTTTCGAGCGCACTTTAAATCTAGGGCAGGGAGGAAGTTGGAGGATAATTACGTTTATTCAGCTAATGTGTCTGATCTCTCCCAGAATCTAGAAGACCCTTTCCAGTGTAGAATCTGTGGTGACTATTTAACCAATGAGAATGATTTTTTGCAGCATCAAGTCATCCATCAAGAGGAAGCAATAAAAGAAACCTATAGCGATACACAAAACATGGAGGGGGCTCTTGGATCAGGCACTTACTGGCCTGAATATACTCAAGTATCTCAAAGTAACAGTGACCCCTCCAGCCATAGTTTACCAAACCCTGTGAAGCCAGAGATGGAAGATCTTGCTCAACAGCCAACCCTGCATCAGTGGACACACGAGGAGACCTCAACTACCTCGCATGAAGGAACGCCACAAGACAATGGTGCTAAAGCCCAGGATACATCTGGTGACTTTGAACAGCTTACGGTAGATCAGATTGTCTTTAAAGAAGAATCTTCTCCATTAGAAGAGCATGATAACTCCCCAGTGGATAGGCCCTATAAGTGTGAACCTTGTGGAAGGACATACCGGCACAAAAGTAGCTTGATAAACCATAGGCTCACACATAAGACTGGAATATATCCGTGTTCTCTCTGCCCAAAGCAATACTCTAATCTGATGGCCCTTAGAAACCACCTCCGCTTTCATAGTCGTACATATGCAGGCCGTAAGGGAATCTTATCCAGAAGGGGCCATCAGTATCTTCGTGGTAGGCCCAGATTTTTGCAAAATAAGACTATCCACTCTCTTACAGAATCAGTAAAATTAAATGAGAATGTGTCCCCCCAAACAGATGATACAGCTGTTGAAGAAACTTTGACACAAATCTCCTGCTCCTGTGGAGAATCCTTTGACTGTACAGAGAGTTTTCAGTGTCACAGCCAGATGTGTCAAAGCTCAACACCGGTTTCTTGCTCTACAGAACCACCTATAGACCTTAAAAAAGAGGAACAACTGTTGACTGATCCTCTGAATGCTTACAAAACTATAGAGAAACAGGAATCTCCAGTAAAGGTTCTTGAAGCCTCAGAACATCAAGGAAGGCGGGTCTATGAATGTGACCTTTGCAACAAGTCATACCGGCATTCAGGGAGCCTAATCAACCATAAACGAATCCACCAAACCGGTGACTATATGTGCCCTTATTGTTCCAGGCATGTGCACAACATGGCTGCCTTAAAAAATCACATAAGAATTCACCACAAAGTTAAAAAGAGCCAGCCTGGGGAAATGCATGACAGTTCTAGGTTTCTCTATCCTGATCTCTGTTACTCCCATCCAGGTGCTAAGAACTTCTTTGGTTGCGTTAATTGTGAGGAGATCTTTCATTGTGAAGATGATCTAGTTGCCCATCAAATGGTGCATATGGCTCTAGAGGGAGATCTATGGGAACAGAAGGTATCCAATACAGGAGAGGATGACAAAAAACTCTCTTTAGAAAATGTTAGTGATTCTGAAAGGGAACATTCTAATAACTCTGATATCCATGGGGATGAGAATCATGGAAATACAGAGCTTATGTCTGAAGACTATAGTAATCATATTGATTATACATGCATAGAATGTGGGGAAGTTTACGCAAGTATTGAAGACCTAAATAACCATAAACTTACCCATCAAATTGGCATCTATCAGTGTTCGTTTTGTCCTAAAGAGTATCCCAACCTTCCAGCACTGAGGGAACATTTTCAGTCACACACTAAACCTCTTGCTCTCAGGAATGTTGTAAAAGACAATTCCCATGGGGCAGAGTCAGATGAAACTGTGCAAGACCAACAAGCTTTTGACAATTGTTATGACTGTGGCCATTGCGGTTTGATTTTCTCTGATGAAGTAAACTTTCACCAGCACCAGGTTGCACATGAAAAGCAAGTGAAGGAGGAGTCTCTTTCTGTCATTGATCCAGAGGGAAAGGAGCCAGAATTTTCCTTTCCTATGGATTCTTCAGAGAGGGAGTTGTTAAGAAGAATAAAGAGTGAACTGGAGGAGGCTGAGCACACTGAAGCTCCAGATGGTGGTTCCCAGCTTTCCCATATATGTGGTTACTGTGGCCAAACCTATGATGACCTAGAGAGCTTACAGACCCATAGCTTGAGTCACAGTGCTGAAGTAAAACCTTTGACAAATGAAAGCATTAACAGTGAAGCAGATAATCAAGATCACAATTTCCAACAGACACCAACGAAGGAAGAGGAGATATCTGATGAAATGCCTAAGAATGAAGAAAGCCATGAGAACCGACCTTATACTTGTGATCAGTGTGGAAAGAGCTATAGACATGGTGGAAGTTTAGTAAACCATAAAAAGACTCATTTAGTTGGCAATTTCCAATGTGTAGCTTGTTTTAAACAGTATCCCAATATGGCAGCGTACATTAACCACTTGAGGCACCATCCAGAGTGTAAGCAGCATGTAGCAGTGAACAGTCAACATGAAGCCAATGCTTCAGATTTTCATGACTCTCCATACAGAGAAGGGGGGAATTCAAACTTTTCCTCTAGTGCTCACTTACTCAATGCTTCTGCTTCCACTGTCCTCCCAAGTGACTTTAAACCATGTATAGACACTTTATCCACAGATAATTCCTGCTTTGATCATTCCAATACTCAAATAAACTTCCAACTTCCACCAAACCATGCTAAACTATCCAGGAAGCGATGTTCAGGACAAAGTGAAAAGAGAAGAGACCCAGTAACCAGCCCACGTCCTGAAGGTGGGAGCACATGTCAGTCTGATGTAGATGATAAATTATTTCAAGGTTGTGAATTTGCTGGCAAAACTGTCTTTGGGGTGGAAGCATTATCACTAAATATTACTGGTGATTGTGAAAAAAGCAATAGAATAGAGGTAGTAAGTCACTCAGAAGAGACCATAAAAGCTGAAGAAGATAAAATTCCATCTCTGGCTAGTACAAGTCATAACCAGAATGAGGGTGAGGATGGCTACTGTGGCCAAACCTATGATGACCTAGAGGGATTACAAGTCAATAGCTTGAGTCATGGCAATAAAGAGAAACCTTTGGTCAATGAAGGCATTAATAGCCATGCAAATAATCAAGATAATGATCTTCAACGGACTCCAGCAGTGAAGGAAGAGGAGAATTCTGACGAAACTCCTAAAAATGAGGAAAGCCAAGAGAACAGACCTTATACTTGTGATCAGTGTGGAAAGAGCTATAGATATGGTGGAAGTTTAGTAAATCATAAAAAGACTCATTTAGTTGGCAATTTCCAATGTGTAGCTTGTTCTAAACAGTATTCCAACATGGCAGCTTACATTAACCATTTGAGGCACCATCCAGAGTGTAAGCAGCATGTAGCAGTGACCAGTCAACATGAACCTAATGCTTCTGATCCTAATGACTCTCCATACACTACTGGAGAAGGGGGGCATTTGAAAGTTTCCCCCAGTGCTTCTTTACCTAATCCTTCTGTCTCTGATGTTCTCCTGAGTGATTTTAAACCGTGCATAGACACTTTATCCATAGATAATTCCTGCTTAGATCATTCCAATAAGTACCCAGTGACCAGCACGCCTATCAAAGCTGAGAGCACATCTGGGTCTGATATAGATGACAAACCATTTCAAACTCAAAAATTTGCTGGCAAAACTTTCTTTGGGGTTAAATCATTATCACTACGTATTGCTGGTAACTGTGAAAATAGTGTAATCGAGTTAGTAAGACCTTCAGAAGAGACCATAAAAGCCAAAGATGAAATTCCATCTCTGGCTAGTTCAAGTCATAATGAGGATGGGAGTGGATTTTATCAGCGTCCCTTTCGTTGTGAAATCTGCAGCAGGAGTTACAGACATGCAGGAAGCCTAATTAACCATAAACAGACACACAAAACTGGGGTTTTCCGCTGTTCCATTTGTCAGAAGCGCTTCTTCAACCTCATGGCCATGAAGAATCACAACCGCATTCACTTTGAGTTAAAAAGACACAAGTGCCTGGATTGCGGAAAAGCTTTTCGGCTTCGTAAACAATTGGACACTCACCAAAGATTACACTGGCAAAGGGCTGCAATAAGGAAGTCCGGTCGACGTAAACGTCTGAGCACAAGATGCAGAAAATTTTCTCAAATGCAGCAGCGTAAGCTCACACCACTTTGTGAAGACATTACTTTAGACCGAGCTGATTGCTCTGGTAAGAAGAGCACTGATTCTTCAGTGAAAAGGGAACTGGATCCAGATTCCCGTCCTTACCAGTGCGAACAATGTGGGAGGTCATACAGACACGCAGGAAGTTTGTTTAACCACAAGAAAAGCCACAAGATGGGTCAGTACTGTTGTCCCATTTGTCACAGAATTTATTCTAATCTCATGGCCTTGAAGAACCATGAACGCAATCACTATGAAGCAAAAAGGCATCATTGTTTGCAGTGTGGAAAGGCCTTTAAATGGAAGAGACAACTAACCAGGCACCTGTTTGTTCATGCACAAGAAGAGTCCCAGTCTAACTCCCAACCACTCGTAGAACGAAAAGCAAGTACTGTAGATGATCATCAGGCTGAAAGATCCACTGGATTTCGTAAGAGATCCAGGAAATCCAGTAGCCCCATTTCCAGAAATTCAAAGAAGCAGCGCAGTTATTTTGGTAACAACGCACCATTCACAAAAGATCCGGTTTGTACAGCTTGTGGGGTTTTATTTTCCAGCAGTGATGAGTTAAGAAAACATGCTTGTAGCGAAAGCCTCATTAAAATGCCAAGCACTGGCAAAGAAGAACTAGGAAAAACCACCTTATCAAAAGAGGATTCAGAGCGCCCATATGGTTGTGATGTATGCGGCCGCACCTATAGGCATGCCGGAAGCCTTCTTAACCACAAGAACACTCACAAGAAAGGACTTTATAAGTGTTCATTATGCAACAAGCAATTTTTCAACCCTATGGCCATAAAAAACCATCTCCGCACTCATGCTGTTAAGAAGAAATTTCAGTGCGTGGAGTGTGGAAAGGCATTTCGGTCTTCCCAAAACCTGGTCTGTCACATCAGAGCTCACACAGGTGTAGGGCCCTTCCGTTGCCCAATTTGCAGTCGTGAATTTAGCAGCAAACTGACGCTTAGGCACCATCAAAGGACACACAAAAAATCGCATTCTTTCCGATCTTCCTCTCCAGCAGTGCCATCTGATGAAGAAATAAACATTCGTAAAAACACATCAGACTCTTGCAAGATGGAGCCAACTCAGGATTTCCCACCCACCCAAGAACGGAAATACAAATGTAACCAGTGTGATCGGTCTTACCGCCATGCTAGTAGTCTATTTAACCATAAAAAAACCCATAGAACTGGTGTCTACAAGTGCCCCAACTGCCTAAAGGAATTCTTTAACCTGATGGCCTATAATAACCACCTCCGTATTCACAAGTTCCCTTGCAAAGACTGTGGAAAAGCCTTTCGTATTGCTGGTCACCTTGCAGCCCATCGCAAGATCCACGAGCAAGAAGGAGCTTTCAATTGTTCCAGTTTTGAACATCACCAACTAACACATAATAGTCCAGATAATGACGTTCTAGAACCTCAGCCAATGTCCAACTTAATGGTTGAAGTGACATGAGCCCAGCAGTGGAGGGCATGGCCCTTGTATGTATGAGTAAATTATCTCTTCCTCTTCGTTTCCTAAAACTGATCTTTCCAAGGATTCTCATTCTTTTTTCAGGATACTCTGCTGTGTGCCATTAACACATCTAAGGATGTCCTCATGTAAATGACTGAATAACGAATTGTCATGCAAAGTCACCTTCGAAATGGAACAAAGTGGTACAGTTTGTTCCCACGTTACATGCCTTTTTTCTTTTCTTTTTCTTTTGAAACAAAAAAAAAAGAACAATGAAGGATCGACCTTCACTTAACTGATGCACTTCTGTGGAAAAAAAAATATATATGGTGCTTTAATGAAACATTTGACACCAAGGTGTCTCGTTACTGCAGCGTGATGTTGTAAATCACACCTGCTTTGTAGTTAGGTTATTTGTACACTTTCTCTGCACCCCTCTAGGGGAGGATAAAAGAACAATGCGACTGGGACTCAAAGTCTGAGCAACTGGGGTTGGAGGGGTACATCATAGGGCAACGCATGTTGCTTTCAAACGGGTTTACAAATTGCCCAGCCAATGTCTACAGCACTGTGCAGCGGTCTGGTTTTAATAATTTATATTGTACAGGGTTCTGAGAACCTGCAAAACTGACAGTGTGGGTAGATAAACTTATTTGGAAAATCCTCTGTCTTGACTTCTTTCTGCTTTTGCTAATGAGTGTTTCTTTATAAGGAGCCTGTTCACACCTTTCATGTTGTGCTAATGTTCAGTAGTGCACAAAGCACAGTGAGATGCATTGCAGTGCCATTCATTTTGGATGCTACCCAACTACCTCTGTAGGTTGCACATGTTCCATGTGCAACAGAATGCACAAAACACATTGGGGTTGATTTACTAAAACTGGAGAGTGCAAAATCTGGTGCAGCTGTACATAGTAGCCAATCAGCTTAAAATTTCAGCTTGTTTAACTTCTTTCCACCTGCGCTATAGCCAAAAGATTGCTATAGAACGGGCTTCAAGTTTTGGGAGGGCGTCCTTGGACGTCTTCCCAGAACCCCGCCTCCTGCACACCCCCTGGCATGCGCATATGGCGCGCTCTGTTACCACTGTGTCCTTGGGACACAGCTGATCACAGATCGGGGTAAAAGGCCAATTACAGCGGCACTTTACCATGTGATCAGCTGTATCCATTCACAGCTGGTCACATGTAAACAGACTTGCCGATTATCGGCAGTCCTTTCCTATGACATGGTGTCTGCGGGAGGAAAGGAGAGTTGTTAACTAGCAAGACTATTGCCCTGTAAACATGGTTGGATTTTCCGACGGAAAATGTGTGATAGGACCTTGTTGTCGGAAATTCCGACCGTGTGTAGACTCCATCACACATTTTCGATCGGATTTTCCGACACACAAAGTTTGAGAGCTTGCTATAAAATTTTCCGACAACAAAATCCATTGTCGGAATTTCCGATCGTGTGTACACAAATCCGACACACAAAGTGCCACGCATGCTCAGAATAAATAAAGAGATGAAAGCTATTGGCTACTGCCCCGTTTATAGTCCCGACGTACGTGTTTTACGTCACCGCGTTCAGAACGATCGGATTTTCCGACAACTTTGTGTGACCGTGTGTATGCAAGACAAGTTTAAGCTAACATCCGTCTGAAAAAATCCTAGGATTTTGTTGTCGGAATGTCCGATCAATGTCCGACCGTGTGTACAGGGCATATCAGTCTGCCCTGATCATCAGTGCAGCTTATTAGTGATGCCTCATCAGCACCCATCAGTGAAGAAGAAAAATTACTTTATTATTTTACTGAAAGGGTAGTTGATGCTTGTAATTTTCAGCAGAGGTAGTGAGCCACTCAACAATACAGTAAATGCCTTCAAACAGGCTTGGGACAAACATAGATCTATACTCATTCAAAAAAGTTAAAGAAAGGAAAAAAAATACAAAACGTATGAAAAAGAAAAAGGGCAGACTCGATGGACTACTGTTATTTTTATGCCGTTACTTTTCTATGTTTCTACTTTTTTTTTTGCAAAATTTTATAACAGAAACTAAAAAAAATGTTTTGTTTTTTTTCCAAATTTTTGGTCTTTTTTAGTTTGTTTAGTAGAAAATACCCCCCCCCGTGGTGATTAAATGCCACCATAAGAAAGTTCTGATCTGTTTAAAAAAAAAAAAATGATACAAATTTCATTTTGGGTTTAGGGTTGCATGATCGAGCAATTGTCAAAGTGCAACAGCACTGAAAGCTGAAAATTGTCCTCGGTAGGAAGGTGGTAAAAGTGCCCGGTATTGAAGTGGTGAAGGAGACTTACAGCCAAAGTTTGCTCTGCACTCAGCTGCTGAGAGTCTGAGCCAGCTGCCCAGTGCCCAGCCCCCCTCCACAGCCCAGCGCTCCAGTGAGAAGGGGGCAGAGCAGAGAGCCAGTGACTGACAGCAGCTCTCTGCTCAGGGAGCCGTAAGAACCAAGTGATTGGTGTTGTTTGATTGCTCAGCTCTGTGTTAGAGCCAGCATGAATCCAGTATGAATCCGCAAAAAAAAAAAAACTGATTCCCATACTTCTCATTTAAGCTTTGACGAAAAAAAAAAATGGAAGCTGATAACAAACATGCCTATACTTGCCTGCTCTGTGTAATGGTTTTGCACAGAGCAGCCTCAATCCTTTTCTTCTGGGGTCCTCCGCCGGTGCTCCAGGCTCCTCCTCTTCATCTGCTATCAATCTGTCCAATGAGGAGAGAGACAGCGGCAGGAGCCTCTGCACTCGTGAACATCGCTGTATCAGATAAGGTTTAGGTAAGAAAAAGGGGGGGGGGGCGCTGTAGCACATAAGGTTTTTCACCTTAATGCATAGAATGGTAAAGTGGAGGGGTTTTTTTGGGACTTTAACTGAAGCCATGGCCTGGTAAGGTTGTGTATTTCCATCCCTGTTGAAGTCAAAAATAAGGAGGAAAGTAAGAGAGTGGGACTTTACATGAAGCATGTGGTTGCAATAGAGTAAATTGGTGAACATATAGGAAATGTATTGATCATTATATAGTATATACATACGTATAGTGCTGGTATCGATTATAGATGATGAGCATGGTAATAACAATAAACATGGTAATGACATTGGTAGCTCATGATATAACCACAATAATATTCCATAGTTCACCAATAGCAAGATTGTATAAAACCATAAATTGCGAAATAGTGCCTGCAGGACCTATGGCCTCACTAGTCCTGTAAAGGTGGGTATTGCATGATGACTTAAAGGTCTGGGTAAGTATTAGTAAAAAAATGGTGTCTGGTATCTCTATGCGTTTCGTGGCTTTTGAGACACTCATCAGGAGCAAACACGTAATGTGTCTAAAATAGAATTATTATATATGAATTGTCTGATATATAAACATGAACAGGGGTAGGGTAAAGAAGACCCCACACCCAGTGCATGCTTACTGTAGTTCATGCATTGATGGTATGGGGCCGGGCACCGCAAGCCTTCCGAGGGCACCGCCAACCAGGAGCTATGGCGAACTCGGCCGGGACGACCCACACAGGCATCAACCAGAGCAGGTATGGAACCATGAGGCACTTTTTTTTAGGAAGTGAAAATATGAAGTGAACCTGGGAAGTCTCTAAGAGATATGAGTGAGGGTGAGAAAGTGGTCAGGGAACCTGTGCTAGTAAAAGGAAATTGTTTTCTCACCCTCATTCCTATCTCCTAGAGCAGTGATGACAAACCTTGGCACCCCAGATGTTTTGGAACTATATTTCCCATGATGCTCAGCTACATTGGAGAGAGCAGGAGCATCATGGGAAATGTAGTTATAAAACATCTGGGGTGCCAAGGTTCGCCATCACTGTCCTAGAGACTTCCCAGATTCACTTCATATTTTCACTTCCTACACAGGAGTGCCTTGTGGTTCCATGCCTGTCCTGGTTGATGCCTGTGTGGGTCGTCCCCTAGAAGCTCCTGGTTGAAGGTGCCCTCGGACGGCTTTCGGTGCCCGGGACCATACCATCAATGCATGAGATACCAATGTCATTACCATGTTTATTGTTATTACCATGCTCATCGTCTATAATTGATACCAGCACTATATGTATATAATAATCAATACATTTCCTATATGTTCACCAATTTACCCTATTGCAACCACGTGCTTAAGCCTCCAGTTACTATCATGTACCGCATTGCTGGCTTTTCATGTGGATGAAATATAAAATATAGCATTCTTTGTTTTCAGTTAAAAAAAAAGCCTGCATACAGAGCTCAGTAACTCAAGCTCTAATGTACACGCAAAAGTAAACAAGTCAGAACAATACATTTTTCCCCTTCCTGTGTATGGCTCTGTCTGAGGTTTTAATCAGAGATAAGAGTGCATGAAAGGAAGCTGGATAAAAGAGAGAAGGGAGCTTCTATCTCTTTTATCTGACCTTTAGCAAATAAAAGTCCTTATCTTACTGCACTTAGAGGCGCATTCTTTTTATCATGAAAGGAAGCTGCTTCTGCTGTGCTGACCCATTGGTGTTCTGAAAGTCCAGTGTTAGGGGTGTTGCCTGTAATATGTTTACCATACTGTATGTGGTGAAAATGTTTTCTATTTCTATGCACATACAGTGCATCTGGAAAGTATTCACAGAGCTTCACTTTTTCCACATTTTGTTATGTTACAGCCTTATTACAAAATTGATTAAAGTCATTATTTTCCCCAAAATTCTACAAACAATACACCATAATGGCAGTGTGAAAGAGAAGTTTGTTTGAAATCTTTGCAAATTTATTAAAAATAAAACAGGAAAAATAATCCCATGTACATAAGTATTTGCAGCCCTTGCCATGACACTCAAAATTGAGCTCAGGTGCATCCTTTTTCCACTGATCATCCTTCAGATGTTTCTACAACTTGATTGGCGTCCACCTGTGGTAAATTCAGTTGATTGGACATGATTTGGAAAGACACACACCTGTCTATATAAGGTCCCACAGTTAAAAGTGCATGTCAAAGCACAAACCAAGCCATGTAGTCCAAGGAATTGTCTGTAGACCTCCAGAACAGGATTGTATTGAGGCAAAGGTTTGGGGAAGGGTACAAAAAAAATTCTGCAGCATTGAAGGTCCCAATGAGCACAGTGGCCTTCATCATCCGTACATGGAAGAAGTGTGGAATCACCAGGACTCTTCCTAGAGCAGGCTGCCCATCCAAACTAAGCAATCGGGGGAGAAGGCCCTTAGACAGGGAGGTAACCAAGAACCCGATGGTCACTCTGACAGAGCTCCAACGTTTCTCTGAGAAGAGAGGAGAACCTTCCAGAAGAACAGCCATCTCTGCAGCACTCCACCAATCAGGCCTGTATGGTAGAGTGGCCAGACGGAAGCCATTTCTCAGTAAAAGGCACATGATAGCCCATCTGGAGTTTGCCAAAAGGCACCTGAAGGACTCTCAGACCATGCGAAACAAAATTCTCTGGTCTGATGAAACAAAGATTGAACTCTTTGGTCTAAATGGCAAGCGTCATGTCTGGAGGAAACCAGGCACTGCTAATCACCTGGCCAATACCATCCCTACAGTGAAGCATGGTGGTGGCAGCATCATGCTGTGGGGATGTTTTTTCAGCGGCAGGAACTGGGAGACTAGTCAGAATCAAGGGAAAGATGAATGCAGCAATGTACAGAGACATCCTTGATGAAAACCTGCTCCGAGCGCTCTGGATCTCAGACTGGGGCGATCTTCCAACAGGACAACGACCCTAAGCACACAGCCAAGATAACAGTGGAGTAGCTACGGGACAACTCTGTGAATGTCCTTCAGTGGCTCAGCTAGAGCCCAGACCAGAACCAGATTGAACATCTCTGGAGAGATCTGAAAATTGCTGTGCACTGACACTCCCCATCCAACCTGATGGAGCTTGAGAAGTCCTGCAAAGAAGAATGGGAGAAACTGCCCAAAAATAGGTGTGCCAAGCTTGTAGCATCGTACTTAAAAAGAATTGAGGCTGTAATTGGTGCCAAAGGTGCTTCAACAAAATATTGAGCAGTTTTTTATTTTTAATAAATTTGCAAGGATTTCAAACAAACATCTTTCGTGTTGTCATTATGGGGTATGGTTTGTAGAATTTTGAGGAAAATAATTTAATCCATTTTGGAATAAGGCTGTAAAATATGGAAAAAGTGAAGTGCTGTGAATACTTTTTGGATGCACTGTATATATAGAAAATTCATTAGACTTTTTTCACACTGCATTATGTTAAGATGCACTGTGCCTTCACCTTCTCACATCCCAACTCTGCCCGGTGCTCAGATCTACAGGCTGGCGAAAGCCTCAGATAACACAAATCACAAGTGGAGAATTCGGCACTTGGAATGGCATCCAACAATGGTTATCCTTTATTGCAAAAACATGTATAACAGCTGTAAAACAGCCAACACGTTTCGGCCATCAGGCCTTAGTCACAACTAAGGCCTGATGGCCGAAACGTGTTGGCTGTTTTACAGCTGTCATACATGTTTTTTGCAATAAAGGATAACCATTGTTGGTTGCCATTCAAAGTGCCAACTTCTCCTCTTGTGATTCACCCCACATATTCCTACCTTTCTTTACCTGGGAAAATGTTGCAGAAAGTGATCGGCACTGTTTTCTTGTAGCAGTTCCATGATCCTGTCATGTAGGAAGGTATGGGGATAGGACAGCAGAGCTTACTGTTGTACTCTGTAGCACAGGACCATATAGCGTTCTCATTGTGTAAATGTAATCCCACACACACTTGTCTGACACTGACGTAACACATATAAAAATAAAAAAGTGACAATCTCCAAAAAAAGACCCCGGACACAGGGCGGGCCAGACATCGCCCTGAGGTTTTATGTACAAGGATAATTCTTATTCTTAACCTTATAAAAACGGAACTATGAGATGTTCTTCTCTATGCTTTGATGTGGTTTATTTTTACCTTTGTTTATATATGCCTTTGATCCAGTTTCTTTTGATATGCTCCCTCAATGCAAAGCTAGGATGTCAGTTTGGTGTGGACGCTGATCATAAACAGCTTCTTGAATTGCATGGAGGCTGTACTTGTGAGGGTTGATGTCTCTGTTCTCTTCATCTAAGGTGGTAACAAAGATGCTCTCCCTAGTTTGGATTCTGTAATCGTTTGAAGTTGAACCCATGTGGGGCGTGTTTTCCAGGATCACTTTCCCTCTTCCATAGCACGTGGCCACCTTTTATTTGCTTTATAACTCAAGGCTCATTTAGAAAAGACTGTGAACAGGCAGGGTACTATCATAAAAGAGACATGCAACAGCTCTCCTGCGATAAAATACACCTACCTGCCTGCTCACAGTCTTCTGCAGCATGTAAATTGAGCTGTGCGTGCGCAAAGACTGGCACCCAGGGAGAAGATTCTGAGACCGCCGACCGATAGAGAAGTGGTAAATTTAGTCGTGCTTGAAGATAATCAATTGGAGTGAAAAAGTACCAAGTACCAAGCTGCTGGCCCAGCTCTGTCATATGGGGGGGGGGGGGGGCTTCAGCCCTGACAGGCATCCCAACAGCCAACTAAAGGGGTACACATGGCAGGCTAACAACTGTCCAGACAGAACTCCTTTGAGCAAAGTATTTACGCTACTCTATGGGTATTTATAAGAGGTAGATGTAGAGGGGTGTTAGATACAGATTTTCACAGGTTATCAAAATGCAGACAAAGCTATTATTTGGGCCTAGGAAAATGAATACGCTATTGCACTGATTAGACACAAACTGTCATATATCGGGGCACAAAAAAGGGCCAGGGAAGTGGTAGAGAACACCAGGTGAAGTGGATGCAGCTCCTCTCGTATTAGGTCCTGAGATCCTGATGCACTTGTATAAAACAAACACAAGAGGGCGCTTCCATCTATGTGTAGCAATTTAGCAAGGAATACAAGACAATACAAATGCACTCATTAGTTAAAAGTGAATCAAGGCTTGTCAAAAACCCATATAGACCTTCAAAGGATTACCATGAGGCTGCAGAGCTCTGCAGGCAAGCAGCTGGCTGAATCAGAGTTCTTGGTGAAAGTACAGCTGTCAGGATTCAGGCTGAAACATTGGCTTCTGGGTGTAGCAAGATGGCTGCAGCTCCAAACAGCACCTCTCTCTGGGCTGGGTGATGATGACAGGGATTGGAGGGGGCGTGGCTATATGTTTCAGGGCAACAGAACCGCCCCTCAAATCAATGGTTTAATAAAGGGGCGGTCCTGTTTCCCTGAAACATGTAGCCACGGCCCCTCCACTTCCTGTCACCTTCGCCCAGCGGAGAGAGGTGCTGTTTGGAACTGCAGCCATCTTGCTACACCCGTAAGCCGCTGTTGCCTATGTTCCAGCTGTACTTCCACCAAGAACTCAGCTTCAGCCAGCCACGTGCCTGCAGAGCCCTGCAGCCTCACGGTAATCCTATGGAGGTCTATATGGGTTTATGATGGGGGTCCACCAATTACCATTTAAGACCGAGTACAAGTACCGATACTTTTTTAGTACTCGCCAATACTGATAACCGTTACTTTTTTTTTTAAATGTCATGTGACAGTGGCACTAATATGCAGCACTAATGATGCATGGACTGTGTCAGTCGTTTTTATTTATTTATTTTTTTACAATTTTTTTTTTTTACAATGCTTTCTTTCTTTTTTTGGGTGGGGGGGGGGGGTGGATGGTGGTGTCAGTGTGTTTTTGTTTTTTTTTTTATTATTATTTTTACAATTGAACCTTTTTAGTATTTAATCATTACAATTCTTTTTTTTTTTTTTTTTTTTTTTGTATAATTTTTTTTTACTTAGCCCTGTTGGGGAGTGGCTTTGGTGAGATATCAGGGGTCTTAACAGACCCCTGACATCTCCGTTTTGAGACATGGAAAGGGACTGAGGACACAGATTCCCCAGTACTTTTCTCAGTAGCTTCAGCTGCACTGAAATGAATGGACAGGAGACAGCGATTCTCCATTCATAAACTGAAGCATCGTAAACATAGTTTACGATGCTCGGTGACAGTTATGAATGACCAGAGGCAGTGATCACTGGCTCCGTTCATTCAGAAAAGGAAGGAGCCAGTAAATGACACGTTGACTGGCTCCTTCCTCCGCTCTCCATCCTGTCAGATCGAGGACAGAGGGGGGGACCGAGGAACACCAAGGAGGGGCTGGAGCATGGAGGGGGACCAGAGGAGCACGGAGGGGGATCAGAGGAACATGGAGGGGGGCTGGAGGAGGATATGGGGGCAGTCAGGGATAATTGGTGCAGTGCTGGGGGGAGTTACAAATCACTGATCTCCCTGTATACATTTCAATAAAGCAGCTGACAGGCACTAGGGGAAGGGGAAGAGGAGGAGAAGTGGCTGTCAGCTGCTTTATTGAAATATATACAGGGAGATCAGTGATTGTAACTCCCCCCAGCGCTGAACCAATTACCCCTGACTGCCCAGGTATTAGATTAAGCATCAGAGCATTTGCCCCAGTACCAATACTCGGGCAAATGCTCGGTATCGGCACTGATACTAGTATCGGTATAACCCTAGTTTATGACAAGCCTTGATCCACTTTTAACAAGTGAGTGCATTTTTATTGTCTTTTTGTTCCTTTTAATAAAAATCACTACACCTAGATGGAGGTGCCCTCTTGTGTTTTTTTTTATTATTTGAACCTAACTGGCCTGTATTTGTCAGCTCACCATGAAGACCAGGATCTCCCAGGAGAGAGTAATCACTTCACTTGAGAAATCCAAGTGTAATAGGTCAAAAAGAGGGGCTAAATGAAAACTCTGTAGGAGTCTTTATTGTTTAGTTGGTTACAAGAAGCAGGGCAAAAGACAGCCAATGCGTTTCGGGAGCCACACAATCCCCCTCATCAGGGCTTTGAACTTTTCCTCCAGCCTTGATGGAGGTGACTGAGTGGCCCCGAAACTTGTTGGTTGTATTATGACCTGCTTGTCATAACTAGATGAATAAAGACTTTGAACTCCGAAGGATTTTTTTCATTTGGCGCCCTCTTTGACCCATCACGCTGTGGGTATTGTATTTCTGGCAGCTGCAGGTTAAGACCATTTGGAAATGTGTTAATGCTGTACAAATGTTTACAGTAGCATGGCTGATAGAAATGTTAAATACTAGAGGTTAGTGCTGGCAGCTTGAAAAATGTGAACTTGATCTCTATATGAACGATCTTTTTTCAAGATCGCATATGTAATCTCTTCATTCAAAGTGAAATACTTATAAGAGCAGGTGCCCCTTGGTTTCCATTATCAGAACCATTGCACATTCCTTCAGACCATGCGGTTTAGTGTTCCAGCAGCGTCCACTAGAGGTCATAGGCGGGCAATTTTCAGCCACGGTAAGGAATGTTGGCACAGGGCGGTGTGACAATCCAAGCATGTTTGGTAGTAGATGCGTGGTGTTTTGCTTGCAGTTTGCACTATGCTGGCATTTTTATTTTGGGGGTGTGCAACTCCTGAGAAAGGCTCATCGTAGTGTTTGTCTCTGAGCACTAGTCTAACAATGTACACATGGAAGCAAAGATAAAAACTTGGACACATAGGTGTTGATTTACGAAAACTGAAAAAAATCAGGTGCAGCTATGTATGGTAGCCAATTAGCTTGTTCAATTAAGCTTTGATAAGGAAACCTGGAAGCTAATTGGTTTCTATGCAGAGCTGCACCAGATTTTGCACTCTTCAATTTTAGTAAATCAACCCCAAAGTGACCCTTGATGTGGCAAAATCCGTATTCATCCATATGGTGAAAAAAACATTTGTAACATATGACGGGAAATAATTGGATCACAAAGCCAATGCCCCCAAAGAGTATCTTAACCACTTGCTGACTGGGCCATAGCCGAAAGATGGCTACAGCGCGGTCGGCTTATTCTGGGTGCACGTTCCTGATTCCAGACTGTTGCTCCCGTGTGCCCCCTGGGGCGCGCACCTGGGAACATCCATGATCGCCGGGTCCCGAGGACCCGGTGGATCACAGTAAATAGCCGCTGATCGCAGCCGTTTACCACATGATCATTCCGTCGAATGATGGAGCGATCACTTGTAAACAAACCGGTGACACGTCATGACGCCGGTTCCTCCCTCCCCTCTCTGTACCGATCGGTACAGTGCGAGGGGAGAGGGGGAGAGATTGCAGCAGCGCTGTGGGCTGGATGTTTAGTGCCCACAGCGCTACTCAGTGTCAATACTCTGCAACATTGTGCAATACTCTGCAACATTGTGCAATACTCTGCTACACTGTGCAATACTCTGCCAATACTTGGCAATACATTTTAACAGAAACAAAGAATTTTTTTTTTTTTTTTTATCGAATGTTCAGTCTTTTGATTTATAACGCAAAAAATAAAAAAACCCTAGGTGATTAAATACCACCAAAAGAAAAAAAGGACAAAAATTTCATATGGGTGCAGTGTTGCATGACTGAGTAATTGTCATTCAAAATGTGAGAGCACCGAAAGCTGAAAATTGCTCTGGTTAGGAAGGGGGTTTAAGTGCCCAGTGGTCAAGTGGTTAAAGTAATTGTAAATCTCAGACATGAAATATGAACAAAGCATATACCTCTATAGCAGTGGTCTCCAAACTGCAGCCTGGGGGCTGGATGTGGCCCTTTGCTTGCCTTTAACTGGCCCTCAGGGCACTATTTCACCAACCAACACCAATGATGGAGCACTATTTCCCCTACCGACGCCATCAAATGGGGCAGTCTTCTTCCATTGACACCATCAAATGGGGCACTCTTCTTCCACTGACACCATCAAATGGGGCACTCTTCTTCCATTGACACCAACAATGGGGCACTGTCCTTTCACTGACATCAACAACAGGCACTCTTCTTCCATTGATACCAACAATGGAGCACTCTTCTTCCATTGATCAAGTGGGCACTCATTTTCCATTGATATCAACAATGGGGCACTATTTTTCTATTGATACCAACAATGGGGCACTATTTCTCCCATTGAAACCAATGATGGAGCACTGGGCACTGTCAGGGCATTTTCTACTCCTACTAGCCATAGTACACCCCCCCCCCAAGCCCAAAGGACCGTAAACTGGCTCTTTGCTTAGAAAGTTTGGAGACCCCTGCTCTATAGTGTGTACGTGTCTCAATCCAGAGCATTAAGTGTAATTTCTGTATTCTGCCTCCTTCCTCTGCTATCAGCATGAATCACTTCTGATAATTTTTTCTGACACCAAAAAAAAATGGTGACAGGGGAGGGACCCAAGTCTCTATGAGCTACATCTTACCACTGGGATTTTTGCCCATTCCTCTTTGCAAAACTGCTCCAGCTCCTTCAAGTTGGATGGTTTGTGCTTGTGAACAGCAATCTTTAAGTCTAACCACAGATTTTCTATTGGATTGAGGTCTGGGCTTTGACTAGGCCATTCCAACACATTTACATGTTTCCCCTTAAACCACAAGTGTTGCTTTAACAGTGTTTGGAGTCATTGTCCTGCTGGAAGGTGAACCTCCATACTAGCCAAATCACACACAGAGTGGTACAGGTTTTGCTCAAGAATATCCCTGTATTTAGCACCATCCATCTTTCCCTCAACTCTGACCAGTTTCCTAGTCCTGACTGCTGAAAAACATCCCAACAGCATAATGCTGCCATTGTGGGGATGGTGTTCTTTGGGTGATGTGATATGTTGGGTTTGTGCCAGATATAGCGTTTTCTTTGATGGCCAAAAAGTTCAAGTTTAGTCTCATCAGACCAGAGCACCTTCCTCCATACATTTTGGGAGTCTCCCACATGCCTTTTCGCAAACTCAAAACGTGCCATTTTGTTTTTTGCTGAAAGTAATGGCTTTCTTCTGGCCACTCTGCCATAAAGCCCAACTCTATGGAGCGTACGGCTTATTGTTGTCCTATGTACAGATACTCCAGTCTCTGCTATGGAACTCTGCAGCTCCTCCAGGGTTACCTTAGGTCTCTGTGCTGCCTCTCTGATTAATGCTCTCCTTCCCCGGTCCGTGAGTTTTGGTGTGTGGCTGTCTCTTGGCAGGTTTGCTGTTGTGCCATGATGTTCTTTCCATTTGGTTATGATAGATTTGATGGTGCTCCTAGGGATCATCAAAGATTTGGATATTTTTTATAACCTAACCCTGACTTGCACTTCTCAACAACATTGTCCCTTACTTGATGTATTGAAAGCAGAAAATATGGGCAAGCACAAGGGTTTTGACTGACTTTAACAAGGGCCACATTGTAATGGCTAGACGACTGGGTCAGAGCAACTCCAAAACTGCAGCTCTTGTGGGATGTTCCCAGTCTGCAGTGGTCAGGGCCGACCAAAAGTGGTCCAAGGAAGCAAAACCAGCAGGAGGGGTCATGGGCAGCAAAGGCTCAGTGATGCATGTGAGGAGTAAAGACTGGCCCGTGAATTCTGATCCAATAGAAGACCTGCTGTAGTTCAGATTGCTGACAAAGCGAATGCTGGTTCTGATAGAAAGGTGTCAGAACACACAGAGCATCGCAGTTTGTTGTGTATGGGGGCTTGATAATCACAGACCGGTCAGGCTGCCCATGATTATCCGGTGTCCACAGCCAGAAGCTCCTACAATGGACACTTGAACATCAGAACTAGACCGTGGAACAATGAAAGAAGGTGTCCTGCTCTGATGAATTCAAGAATAGTTTGAGGAACACAACAAGAAGCTTGAGGTGTTGATTTGGCCTCCAAATTCTCCAGATTTCAATCCAATTGCACATCTGTGGGATGTACTTGAAAAACAAGGCCGATCCATGGAGGCCCCACCTCACAACTTACAGGACTTAAAGGATCTACTGCTCTACAGCTCGTTGCCAGAGAGCACAGCATACCTTCAAAGGTTTAGTGGAGTCCATGCCTTGACAGGTTATGGTGGGTTGTCATCACGTTATGGGTGATTGGTGTATAATAGACCAAAGAAGAGCAAATATGGGACACACATTGTTAGGGTTTACATACCCTTCAACCCAGCCTTAAAGAGACCCTGTCATAGAGAAAAACACCTGTGTGAGAAGGATGAAATGGGAACAGCCATTTCCGCAGTTAGGAAGGAAGATTCCTTCCATTGAAGAAGCAGGCAGCAATAAAACTTGAAAGTGATTCCAACCTTTCTACACCCTATCCAAAACAATGTACACATTACATTGCAACTTCAGATACGACAAACACATTTTCAACCCTGGTGGGTTTTACTTCCTCTTTATTCCCCTGCAAAGTAAAAGCATAATGGGCTAGTGTGCATCGCATACTAGCTCATTACGTGGCACTTACCTGCAAACAAAGCCTACGATGTCTCCACTGGTGGAAGCATCCATCTTCACCCCTCTTCCTTACGGGGCCACGGACAGCGGCTCTGACTGTCCGAAGCCGCATGACGTCACTCCCGTGCATGCGTGCGGGAGCTGCCAACCATGGCACACGCTGGGGAAGAAACGGCACAGAGGGGTGGGTGTCTTAAGTGACACCCACCACCTCAGTTAACAGGGGCCCTTACCGGATTTTTGCTGACATAACACTCATACATCTTGGGTAGGCACATTCTCCCTGGGCTCTAGGTGACCTTGTCCCAGCACTGCTCGACCCTAACACTAACCCTGACACTGACCTTTATTTATTTATTTTTTTACACGTTTGTTCATATATTTATTTTTCCCCTAGAATTTATCTTTCCTGACGCATCATGGCAGCACACACACAGGGTTGTGACTCCGCCCCCACAACCTGATAGGACTGATTAGCTATAAGTTTTGAAGAGGAGCCCCCTGCTGCATTCTCTTTTTTTTCCTCATCTGTTAGTACAGACCAAGATAAAGCAAGGACCTCTTACCGCTTCACCCCAGCTAGGTTCAGCCTCTCCTAGTTGGAAGCCCTGACAATACAGTCTCTAAATGAGCTTTATGCAGGGACCCCACTCTGATGGTCTCAGGGGGACTACATTGTCTTTTTACAAGCCTTAAACAGGCTTACACTACCATGCAGCGGCCTTCATCTTCTACCCTTTATATGTTCTCTCTTTCTAGTTTCTTTTTGTTTGATTTTACCTCATTTCTTTTTTTTTTTCCCTCTCTCCTCACTGCTGAGTCTTTTAGTCCTCCGGCCGCCTTGACCTTCCCAAGATGGCAGCCGTGATCGGCTCGTCGGCACGACCGGAAGTGATGCGGGCATCTATCTCCTTTCGCCAGTATCAAAGATGGCGTCGGGTGCCGCAGATCGCTACGGTGCATGCGCTGTGCGTGTGTCACTTCCGCCGCGATGGCGGTCTATTTAAAAACGATGTATATGCTGTTTTGGCTGCACAGGTTATTGCTCTGTATCCAGAACGCTCACACTCTGCATTTTCCACACCTTGCTGCCACCGCTTACTGACTACCCTCTGACCCGGTAAGACTAATCTTCCTTCTCATGGCTGTTTCACATAGATGCTAATGCATGCTGAATATACTGTACTGAGCTTCACGGGGTTAACCCTTCCCTGCACAGATACACTTTATCTTTTGCTCATGGAGGCCGCTGCCCCAGCAGACCATCCACAGCCAGTAAGGTAAGAGGCATCATGTTTGGCAAGTAGTGAAGAGGAGTAAAAGAGAGACATGCCACTAATATATCACTTTATCCTGATAGCCCTGGCAGGTCCTCAAAATCATTTCATTCTAAGCGGAAAGAGAGATCCCCTTCAAGACATTCACACTCTAGAAGAAGCCGGTTAAGGACTTCTTCCCACCATCACATTAAAACATTGTCCTCCCACCAATCACAACCCGACCACCATAAGGAACCTGCAGCCAATGCCTGCTGGATTTGCGGAGCACAAGCCCTTCCTAACAAGTTAGCTTGCCAAACATGTGCTGAAGAAGCCACTAGGGAAAGGGAATCGGATGCATTGGAAGTATCGAACATAATCAGAGAGTCTGTTAAAGAATCAATTCTGCAGGTATCAGCCACAGAACCAGTTAGACCAGTGCAAAGCACATCAGCAACAGTCACCTGCGTACCGCAAGAATCAGACGACTCATCAGCCGAAGAGGATTCTCCAGTGTCAATTGGCTTTGATTTTGCCTTAATAGACCCCTTTGCGAAGTCAGTAAAGGAGGCAATTGGTTGGGAGGAACCAAAGGAATTGCCTCGCAAGCTCAGAAAATATTTCCCTAACATAAAAAGGATCCAGAAACCTTTCCTTTTATCAATGAACTCGAAAGACGAGTGGCAAAAACCTGACAAGAAGTCCAGCCTAAACAATAGGATAGCAACGCTATATCCTTTAAAGGAACCAGCCGTAAACCCTCTCCTCACGGCACCTGTAGTAGACGCATCATTAATGCGTCTGGCCAGACATGTGACATTGCCAATAGAAGACGCAGTGACTTTCAGGGATGTCTTGGACCGGAAAATCGACCTTGATCTCAAGAAAGCCTATTCAGCAGCAGGGGGAGCATGCAGACCAGCTATCACACTAGCAGCAGTCGGCAGAGCAATTAGTAGTTGGACTTCTAACATTGAAAAACTCCTGTCAGAAGCAGCTGATCAGGAGAGAATCGTATCTGCTCTACAGGAACTCAGCCTAGCAGGGGACTTCATAGCCAAAGCATCAGTAGATATATTAAGATCGGCAGCAAGGGCGATGCTGTCCTCGGTCATGTCCAGGAGAGCCTTATGGTTCAAGCCGTGGGTATCAGATACAGCTTTCAAATCGAACTGGTGCAAGATCCCGTATGACTGAACCAACCTGTTCAGTCCTAAGTTAGACCTCGCCATCTCGAAGGTCACAGGGGGAAAATCGGGTCTTATTCCCTCTGACCGAAGACCAAAACATCAGAAAGTTCACTATTTTAGAGGCAATCTTCCCGAACGGTACAGAGAAGCCAGATCATATAGACCAGGCAAAGAGTTCAAACGGAATTGGCGTAATACCCAATCGTCTTTCCTGAGGACACAGAAGCCCAAAACTCCTATTACAGGGGATCAGCAGAAGTCGTTTTGATGGCACGTCTGCCCAGCCTGTGTTAGTGGGAGCCAGGCTCAGCCTGTTTAAACAGGTGTGGGTAGAACATATAAAAGATCCGTGGACAATAGCCACAGTTCGCGAGGGCCACAAATGGAGTTTCAAATACAGAAACCCCAGAGATCACTTCCTAAAGACCCGACTACCATCATCTCTTCCAAAGAGAAAGCTTCTGATCAAATATGTACTAGAGTTACTGCAGAAACACGCAATTGCAGAAGTTCCTCAATATCAGAAAGGCAAAGGCTTTTATTCCCCCTTTTTCTTGTCAAGAAAAAAACAGGGGACCTGCGTCTGGTTCTAGATCTGAAGAACCTCAACAGAATGATATTGGTAGAGTCTTTCAAAATGGAGAGTGAGTTTTCAATCTATACTGCTGGCAATAAATACAAGAGATTGGATGCTATCAATAGATTTATGCGATGCTTATCTCCATGTTCCTATACACACAAGCTTTCAAAAATACCTTCGGTTTGCAAGCGGGCGACGACATTTTCAATTCCGGAGTCTCCCGTTTGGGATATCCACGGCACCCAGAACATTCACAAAAATCCTGCTTCCAGTCAGCATACCTGAGAGAGAAGGGACTAAGAGTCCACCACTATCTCGACGATATCTTACTCTTGGCCAACAGCCAACAGTTACTTCTCCAACATCGGGAAGTACTATATCCACATTACATCAATTCGGGTGGATGATAAATTGGAAAAAAAGCAGTCTGGAGTCAACCCAATCAATGATTTTTATGGGAGCAGAACTTGACACCAAGGCCAACACGGTGAGTCTCCCTCAGGAAAAAATAGGACATTTGGTCCAGAAAATAAAAAGACTAATGGAAGCAACACACCTATTTGCCAGAACATGTCTCAGCATATTGGGATCCATGTCTGCCACCTTTCCAATGGTCCGGTGGTCCCAGGGGCATACGAGGACATTCCAGATATCATTCCCGAAACAATGGAATGGAACATCAATGAGTCAATGAATTTTCATCAACCAATCGGTGAAACAGTCTGCATGGTGGTAGACGCGAACCAGCAATCTAAAGCGTCAGACACATTGTGGCCCCTCAGCCGGAAATAGTCACGTCAGACGCCAGCCTACAAGGTTGGGGAGCACATTACCAGGATCAAGCGGTACAAGGCCGTTGGTTTTTTCGCCCCCTGGGCGTAGTATCGAACATTCCAGAACTGAGGGCCAACTTTCAGGCTCTCCTAGCATTAAGGCCATCACTCACAGGAAGGAGTGTATTAATACACATGGACGATACGGTGGCAGTGAACTACATCCAGAGGCAAGGGGGCACCCGGAGCAGTGCCCTCATGCGGGAGGTACGTCCTATCCTCGACTAGGCTCAGATTCATTTGGAAGACCTGAAAGCGGTGTATGTACCGGCAGCGCAGAACCAACTGGCGGACGATCTAAGCCGAACGTTCATCTCGAACAACGAATGGTCACTAAGTCAACAAGCCTTTTCCCTTCTAACATACAAATGGGGAATTCCTGATATCGACTTGGCAGCAACTCCAATGAACAACAAGTGTGCCAAGTTCCTGGCGAGAGTTGCCTATCCAACAGCACTAGGGGTCGACTGTCTCCATCATCAGTGGAGGTTCCGTTTAGGTTACATATTCCCTCCAATCCCCTTAATAGCCAGGTTCCTAGCCAGGCTAAGGAACTCAACATCCACTGTGATTGCGGTAATACCGTTTTGGCAACAACTGAGTACAGAGAACTGAGTACAGAGGATCCATTACTCCTTCCGGTAACTCCAGACCTACTCTCACAGGGCCAGTTCCTACATCCAGCACCAGAAAGGTTACACCTAATGGCTTGGAAGTTGAAAGGGAGAGGCTTCTAGATCAAGGTTGTTCTCTAAGGGTGGTGGCCACCCTACAACAGGCAAGGAAGAAGTCAACAAATGGCACTTATAAAAGAGTTTGGGAAAGATTCACTACGTTAGCACAAGAACAGTCCTGGGACCTACTTTCTCCTACAGTGTCACAAATTCTCGAATTTTTACAACTAGGCCTGGAGAGGGGGCTAAGTTCAAGCACCCAAAAGGTTCAAATATCTGCCTTATCAGCCATGATGTGAATCAAATGGGCCTTCAATCCTCTTATAATCCAATTTCAAAAAGCATGCTTGAAAGTAAGACCACCCGAACTGGGACTTAACAATAGTTCTGGAGGCCTTATCGAAAGAACCATTTTTTCCTTTGGAGTCAGTGTCTGTATGGGATCTAACCCTCAAATTAACCTTTTTAGTGGCAATAACTTCTGCAAAAAGAGTGTCCGAGCTGCAAGCACTTTCAATAAAAGAGCCTCATTTGCTGTTCTATCCTGATAGAGTTGTATTAACACCATCTGAACAATTCATACCTAAAGTGGCATCTGCTTTCCACTTCAATCCGGAGATCAGTTTACCAACATTTCTCTCTAACCAAGGAATGCCACATCCACTAGATATTAAATCACTTATTTCTTCATATCTAGAGGCCACAAAACCATTCAGGAAAACAGAAAACTTGCTAGTCATACCATACGGCCCTAGGAAAGGTCAGGCAGCTTCTTCCAGGACAATAGCCTCTTGCCTAATAAAGATCATTAAAAAAAGCATATGCAATCCAGCTTCTTCTAATACCTAAAGGCTCAATCGACCAGGGCAGTGGCGACTTCTTGGACAGCGTATTGTAGAGTGTCCCCAGAAACGATTTGCAAAGCAGCAACTTGGTCTTCTAGAACCACGTTCATGTCTCACTACAGAATAGACCCGGCTCGTTTAGCGACTGTTGAATTTGGGAGATCGATCATTAAAGCTAATTCTTCCATATCCTGTGAATAAAATAAATCTTGCAACGCACCCACCCATGTAGCAAGTTATTTCCCAGTGTGTGTGCTGCCATGATGGGTCAGAAAAACATAAAAATGTATACTCACCTTAATTTTCCTTTCCTGACGCATCCCATGGCAGCACACACATACCCACCTGTCTAAGGTGATAGATACTGAGAATGCAGCGGGGGGCTCCTCTTCAAAATTTATAGCTAATCAGTCCTATCAGGTTGTGGTGGCGGAGTCACAACCCAGTGTGTGTGCTGCCATGGGATGCGTCAGGAAAGGAAAACTATGGAAAGGTGAGTTTACAATTTTCCGTTTTCTCTTCATTCAGAGGAGAAAAATAACAGGGGCGGGCTGCATAATGACTAATCACTGCATTAGGGTATGCACCCCAGAGCACAAACACACATGCGTGTATATCATTAAAGCAGCAGATGGAGTAAGTAGAGCAAAGATTGGTGTCAGTAGGGCAGTCGACGGTGTCAGTAGTTTTTTTTTTTTTTTTTTAAATTTCTTTCCTACAATATTATTTTTTATTAATTTTTATTTTTTTAGGAGCCCTGTTATGTTGCTTTGGTGAAACAAAAGGGTCAAAACAGACCCCTTATGTGTCACTTTTGAGACAGAGAATGAAACTGAGGACAGAGATTTCTCAGTAACTTTCTCTGCAGTAAACACAGTTTACTAAGCTTCAGTTACGAATGAAGACAGGATCGGTACAGATCACTCACTGTGTTCATTCAGAAAAAGAAGGCCGGTTAATGAAATATTTACTAGCCCCTTCCCAGCTCCTGTGAGGAGAGGAGGTGAGGGAAGCTGGCAGCACTGCAAGGGGGAGATAGGAATCAGGGGGAATCAGCACCACATGCGGTGATTAGGGTGTGCCCAGGCACACCTATAGATCACTGTGACAGCCAATCAGAGGCCGTCACAGTGATCAGGTGACCGGAAACCGGGAATTCCCAGCTCTCAATCGTTGACGAGAGCCCGCTCCCAGCACAGGACACAAGAACACGTATATGCAGCGCCCAGGTTTAAACACCACCTCCTGAACTCCACATATGTGTTACTGTATCATTATGGAGGTTTAGCTCTTATTGGTGAGAAGAATGCTTATTATGGCAACAACTGATATAGCTCAGAAAATGGTTCCTTATGTATCATTGCATACCAGGTCTATAGCAGGTCTGGGAAGCAATAATCATCTTTCTGAAAGCTGTAGATATAACTATGTTGGTGGCAGTAACTAGAGAGAGACACGGGAGCGATTACTGTTATAGCTTTCTCCTTGTCTGGAATATTGGCCCAGTCCCATCACAATTAGTATTTCCGAAGTTCTCAGGAACTATAACAGCAGCAGAGGTAACCCCGTGTAGATGTGGAGGTAGGCCAAGGCTTCTCCGCAGGGAAGGCAGGAATTTATGGAGGGGATATAAAATTCAGCTCAGGAGTCGGAGGCAGCCGTTTTTATAAAGTTTATCGTATAAAATTCTTGTTGAAGCTCGTCTGCTTCTTCTCAGAGGAGCAGCTCACATTCGCGATACACGAAACCAGCCGCTCAGAGAAAATAAATCTTTTCTGAAATTTCATAATCAAACCTCAGCAAGTGGTTTATATAAAGCTGCTCCTAATATTCAGACACATTAATCAAAGACATTCAGGAATTTAAAAGGGAGCCTTCATGAACCAATATACCCGTGTGAGAAACATTAGCTGGAAGCCGACATTCTTTTGCTCCTAGGCTTCAACTTGATGCAGGAGAGTAGAGATAAATCTATTTCATTTTTTTTTTTTTTGCAAAGAATGCCAGGATAGAATAAGTAGTTAAGGGCCTGCAAGTACAGGGCTTAAAGGAGAAGTCCAGCCTAAGCTCAATTGGCTGGGCTTCTAACAAGTGTCACAGGAGTGCAATTTGTTTTGCACTCCTGTCACCCGTTTTCAGCGGAGAGTGGTCTGAAGTCTGCTCTCTGCTGACGTCACACAGTTCAGTCCAGGCACCACATCATCCCGACTCTGGGAGTCTGGATCTACCAGGTGCCTGGACTGACAGCCGTCCCAGCAAGCCGCTGAGAGCCTGAGGCGGACACTCCCCACCCCTCCACAGCTCAGCGCTGTAGTGAGCGTGGAGGAGCAGAGCAGGAGAGCTGCTGATTGACAGTCAGCAGCTCTCTGCTCGGGGATCTGTGAGAACCGAGCCATCGGCGGTGTTCGGTGGCTCGGTTCTCAGTGAAGAGGCAGCGGGGGACCTATGCTGCATCCACCTAAGTATGATGGGGGGAGGGGGGGTCGAAACCCCAAACCCATACTTCCCTTTTAAGGAGACTTAACAAGAGAGACATATGGTTTCCCCCATTGCAAACCCTCTTCTGGAAATACTCATTTTCAGGTAGTCTCAGTCTTCAATCATTTTAACCACTTTAAGACCATAAGTAGGGATGAGCTTCGTGTTCGAGTCGAACCCATGTTCGACTCGAACATCGGCTGTTCGATCGTTCGCCGAATTGCGAACGTTATGGGCCGTTCGCGCTAAATTCGTGTGGCGCGTCACGGCCCATAATTCACTGCGGCATCGCAGTGCATTGCTGGCTGATGATTGGCCAAGCATGCACTATGACCCGCATGCTTGGCCAATCACAGCGCTGTCAGTAGAGAGAGCTGTAATTGGCCAAAGCCAGGGTGGCTTTGGCCAATTACGGCTCAGGGCATTTAGTACACACCCCACACTATATAAGGCCGCCTGCACGGCGGCCCTGTGTAGTGTGTGTTCCGGTGTGCTGAGAGATAGAGAGAGAGAGAGACAGTGTCATTTGATTTGAGTTAGATAGATTAGGCAGAACAGTCAGTCAGTTAGCTGCACTTACAGTGTATTGTGTATATATATGCATCCCAGGTGTTGCATATATATATATACACTGTATTCAGTTTAGCTAGATCCGTTCCTGTTATCTTCTATCTAGACTATTTACATTTAATGCAGTGCGTCCTGCTCACAGTGTTCAGCTAGATCCGTTCCTGTTATCTTCTAGACTATTTACATTTAGTGCAGTGCGTCCTGCTCACAGTGTTCAGCTAGATCCGTTCCTGCTATTTACATTTAGTGCAGTGCGTCCTGCTCACAGTGTTCAGCTAGATCCGTTCCTGTTAAATTCCTACTGACCGGCAGGCTTGTCTGGTTACAGTATATAAAGCTACCGGAAGAAAATTACAGGTGTTCTATTTGATCCTATTAGTACCACGGTCAGGCAGCTAGACTATTTACATTTAGTACAGTGTGTCCTGCTCACAGTGTTCAGCTAGATCCGTTCCTGTTAAATTCCTACTGACCGGCAGGCTTGTCTGGTTACAGTATATAAAGCTACCTGAAGAAAATTACAGGTGTTCTATTTGATCCTATTAGTACCACGGTCAGGCAGCTAGACTATTTACATTTAGTACAGTGTGTCCTGCTCACAGTGTTCAGCTAGATCCGTTCCTGTTATCTTCCTACTGACAGGCAGGCTTGTCTGGTTACAGTATATAAAGCTACCTGAAGAAAATTACAGGTGTTCTATTTGATCCTATTAGTACCACGGTCAGGCAGCTAGACTATTTACATTTAGTACAGTGCGTCCTGCTCACAGTGTACAGCTAGATCCGTTCCTGTTATCTTCCTACTGACAGGCAGGCTTGTCTGGTTACAGTATATAAAGCTACCTGAAGAAAATTACAGGTGTTCTATTTGATCCTATTAGTACCACGGTCAGGCAGCTAGACTATTTACATTTAGTACAGTGCGTCCTGCTCACAGTGTTCAGCTAGATCCGTTCCTGTTATCTTCCTACTGACAGGCAGGCTTGTCTGGTTACAGTATATAAAGCTACTTGAAGAAAATTACAGGTGTTCTATCCCAGCTTAGTGCAGCTACAGGCCATTAGTATGTCTGGAAGGCCAAGAAGGAGAGGCAGACAGTCACAAGCCAATAAGAGAGGGCAAGCAGGCTCTGTGTCTAGTGCTGGTCGTGGAGACGGTGCATCCTCATCAGCACGTGGCCATGGGACACGCTTGGCCTTTTTTTCGGCAGCTGGCCATGTTGAGCCGCAACATGCGGAAGACTTGGTCGAGTGGATGACCAAGCCGTCCTCATCCTCCTCATCCTCTCTCACCCATGCCCAGGGTGCTTTGTCTGGCAAAGCAGCGGCCTCTTCCCTCAGCTCAATGTCATCAGTGACTCCTTCCCTAGCTCCACCATGTCCTCATGAGGATTCCCTCGAACTGTTTGACCACAGTGTTGGGTACATGCTCCAGGAGGATGCCCAGCGTTTGGAAGGCTCTGATGACGATACTGAGCTCGATGAAGGCAGTAACATGAGCGCGGACAGAGGGGGTGCCCAAGAAGGACAGCAATCTGGCAGTCATGCTCCCCCTGCTGCAGCATACTGCCAGGTTTGCTCCAGTGATGAGGAGGGAGGGGATGATGAGGTCACTGACTCAACGTGGGTGCCTGATAGGAGAGAGGAGGAGGAGGAGGAGGAGGAGGAGGAGGAGGAGGAGGAGGCGGCAGCACATCACCAACGAGGCAGGATGCCCTCCAGGGGCCAGCCTAAGGGCAGCACATTGACTGCATCACACCCCAAAGCTCCACATGTGCAGGGCGCTGCAGTCTCTGCGCGTTATTCAAAAAGTTCTTTGGTGTGGGCCTTTTTTGAGACGAGTGCATCAGATCGCACCGCTGCTATTTGCAACATATGTCTCAAGCGTATCTCGCGTGGCCAAAATATCTCCCGCTTGGGTACCACATGCTTGACCAGACATATGTTGACCTGCCATGCAGTTCGTTGGCAAGCGTATCTAAAAGACCCACACCAAAGAACAAAGAGGATCTCTCCTTGCTCCTCATCAGCTGAGATTTCCAACCCCACTAGACCTTCAGTCCTCTCTGAGACCTACAGTGAGAGGAATGAAGGTGTAGAATTAGGTGTGTCACAGCCAAGTACTTGTGGGCAATCTGCTTTTGGTACACCGACGTCAGATTGTACCAGGCAAATTTCCCTGCCCCAGCTGCTGCACCGCCGAAAGAAGTTTGCTCCCAGCCATCCACATGCCCAGCGGTTGAATGCTAGCTTGGCAAAATTGCTAGCACTTCAACTGCTGCCTTTTCAGTTGGTAGACTCTGCCCCCTTCCGTGAGTTTGTGGAATGTGCGGTTCCTCAGTGGCAGGTACCCAAACGCCACTTTTTCTCACGGAAGGCGATTCCGGCTCTCTACCGGCATGTGGAAGGCAATGTCCATGCCTCGCTGGACAGGGCGGTCAGCGGTAAGGTGCATATTACCGCTGACTCATGGTCCAGCAGGCATGGACAGGGACGTTACCTAAGTTTCACGGCGCATTGGGTGACTCTGCTGGCAGCTGGGAAGGATGCAGGACAAGGTGCAGTAGTGTTGGAGGTTGTTCCGCCACCACGCCTCCAAAATGCTGATTGTGACACACCTCTCTCCTCCACCCCCTCCTCTTCTTCTTCCTCCATGGCCTCTTCCTCGGAACCAGCGGTGCTCCGTAGGCGTTCAAGGGGCTACGCAAGTACGCAGGCCAAAAGATGCCATGCGGTGCTTGAGCTGGTGTGCTTGGGGGACAGGAGCCACACTGGGGCAGAGGTTCTGTCAGCTCTGCAGGGGCAGGTTCAGAGGTGGTTGACGCCACGCCAACTTAAGGCAGGAATGGTGGTTTGCGACAATGGCACCAACCTCCTCTCTGCCCTCCGACAGGGACAAATGACCCATGTGCCCTGTTTGGCTCACGTCCTTAACTTGGTGGTGCAGCGGTTCTTGGGCAGGTACCCGGGCTTACAGGATGTCCTGAGGCAGGCCAGGAAAGTCTGTGTGCATTTCCGCCGGTCATATAATGCCAGTGCTCGGCTGACGGACCTCCAAAAGGAGTTTAACCTGCCCAAGAACCGCCTAATCTGTGACATGCCCACCAGGTGGAACTCAACGTTGGCCATGCTGCAGCGGCTGCACACGCAGCAGAGGGCCATCAATGAGTACCTGTGCGACTATGGCACCAGGACAGGGTCAGGGGAGCTTGGTTTTTTTTCCCCACGCCAGTGGGCCATGATCAGGGATGCATGCACTGTCCTGTCACCATTCGAGGAGGCCACGAGGATGGTGAGCAGTGACAGTGCATGCATCAGTGACACTGTCCCCCTTGTCCACCTGTTGGAGCACACGCTGCGTGGAATAATGGACAGGGCACTTGAGGCAGAACAGAGGCAGGAAGAGGAGGACTTCCTTAGCTCTCAAGGCCCCCTTTATCCAGACAGTGTTCCTGCGTGCCCGCCGATCACACAGGAAGAGGACGAGGAGGAAGAGGAGGAGGAGGAAGATTGTGTCAGTATGGAGGTGGAGCCTGGCACTCAGCATCAGCAGCAGTCTTTAAGGGATCAGTCCCAAGAAACACATGGACTTGTACGTGGCTGGGAGGAGGTGGCTGCGGACCATGTCGTTCTTAGTGACCCAGAGGACTCCGGACCGAATGCCTCAGCAAACCTACGCTGCATGGCCTCCCTGATCCTGCAAAGCCTGCGTAAGGATCCTCGTATTCGTGGTATCAAGGAGAAGGACCAATACTGGCTGGCAACCCTCCTTGATCCACGTTACAAGGGTAAGGTTGCGGACCTTATCTTGCCATCGCAGAGGGAGCAGAGGATGAAACATCTTCGGGAGGCCTTGCAGAAAGGTCTGTGCAACGCGTTCCCAGAGACTGGGAGGTTACAAACTCCTGTTTCTGGACAACGTGTTGCTGAGGCTTCGGTCAGTCAAAGAAGGAGCGGTGGAGAAGGTGGCCGTCTGACCGATGCGTTCAGACAATTTTTTGGTCCGCAGCCCCAAGGTATGATCGGTTCCAGCAACCATCGCCAGCGTCTGTTTTACATGGTGCAGGAATACCTAGGGGCAAGATCAGACTTGGACACCTTTCCCACCGAAAATCCTCTGGGTTACTGGGTCTTGAGGATGGATCACTGGCCAGAGCTTGCACAGTATGCAATTGAGCTACTGGCCTGTCCTGCATCCAGCGTTCTTTCGGAACGCACATTCAGTGCTGCTGGAGGCGTGGTAACCGATCACAGGGTGCGTCTGTCCACCGACTCGGTCGATCGGCTGACCTTCATAAAAATGAATGAGTCTTGGATCACCACCAGCTACCAAGCACCTGATGCTGATGTAACCGAATAATTTTTTTTGAAATCTCAGATCCCTTCAAAGACTGCCTATGCTGATGCTGAGTGACTATCCCTGAGTAATTATCCTCTTCCTCCTCAATCATCACGCTGATAGCTTGTAAGAACATTTTTGGTTCTGGGCGCCACCACCAGTGCCTAAGGCACAATTTTTCAGCCCCTGTTTAACAGGGGCGTGTAATTACAATTTTTGATGTAATACTTTGCAGCAGGGCTCGTTCCTGCATTCCAACTAGAGTGTCTGTGAGGGGTTGCAGTGTTGTGGCACCAGCACCAGTGCCTAGGGCCCAATTTTTCTGCCCCTGTCTAACAGGGGCGTGTAATTACAATTTTTGATGCAATACTTTGCAGCAGGGCTCGTTCCTGCGTTCCAACTAGAGTGTCTGTGAGGGGTTGCAGTGTTGTGGCACCAGCACCAGTGCCTAAGGCCCAATTTTTCTGCCCCTGTCTAACAGGGGCGTGTAATTACAATTTTTGATGCAATACTTTGCAGTAGGGCTCGTTCCTGCGTTCCAACTAGAGTGTCTGTGAGGGGTTGCAGTGTTGTGGCACCAGCACCAGTGCCTAAGGCCCAATTTTTCTGCCCCTGTCTAACAGGGGCGTGTAATTACAATTTTTGAAGCAATCATTTGCAGCAGGGCTCGTTCCTGCGTTCCAACTAGAGTGTCTGTGAGGGGTTGCAGTGTTGTGGCACCAGTGCCTAAGGCCCAATTTTTCTGCCCCTGTCTAACAGGGGCGTGTAATTACAATTTTTGAAGCAATAATTTGCAGCAGGGCTCGTTCCTGCGTTCCAACTAGAGTGTCTGTGAGGGGTTGCAGTGTTGTGGCACCAGCACCAGTGCCTAAGGCCTAATTTTTCAGCTGCTGTTCAACAGGGGCATGTAATTACAATTCTTGATCTAATATTTCACAGCAGGGCCCTGTGAGGGCTTACAGTGTTGTGGCCACAGCAACACCTAAGGCCCAAATTTCTGCTGAGTATATAGGGCAGGACCCTACTTTCAAACATCTAACTTACAAACGACTCCTACTTGCAAACGGAAGGAGACAACAGGAAGTGAGATGAAATCTACCCCTAGGAAGGGAAATTCTCTCCTGTAAGAGTTAATATGGGAAAACAAGTTCTCCTTTCCACTGATGCTTTCCAATCCTTGTTCCACAAAAAAACCCAAATTTTCAAAAAACATTTTTCATTGGGACAAAAAAGTGAGGTGAAATCTTCTGAAGAGGAGGAAAGACAGCAAAACAAATGTCACAGGGGTGATAACCCTTCCCTATGTTTTCCAAAAAGCTTAGAAAAGATTTTTTGGCTGGAGCTAAACACGTTAAAAATGTTCAAAATTACAAACAGATTCTACTTAACAACAAACCTACAGTCCCTGTCTTGTTTGCACCGCCTGTATACTGCTGTTCAGAGTATATAGGGCCTGGTGGCCCCACACCTTTCCTTATTTTAATTTGGGTGCGGGGTTCCCCTTAATATCCATACAAGACCCAAAGGGACTGGTAATGGACTGGGGGGTACCCATGCCGTTTGTCTCACTGATTTTCATCCATATTGCCATGACCCGACATGACATTAAACCCGCAAGCAGTTTTAAATGAGATTTTTTCCTTTAAAAATGACATTTGGTGCAGGGACTGTTCTAAACATGGGAAACACGCGTCACTTTACAGGCATACTATAGACACCCCCCAGGTACGATATTTAAAGGAATATTTCACTTTTTTTTTTTTACTTTAAGCATCATTAAAATCACTGCTCCCGAAAAAACGGCCGTTTTTAAAAGTTTTTTTTGCATTGATACATGTCCCCTGGGGTAGGACCCGGGTCCCCAAACCCTTTTTAGGACAATACCATGCAAATTAGCCTTTAAAATGAGCACTTTTGATTTCGAACGTTCGAGTCCCATAGACGTCAATGGGGTTCTAACGTTCGTGCGAACTTTCGGTCCGTTCGCGGGTTCTGGTGCGAACCGAACCGGGGGGTGTTCGGCTCATCCCTAACCATAAGTAAAAAATCGTCATTTTTTGCTAGAAAATTACTTAGAACCCCCAATTATTTATTTTTTTAACAAGGTTGGTCTTTATTTGAAAAATTGGATTGCAGTACATTATTGGACATGAAATTATTGCAGTGAACACAACAATGGGAAAACAGTATAAATGCAATACATAGTATGCAGTATAACCATAGGACATGGTAGATATACATCACACAGGGCAGGAACATAGGGAGTTATCCCTCAGCTGGCATCAGAAAAAAAAGGAGGGGGGGCCACACCGAACAACAGAGCACAGTCAAATACAGTGCATCATAGGCCGATAAGGTAAGGACGCCAAAAGAGGACAATAGAAATCACAGGGGGTCGGTCCATGGCTGCCAGACCCTCTCGAATTTCCGAGGACAGCCTCTGTTCATATAGGTAAGTTTATACATTGGCAGAATAGCATTGAGTTTTCCCATGACCTTATTGTAGGTGGTAAGGGGGACATCCATCTAAAGAACCCCCAATTATTAAAAAAAATGTATATTTAATAAATATTTATAAGCAGAGACCCTAGAGAGAGGAAAAATAAATAAATAAATAATATCGCAATAAGCGTATATTGATTGGTTTGTGCAAAAGTTCTAGCATCTACAAACTATGGGAAAGCTTTATGTCATTTTTACTAGTAATGGCGGTGATCTGCGATTTTTAGCGGTATTGCGACGGACAAAGCGGACACTTGACATGTTTTTTGGGACCATTGACATTTATACAGCGATCAGTGCTATAAAAATGCACCGATAACTGTTTAAATTACACTGGTAGGGAAGGGGTTAAATGTGTGTTTCCTCACTGTGTGTTCTAACTGTATGGGGATAGAACCAAGTAGGAGAGGAGACAGATTGCTGTTCCTACATAGTAGGAACAAACAACATGTCTCCCCTGACAGCACAGGGATTTGTGTGTTTATATACACACACACACACACACACACACACACACACACACACACACACACACACACACACACACACAAATCCCCATGCTGGCGCTCGCGACCACCAGTCACGTGCATCGGGTCCCCTGCCATGCAGCGGGCGCCCTCTGGCCGCTCTTAAAAGGAACCCCGTACCCTTATGGGGTTTTGCGCAGGGGAGCCATTCTGCCCCCGTAAATACACATGAGCCAGTTGGGAACCAGCTAATCTAGGTTATCCTTTTATACCTACTCATTCCTTTCACTATGCAAAAAAACAACACTGATGCTCATCATACACTTGCCATCCCTGCAGCTTATACTTTGTGTGTTCCAAGATTAGTTTGCTCTATGGCAGGGGTCTCAAACTGGTGGCTCTCCAGCTGTTGTGAAACTACAAGTCCCATGAGGTATTGCAAGGCTGACAGTTACAAGCATGTTTCCCTCAGGCAGAGGCATGATGGGACTTGTAGTTCCACAACAGCTGGAGGGCCACCAGTTTGAGACCCCTGCTCTATGGGAGTTCCCTCTTTTCAATGTAACCAAATCTGATACCAAAATTGGTGCTACACACTTTTCAGGTTTCTGGATTTCAGTTGTAATTTGTATGTGTGACTCAACTTTCCACTGAAATTTTCTGTAACTTTTCAAATTCTGTACTTGCCCTTTGTCTGCAAGTACCAAAAAGAAAAAAAAAAAAAATGTATATCCAGCCGTGGCCAAAAATGGAGAATGTTACATTTTTACAAAGTCTGCTGCTTCAGTGTCTTTTTGTCAGATGTTACTATGGTATACTGAAGTATAATAATTACAAGCGCCAAAGGTTTTTATTGACAATGACATGAAGTTTATGCAAAGAGTCAATATTTGCAGTGTTGACCCTTCTTTTTCAAAACCTCTGCAATTCACCCCAGCATGCTGTCCATCAACTTCTGGGCCACATCCTGACTGATGGCTGCCCATTCTTGCATAATCCATGGTTCGATTTTGTCAGAATTTGTGGTGGTGGTGGTGGTGGTGGTGGTGGTGGTGGGGTTCAACCATCTCTTGAGGATTGAAGACAAGTTCTCAATGGGATTAGGGTCTGGGGAGTTTACTTGCCATGGAGCAAAAAATTTCCATGTTTTGTTCCCCAAGCCATTTAGTTATCACTTTTATAAAGTATATAAAAATGAGACAGCGCTGCATAAAATAATAACGTGAGAGGTGGCATGACTAGTAGAGGTGGAGCCTGGCGGTGGAATCTGGTCTCACTTATTGCGACAATTCTGATGAATTTTGTACCAATGCTTTTACATTTTTTAATAAATGTGAGTTGAATATTAGCTGGGGTGGTAAGGTTCAGTTCTTTAGCCCTTGGATACTGCACTATTGGAGGCACTTTGTTTTGTATCTGTGGAATTACCGGCAGCCAATGTGGATTCAGGTTTGAAGCAGCACAGTGGAAGGAATCTACATCTGATCTAGATTACTACCTGTCCTTTGAGTCCAACAGAGATTGTTAAAGAGGGAGTCCACCTAAAAAAAATAAAATTTTTAAAAGCCAGCAGCTACAAATACTGCAGCTGCTGACTTTTAATAAATGGCCACTTACCTGTCCCAGGGTCCAGCGATGTCGGCAGCCGACGCCGATCACTTGCTCGGCTCTCGGCAGCTGCCACCGCCATCCTAGGTGAGGGAATCAGGAAGTGAAGCATTGCGGTTTCACTTCCCGGTTCCCTACTGCGCATGCGCGAGTCGCTCTGCACGTTGTAACTGGTCCCCACTATCTCCTGGGACCTGTGTGTTTCCCAGGAGAGGGACAGGAAGAGGCATAGACTCCTGTGGGAGTCTATGCCGGAAGTGGGTGCAAATACCTGTCTTAGACAGGTATCTGCACCCCCCTCCCCCCTGAAAGGTGCCACATGTGACACTGGAGGGGGGGGGGGGGTTTCAAAAAGTGGAAGTTCCATTTTTGTGTGGAACTCCGCTTTAAGGACCAGTGAGGATTATTCCTGAAGGGAGAGTTGCACTGTGTGCAAGGAGGCACATCTAAGTATGAAGGCATTCAGGGTAAAGCTGTCCACATAGACTGTCCTCTACACCTCCATCAATGTCATTCCTTCCATGCTGCTCTCCACGACAGCTTCAAGCCCCGCTTTCAGACCACTCTACTGCAGGGTGGTCTTCCCGGTCACGATTGCAGACTGACATCGTTGAGAGCCGGTAGTGCGGAGGACGGTCTATGTGGAGAGCTTTACCCCGGATGCCTGCATACTTAGATGTGCCTGTTAATCAATCAACCATGAGAGTTGCTAAATGTTGTACCTTCATTAAATGTAACCATATTGCTACACTTAGGAGGCGCCTCTTTTTTATACTCTGGAGCTCCTGCTTCTAATCCCCTTGTGGAGGCTTCCATTTGTGGATGGACATTTTATGGTTACACAACCGATCACATTGCTATAATCTTTTTATATGGACTATAAACCGAAAGACTTATGAATAAAATGGTTGTGGAACGAATCATCTGGGTTTTCATTATTTCTTATGGGGAAATTCACATTGATATACGAGTGCTTTGGATTACAAGCATGTTTCCAGAACAAATTATGCTCGCAATCCAAAGTTTTACTGTATATAGTGTTGTGGCTGCCAAATACAACCCATAATACACATATCAATAGTCAATTTATTCAGCATATACAGTCTTCGTGCAGAAGAAAAAAAAATTACTAAGAAACATACTCAAAGTCCGCAAGTGAGAAAAAAAGCTCTTCACGCAAAAAAAAAAAAAAAAATTATTATTATTAATATACACCAGTCACCATGAGATTAATGCCACTTATCCAATGTTCAGACCACATATCTCAAGAGGTCTGACCAGTGTTTAGGATGACAAATCCCACATGGATGAATGAATCGCTCCAGTTATCTCACAGCTGATTATGCTTTAAGCCCCTCTCCCCTATAGAGGTGAGAGGTGTCGCCCCAGTATGAGTTATAGATTAGGAGTGAACCCACATGTACAAGAACAGAAACACACTCAGGAGTGTAGCTCCTCTAATGGGACTTTGAGAGAGGGTCACTCACAATGTAAATACAAAGATAAACATTACAAATTTTTTATTTTTCTATTTGAAAAAAGGTTAAAAAGAGGATTCTCTTTTATCCTTTTTTAACCTCTTAACCTTTTTTTCAAATAAACATTACAAATTTAAAATTTTTCTATTATCTTTGTATTTACATTGTGAGTGACCCTCTCTAAAAGTCCCATTAGAGGAGCTACACTCCTTGTGAGTGCGTTTCTGTTCTCTCCCCTATAGATGGCACGCCCCAAAGTCACTGGATCGCTTCTCATACATGTTGCAGCGCCACAGATACATACCAAGGGAAAAGCAAGGAATTACATAGTGAAATACAGTTTAATACCATTTATTAATAAACGAAGAGGCTACTCACAAACCAACAAGAACATATAATACAGTCCGCCGGCTCTCTGGGCAGGCTTGAGGACGTCACCACTAAAATCCGCCCTATGCATGTTTCATCCAATGGGACGTCTTCCAGGGGCAACAGAGTTTGACAGCATAAAACAATAATGAAGTTAATACTGTCAATGATATAAATAAAAATGTATTTTCTTTAAAAGGTTAATTTCACAAAAAATTTCTGCAAAAAAAGTGCATTTATTTTTTTGAGCTTGTAAAGCATTGGTGCCATGCAGGTCTCCTGCAAATCTTTCTGTGTGCCCGTACGAACAGGAAGAAATAAACTATCACAAAGCCCTGGTAGTTCATGGAGAACTACAAGCCAACAGCCGCAAAGGATGTCTGGGCTTGTAGTTTATACACACACAGCTGTGTGATTGAATGACAAGTCACACAGCAGGGGTGGAGCCCCGCTTAAAAAAAAAAAAATAAAAAAAAAAAAAAAAAAAAAAAAAAAATAATAATAATAAAACCTAGTATAGAACTTTGGCTGCTGCATTGGGAACATGTTACATGTTATAGCCTAAAAACAGGGGCGACCATGTAACATTCTCAAAGGTGGACTTATCCTTTAAAGCGGAACTTCACTCTCTCAATCAACATTGACTATTTTTAATCCTTATGCTGCCAGCATTAGTAAAAAAGATAAAAACAGTATACTGTATCATGTTTGTTAGTTTTCAGGCCTAGGCAAATGACATCATACATCCCAGGTGCCTTCAGGAAGAGAGGAAGAGGGGGTTTTCTCACGTAAGCAAACCCTCCTGCCTGCATGCCTGAGCTAAGGGCAGATGGCTTCCAGGAAGTAAATGCTACATGAATTATCTGCCCTTACTCAAGATGGCCATGGGCAGAAATGCTAGGAGGGTGATTTCTCAACAAAATAAAACCATGGAGACATGGATGGATGGGGGTGTTTCCTTTGAATATTAAAGATGAATCAAATGGTGTTCTTGGTTGGGGTTGTTCAGCTGCAGTGTAATTCCGCTTTAAAATAACTTGATTATAAGACCACAGAACCCCTTTTCAAGCTTGAAAAAAAAATATCCACAATGCATAATTTTTGCAAACTTTTTATTAGAAAAAACAGGTACATTATAAAAAAAAAAAAAAAAAAAATGTTTTCTGTAAAGCTTTGGTATAAAGCGATTGCCAATTCCCGATACTTATTAAAATACTTCACAAACTGGAAAGCAGAATACAGTGTTAAAAGAACGATTGAGAGTTTTGACAGTAATATTAAGCCGCATGTCCTTTGTTTATAAACCTGTAATCTTAAGACTCGTCAGTCATTCGAAAAACCATCAAATCCTTTGTGCCACTATAATTGAGGGCTTGGCTGCCTACCAGTTGTAACCCCAATCCTCAATCTTTCAAGAACATTCCCTCCTGAGCCTTGGTAATCTCAGTGGAATCAGTTTTCAGTAAGTCTTTATAAATAACAGAAATTCCAGTGGATTACGTTTGGAGAAGATGGGCCTCCGAGTTAACGGCAAAAAGGTTTAGATGCATCTTCAGAACATCCCAGAGACATATTTGAGAACCCTTTACAAAGTTACTTAAAACAAATTTCTGATGAAATAGATTTCTTCACTGTGCTGGGCTGGTTTGTTTGCTTTACGTATTGGCAAAGTTAAATGGTTCTTCAGAAAGGAGTTACTCAGATTTAACTAGAAAAAAGCTTTAGATGCATCTTCATAGATTGTGAAGAGATGTATTTGAGGAACCTTTTAAGTTCCTATGAAATAAGTTTTGACAAAATAGATATTTCTTTACTCGGTCTGGTTGATATGCTTGGTTTGTTTCATGTTCTGGGAAAAGTTAGGTGGCCCTTCATAAAAGTTCTTAAAAAGGAGAAGACTTAGATTTTCCAAACTAGGTTAGTTGAACCTTTAGGACGATTCAAGAGCCTTACACAGAACCAGCTCATGTATCAAATCTTAAAAAAAAAAACAAAAAAAAAAACACAACAGGAAATCCGAGACAATCCAACTGTTCCCATAAGAAGTCCATTTTCACAGATTAAAAAAAGACCATTGTTTAGTAGCTGGGGGTGACATTTGAGGAACATTTTGGAAGACATCCTTCACTGTATTGAGACAGCCGACATGGAAGCATTGATCTAGCAGTATTATCCTCAGTGAGGTAGGCAGGTCTATACTAGATGTTGCACAGGAGTTACATCAGAAGATTTCTACATGAAGAGGTCTACACGGAGCTCTCTGCTACAAGAATGATCAAGTCCTTTTCAGTTTGTACGAGCCAGTCATAATAATTTCTACAAACCATGTAGCCAGCAACTTTCTGCTTGAAAGCACTTGAAACCTTTGGCGAAGATGGAGCAGGGTGGTCATTTTGCTCAAGAATATCACCAAGGTTTGAGCTGATTGCCATAGAATTATTTCTGGATTTTTCCAGACTTTTGAGAAGCTCCCAAGACTTAGGGTTAAGCGACTTCTGCCAGTCGATGACCGAAGCAAACCAACCTCTGAAGGACAGGAAGGCAGATAGGCTCAAGGATAGACGCTTCCAAGGGGACGAAGGGAGTGCCATCCTATCCAGGACAGGTAGATTGTCTATCTTTAATGTAGGAGGTTTGGAGTTGTCCGTGAATGGAGAACCTTGGTGGCCAAGCTGTTAGAAGAGAAAGAAACGTTAGAGAGTTACCATGCCAGGCCAAAATATTTTAGGATTTAGGTCACTGTGAGAAAATTCTACAAGTTGTAGGAGGTTGTCTAATAAACAGTCTAAAAATATCCAGCACCCAGCTTAGATCAGATCTAAATCTGTCACAATGGAAGTTGTGTCCTTGACCAAGACTGAAAGGCAAATGAAGACGCATCCTCCCTCAGTGGAGGCAAGCGGTTTTAATGTATCAGTAGTATTTTTGGGCCCCCAAGCAATAACACAGGGGTTTCTAACTTTCTAAAGGGCCAGTTTACCATCCTTCAAACTTTGGGGGGGGGGGGGGGGCAGACTGGTCACTGGGAGAAAAAAAAAAAAAAGTGGAAGTAAACACTGCCCCATCATTCGTGTCAGTGGGAGGAACAGTGCCCCATCCATTCATGTAAGTGGGAGGGCCGTCTTTAATATTGACTGGACCCTGGGCAAACAATTTCTTGGGCCCCCCCTCTTCCATGCATTTTCCCTCTCCACGTGCTTTGAGACATACAATGGCAGCTAGACTCAAAATCAGCTTACTGAATCAGATCAGGCAGGGATTGGTTGTCAGAGGTTACAGTGCATCATTACCACTCACTGACTGGCTGCTAGAGGTTACAGCATACATTATGGCTCACTAATTATTTTCTAGAGGTTACAGCACATGACTTCGGCTTGTTGATCGGTTGCTAGGGATTACTGTACATCAATACTGCTCACCCGATTGCTAGAGGTTACTGGACATCTATACCACTCACTAATTGGTTGTTAGAGGTTACTGCATATCCTTACATCTCAATGATTGGTTGCAAGAGGTTAATGCATAGCATTACTGCTCACCGATTGGCTGCTAAAGGTTACAGATCATCATCTCCTCATTGCCTGTGCCTGCACACCATGGACTGGGAGGGTGAAGGGACCCGTCAATAGACAGAAACTGATAGAGATAGATGGGAGGGGGGGGAGATTTACACTGACCACCAATGTAAGGGGGGGGGGGGGGGGGATCTACACTGACCACCAATGTAAGGGGGGGGGGGATTTACACTGACCACTATCAATGCCGCAGTCCACAACTATTTACATATCAATGCAGGTTATTTACATGTAAACACAAGGTCTGCAGGTGAGTCATCTTTACATGGTAATAGGGCAGAGCTGGGCAGCAGCAATGGGACTAAAACTTCAAGGGATAAGGGAATTTAAACTGGGATAGTTGGCAAGTATGAGGTAGCTGCTTTGGGCCCCACAATGATGGGGCCCAGGGGAGCTGCCCCTTTTGCCCTACCTTAAAAACAATCCTGGTCAGTGGGAGAAATAGTGCCCCATCATTGGTGTCAGCTGGAAGGAATAGTGCCCCACAATTGGTGTCAGCTGGAAGGAATAGTGCCCCATCATTGGCATCAGTTGGAGGAATAGTGCCCTATTGTAGGCATCAGTGGCAGGAACTATTCCCCACTGTTGCTGACAGTGTTGGTAATAATGTCCCAAGGGCTGGATAAAAAGCAAGCAAAAGGAAGCATTCTGCCCCCGGGCTGTAGTTTGGAGACCATTGTGAGCATAAACATGCCCCAACCATGTCCCACAGTGCAGTGCACATTACCTCTGATCTATTGAGAAGCTTGGGTATGGTCATTTGGGAGCTTAAGCCCTGTTCATCAAGGTGCTTAGCAATCAGTGAATGGCCAAATGCTGGAGCCTCAATGGACACTAGAGGCTCTGGCATTTGCCATTTGAATATCAAATGGTGGAGCTTACTATTAGAAGGCATAAAGTAGAGCAAAAGGCAAACTAAAAAATTATCTATGAAGCCGTTTGTCCCTAGCACTGATGCAGATTTTGTTTTTTCCCAGGCCCCCTGGTATTTGACTTCCGCAGTTCTCTAGTGAAATTGTGCATTAGTGTCACCTTGTGAATGACGTAGCAGTTTTACATGTACTTAAAGAGACAAACACGTTAAGGCCCCTTTCACACTGGCACTGTCCGGTTCCGTTCAGCTGGGCATCCTTGAACAGATCACCTCCATTTACATCTGCCTGCCCATAGGTTTAAATGGAGCTTTCGATCTGGTCCCCCTGAAAAACCTGACAGGTGGACCTGATCGGACCACCTGAGTAAAAGGGACCTTGAAGCCGAACTATGGGATAAGCAGGTTGTCTAAATACAAGAGTCTTGTATTCTACCAGATCTGTGCAGTAATCCAGCGTGAGACTTCCTGTAATAAAAAGACTGCTCACTGCTTCGCTCTCTCCTTGTGAAGGATGACTGGTCTCATCTCCGCACCGTTCATAACTTCCTGCAGGCAGCCTGTGGTGGGTGGGGCCTGCTGGGTCCTTCCCACAGCTCTGCATCCTGCAGAGTGATAATGCAACTCTTGGTGTATGGTTCACAAAACATTGATGGGGTAACACATGTACAGCAAGCCAATGGAATGGACTCCCCTCCCCCATAAACGCATTGGCTTGATGTACATGTTTAACCCTTTCAATAGACGTTTTGTGAACCCTACGCCAAGAGCTGCATTTTTCTGGACACCGGGCGCTCCTTCAATCTTATCCAAGTCCTCTTGCAGGAATGATCAGACAGTCGATACCCGAAAGGTAGCAGCCCAAGGGGGTTTTCACCATCACCAACCACCGTTGGGCTCAACCCACTGGGAGAGAGATTTCTTCCTCACTGCCCATGTGGCCACCTTATTAATGGCTAGATAGCAATCCAGCATGGTCTCCAGCCCAAATAAGACTCACAGTAATGTCACTTTTTTCCCCCAAGGTTATATCTGGGTTTGCAAAGACATTCAGTCTACATGAAGTAGATTGAGTGTGGCTATTGAGGATTATCTTTGAAGGAAATATTTTTTCCCCCCTTGAGTTCAACTTTAAAAATACCCACAAAATATCTCCTATTTTTGCAAACTAGAAATGTTTTCACAAATCTACCATTCAATGCCATTAAACATAAAACAAACACGAGAGTGAGAGAAGGCCGCAGAAAAATACAGGAGGGGGAGGAGACAAGACCAGTCACCCTGCACAAGGAGAGAGAGCAGCAGTGAGCGGTCTTTATTACAAGAAGTCTCTCGCTGGATTACTGCACAGATCTGGAAGAAATACACAAAGCACACCCAAGATTTTAGGAAGAATACACAAGTGGATTTAGACAATATTTGCTGATCCTGGAGTTCAGCCTTAATGTCAGGGGTGTTACATGGCCTGTATAGCGGTTGGCTGTAGGAACATAGATTTTATAGAGCTTATGCATATTACTTTACATTACTCAGTGGCAGCCCATCCATTAGGGGCGCACGGGCAACATGTACAATCTACAGTGGGGACGGAAAGTATTCAGACCCCCTTACATTTTTCACTCTTTGTTATATTGCAGCACTTTGCTAAAATAATTTAAGTTCATTTTTTTTCCTCATTAAATGTACACACAGCACCCCATATTGACAGAAAAACACAGAATTGTTGACATTTTTGCAGATTTATTAAAAAAGAAAAACTGAAATATCACATGGTCCTAAGTATTCAGACCCTTTGCTCAGTATTTAGTAGAAGCCCCCTTTTGATCTAATACAGCCATGAGTCTTTTTGGGAAAGATGCAACAAGTTTTTCACACCTGGATTTGGGGATCCTCTGCCATTCCTCCTTGCAGATCCTCTCCAGTTCTGTCAGGTTGGATGGTAAACGTTGGTGGACGGCCATTTTTAGGTCTCTCCAGAGATGCTCAATTGGGTTTAAAATTAGGGCTCTGGCTGGGCCATTCAAGAACAGTCATGGAGTTGTTGTTAAGCCACTCCATTATTTTAGCTTTGTGCTTAGGGCAGGGATATGCAATTAGCGGACCTCCAGCTGTTGCAAAACTACAAGTCCCATAATGCCTCTGGGTGTCATGCTTGTGGCTGTCAGAGTCTTACTATACCTCATGGGACTTGTAGTTCTGCAACAGCTGGAGGTCAGTTAACTGCATATCCCTGGCTTAGGGTCATTGTCTTGTTGGAGTGTAAACCTTCGGCCCAGTCTGAGGTCCTGAGCACTCTGGAGGAGGTTTTTGTCCAGCATATCCCTGTACTCGGCCGCAGTCATCTTTCCCTCGATTGCAACCTCGTCCTGTCCCTGCAGCTGAAAAACACCCTCACAGCATGATGCTGCCACCACCATGCTTCACTGTTGGGACTGTATTGGACAGGTGATGAGCAGTGCCTGGTTTTCTCCACACATACCGCTTAGAATTAAGGCCAAAAAGTTCTATCTTGGTCTCATCAGACAAGAGAATCTTTTTTCTCACCATCTTGGAGTCCTTCAGGTGTTTTTTAGCAAACTCCATGTGGGCTTTCATGTGTGTCTTGTACTGAGTAGAGGCTTCCGTCGGGCCACTCTGCCATAAAGCCCCGACTGGCAGAGGGCTGCAGTGATGGTTGACTTTCCACAACTTTCTCCCAACTGCATCTCTGGAGCTCAGTGATCTCTGGGTTCTTCTTTACCTCTCTCACCAAGGCTCTTCTCCCCCGATAGCTCAGTTTGCCCGGACAGCTCTAGGAAGGGTTCTGGTCGTCCCAAACGTCTTCCATTTAAGGATTATGGAGGCCACTGTGCTTTTAGGAACCTTAAGTGCAGCTGAAATTTTTTTGCAACCTTGGCCAGATCTGTGCCTTGCCACAATTCTGTCTCTGAGCTCTTCAGGCAGTTCCTTTGACCTCATGATTCTCATTTGCTCTGACGTGCACTGTGAGCTGTAAGGTCTTATATAGACAGGTGTGTGGCCTTCCTAATCAAGTCCAATCAGTATAATCAAACACAGCTGGACTCAAATGAAGGTGTAGAACCACCACAAGGATGATCAGAAGAAATGGACAGCACCCGAGTTAAATATATGAGTGTCACAGCACTTAGGACCATGTGCCATTTCAGTTTTTCTTTTTTAATAAATCTGCAAAAATGTCAACAATTCTATGTTTTTCTGTCAATATGGGGTGCTGTGTGTACATTAATGAGGAAAAAAAAAAAAAAAAAAAAAAAAAAAGAACTTAAATGAAACCAAATGGCTGCAATATAACAAAGAGTGAAAAATTTAAGGGGGTCTGAATACTTTCTGTCCCCACTGTACATGTGGGGCACCGGACGCATGGGTTCCAATGGGGCGTTTTTGTAAAGCATGTGATTAGAGTCTGAGGCTCTAATAGGCTTCAAAAAAAGGGTGGGCTCGGGGCACAGAGCACTGCGCCCCGAGTCCACTCAGTTGTGTGACAAAAGCAAACAAATACTCACCATTGTCACACTGATCCTCCTCTCAGCCAGTCACCCGATTGGATGGCCAAACGACTGACCGCCCGTGGGGGTGGTTTGTTTTCCATCCCCCACAAACAAACAAAAACCCCACCTACTGCCACTGCTCAAACTTACATAATCCAGCACCAGGGTCTCTGCTTCTGATCTTGCCAGCGACACCTGAAACAGCGTTTGCCGCTCTGCCTCCTTTCCATCTGATTCTTGCGGCAGAGATAGGAGTCCTGCCAGGGCGTCCACTGCTAAAAAGAACAAGACGACCGCCATTAGATGAAATGAATTCCACCATGTTCTCCTACAGCAACATGTTATAGTTAAAGTGTAGATTTACAAGTCTGCATGAATGCATTCCTGACATGTCACATTATACAGCAACACGATCATTTCTCAAAAACTCCACATTAAAAAACAAAGATGGGAACGAGGGAAACATTATTCTAAATCAGAGACAGTCCCTCCTCCTGAGTAACTTCTTGTCTCCACCCCTACCCACCTCCGAGCACCACCTCATTTTGAGAATACAGAGCCAAGTATTATTATGTCATGCTAAGTAATTTGTATGGAATATATTAATCAGAACAAGAAAAGCAGTAAAAATACATCCCCTGCAGCCAGCAGCAATAGACCCCCCCCCCAGCAATATAGGACCCCTTCAACAAGTTATCACTCAAGTAACAATAGACCCCTGGCAGCAAGAACAGATCTCCTAGCAGCCAGGAACAATAGACCCCTCCCCAACAGTACATCCCTTCCAGCAGCAATAGACCACCATACAAAAATAGATCCCCCGGAGACAGCATCAGTAGATCCTCCAGCACCCTTTGCCATTAAATACAGTACATTCAGTGCTGGAGGTGCCGGAACTGCGTTCCCACTGAAGAAAAAGCCCTGGCTATAAGACTGTATTATTGTAGCAGGTAAGAAGTTGCAGCAGGGACTGATCTGCATTAGATAATAGTGAACACAGCCAAGACCTGCACAAGCATCAGGAACATGTAAACAGGATTGTGTCATCTCAGGGCCGGCATCTCAGTCCAGGGAGTGTATGGTGACCAGTGGCAGGCTCTGTGCCCCATCAATTTCAGGCGTCCGGCGTCCTGAATAGGGGCCAGATGCCCGAATAGGGGGTGGCAGCGGTGGCCATGGATAGATTCATGCAATGCATTGAATTTATCCATTTGTCATATAGGGGACGACGTGACAGAGGGGGTAGCGCCTGTGCACCCTTAATGGACGGGCCACCCCTAATGGTGACCCTAAACAAAGATGGTGCTGTACTTCCAGGGGGAAAAACAGATGAAGGGATATTCAAAGACAATACTGCGATCTGAGAGGTGATGAATATATGGAAGTGCTGTAATGATACAGGCATCTCCCTGCCCTCATGTGGGGGTCCCTGCCCACAATCTCCCTGCCCAACTTTGTGTGCTCCAGCTCTTCCGGTTTAATGCGATTACAGAAAATGAGGGGTGCAGCAGGTGTACAGACCTGGGAACTCAGCACATGGAAGGCGAGAACCCCTCATAATGGGCACAGCAGGTGTACAGACCCAGGAACCCCTCATAATGGGCACAGTAGGGGTACAGACCCGGGAACTCAGCACAGGGATGGTGGGAACCCCTCATAATGGGCACAGCAAGTGTACAGACCCGGGAACCTCTCATAATGGGCACAGCAAGTGTACAGACCCGGGAACCTCTCATAATGGGCACAGTAGGTGTACAGACCCGGGAACTCAGCACAGGGATGGTGGGAACCCCTCATAATGGGCACAGCAAGTGTACAGACCCAGGAACCCCTCATAATGGACACAGTAAATGTACAGACCTGGGAACTTTGCATAGAGATCTCACCAATAGAGTAACTCTCCAGCATTTACGAAACACTGAAATGTCAGTTTCAGGTGGAGGGTCCCTTCAAAACCATCACACAGTAATGAGACAGAATGATAATCACATTTAGTTTCAATTCTGATTTTACTGAAAATTTTCAAATAAAGTTGTAGTTGAGCATTAAGGAAATTGCAGCCCCAAAACATCCAGGGCGCCAAGGTCCGCCACCACTGCCACAGACCTACCACATCCTTAAACCCTAATGAGAATATCCCTGCCTTATCTTCCTTCATCCAATTAGATGAAATATATAATTTCCTACTCCCCATCTTCTATCCCTGTGACAGAAGAATCTCCATTCTTTCAATGTGGTCCATCTCTGAAACCCACTCAATCAACGATGGAGCATCCGCAGTGGCGTGGTAGAACCGCTCTTGCAGCAGTCAACCAATGTCTCAAAAGGTCTTTTTTTAATGCTTTTATACGAGTCGGGTAGGATGGATAGCAAAGTAATTTGTGGCGCATTGGGAATAGTTACCCCAGTTGCACGAGTATGAAGCTGGAGTATCATATTCCAAAAATTATGTACAGGACATTCCCACCAAATATGCAATAACAAATCTTTGATCACATAAAAGAAAAAAAAAAAAAAAACCACCACAATAAAAAACACCCCTTGCAAGAAGCCTTTAAAATACATGATGATATGTCCCTTTCATGCTTGGAGTTGCCGAATGAGGAAGTAGGACTACGATAATTTGGCTCCTACAGATGACAGATTCCATAATTGAAGGAAGACATGAGAAGAGGATCATACAATGGATAGATTGTTACAGAGTAACCAACTCCTCAATTATATCCTCATAAAATTCCTGAGATGTCTCGTCTCTGCCTACATGTCGTAATGCCATCAGCACCTCGCCCCCATCCATTCCAGCGTGCCCGACTTGGGACACAATACCATTGTCATTTCTGTCCACCCCAACTAAATAACAACAATAATGTCAACATGTATCAGTGCAATAAGTCTATAAAAAACACAAGGTTAATGTTATAACCCCCTGATGAGGCCTGCATAGAAAAAAAAAAAAAAAAAAAAATGCATGTCAAAATGTACAGCAAAACATCTCAGCCTGATGAAATATGAATGCCAATGCGCACGAGTTTCCTGTGCTTTTTATGGTGAAAAAAAAAAAAAAAAAAAAAAAAAAAAAAAAAAAGCACCAAAAAACCATTTTCCTTTTAGTGGAAACTTCTTGTCCTCACCCTCCAGAGCTCTGGACTGGCATAGATTTGGCCACACCCCTCTGCACAAGCATCCTCACACGGGAGAGGGGGGGGCGTGTCCTGACCAGGTCTGCTGGACTACAGAGTGTAACCAGGAAGTTTGGAGAGGGGGTGTGTCCTGACCAGGTTTGTAATACAGAGTGCACTGGTCGGTGTGAAGGAGGGGGATGTATCTGATAATAGGAGGGGTGTGGCCTGACCAGATCTGTTGGACTACAGAGTGCACTGGTTTGCGTGGAGAGCGGGGTGTGTCTGATCAGAGAAGGGGACGTGTCTAACTAGGTCTGTTGGACTACAGAGTGCACTGGTCAGTGCGGTCAGACTCTGGTGCTGACTGGACTACACAGTCCTCTTTAGACACCCAGCACAGCTGCTACAGCAGGAAATTGCATAGTTGCCAACAGTCCCGATTTTCCCGGGACAATCCCGATTTTGGGACCCTCGTCCCGATTGGAGGCTGTCCCGAATCGGGATTTTCCACAAGGAAAAAAAAAAAAAAAAAAATTCGGGAATGTTGGTTTTGTTTTTTTGGAGCAGCGGGCTCCAGCAAAATGGCGTCTGGCTCCGCCGCTCTATCTTCCCCTAGTGTTGAGTGGAGAGAGGAAGGGGGCTCGATCCATGCAGCCAATGAAGCGGCTTCTTTGGCTGCACGGCCCCTCCCCTCTCCACTGAAGCGAGCAGAAGACACGGCGCCATCGCCGCGTCTTGTTGAAAGTTCCCCAGCCCCGTACTGCGCAAGCACTGCGCCTGCACAGTACAGGGGGTCATCCATTGCCGAGGGGAACTTTCTCGGCAGAACACCGGCCGCTCCTGCACTGAGCAGGGGCCGGGCTGCATTGGGGGGGGGGGGTCTGCACTAATAGAGGGGGGGTCTATACAGACTCTGCCGGGGACACCTGATGCAAGGACAGACTCTGCCAGGGGCAGGCGACGTGGCTAGTGACACACTCAGGGATCCCACTGATTCGGCATTATGGCGAGTTGAATGATTTAATTTTATATTACAATGTAATAATAGAAATAATGCGCTTCAATCATCCTGACACCATAACAACCATGGTGCCGGGATGATTGAAGCGTTAACACCAGGCATTTGGAGTATCTTTATCTGCTGATTGTTAAACTTTCTAGAATACACATATTTTTATTGTGTAGGATCTGGGGCTGCTGTCCCGTCATTTCCCTCTCCCCCTTTCCTTCTCCCACTTTCCCTCTCCATCCCTCATTCATCTCAGACTCTAACCACACCCTATGGATCCACACCCATTTAAGCCACGCCCACTTTACCGTAAGCCACGCCCATTTTTCGCCGCACTTATATTTTTGCTAAGCCACGCCTACAAACAAATTCCCCCCCCCCCCCCCCCCAATTATTGTACGGCTCCGCCTACAGCCAAAAAAGTGTCCCACGTATTTTTTGTTTCAATGTTGGCAACTATGAAATTGGGATTAGGACTATGAACAGGGAGACTATTTGTACATTGTCAGTCTGTCTGAATATCTAGATCTGGGGCTTGCATTTGGCTTTAAGGCTTCGTATTCACAGGCCTGAAGAAGGCTGAATTATATCCAGCTCCTGTTTATCTTCAGACGCGCTTTCCAGTTATCATTCCAACACTTTGACATGAAAGAAGCCTTTGGATACAAGTAAAAGGGCACTACCGGAATACTTCAGATCTTGTTATTTTTGGCATGCTAAAATGCAGAGCAATTCCTCTCAGTGCCCACGTACCTTTCTATGGAATACTAGATTTCAGACACTTTAAAGGAATGCATCCTAATCACACCCTTCTTAAGGAGTGGAGAATGTGATAAGAACATGACCGCTTACGCTGACACTCACTACTAAAAATTAAACAGGGATTTATAGTTTGTTTTATACATTTTTGTTTGCGAAAAAAAAAAAAACACACCACCAATAAAATTTAACTATATATTATTATTCACACACAAACAAAATGTTTTTGGTACGGCAAATATAAAAATGATCTATATTCACATATTGTAGTTTTTTTTTAAATCCAGCCAGCAGATGGAGCATTAGGCACCTTTTACATTTTCCTTTGTATCGTTTGCTCCTTTGTTGTTAAAACCTTTCCAGAGCTCAATAGCTTCAAAGCATAAAAAAAAGCCAAAAGGTTGTTTTTTTTTTGTTCTTTTGGGTCTTAGACAAAGTATAGGGACTAGACCCCCTTTAAAAATTTTTATGTCATCTCAAATCACGCTGCAAATTGCACGTTCAGGTTCCATTCATTTTCAATGGCACCTAAAACGCGGTGCGGTTTTACTGCAATTATCACACAGCAATCGCAGCAAACCACAACATGTGAAGCTGGTCACCCAAAAAGGGAGCAGGAGCTTCTTTTGGGGGACAAGCTTCTCGCACTGCGTTTTAGCACGATAAATCGAGGCAAAACCACACGGCCTTTAGGTGCCAATGGAAATGAACCCAAACATGCATTTTGTGATTGCAGTGCATTTTGAGATCGTGGGCAGAATTGCAGCAATTCTGCCCGAGATCCCAAAACAGCAAGTGTTTTCACTGGAAAAGGGTGGTAGCGTCTGCACTTGTGTGAGAAGGAGAAAAAACGGCAAGTGTGAACGGAGGCTTTGCGCCAGCGCCTCCCGGCCCATGAAGAGGTTTCAGATGCCGGAAGGCAGGGTGGGGCTTATGATCATGTGACTGCCGTGCTTGGCTGTCACATGATCGGAAAGCTGTTACCCACCAGTAACTGTCGGGTGCTTGTGCGCTCTCGGCACAGTTGTGTCTGCAAATTGACACACAAATATGCTGCCGCTCGGCACCGAGGCCAACCCGCCAAGAGGCCGTATATTTGCATACTGTCGGCGCCTAGGGGTTTAAAGTGATTGTGAACTCACTTACCTGCTCTGTGCGATGGTTTTGCACAGAGCAGCTCCGATCCTCCTCTTCTGGGAGTCTCCCACTGGCGGTCTTGGCTCCTCCCCAAGTAGCTAGCGGTGGGGGCTCACTTCCAAGCCAACCTCTGTGTCCATAGATACAGAGGGCAGCTTGGCTCCACCCCCTGCTCCCGCCTCACCGGCTGCGATTAACAGCAGCAACCAATCGCTGCCCCTGCTGTCTGAGCCCATGAGGGGGAGCCGCTGCTCACGTGCACATTGCTGGATCGAGATTGGGATCAGGGAAGTATAAGGGGAGGGGGGGGGGTTGCAGAGAATTAAAGGTAAAAAAAAAAAAAAACAAAAAAACACCACACACACACACACACACACACACACAATAAATCAAACAAACATTGGTTTAAAATAGAAAACCGACCACAACCATTCTAGTTTCCCCTTTTTAACATGATCATTTTGTCAAATTCAAAATGATAGAAAGAAAAAAAAAAAATTAAGACTTTTCAAAAAAAGCTATATATTTCTTCTGATCGTCCTAGAGGAACAATTATGGCGTTACGTGTCTGACCGCACACTTGTGGAAGCTGGTAATTTGGAGAACCGCAGCCTATGACACAATTCCCCTCCTGGATTATTAGCGATGGTCTGCGGTTTGTCCTGGAAAACGTTTAGTCTTGGTGCCCCCTGATTTCTTTTTTTGTCTGAATAAATGAGGCTTTTTCCTCTGGGCTGAACGCACTGGTTAATCGTCTTGCGGTCCAACTATTCCAGGAATTTATGGCAAATGTCAGAGTGTACCGCTCATGATGCCAGGCTTTGTCTATGGAGCGGAACATTGATATATAGATGGGAGATCTGGGTTACTCAATAGTGGTCATCGCTCAACAAGACGGCTGCAGAGAGTAGGACCATGCATGCGTGGTATGCACAAATACTTCCTATACACAGCATTAGCAATGAACATAATGACTTAGAGACAGGTGCTGTTTAAAGCCCATGTGCAGCACAGATTAACCATTTCATGACCACGGTGGATTTTGTGCCCTTAGGGCCAGAGGGATTGGCACACAGTCAGGGCCCACATCCTTCTTTGCAGTGCGTTAAGATACATGGTCATATCAGCATGCAGGGAGGTGCGATATATTGATTCAAAAATTAATGGACTGCCAATACACCGCAGTGTGTCAAAAAAATTGGACATGACCTTATTCTAATAACACAAAACATACAGCAATGTAATACCATGCATGGCAGCATTCCACAATGCCATTGTGCACCAGGCTGCCAGAAAGCACTGCCAGTGCAACCCAGCACCAGATTCTAATAGACCAAGACCGGACACAACCCTTTTATAGTAAAGCACTATGGTGCTTTGTATTATTCTACAACGCAGGTGTGTTGGGTGCCATTCAAACTGAACAGCATGTTACGCTCATTACCGCACGTTGTGATAGCACGTGCATAACAATGATGCAGGAATTACTCAGACGGGAGAAAAAAAAAATATATATATACACACACACACACACACACACACACACACACACAATACATACATACACACACTCTTTTTTCCTTGGAAAGGGGGAGTTCCTGCACCTATTCTCTAAGTCACCCCTTGTCTCCGCCCCTACCCACCTCTGAGGACCATTCCTTGGTTCCACCCACTTCCCAAACCCACCTCATTTAGGAGAATACAGTAACATTTGTGGTACTAACTAAATTTGTATAGAACTTGTTAATAATAACAACAAGAAAAGCCATAAAATAGACTCCCCTCCCCAGCAACAATAGACCCCCTGCAGCAACAACAGATCTTCCAGCAGCCAGCAACAATAGACCCCTCCCTCAATAGTAGATCCATCCCAACAACACTTGCCCCCCCCCCCAGCAACATAAGACCCACCCCAGGAACAATAGATCCCCTGTCAGCAACAACAGACCCTTTCCTTTAACAGTAGATCCCTCCCAGCAACAACTGACCCAACCCCCAGAAACAAAAGACCCCCCCACCTTCAAAAATGGATACCCTGTCAGCAACAACAGACCCCTCCCTCAACAGTAGATCCCTCCCAGCAACAACTGACCCCCCCACCTTCAAAAATAGATCGCCTCCAGTGACAATAGATCACCCAGCATTAACAGACCCTGCAGCACATCCCAGCAACCCTTGCCATTATATACATTCAGTCTTGGAAGTGCTGGAACTGCGTTCCTGCTGAAAAAAAATGGGAGAGATATAGATAGATATATTTTAACAAACAAGGTGATCACCGTCAGATGGCAATGATCAGCAGTTGGGATCAGATAGTTATGACCACCCAGGCAACTTTGCTGTGAGCATGACCATTGACAGCAGCAAGACACCACTGGCGTCAGTTTATTTTTGTTTGTTTTAATTTTTTTTACCATTTTCATTTTTTTTTTTTTTCCTTTTTCAATTTAAAATTTTGATCATATTTTAGGACCCCCGTTAGGGGTCTTTGGTGAAATCTAACTTTGAGACCAAGAAAGACTGAAGGACAGATTCATCAGTCTCTCTCTGCAGCCTTATGAATAGCTCTGTACATAGCTTTCCGTTCATTCATAAATTGAAACATAGTATACGCAGTTTACTATGCCCCAGCTATGAATGAAAGGAAAAAAAAAAAAAAAAAAAGAGAAGACAAGGAAGGGGCCAGTAAATACACATTTACCGGCTCCTTCCCCGCTCTCCATCCTGACAGATCCCCCGCAGCAGCTGGCGGGAAGTTGAGAGGGAAACCCAACAGCGCTGAGTGTGAATGAGGGGGCAGGGCAGCAGGACAGGAATAGGTTGGCCGTGGGAGTGGCATGGGGAGGAACTGATGCCCTCCGTTTCCCTCCTGCAGCTGCTGAATGTCTGGGGAGGAGGGAGGAGGAGAAGTGGGCGTTCAACTGCTACATGGACAGATTGTACATGCTGCCAACCCCGCTGCCCTCTGATCCAGGCACACAGGAGGGTCGCATGGGCAGTTAGCATTGTCAGAAGGAGGTCTGCAGTAGCCCGATTATTCTGCTCAGCATAGACCAGGGATCTGCAGTTAGCGGACCTCCAGCTGTTGCAAAACTACAAGTCCCATCATTCCATCATGAGCTCTAGGAGATACCAGGTACTTCCTGGCATGGGGGGGGGTGGGTGACCTTTCTTTCCTTCCTCCCTCGATGCAATGCTCTAATCTGTACAGCCAATGGGCAGACCCAAACCCCCGTCTTTTTTTTTTTAAAAAGATATATAGTGCCATCAATTTACACAGCACTTTACATTCACATCAGTCCCTGCCCTCAAGGAGCTTACACTCTAAGGCCCCCAACTCACATACATACACATACTAGGGCCAATTTAGCCAGGAGCCAGAGAGGGAGAATTAGTAGTAGTGGAGGGGAGAGGATGTGTACTGGGAGGGGAAAATTTGAGGGGTAAAAGATTTATACAAAGACTAAGAGGAGTGTTCTTTTTTTTTGGGGGGGGGGGGGGGGGGGGTCGACTTATGGAGAGAGAGGATTTGAGCTGGAAGGGGGGTTGAGGAAGTTATACTTAGGAGGTAAAGCATGCAGATTAGTGCTCAATTTTTTGGGGGCGGGGGGGTTTGCTGACATTAAATGCTCATACAAATTGAGGGGGGAGACGCATTTGCATTTTGGCACATTCACTCTGGGCTCTAGATGAGCTTGTCCTGGCACGGAAAAAAAAAAAAAAAAAAAAAAAAAAAAAAACCCACCCCCTCCCCCCCAAAAAAATAAAATAAATCAACGCTTGCAGGTTAACATGTTAACTACATTAGATACTCAGATATATTTAAAAAAAAAAAAAAAAAAGTGCAATTTCCAAAAGGCTTGTCGGACATTTAACCACAGCCACCCCCTCCCGGCTTTCCCTGCACATCTGGGGCTTTAAAGACACTGCAGTTCTATCACACCCCCCCCTCCCAGAAATCACTGCACAGGTAACCGCCATTCAGCACCATGTCTCTGTCCTAGACTGTAGAGACGTACAACATGCATTTAAAGTGCATTACAATGCAACCATGTAATTGAGCCCATGCTACAACACACTATATTGCATGTGTCCTATTTTTTTATAGTAACTATGGGGGGGGTTTCCTGCACAGATATTTATTGAAATCGCCAAAAGTAGTGCAGGAATGGAGAGGGGGGTAAGGGGGTGGATGGCTGTGCACTGTTTACCGCTCCCCCCCAAAAGAAGAGACACCACTGGCCGCCACTGAATTTGACATGTCAAATCAGCCTGATGTGAGGGTGGGATAAAAGATGGAAGCGGATTGGTTGTTAGGTTTAGTAAATCTCTATGTCTGTTCCATCTCTTTGCAGCAGTGAGTTTTGAAAAATGACACTTTTCTGCTTTGGGAGGCCCACAGAAGTCAATGGTAGAACATCTAGACACCGGTAACGTGTTGGCAACAGGTATGAACAAGCCCCAGTCAATGGCTGCTATCCGTCCCATCAAAACGCATGTTAACACACACACTGACATCAAATCTGTCTAATGTTACAACAAAAAAAAAAAAAAAAAAAAAAAAAAAAAAAAAAAAAAAAACCACACCCACACAACACCACCCACACACAAACACCAAAAATCCAAAGACATCAAAACACAACTCTACACACACACCTAGATCTAAATGGGCCCTTATGGTTTTTTGGTGTGGAACACAGATTTCAGGACAGACCTCAATGATGAATACTTTTGTATTCATGTCTATAATAATCTTCCTTCAGGATAAAGCTTTTGGGTCAGCAGCTGTGAAACCACAAGTCTCAGCAGGACCTCAGCAAGGTTTGGATGAGACCAGAGGTGGCTTGCGAGCAGCAGTGAAACCACAAGCCTCAGCAAGGTTCTGATGAAGCAAAGAATGACATGGCAGCTGGTGTGGAACCACAAGCCTCAGCAGAACTTTGGCAAGGCCGATAAAAGCAAGCGGTGCTGTAGAACCACAAGTCACAGCACAACCTTTTAGCAAGGTTTGGATGAGACCAGAGGTGGCTTGTCAGCTGCTGTGGAACCAGCAGGACCTTAGCAAAGCTGCTCTAGAACCACAAGTCTAAGCAGAACCCTAGCAAGGTTATGATAAAGCAAGGGGTGCTGTGGAACCACAAGTCTCAGTGGTACCTCAGCAAGGTTCCGATTAAGCAAGAGATGGCTTGTCAGCTGTCTCATCAGGACCTTGGCAAAGTTCTGTGGAAGCAAGGGTGGCTGGTCAGCTGCTGTGGAACCACAAGTCTCAGCATAACCGTAGCAAGGTTGGATGAAGCAGGTGGTGGCTTGTCAGCTAGTGTGGAACCACAAGTTTCAGCGGGACCTTAGCAAGAGAGGTGGCTTATCAGCTGCTGTGAAACCACAAGTCCCAGCAGGACCCTGGAAGGTTCTGATGAAGCTAGGGGTGGCTTGTCAGCTGCTGTGGAACCATAAGTCTCAGCAGGACCTTAGCAAGGTTAGGATGAAGGAAGGAGGTGGCTTGTTAGCTGTTGTGGAACCACAAGTACCAAAGAGCAACAGGGCCCTCAGCAAGGTTCAAGTGCACCAACAGGTGGCTTGTCAGCTACCGTGGAACCACAACTCCCAACCTGACCCTCAGCAAAGTTCCATCACAACTTGTGGTTTTATCGCCTGTGGGAGAACCACAACCCTCAGCAGGCCACTCGTGGTCAAAGCCTGTGGATCTCCAGCAGCCATGGAACCAGAAGTCCAAGCATGGCTTGTCCAGGACCCTGAGACTTGTGGTTCTCCAACATCTGGTGCGGCTTCCTTGAGCGTTGAATTATCTCAGGTTGGGGTGGGCTGGATCCCCCCCAAAACGCTACATAATTCTAGCATTCTAGGAAGATTCTGGGTCTTGTAGTTCCACAACAGCTGAAGAAGTTCAATGACTCTAAAACTAGTCTAACTAGTAAGATGATCCCAGCAGCTGTCTGAGCTGAGCTCCAGGATTATATAACAAGGCAGATAGAGTTACATTGTATCAGCTTTAGTAGAGAGAAGTTTTGATCAACTTTATAGAAAGTTCCTACCTGTTATGACCTCCATCTCCTCTCCACACTGCCCAGAGCCTGTGTACTGCCTGTTGTGGAGTGTGCAGAGCTCCTCTCCTCCCTTATCCCTGTCCTTCCTCCTCCCCACTAATCCCTGACCTTCCTCCTCCTCCTCCCCCCTGCTGGCCCACACACACCAATTCCCTTCTCTGATGTCAGGATCCCACCTCTTCCCAGTGACACTCAGCATGCTTCCCCCCCCCCCCCCCCAGCAATCCTATGGTGCTACGCCAAGACTGGACGCGCAACCGATTCGCCCCAAGAGCTGACAATCTGCAGGGATTCTGAAATTAGAAAAAAAATGTTTATACATTTCAAAGGCGTATTAAGGCAGTTGTGTCTGCTCTTCCCTGAAATGTTATTACCGAAGAAAAAATACAAAGGGGGGGGGGGGGGGGGGGGGCACGGTTGACCATTCTTCTGAAAATGCTGGTTGCCTGGCTGACATGCTGATCCTCTGATTTTGAAATAAAAATAAAGACAAAACTTTTTTTTTTTTTAGTTTTGGATAAAGTGGAGAGGGATTAGAACCCCTGCCAGTTTTATTTTTTTTATTTTTTTTTAATAAGCTCATTAGTACCCTCGTTCAGCAGATCCCCCGCTCGGTAGTACCCCCAGATGTGCATGATAGCCAATCAGGCTCTTACTATATCTTGCTTAATTAAGCTTTGACAATAAAACCTGGAAGCTGATTGGTTACCAATGTGCACAGCTGCACCAGATTTTACACTCTCCAATGCACCGCGGTGTGAAGACATGCCGCCGTGCTGTCCCCAGCTCGCCAGCAAAACGCATACCCGCTGCATCGCACATGCGTTATGTTGTGACCAGCGTTTATCCAGTGCGTAAAAATGTCAGTCACCGCACCTAGTGCGAACGAACCCCTAAAAATGAACACTGTTCAAACTAGAAAAAAAAAAATACATTTTATTGTGCCTTTTTATTTGTAGATAAAAATAAAATAAAAAGTAAATAAAATAAATAAATGAATACAAATAAAGTAAATGTAAAATAAATTAAAAAAAATATAAATAAAAGTAAATAAATGAATAAAATAAAATAAATGTAAAGAAAATGTAAAAAAATGCACCCCGGTGTGAAGACATGCTGCCATGCTGTCCCGAGCTCGCCAGCAAAACGCATACCTGCTGCATCGCACATGCGTTATGTTGTGACCAGCGTTTATCCAGTGCGTAAAAATGTCAGTCACCGCACCTAGTGCGAACGAACCCCTAAAAATGAACACTGTTCAAACTAGAAAAAAAAAAATACATTTTATTGTGCCTTTTTATTTGTAGATAAAAATAAAATAAAAAGTAAATAAAATAAATAAATGAATACAAATAAAGTAAATGTAAAATAAATTAAAAAAAATATAAATAAAAGTAAATAAATGAATAAAATAAAATAAATGTAAAGAAAATGTAAAAAAAAAAAAAAAAACTGTGTAAATGAAATAAACAAATAAATGTAAATACAATAAAATAGAATACATGTAAATAAAATAAATGAATAAATGTAAATAAAATAAATATGAATAGAAAAATAAATAAATGTAAATAAAAATACTTGTAAATGAAACAAATAGATAAATAAATGTAAATAAAATAAAAATGGCAAATAAATAAATGTAAATAAAACAAAATAAATGTTAATAAAATAAATGTAAATAAACTAAATGTAGATAAAATAAAATAACAATAATAATAATAATAATGATACTGATGATAATATTATTAATGATACTGGTGATAATAATAATAATAATAATACTAATAATAATAATAATAATAATAATAATAATTATTATTATTACTATTATTATAATGATAATAATAATAATGATACTGGTGATAATAATAATAATGATAATAATAATAATAATAATTATTATTATTATTATAATAATGATAATAATAATAATGATACTGGTGATAATATTAATAATAATAATAATAATAATAATAATAATTATTATTATTATAATGATAATAATAATAATAATGATACTGGTGATAATATTAATAATGATACTGGTGATGATGATAATAATGATGATAATAATAATAATGATGTATAAATGATGGCTAGCTGGTGACGCAGAGAGAGAGTAGTGGGTACTGGGAGTGGATTCCGGGAAGAGATGGTCGGGTACTACCAGAGAATTAGAACTTTATTCCTTGCAGTCAGGAAGTAGATGGGTGCGCCCTGCCGCTCTTATCACCCTTCATATGGAGTGTCTGTGGTCCTGGCTGCACTGGATATTGACGCATTGCATCCTCTGAGTAACCCTTTCCACGTCAGCAGTGTCAGCCGCAGTCGCCTTTATTTATTAAGGAATGAAAGTGCCGTCCCAAATATGAGTTCCATCCTCAGGGAGCTGCTAATGAGAACTAGAAGTCCCAGTAAACCCTTCAACCTCCCACCCTACTAAATATAAGTGAATGTAAACTAAGTGAACCGTATTAAAAAACAATATATAACAGGTGCTGCACAATATATACAAAACACACCAAATAAGGGAATCAAATAGCCCCTATATGTGCAAGGTAAGCTCTAAAGATGCCAAGGTAAACAATATATTGCACAAAATAAAAATGAAAATAATATATAAATAATAATGAGAGTAGATTAAGGTAATAAATCACCGCTAATAGATAAGCGGGATCAGTCCCACAATGAAACTGTCCAATCTTAAGTCTTTAAGCTTGCTTGCTGTTCCACTCCACCATTTCAGCGATGTTTTACTTGAAATAAATGAAAAAACGCATCATTGCGCAGTGATACAAGTTACATGGATCAAATAAAAATAATTTGATTCCACTCACATTTGTGTAGTAGCAAAAATGGTCAGACGTTTGACACTGCTCTTCATACAGCATCTGCTGTGCTGACAATCACGTTAGATGCCGTCACTGGCTCCTCCTCCCAACGCGTTGCGTCACATGTCATGTGACTTTCTCAAGACCAGGCGTTCAGTAGGCGATCCTGCTGCCTCCTGAATGTAATTTCTTTTTATCCCAAAGATGATTTTTGTATTACAATAGAGCATCACAATTGTGGCGGCTCGCAGTCATGCTCCTATTAAGTTTAACCCCTTCCTGCCTAAGAGTAAAAAAAAAAAAAAGTAAATGCCTAAGCACAAATTTGCAATGTTGACATGTGTTAGTATAACCGTACATATCATCACAACTACCTTGTGTATTCAGGTGGATTATACTGCATTTTTTTTTCAGGACAAATTGGGCTTTCTTTTGGTGGTAAATGGTAATGGATATCGCCTGATTTATGTTTTATTATTAAAGGAAAACTGGCCCAAAATAGTAAAAAAAAATATTTTTTTAAACGTAGCTGTATATTTCTTCTTACTACCATAACCCACCACCAAAGAACAACCCAAAATAAAATCTCTTGCTTCGGACGATCGCAGGGATACCACATATGTGTATGTTAGTTGTTTGTACCCGTAGTACAGCCCAGAAACAATAGTGCGCATTTTGCTTCTTTTTTTTTTTTTTATCCTACCTAAAACACATTTTGCTTCCTTTTTTTTTCTTTTGTATGTTATTTTATGTAAAGCACACTGACGCTGATACTAATTTAAAAAATGTTTTTTTGTTTTGTTTTTTTTAAATCCTGCCCAAATTATACTGACTATGACCTTTGGCCCTTAGTGGACACAAACACTAACCCTGGCACTGACCTGGATCAAACATTAATCTAGGTATTTCTTCTTTATTTTCTTTAGCAAGGAAAGAAAGAAACACAATGTATCTCTCCTCTCCATTCACAGAGCTAAAAAGACCGGGGACGGGCTTCACAGTGACTGATCACTGTGGCAGCCAATCACAGAGGCTATCACAGACATCAGGTGACTCGGAGCAGGGAGTTCCGCACAGCGGGCTCCCAACACAGAGATCGGGGTCTCACCGGGAGCCCCCCCGGGTCCCGTACTAACAATTGGGACCCGGGGGGAGGGGGGGGGGCTCCCGGTGAGACCCGATCTATGCGTTGGGAGCCCGCTGTGCGGCACACCTCCAGCGCAAAGACAGATATGCATGTATGCGGCCCCCACGGAAAAAAAAAAGGGCAGTCCAGTGGGGTCCCATATATGCGTATTGTCGGCAGGAAGGGGTTAACAGGCTTGTTTTGACAGGCGGTGCTGTCTGCCAAACTCTGCTAGCCAAGTTAAAATTGTCTCAGCCGTGGCCTGTTTGGCTGTAGTGGTAAAATATAGGTAGGAAGTGGGGGGGGGGTAAAACCGTGGCTCAACCGTCTGTTTTTTATTGCCCCCTGTCCATCGCTCTAAAGGATCCCTTAGTGTTAAGGGTGAGGTTCAGTTTATAGGATCAGCCAGGATTGGACCACGCCTGTGCAATGTGTGCAGCTTCCACCATGGGGTGAATGAGCCCCGGTGACAACACAGGAGCACAATCAGGAGACGGTTGTCACCCCATAACAGGAAGTGCTTGAAGAAGGACCACCATGGCAGGATCATCAGTTATTATTCTAACGAATGCTCCAAATTAAAAAAAAAAAAAAACTTTAGAAATTGTATTATTATAGTTACGTAGTAGATAAGATATAAAAAAAAGACCCGGGTCCATCCTGCTCCACCTAGGAGCGTTGTGTGTGTTTGAGTCTCTACAAATCCCCCTATCTCTGTATATTACACTCACTGAGGAAGACATCTCAATGTTTTGTGGGATTTATCTACACGCTCAGCTGATCCCCCGACCCGGGGAAGGGGGTTCCACATGATCACTGCTCTAACAGTAAAGAACCCTCTATGCAATTTAATGTTAAAACATGTATGTGTATCCAGTGATTGGGTTTGGAATGATTGTCATTTTTTAGGTGTGTGCTAACTGCTAACATAACACACAGAGAGCCAACAATAGGGAACATGGGGGCCAAAACCATCCTGACAATAGTGTAGTGTGGGAATGACTGCAGCGGCAGGTTCAATAACAGCAATGGATGTTTTATGGGAAACCCTGGAATATCAATGGATCTGATTTCCTGGAATAATGAGTCAGCCAGTATTGTAATGAGTAAAGTGAAGTGTTGTTGGCTGTCTGTCCGGGAAGGGGGGGGGGGGGGGGGTCTTCCTATTCACATGAATATCAAAGAGTTTTTTTAGGAGGGGGGAGGGGCAGCTAATGCCTTTACATGATACAGAGAGGATGGAGGGGGGAGAATTAGCATCAGGAGTCCCCAGTATACTCCACAATCAAAGTGTGAAATTTGTTATAAATGATTATTATTATTATATCCTAAACACTGCTGCGGCCTATACACATGGTTAGAAAAATAAATGTAAATTTTAGACTTTTTAAAAAAAAAAAACAAAACAAAAACCGCTCTGTATTAGCCAATATGCATGTTGTGCCATTTACATTTGTATTTTAGAGCATGTAGGGCTCATTACACACGATCAGAAAATTGTCCAAAAAATTTCGCTTTCATATCGATCGGACGATAATCTGATCGTTAGTACACAGCTTTCGTCCGAAATTTTCTGACGGGAATTTTCCGATGGGACAAACATGAAGATGTATCCCGTACGACACCAGATTTTCATTTAATCAGTACAGTTTTTGTCTGAAAATAAAAATACATTACATTACGTCTGAATTTTTAGTCTTTTGTATGAGAATTTTCTCTTTCCAATATAGACAGGATTATTTTATTACTGTACAGTATGTCCCTGGGCATGCAGCATTAATCATAAAATACTACTACTACTACTAATAATAATAATATTATTATTACTACTACTACTACTAATACTAATACTAATAATATTACTACTACTACTACTACTACTACTGATAATAATAATAATATTATTACTACTACTACTACTACTACTACTACTACTACTACTACTAATAATAATAATAATATTACTACTACTACTACTACTGATAATAATAATATTATTACTACTACTACTACTACTGATAATAATAATATTACTACTACTACTCATAATAATAATAATGATAATAAAAATAATAATAATAATAATAATATTATAACTACTACTACTACTGATAATAATAATGATGATAATATTATAACTACTACTACTATTGATCATAATAATAATATTACTACTACTACTGATAATAACAATAATAATAATATTACTACTACTGATAATAACAATAATATTACTACTACTACTTCTAATTATTATTTTTTTTTACTACTACTAATTCTACTACAAATTATAATAGCTATTATTTGTATTATTATTTTCATTTTTTTTTTCTTCAAATTAACTGAGCTGGTTAGAATTGATCATTGAAGTGTTTTCTGCCATTGTTTTTACCTGAAATACCCAAGATACCTATAAAATCTATATAAATATATACCTTTAGAAGTAGTTATATTCCTAATTTTTCCTGTACTGGGATTTTTCCTATTTCTGTTTTTTTTTTTTTTGTATTATTTATGTTGCAATATAGATGCTCTGGGAAATAATATGTCTCTATGTCAGTGGTAATACCCATAGTACCCATATACTGTAATAACAATAATAATATCATATTATTGTTATTAGTTGTAGTAGTAGTAATAGTAATAGTAATAATCATCATTGGTTTATTATGTAGCCCCCTCTAGCTAGTTTTTTTTATTTTTTTTTATTGAAAGCCTATGGCGTGCATAACACACCCAAAAAAACTTCACCCGGTGCCAAAAAAATGTGCACACACATAAAGAGTGGTCACAAAAAAGTGCAACGGGTACACAGATGTGCCATTTCCCTGATCCCCCGGGGTGTTAGGCTCCAGACGGGGACAAAGGTACTTTACAATGGTCTATCTGGCCGAAACCAGACAGACCCCGTTCTCTGGAGGGTCTGCCGAAACAGAACCCACCCAAGTACTAGGTGGGGCTCCCCCGAAGGGAGACCTCATGAGTTAGGGCGAACGAAGCCAGAAGGCCATGTCCACCCCTTCCCAAGACTTTCAGGGCTGGCCCGAGGACCCGTCCTTACTCATCACACAGTGAGACAAACGTGTACAAGACGTGACAAACATAGGATTCAATCAAAAAGAAAATAAATAAAAGAAAGTGGGGAAGGGATAGTGGAGAGGAGAGTTAAAAAGGTGGCCATTGTGTAAAACAATGACCAGGCCCTCCGGCCAGGAATAAAAAATTCCTCTGGTCCTAGCCAAAAGGCCCGGCCCAAGAGGCAGGTGCTAAAAAAATGTGTTCTATAGTGCAGTGACCGTGGTGCCTCAAATCAAAGTGACTACCACTCACAGTGATTTTATGGCACCCCTGGACTGCCACTCCAGGAGCACTACTCCATAGGCTTTCAAAGACCAACCCTGGCCACCAGCCCAGACCACAGCAGCCCCCACCCCAGGCAGGAAGGCATGGAGTTCTGGAAGCTTGGTGAGAGCCCTTTCCCATCAGGCCTCACCGTCGTTCCGTCCCTCCTACCTAATTACATTCGGGAAATACTGGCCGCTCCCCCGGAGGGAGAAAGGGGAGCCAGTGTTCTCTCCCAAATAACTGTCCGGAGCTAGAGCTGCCCCAATCCAGGCCAGAAGGCCAGGGTCCCGACCCTCCGGTTCAGACCCTGTGGTTCTCCATCCCCATCAGGCTTCCCTTTCGGCTACGAACCGTCCAGGTCACCTTTACTCCAGCAGGTTTTGCATAGCAACAGCCATCCCATCTCCATCTCGCCATGGATCAGGGACGGAAGCAAGCGCCACCTCCTGGAAACTGATAAGAACAGATACTACACTTGATCTTAGCCAAAAGGCGAGCCCCCTCTAGCTAGTGTGCTAGTTGTACATAGTTAGTTGTTAGTGTAGGTAAATTGGTTTGGCTGAGAGCCAGGCCTGGGTTGGATCTGGGTCAGGGTTGAGTGACTCAGGGAGGCTGGATGACTCATTCAGACAGCTCTTCTGGTGCCTCCCCCTGTTTTCTGGAACCTTGGAGAAGTTTCCAGATGTAGTGGGCGGAAGCTAGGAGGGGCTGTTTGGAATATTTATGAGGGCCCCAGCCAATCCCCCAGCAAATGGCAGGCCAACTCATAAATAGGAATGAGTCGTGCCAGCAGGGGCAGTCGGTGGAAGATAGAGATAGAGGCTGAGGAGGCTTGGCTTTTGGAGACAGGGCGCTCCCTAGTCTGGGGGGGGGGTGACCTCGGGTCTGGGACTCAGGTGCTGGAAGGATCCCCCACAACACATGGAGGAACCCCTTTCTAGATCTCCTGAGAAGTCATGTGGGCTGGTGAGTGTCAGTCTTGGAAGACTGTGAAGATAGACTGGGGGGGCTAGTGAAAGGGCCAGCTGCAGCCAGGTGGGTTGGCAGTGCCGGAAGAGGTGGTGCTGGGATCAGTAGCCACAGGGATGTATGCTGGACACTGGACTTTTTGCTACTCAACCAAAGGGGCCTCGGGTTCCTGCCTATAACAGGCTTTTGCACTAAATCGAAGTGCTGTGTCAGATCCACTATCAGTGTGCCAGTGGAGTTCTGCAAGTAAGTGAGTGCTGGAGGAAGTGAGGAGTGTATATAGACTGTATATGGGAAGAGTTGTCCCTGAAGTTATTCTGAAGTCGAGTGGGCATCCCATAATTTCCCAATCCCTAACCAAGTTGTAATCCCTCAATAAATAACAAAAAAACCCCAAAGTATCGGACTGCTCTCTGACTCAAGAGAACCTGTGAAAATTTGGTGTGTCTGGCTGTGCAGGGTGGGGGATCCCGATCTACTTGGCTCCCTAGGCGGTGCACTACAATTATTTCTAGGAAACACCTAAAAAAAAAATCACAATATTTATTTTGCGTAAATAAAAATAATAATTTATTATTATTGTTATTATCATATCCTACCTAAAACACATTTTGCTTCTTTTTTTGTTTGTTTTTTTTGTATGTTATTCTATGTAAAACACACTGACGCTGATACTAATTTAAAAAATGCTTTTTTTTTTTTTTTTTTTTTAAATCCTGCCCAAATTATACTGACTATGACCTTTGGCCCTTAGTTGACCCAAACACTAACCCTGGCACTGACCCGGATCAAACATTAATCTAGGTATTTCTTCTTAATTTTATTTATTATTGTTTATTTATTTATTTATTTATTTATTTTACACACACAGTTGTTTTTTTTTTCCCCCTCAGCAAGGAAAGAAAGAAACACAATGTATCTCTCCTCTCCATTCACAGAGATAAAAAGACCGGGGGCGGGCTTCACAGTGACTGATCACTGTGGCAGCCAATCAGAGGCTATCACAGACATCAGGTGACCCGGAGCAGGGAGTTCCGCACAGCGGGCTCACAACACAGAGATCGGGGTCTCACCGGGAGCCCCCCCGGGTCCCGTACTAACAATCGGGACCGGGGGGGGGGGGGGGGCTCCCGGTGAGACCCGATCTCTGTGTTGGGAGCTCGCTGTGCGGCACACCCCCCAGCGCCATGACAGATATGCATGTATGCAACCCCTACAGAAAAAAAAGGGCAGTCCAGTGGGGTCCCATATATGCGTATTGTCGGCAGGAAGGGGTTAACGGGCTTGTTTTGACAGGCGGTGCTGTCTGCCAGACTCTGCTAGCCAAGTTAAAATTGTCTCAGCCGTGGCCTGTTTGGCTGTAGTGGTAAAATATAGGTAGGCGGGGGGGGGGGGTAAAACCGTGGCTCAACCGTCTGTTTTTTATTGCCCCCTGTCCATCGCTCTAAAGGATCCCTTAGTGTTAAGGGTGAGGTTCAGTTTATAGGATCAGCCAGGAGTGGACCACGCCTGTGCAATGTGTGCAGCTTCCACCATGGGGTGAATGAGCCCCGGTGACAACACAGGAGCACAATCAGGAGACGGTTGTCACCCCATAACAAGAAGTGCTTGAAGAAGGACCACCATGGCAGGATCATCAGTTATTATTCTAACGAATGCTCCAAATTAAAAAAAAAGAAACTTTAGAAATTGTATTATTATAGTTACGTAGTAGATAAGATTTGAAAAAAAGACCCGGGTCCATCCTGCTCCACCTATGAGCGTTGTGTGAGTTTGAGTCTCTACAAATCCCCCTATCTCTGTATATTACACTCACTGAGGAAGACATCTCAATGTTTTGTGGGATTTATCTACACGCTCAGCTGATCCCCCGACCTGGGGAAGGGGGTTCCACATGATCACTGCTCTAACAGCAAAGAACCCTCTATGCAAATTTAATGTTAAAACATGTATGTGTATCCAGTGATTGGGTTTGGAATGACTGTCATTTTTTAGGTGTGTGCCAACTGCTAACATAACACACAGAGAGCCAACAGTAGGGAACACGGGGGCCAAAACCATCCTGACAATAGTGTAGTGTGGGAATGACTGCAGCGGCAGGTTCAATAACAGCGCTGGATGTTTTATGGGAAACTCTGGAATATCAATGGATCTGATTTCCTGGAATAATGAGTCAGCCAGTATTGTAATGGGTAAAGTGGTGTGTTGTTGGCTGTCTGTCCGGGGGGGGGGGGGGGGGGGGGGGGGGGGTCTTCCTATTCACATGAATATCAAAGAGTTTTTTTAGGAGGGGGGAGGGGCAGCTAATGCTTTTACATGATACAGAGAGGATGGAGGGGGGAGAATTAGCATCAGGAGTCCCCAGTATACTCCACAATCAAAGTGTGAAATTTGTTATAAATGATTATTGTTATTATATCCTAAACACTGCTGCGACCTATACACATGGTTAGGAAAAAAATTGTAAATTTTAGAAGTTTGTATTTTTTTTTTTTTAAACCCCCAAACACGGCTCTGTATTAGCCAATATGCATGTTGTGCCATTTACATTTGTATTTTAGAGCACGTAGGGCTCATTACACATGATCGGAAAATCGTCCAAAAAAATTCCACTTTCGTATCGATCGGACGATAATCTGATCGTTAGTACACAGCTTTCGTCCGAAATTTTCTGACGGGAATTTTCAGACAGGACAAACATGAAAATGTATCCCGTATGACACCAGATTTTCATATAATCAGTACAGTTTTTGTCTGAAAATACAAATACATTACATTACGTCCAAATTTTTAGTCTTTCGTACGAGAATTTTCCCTTTCTAATATAGACAGGATTATTTTATTACTGTACAGTATGTCCCTGGGAATGCAGCATTAATCATAAAATACTACTACTACTGATAATAATAATAATATTATTACTACTACTACTAATAATAATAATAATAATAATAATAATAATATTACTACTTCTACTACTACTCATAATAATAATAATGATAATAATAATAATAATAATAATAATAATAATAATATTATAACTACTACTACTACTGATAATAACAATAATAATAATATTACCACTACTGATAATAACAATAATATTACTACTACTACTGATAATAATAATAATATTACTACTACTTATAATTATTATTTTTATTTACTACTACTAATTCTACTACAAATTATAATAGATATTATTTGTATTATTATTTTCATTTTTTTTCCCTTCCAATTAACTGAGCTGGTTAGAATTGATCATTGAAGTGTTTTCTGCCATTGTTTTTACCTGAGATACCCAAGATACCTATAAAATCTATATAAATATATACCTTTAGAAGTAGTTATATTCCTAATTTTTTCTGTACAGGGATTTCCTATTTTTTTTTTTTTGTATTATTTATGTTGCACTATAGATGCTCTGGGAAAGAATATGTCTCTATGTCAGTGGTAATACCCATAGTATCCATATACTGTAATAACAATAATACTATCATATTATTATTAGTAGTAGTAGTAGTAAAGGTGTAGTAGTAGTAATCATCACCATTGGTTTATTATGTAGCCCCCTCTAGCTAGTGTGCTAGTTGTACATAGTTAGTTGTTAGTGTAGGAAAATTGGTTTGGCTGAGAGCCAGGCCTGGGTTGGATCTGGGTCAGGATTGAGTGACTCAGAGAGGCTGGATGACTCATTCAGGCAGCTCTTCTGGTGCCTCCCCCTGTTTTCTGGAAACTTGGAGAAGTTTCCAGATGTAGTGGGCAGAGGCTAGGAGGGGCTGTTTGGAATATTTATGAGGGCCCCAGCCAATCCCCAGCAAATGGCAGGCCAACTCCTAAATAGGCATGAGTCATGCCAGCAGGGGCAGTCGGGTAGAAAATGGAGGCTGAGGAGGCTTGGCTTTTGGAGGCCCTTGCAGAGCGCTCCCTGGTCTGGGGGGGGTGACCTTGGGTCTGGGGCTCAGGTGCTGGAAGGATCCCCCACAACACATGGAGGAACCCCTTTCTGGATCTCCTGAGAAGCCATATGGGCTGGTGAGTGTCAGTCTGGGAAGACTGTGGAGAAGTTAGCCTGGAGGGCTAGTGAACGGGGCAGCTGCAGCCAGGTGGGTTGGCAGTGCCTGAAGAGGTGGTGCTGGGATCAGTAGCCACAGGGATGTATGCTGGACAATGGACTTTTTGCTACTCAACCAAAGGGGCCTCGGATTCTTGCCTATAACAGGCTTTTGCTCTAAATCTAAGTGCTGTGTCAGATCCACTATCAGTGTGCCAGTGATGTTCTGCAAGCAAGTGAGTGCTGGAGGAACTGAGGAGTGTATATAGACTGTATATTGGAAGAGTTGTCCCTGAAGTTATTCTGAAGTCGAGTGGGCATCCCATAATTTCCCAATCCCTATCCAAGTTTTAATCCCTCAATAAATAACACAAAAAAAACAATCAGACTGCTCTCTGACTCAAGAGAACCTGTTAAAATTTGGTGTGCCTGGCTGTGCAGGGTGGGGGATCCCGATCTACTTGGCTCCCTAGCCAGTGCACTACAATTATTTCTAGGTAACACCTAAAAAAAAATCATAATATTTATGTTGCGCAAATAATAATAATTTATTATTATTATTATTATCATCATTTTTTTATTATTTCTAGGTAGCACCTATAAAATCACAATATTTATGTTGTCTACATACTAATAATAATAATATTAATAATATTATTTAAGCAACCTAAATATTGTGATTTTATAGGTGCTACCTAGAAATGATAAAGCAATGATAATATTAATAACAACACCAACAACTATTATTATTAGCCCCCCCCCCGTTTGCACCTGTGCGACGCGTTTCTGCACATTCTTTATTCTTTGCACTTTTGTCGATGCCCTAAATGTACCAAAATGAGTCTCCCGAATTTTTGTAATGTGCATTTTGGCACGTTTTTTGCGCAAAAAAAACCCCCACACGTCTCACAGTTTGGGGTGCTGTTAAGAAATAATGGCACCGCAAGCAGGATGCGCATTTTGATGTGTTTTTGGGAACGCATGCAGAAACGCAATAATAATAATAATACTAATAATACTAACAATAGCAATACTAATAATAATTAGCAACATAAAATTTGTGATTTTATATGTGCTACTTAGAAATCATGAAATAATAATCATAATAATAATAATAGCAATACTACTACTACTAATAATAATAATCATAATAATAATAATAACAATAATACTACTACTACTGCTAATGCTATTGCTACTCCTACTAATAATAATAATAATTAGCAACATAAATATTGTGATTTTATAGGTGCTACTTGGAAATCATAAAACAATGAAATAATAAAAATGAATAATAATAATAATAATAATAATAACAACAAATTAGCAACATAAATATTGTGATTTTATAGGCACAATAAAACACACGGAAGGCAATTAATACAGTTTCAAAAGTTGTTTTTTTTTTTTTTTCTAATCTGCAGCTTTCATTAGAACAATAACTGATGATCCTGCCATGAAGGACCTTGTTCCTGTTATGGGGTGACAACTGTCTCCTAATTGCGCTAGTAGTTGACAGCATTGAAAAATGACCCAGGTCTATCCAGTCCATCCTGTGAGTCTCTACAAATTCCCATATCTCTGTATATTAGGCTCACTGAGAAAGACATCTAAAAGTTTTTTTTTTAATGTATCTACGCTCTTAGCTGATCCCCCAGACCTGGGGAATGGGGTTCCACATTTTCACTGCTCTAACAGTAAAGAACCCCCATAGGCAATTTAACATTAAAATGTATGCCAGTTATTAGTGATTGGGGATGGATTGAGTTAATTGTTTTAGGTGTGTGCTACAATAATACAGGCAGAGCCAATGTTGGAGCCAACAATTGGGAAAACAGGGCCAAAATAATCACGGCAATATGTCATTCTGGGAATGACTGCAGCGGTAGGTTTAATCACAGCGCTGGATGTTTTAGGGGAAATTCTGGCTGGATTATCAATGGATCTGATTTCCTGGAATATTGGGTCAGCCAGTATTGTAATTGGTGAACTGGTTTGACTGTCTGGGTGGACAGACGGGGGGGGGGGGGGTCTTTACAGTCAAGGATTTTCCTATTCACATGAATATCAAAGTGTTTCATTGTGTAGAGGGGGGGGGGGGGGGGCAGCTAATACCTTTATATAATACAAAGAGGATGGAGGGGGGAGAATTAGCATCAGTAGCCCCTTAGAAAACTCCATAATCAAAGTGTGAAATTATTATAAGTTATTATTGTTATTATAACCTAAACACTGATTTTATAGGTGTGACCTATACGCTGTGATTTTCACACTTGCGTGACACGCTTATGTGCATTTGTTGTTTAACAACATAATATTATTATTATCATTATTATTATTATTATAATACACAATTTATATACTGCAAACAGATTACGCAGCACTTTACAATGTAGAGGGGGGACAACACAATTACAGTACAGTTCAATACAGAAGGGACAGGAGGGCCCGGCTCGCAGAGCTTACATTCTAAAGGGAGGGTAATATTAAATATTATTATCATCATCACTGTATTATTATTTTTATCATCTTTGTTTTATTATTTCTAGGTAGCACTTATAAAATCACAATATTTATGTTGCTTAAATAATAATCTTTTTTCTTCTTTCATCTTCTTTCATAAATATTGTAATTTTATAGGCGCTACCTAGAGATAGTAATGGTGATAATAATATATTATTATTATTATATCAAATCATTATTACCATTAACATAGAGGCATATTCTTTCCCAGAACATCTATATTGCAACAAAAACAAACAAACAAACAAACAAAAAATAAAAATAAAAAATAGGAAAAAACCCTGTATAGGAAAAATTAGGAATATAAGTACTTCTAAAGGTATTGATTTGATATAATAATAATAATAATAATAATAATAATAATAATAATAATAATAATAATAATAATTATTATTATAATTATAATTATAATAATAATAGTAATAATAATAATAATAATAATAATAATAATCATCATAATAATTATAATAATATCATCATCATCATTGGTTTATTATTTCTAGGTAGCACCTATAAAATCACAATATTTATGTTGCTTAAAAATTGATGTTATTCTTATAATTAATATTATTATTATTAATATATAGGTAACATACATTTTGTGTTTTTTTTTTAGGTGTTACCTAGAAATAATAAAACAATGATGATGATGATTATAATAATGATAATATGATATTATAATTAATAATAATATTAATTATTATTACTATTATTACAGTATATCAAATCAATGGGTATTACCATTGGCCTAGAGGCATATTCTTTCCCAGAACATCTATATTGCAACAAAAATAAACAAACAAAAAGAAAAAGTATAATAGGAAAAAAACCCTGTATAGGAAAAATTAGGAATAGAAGTACTTCTAAAGGTATTGATTTGATATAATAATAATAATAATAATAATAATAATAATAATAATAATAATAATAATATCATAATGCTATTATTATCATCATTATCATCGGTTTATTATTTCTAGGTAACACCTATAAAATCACAATATTTATGTTGCTTAAAAATTGATGTTCTTCTTATAATTAATAATAATATTATTATTATTATTATTATTATTATTAATATTATTGTTATTATTATTTAGGCAACATAAATAGTGTGATTTTTTTTTAGGTGTTACCTAGAAATAATAAAACAATGATGATGATTATAATAATGACAATATGATACTATCATTAATACTATTATTATTATTACTATTATCATTACAGTATATCGAATTAATGGGGATTACCACTGGCCTAGAGGCATATTATTTATCAGAACATATATATTGCAACTAAAAGAAACAGCCAACCCCCCCCCCAAAAAACAAAACAAAAAAAAAAACAGAAAATAGGAAAAGACCCGGTATAGGAAAAATTAGGCATAGAAATACTTCTAAGGGTATATTTTTATATACAGTCAGGTCCATAAATATTGGGACATTGACACAATTCTAATCTTTTTGGCTCTATACACCACCACAATGGATTTGAAATGAAACAAACAAGATGTGCTTCAACTGCAGACTTTCAGCTTTAATTTGAGGGTATTTACATCCAAATCAGGTGACCGGTGTAGGAATTATAACAGTTTGTATATGTGGCTCCCACTTTTTAAGGGACCAAAAGTAATGGGACAATTGGCTGCTCAGCTGTTCCATGGCCAGGTGTGTGTTATTCCCTCATTATCCCATTTACAAGGAGCAGATAAAAGGTCCAGAGTTAATTTCAAGTGTGCTATTTGCATTTGGAATCTGTTGCTGTCAACTCTCAAAATGAGATCCAAAGAGCAGTCACTATCAGTGAAGCAAGCCATCATTAGGCTGAAAAAACAAAACAAACCCATCAGAGAGATAGCAAAAATATTAGGTGTGGCCAAATCAACTGTTTGGAACATCCTTAAGAAGAAAGAACGCACCGGTGAGCTCAGCAACACCAAAAGACCCGGAAGACCATGGAATACAACTGTGGTGGATGACCGAAGAATTTTTTCCCTGGTGAAGAAAACACCCTTCACAACAATTGGCCAGATCAAGAACACTCTCCAGGAGGTAGGTGTATGTGTGTCAAAGTCAACAATCAAGAGAAGACTTCACCAGAGTGAATACAGAAGGTTCACCACAAAATGTAAACAATTGGTGAGCCTCAAAATCAGGAAGGCCAGATTAGAGTTTGCCAAACAACATCTAAAAAGGCCTTCACAGTTCTGGAACAACATCCTATGGATAGATGAGACCAAGATCAACTTGTACCAGAGTGATGGGAAGAGAAGAGTATGGAGAACGAAAGGAACTGCTCATGATCCAAAGCATACCACCTCATCAGTGAAGCATGGTGGTAGTAGTGTCATGGCGTGGGCATGTATGGCTGCCAATGGAACTGGTTCTCTTGTATTTATTGATGATGTGACTGCTGACAAAATCATTGGACGGCGCTTCACAGTGCAGATGGACAATGACCCGAAGCATACTGCAAAAGCAACCAAAGAGTTTTTTAAGGGAAAGAAGTGGAATGTTATGCAATGGCCAAGTCAATCACCTGACCTGAATCCGATTGAGCATGCATTTCACTTGCTGAAGACAAAACTGAAGGGAAAATACCCCAAGAACAAGCTGGAACTGAAGACAGTTGCAGTGGAGGCCTGGCAGAGCATCACCAGGGATAAAAGCCAGCTTCTGGTGATGTCTATGCGTTCCAGACTTCAGGCTGTAATTGACTGCAAAGGATTTGCAACCGAGTATTAAAAAGTGAAAGTTTGATGGATGATTGTTAATCTGTCCCATTACTTTTGGTCCCTTAAAATGTGGGAGGCACATATACAAACTGTTGTAATTCCTACACCGTTCACCTGATTTGGATGTAAATACCCTCAAATTAAAGCTGAAAGTCTCCAGTTAAAGCACATCTTGTTTGTTTCATTTCAAATCCATTGTGGTGGTGTATAGAGCTAAAAAGACTAGAATTGTATCGATGTCTCAATATTTATGGACCAGACTGTAGATTTTATAGGCATCTTGTATATCTCAGGTAAAAACAAACGAAGAAAACACTTCACAGACCAGTTCTAACCAGCTCAGTTGATTTAAAAAAAAAAAACCTGGATGCATTCCTACTGGATATTTACATTTTTAAGTAATAACACCAGGGATTGCTGATCTGCAACAATATCTGATTATTTCCTTCGGGGGGGTCAGAAAGGAATTTTTTTCCCCTGTTGGAGAAATTTGGACCGTGATTTATAGGAGCCTTTTTGCCTCCCTTTGTATCAGTTGTGGGTATTGGGTTCTGTATTTGGTTTCAATTTATATCTATTCGTTTTTTTTCTTCTATTGGTTGAACTTGATGGGTTGTGTATTTTTCTCCACCTGCGTGACTTTTCTATAGTAACTGTTGCCAGTTGTGACTTTCCAGATCCTAGAGGGGATCTTGTAAAGTGCTGAATGGTGCAATGTGTTTGTTCGAGGTCACGGCTCTTTGTACGTCATTGCCATCTGTGCCGCCTTATTAAATGAGCTGGAATGTTTTTGATGTCATTTACTTTTTAATATGCAACAGAAATTAGTTCCAGGGATGTGCTGACTTCTAGGAGCTCAGGTTCTCCAACATTAGAAGGTTGGTTGCGCAGTCCAATATAAGGATATATAAAGATAAGGCAACAGGGTAGTGGCCCAACATGTGGAAGAGATGGTGGTGGTGATGGTGGGATGGGGGTCGCAAATCACAATGCAAAATAAATAAATAAACTCTCTGTAAAGTTGGCAGCTAAACTGGATCAAACACTTAGGGCCCATTTGTGTAGTGCGTTATCGCATTTCGCCACATATTAAAATGCATTGCATTGAGGCAGCCCATTAAAAATAAAGAGCTGCCAATGCACCTAAAAGCTGGATGTATCACAATTTTGTTTTAGGCCAAGAACCGTGATGAACTGGTGTGCAGTCATGTTGGAACAGGAAGGGGCCATCCCCAAACTGTTCCCACAAAGTTGGGAGCATGAAATTGTCCAAAATGTCTTGGTATGGTGACACCTTGAGAGCTCCCTTCACTGGAACTAAGGGGCCAAGCCCAACCCATGAAAAACAACCCCCCCACCATAAACCCCCCTCCACCAAATGGTTTGGACCAGTGCAGAAAGCGAGTCCTGACCTCAACCCGATAGAACACCTTTGGGATGAATTCGAGTGGAGACTGCGAGCCAGGCCTTCTCGTCCAACATCACAAATGCACTTCTGGAAGAATGGCCAAATATTCCCATAGACACACTCCTAAACCTTGTGGACAGCCTTCCCAGAGGAGTTGAAGCTGTTATACCATGTTTCCCCCGAAAATGAGACCTAGCGTGATTGTCGGTGATGGCTGCAATATAAGCCCTACCCCCCCAAATAAGCCCTAGTTAAAGTCCTTGTAGGTCTTATTTTCAGGGTAGGGCTTATTTTCGGGGAAACAGGATAGGGCTTATTTGGGGGGGGGGGTAGGGGTTATATTGCAGCCATCACTGACAATCACGCTAGGTCTTATTTTCGGGGAAACAGGGTAGCGACAAAGGGTGGGTCAACTCAATATTGAACCCTACAGACCAAGACCGGGATGCCATTAAAGTTCATGTGCGTGTAAAGGCAGGTGTCCCAATACTTTTGGTAATATAGTGTATGTACCATTGGGCATTTAAGGGGTTTATCATATTATCATCCATCTGAGCAGTGTAGTTTCCATGCAGTTCTGCATTGGAAAGACTCTCCTGCAATATATTTCATAGCACTGTTAAGTACTGTAGTGAATTTCCCTTTGCTGGACTCTGGGTCTGTCTATGGAACGTTTTGGCCGCTTAAGGGTATAATTGCAGGCGATCCGCTGGAGCGGTGAATTCTCAGGGCGGTGTTGTGGTGAACTGAGCTCCCGCGGTGGCACTGCTTGCATTTTTTTGTGGGATAGTAGTGTAGCACCCTGATGTTTAGGCAGGGTTTGCCAGTAAATTTACCTGCCAGGTATAGTTGCCTTGGCTGGTTGATAGGAGATCAATTTGTTCCACCCTAATTTTGGAATTGCTGCACTTCTCTCTTCTGTCACTAGATGGCTGGGTATCTGGTGGCATTAGATACGACAAGGGCGTTGCAAGGACAGATTAGGAATAGATGGGGTATCTCAGCCAATGGGTTGGGATTTTCTTGGTTCCCTTGGCCTGCTGGGAGAGCCTATTTATTTGGGTGAGGTCAGGTGATCGGGGTTCTGTGCCACCTGGACGGCTGTCTGGGTGGACCTGTATTGTGCTGCCCCGGGCTGTTAGGCCAGAGCCTGAGGCCTACCCGGGGCACATCTGGCTGCTAGGCTGTCTGAGGGCCTATCCAGAAGCAAGAGAGCAGCGCAGGGTTGGGACTGCGGCTTGCAGTTGAACCAAAAGTGACGTTTCTGCTGGCCGGAGAACCTGTCATGGTCAGAGGTAGAGGGGAAGCTGTCACCACTGAGGGACCATCCACCTTGTTACCAGGGACCACCATGAGTAGCTGAAGCAAGTACCAGAGCAGTATTCTCACCAACCGGGGACGGTGAAGAATTGGGAAACTTCAGCAGGTGTCAAGCCAGGGACCCAGTCAGAGGAGGTGACGCTTGCAGAGCAGTCTTGTGTGCCAAGCCAGGGACCAGAGCAGACCAGCGGGGTAACGCGTGAGCAGTATCTTGAATGCCAAGCTAGGGACCCAACAGGGTTGCGGGGGTGACGCTTGAGGAAGATACTCAGAGAGAAGATTGGAAGAGCTCAGAAGATCCAGTGGCAGTGGATCAACAAGTCTAGTGAGAGAGACTGGGAGCTCAGTGGAAGTGAAGATCTACAAGAGGAGACTGGTAAAGGCGTTCCTTACAACTTGTGTTAGAAACTGTTATAAGACTGTTGCCATAGGAGACAGCTATCCTACTCATGCAGATGTGGTGTCTTGCTGATGCCTTTCCCTGCATGGCTGTCTACCTGTAGAAGTCTCGGAGACTGCCAAATTAACATTGCAACTACCAAAGGGTGTCCTGGCCCTAACCCTCTCTTCCCCCAGTTCTGTTTAAGAGAAAATAAATCTCATTGCATTCAAGAAGTGTCTGGCACCCATGAAACTACCTTGCATTACACCCACTATGCCTCGTAACCCACTCTACACAGAAGGATGTTGGCTGTTCCTAACTCTGGAGGTCACCATTAGGCCTGGAGAGGCCTGGGACTTGGCTACAGTAGTGTAGGAGTTTGACATGGTGGGAGGGATCACCATAGTAACGTATAAACACTACAGCCTTCGTATTGCCGGAATTACGTCACCGCAGCTCCTTTCCTTCTGAAGAAGCCATGTAAGTGGCGCAACGTGTAAGGGAGGGCAGAGCCGCCGGTGTAGGACGTCTATCTGTGTATCATGGTAGCAAGTCTTGGAAGGTACCTGGTACATGCTGGGGGGTAGTTCACAGACTTAAGGGGAGAGTTATCAGTCATCTACCCACAAGCTGCAGCCTCCAGTAGTGATGCCCCACATGGTGGATTAAAATAATACACACGCTATTTGTCTGCTGTGTACCAGTCTATAGTGCACTGTGCAAATGTGAGTGGTTTTAGGAGGTCTGTTTAAAATAAATATGATTTGTCTTATGGAAAGCACAATGATGGTCTGTATGCTACATTTCTGAGCTCCCACTCGTGGAATTGGTGAATGTTCTACACAGTGAGAGCAGGTCTGGGGGAGATATAAGAAGGATCTGACTATATCCATAGATTACCCTTAAAGTGACAAGCACACAAGACTTATTTCCCCATAGGTTATAACAGGAGGTGAGCTGCTAATGGTGGTCACACATGGTGTGTATAATATAAAGCAGGGGTCTCCAAACTTTTTAAACAAAGGGCCGGTGTACTGTCCGTCAGACTTTAGGCGGGCTGGGTGTTGGTGTCAGTGGGAGGAATAGTGCCCCATTATTGATGTCAGTGGGAAGAATGGTGCCCCATCACTGGTGTCAATAGAAGGAAAAGTACCCCATCATTGGAGTCAGTAGGAAGAATAGTACCCCATCATTGGTGTTTTTCTTGTGTTTAACGCAAACTGTTAGACAGGAGAATTTGGTTGGTTGCAGACTGGCTGGCAAGGTGAGCTGGGAATTTTCTATGGTTTTGATTTTACGTTTTATGTACACCTGAACCTGTAAAAGAATTGGTGCAATTTGGCTACGGTGGGAGTTGGTTGAAGGTAGGGCATCAATTATTCACACTTCATTCCAGGATGCAAACATCACTTTGTATGCCCAGTATGAGAAATGTGAGATAAAAGGGTGAAACCGGCGCCATCATTTTATGACAAGTTTACGTAGCAGGTTTTTTATGGCTGTGATAGCAGGAAACGGTTTTATTTCCTCAAAATACGTGACCTTCGTCTGACTTTCCATCAACGTTTCCCAATATTTGCAGTTTCTCTAACATTTATGAATGATCATATTACAGGAAAGGACCCAGACACCTGCCATTGTGTGTGGTTTTTTTTTGGCCAGCTGGAAATGAATAATCTGCATTGGATATGGGTGGAGCCCTTACAGATGATGTCTCGGAGTGTGCTGTTAAAATGAGTTGGCATAAGCATCCCGAACTTTACAATTAGCATTTTGTTCCGCATGACCGAGGGAACGTGCAAGCTCAGTGCACACTCGGTATGTGGGACGTGTCACACGTGCTTTGGGTTCACCGCAGCAATGCAAAACCTAATCTGCTTTTTTTTTTTTTCTTTTGGACCTTCGCAGAGCTGCCCTCCCCTACTTTTCCTTCTGCCATCTTTCTTTAGAATATTCCTCCTCTGTTGGCGCCATGTTCTTTTAGAAATCTTCCAGACCTGCACCTCCTCCCTGGACCTTTGAGGAGTACATTTGGTTTCCTTAACCTTTTCCAGGCTTATCTGCAGCAATTCTGAAGTTGAATGCACTATTTGCTCCATCAAGGAAAGCGACTTGTTTGTGAACTGGTGAAGAGGTCCTGCAAAGTCCACAGCAGCCTTCTCGCACGAGCTTACACTAGTAGACGACCACTTCTTATATTGATGAGATCACCTGGGATTGAAGGGCCACACAAAAAGCTAATCCAGATGATATAGATGTAGCGCTACCCCCTGTAGGAGGCGCTTAAATACTCTCTTTTGCTTTAGCTCTTCAGTCAGACACACAGCATTTTTCTTGAATAATCAGTCTAGGTCAGTGATGGTGAACCTTGGCACCCCAGATGTTTTGGAACTACATTTCCCATGATGATCAACTACACTGCAGAGTGCATGAGCATCATGGGAAATGTAGTTCCAAAACATCTGGGGTGCCAAGGTTCGCCATCACTGGTCTATGTGTTTTGGTTGTTTTTGATGTTTTATTTAAGACCTTGGATTGGGAAGGGTAGATAGTGGGATACTCCAGATTCAACTAATTCCATGGAGGACAACTGCTTCAACTTGACTGTAGAGCAATTCCTCTATGAGAAGGACAGGCTATTGCTCTTCAGGACACTAGCCAGTATCCCCTTTCTGCTGTACCCAGTAGCTGACTTTCCTAGCACAGAGGGGTAGCCCACAAAAGAACAGGTCCTTAGATCTTTGGTCTGTACTCACAAGAGTCACAAACAGACCCTCTCAGATTTGGCTCCTCTCAGTCAACTCTTCGGAACACATGGGTCATCTCTCCGGGCCTCCAGGCCTCCAGCCTAAGCCGCATGGCAGCAGGTGCTGAGGAGGACAAGGCGCCCCCTCCTCACTGGACTCCCTTCTTCAGGCAAAGACCACTTCATGTGTCTCCTCACTGAATATAAATACCCCTTCCCAGCATACATAGGGGTTCCCTATGCCTGTAATTGGCTGGGATGGCATTCATATTCACGCCATGGATCTGCATGAGTCACTCCTGTCCATCCAGCAATTTCCAAAACTACCTGAATAAAGATGAGTCAATGCAAAGCCAGTAACACTTGTTAAGCACACAGGTCTCCCTGACTGCACCATTTCAGTCTCCCTGTTGGGCAGGAAAACTACTACTATATTTTACCTTAGTTTCCTGTTAAGCTGGAGACCACACTATGTTTACTATATACTGTATATCCTAGCAACCTACCTAGGAGGGTGCTACATAAATATATTCCAAATGACAACAAAATACTTTATCACAACACGTTTCAGGGGTCAGCAAACACCTTTTTCGTCGGGGCTTGGAGTGAGAAATGGTATGCCTATATCAGCTTCTGACAGACTGTGTGCTTCAAACAACATACTTAGCATTCTTCTTATTCTGCGATATTCAACCTCACATTTCCAGAACTTGCGTCATGATGCAGATTTTCCCTCTGGAACTCTCTTCCTATCACCTTTTCTTCCTGGATCTGGAACTTCCTTCCCTTGGAATGTGTTTTCCCCTTCCCATTCCCAGTTCTTCTCTCATGCTGCAGCTTTTTCTTCTGAAACCCTCTTCCCCACAACTCCAGCATTCCTCTTGAGCTCCACCTGTTCTCTGAACTTTTTGTGCTTGAAATTCCTTTTTTTCTTATGACATTTCTAGCACTTCTCTTGTGTTGCACCTACTATTTGGAATGCTCCAAAGCCAGAACTTTTCTTAACTGCACTTATTATCTGGAACTTTCTTCCCTTGGCATTTGGTCTTTCTGCTCACATTTCCAAAACATGTGCCATAATGCAGATTTTCCCCCTGGAACTCTCTTCCCTTCCTATCACCTTTTCTTCCTAGATCTGGAACTTCCTTCCCTTGGAATGTGTCCCCCCCCCTCCCATCTCCAGGTGTTCTGCCATGCTGCTGCTTTTTCTTCTGAAACTCTCTTCTTCACATCTCCAGCATTTCTCCTGAGCTTCACCTGTTCTCTGAAATGCCCGTGCTTCATATTCCTGTCTTCTTATTACATCTCTAGGGCCTCTCTTGCATTGAAGCTACTATTTTGAATGCTTCAAACCCTTTTTCTCTCTGTATTATTTTATTCCTATTGGATAATATTCGTTTTGCTTATACTTCACATCTTTGTGGGCCAGCCAATCTCAATCTGGATTCCTCTTTGAGCTGTGGTGATTTGACCTCCTATCTGATGGTGCCTACATAGTTCAGGGACCATTGCCAATAGGCATAGCCAAGACATGACACCAATGATCTCTTTAGCTTTCTGTAAGGGGGGCATTGAGACCACTACTGTAGGGAGGACATTCTTCCTATTGACCACCATTGTGGGGGGGGGGGGGGGGCATATTTTTTCCTGATCACCCCTTTAGGGGTGGCATTGAGGCCACTGCTGTAAAAGGGACATTATTCCCATTGATTTCCACTGTAGGGGGACATTCTTTCCTGACCACCATTGTAAGGTGGACATTCTTTCCTGACCACCATTGTAAAGTGGACATTCTTTCCTGATCACCATTGTGAGGTGGACATTCTTTCCTGACCACCATTGAAAGGTGGACATTCTTTCCTGACCACCATTGAAAGGTGGACATTCTTTCCTGACCACCATTGTAAGGTGGACATTCTTTTCTGACCACCATTGAAAGGTGGACATTCTTTCCTGACCACCATTGTAAGGTGGACATTCTTTCCTGACCACCATTGTAAGGTGGACATTCTTTTCTGACCACCATTGAAAGGTGGACATTCTTTCCTGACTACCATTGTAAGGTGGACATTCTTTCCTGACCACCATTGTAAGGTGGACATTCTTTTCTGACCACCATTGTAAGGGTGGCATTTAGGCCACCATTGTAAATGGGGACATTCTTCCCACTGACCACAACTGTAAATGGGACATTTTTTCCTGACCACCAATGTAAGGGGCCTTCTTCCCACTGACCACCAATAAATTCATTTTAGCAGCTGTTCTCCAAGACCTGTATGGTCTTGCCGACCACAATACGTATATATATATATATATATATATATATATATATATATATATATATATGCTGTGGTTTGCAAGTGGTTTACCAGGATTATGGCTGACTTTATCAGCCATAACCCCAGTATTATTTCTTCAGCCGGTGGCCGGCTTTCTCATGAAAGCATTCTGAGGAGCTCATGAGCCGATGGAACTCTCCCAGAAGCAGCAGGAGTGGACTATCCCCCCTCCCACAGCTCGCCGGTGTTTCTTGGGCTTACCGTTTTCCACCGGTTCGCCGAAGAAACGATTCAACTGTGCTGCCGGCTGCTCCCATAGGTGGTCAAAGAGTAGATCCTCTTTTGATCGCCTCTATGGCCTTGGAGGACCAGAGCAACGTCAGGACATCACTTCTGGTCCAGGCTGGAAGTCATTTTTTTTTTTTAAGCAAAAGATTACATTTTTTTTTTTTTAATCCTTTGATTTTTTTAAAGGTAAGAAAGAGATTTGGGGTCTTTTTGACCCCAGATCTCTCCATAAAGAGGACCTGTCATCCTGATTTCTATTAAAAGGGATGTTTACATTCCTTGTAATAGCAATAAAAGTGATAAAAAACTAAAGGTACAGTGTAAAAATATAAAGTAAAATAAATAAGAAAAAAAAATTTAAAGTGCCCCCATCCCTCCATGCTCTGGTGCAGAAGCGAACGCATACGTGAGTCGCGCACGCATATGTAAAGTGTGTTCGCACCACAAGTGAGGTATCGCCACTAATGTTAGAGCGAGAGCAATAATTCTAGCGCTAGACGTCTGTAAACTCCAAACATGTAACCTGTAAAGGCGTTTAAAATTTCGCCTATGGGGATTTTTTAGTACCCATAGTTTGTCGCCATTCCACGAGCATGCGCAATTTTAAAGCGTGACATGTTAAGTATCTATTTATTCGGCGTAACATCATCTTTCACATTTTACAAAAACATGGGGGGTATATGTTGTTTTTTTTTAAATTTAATTAATTAAAATGTATTTTTTTTTCCCAAATAAATTGCGTTTGAAAAAACCGCTGTGCAAATACCGTGTGACCTAAAAAAAAAATTGCAATGATCACCATTTTATTCCCTAGGGTCTCTGCTAAAAATAAAAGGTATAATAAGGGTCAGTTTTCAGCTGGAGGGCAGCGCCGCTTTATTTATTTACAAAAGTTATAATGTTTGGAGGTTCTAAGTAATTTTCTAGCAAAAAAATACTGATTTAACCGTGTAAACAAAGAGTATCAGAAAAAGCCTGGGTCATCAAGTGGTTAAAAGGTTCCTCTGGGGTAAAAAGGATGAGAAAGACCACCCTACACCATATCAGAGAGATGAAATCATAAGTCAGGAATAAGTATTATGCAACCTGTCTCATATATCAGTTCCATGAAATTTCTAACCGTGGTTGTATGAGAATTGCACACCAGCTGCAATATCCGCTAACTTTTTGAAATCATTCTGTTTGTTCTGCAGATGCCACAAGGGATCCTGATGATGAAATGCAGGGTGATTCTGAATATGTGCACTTGACTCCGGCACCGTCATTTCCCCACACTCTAAGGAATACTTCCAAGAGTGGAACGGCTCCACTTGGCCTATTGCCATGGCACATAGTGCAATGTTCTTATAAGGATGTCCTACAATGGTTGTTATATATAACACTATCCACTAGAGGGCAGCAGAGGTAAAACATGTGTATCTGTGACCGTTACAGGCAGCCCAGAGGTGACATTTGGGGACAATTTGTAGCATGATATTAGAAATCAGCTTTTCCATATAAATAGGCCTGGGTGGAGTGACTGCAGGGAAAAACTGATTTTGCTAAAAAAATGACTGGTTTTGCTGTGGAAAATTCCCAAAAATGCCTAAAAAAAGAAAAAAAAAAACATCTTTTTGTCATGTCTTGTACGCTGTGTTTTGGTGCATTTAGGGTATATAACGTAACGTATTTTTTTTTGCATTTTAATTTATTCATTATTTGTATACTACATTTTTTAATTTTATTTTTAGGCTTTATTTTTAGTATTTATTTTACATTTTTGCAGAAAAAAGTAAAATATTGAGGCTAATTACTGGTGAGGGAAGCTTCTTACCCTCATATGCCATTTAAAGCCTATTAACCCCTTAAAAAGTGACAACTTTCAAAATTTCACTTTCCTTGTGGAAATTTTCCCAAATTTGGGAAGAAAAATTTAAAAAAGCATCTCTTTGTCATGTCTTGTATGCTGTGTTTTGGTGAATTTAGGGTATATCACCTAAAACATTTAGTAGCTTTTTTAAAAATTTTTATTTATTGATTATTTGTGTACTACACTTTTTTAATTTATTTTTTAGGCTTTATTTTTAGTATATATTTTATATTTTTGCAGAAAAAAAAAGTAAAATATTGAGGTTAATTACTGGTGAAGGAAGCTTCTTACCCTCATACGCCATTTAAAGCCTGTTAACCCTTTAAAAAGCGACAACTTCCAAAATTTCACTTTTCCTGTGGAAATTTTCCCAAATTTGGGAAAAAAATTAAAAAAAGCATATTTGTCATGTCTTGTATGCTGTGTTTTGATGCATTTAGGGTATATAACCTAATACATTTAGTAGCTTTTTTTGCATTATTATTTATTCATTATTTGTGTACTACATTTTTTTTTATTTTATTTTTTAGGCTTTATTTTTAGTATTTATTTTATATTTTTGCAGAAAAAAAGTAAAATATTGAGGCTAATTACTGGTGAAGGAAGCTTCTTACCCTCATACGCCATTTAAAGCCTATTAACCCCTTAAAAAGCGACAACTTTCAAAATTTCACTTTTCCTGTGGAAATTTATTTTCTCCAAAATTGGGAAAAAAAGAAAAAAAGTATTTCTTTGTTTTGTCTTGCATGCTGTGTTTTGGTGCATTTAGGGTATATAACTTATTCAATGTATTTATTTATTTTTTTAACTCTATTCATCCCTTAAAAAGCATTAAAATTCCATAATTTTACTTTCCCTGTGGACTCCATTTAATATCTCCAAAATTGGGAAATTTTGTCCAAATCAGTCATTTTAGGGAAATGAAAACACTCAATTTTACTCATTCCTTTATATAATTATTAATAATGTGGAAAAAGGAAATCTCTGTTGACCCCACCATAAAAGTTGTTCAGGCACTTCCTGTTATAAGGTGACAACTGTCTCACGGCTGCGCTCTTACATCACTTGCGCCCACTGGTGGACACTACCATCGGCCTTGCAGACACACATTGCACAGGCATGGTCCTCTGTTGTCACTATTAGGAAAGCGGTCCAGAGTAATGATGTGCGGCTGATGCTGGAGGGAGTACAGGAAGTGGATGGAAGAGGCTGGAGGAGATCAGCAGCACTAAAATGGAAAATAAAGTGGGAAAACAGTATTTTATGGGATATATGACAATGATCTGTCATACAATGTGCAGAGAGAAAACTAGATATCTTCTAGTTAGCGTTTAAATCTACTTTAAATGGCATTAAAGTAGCACTCCAGCTGAAACCTTTTCCTTGTTCTGGGTGGAGTATTGAAGGGTAATGCCGCGTACACACGGGCGGACTTTTCGACGGACTTTGTCCGGCGGACTTTGACGGACTTTCCGACGGACTTTCGAATGAACGGACTTGCCTACACACGATCAACCAAAGTCCGATGGATTTGTACGTGATGACATACGACCGGACTAAAACAAGGAAGTTCATAGCCAGTAGCCAATAGCTGCCCTAGCGTCAGTTTTTGTCCGTTGGACTAGAATACAGACGAGGGGACTTTTCCACCGGACTCAAGTCCATTGGAAAGATTTGAAACATGTTTTATTTCAAGGTCCGTTGGACTTTTGGGGAAAAAAAGTCAGCTGGAGCCCACACAGGAACTAATTGTCCGACAGAGTCCGGTCTAGTCGGACCTAGTCCGTCGAAAAGTCCGCTGTGTACGCGGCATAACAGACTACGCTGAGTGTTTATAGCTGATTTGTCTCCATCAGGGTAATTCCTCTCATTTACCTGGTAACTGTTATCACCAGGAAAATCTACTTCTTCATGTCTTTCTTTTTTTTCTCTTTCTTTCTTTCTTTCTTTCTTTCTTTCTTTCTTTCTTTCTTTCTTTCTTTCTTTCTTTCTTTCTTTTCTTATTCTTCCTTTTTTTCCTTCCTTTTTTCTTTCCTCCTTTTTTCTTTCCTCCTTTCTTTGCTTCCTTCTTTCTTTCCTTCCTCCCTCCGTTCCCTCTTTCTTTCCTCCGTTCCTGCTTTCCTTCCTTATTCCTTTCCTTCTCTCTCTCCTTCCTTCCTTCTTTCTTTCTCTCCTTCCTTATTTCCTTCTTCCCTTCCTTCTTTTCTTCCTTCTTTCTTTCCTCCTTTTTTCCTTTCACTTCTTCCTCCTTTCTTTCCTCCTTTCCTTCCTTTACTTCCTTCCTCCTTCCTTTCCTCCTTTCCTTCCTTTACTTCCTTCCTCCTTCCTTTCCTCCTTTCCTTCCTTTTCTTTCTTTCCTTCTTTGCTTTCCTTCCTTATTCCCTTCCTTCCCTCTCTCTCTCCTTCCTTCCTTCTTTCTTTCTCTCCTTCCTTTTTTCCTTCCTCCTTTCTTTCCTCCTTTCTTTCCTTTCCTTTCTTCCTCCTTTCTCTCCTCCTTTCTTTCCTTTCCTTCCTTCCTCCTTTCTTTTCTTTCTTTCTTTCTTTCTTTCTTTCTTTCTTTCTTTCTTTCTTTCTTTCTTTCTTTCTTTCTTTCTTTCTTTCTTTCTTTCTTTCTTTCTTTCTTTCTCTCTCTCTCTCTTTCTTTCTTTCCTTTCTCCTTTCTTTCCCTTCTTTCCTTCCTTCTTTCCTTGCTTCCTTCCTTCCTTCTTTCCTTGCTTCCTTCCTTCCTTCTTTCCTTCTTTCTGTCCTTCCTTCTTTCCTTCCTTCGTTCTTTCCGTCCTTCCTTCTTCCTTTCCTCCTTTCTTCTTTCGTTTTTCCCCCTACAATGTACCTGTGGACTGTACTATAGAACACCTCCAACCTCTGCAGAGTGGATGAATCATAACACTGTAACTGATTATAATGGCCTCAATCTGCTTTTCCTTATCTCACAGCACCACCCAGTGGTCATTTTACTAAATTACAGTCTGAGTTTATATTGCAAGCTGTCTAGTTATTGTGTATAGTGCTTTACCATTTTTATCACTTTATTGTTCACAGATAATAAAACACTAAAGACTGGGTCACATTAAAAAAAAAAATGAAAGCGATTGTAAACCTTATTGTCTGTATATGATGATGATTTTAGAGCTGACCATATGAGCCTATTCTGCTGATGGCTCTTCTGACCCGTCCTCCTATTTTATATGGTCATCTGATCACTCTCCCATTTCCTTTGTAAGGGGGACACCTTGGCTCGCCGGGTCCTGCGGTGGACACCCTAACACACCCAGATGGGTCTTTCCTATCCTTTTCTTGCTCGGACAGCATTCATGTACACAGTGTGGCAAGCTTGGGTGTGGGGCGTAGGGGGCGCAAGCATGGCGTGGCCAGGGTCCTTAGGGGTGCACATGCACAAGTGTAGCCGGGATCATTAGTATCAGTACAATAGAGATAACAGAAGGAATGGATTGTCTGAATGTGATGTGCAGCACACATACAGTCACACCTCCCAACTTTTTGAGATGGGAATGAGGGACACCTATTAGCAAAAGTATGCAGGTATAAGACACTCCCCCTGCCACGCCCCCTTAAAGGAGAATTGTACAAAAAACAAGATTGGTTAAACCCACAAGTGCTTTTTTTTAACCACTACTATTCCTTTATATTGGCTTTTGGAATTGACAAATGCAGCAATTTAGAAATCAGATGAAAGGTTTAGTGCTGGAAAACACTTTTTGATAGATAAAAAGTGCATTTTATATACTATAACTATATAGATCAGACCAAAATGAGGGACAAATGAGGAGGAAAGAGGGACAGAGGGACCATTGCTCCAAATCTGGGACAGTCCCTGGAAATCCGGGACAGTTGGGAGCTATGCATACAGGTATTTACTTACCTGCAAATTCATTATTACCTTGTAGAAGTGATTGTGATTAAATGTGATTTTAAAATGATTACCGAATGAATCATTTGGAATAGTTGTCATATAATCGGGGCTTTTTTCCAGTGGGAGTGTGGGAGAACGCATTTCCGGCTCCTCCAGCATTAAATGTATGTAATGACAAGGGGTGGTGGGGTGTGATGGAGGGTCTATTGATGCTGGCTGCTGGGGAAATTTATTGTCGCTGGGGGGAATCTGTTGTTGGGGGAGGGGAGGTGGGGGTCTGGGAGGGATCTACTGTTGCTGGCTGCAAGAGAAAACTCACCCAAGCTCTACCTGTGTATAATGTAGTTGTGTGCAGAGTGATCGGTGCTCTGGCTAATTGACTTCACACTGAATCCATAACAAGGGCAAGCCGGCAACTCAACAGCACTGAACTTATTCTCTCTGGAGAAGAGACGCTTGAGAGGGGATATGATTTCAATGTACAAATACCGTACTGGTGACCCCACAATAGGGAGAAAACTTTTTCACAGAAGAGAGTTTAACAAGACTCGCGGCCACTCATTACAATTGACTGGGAACGGGGGGGGGGGAGTACCTGCACCTATTTTTTTAGAGAAAAAAAAAGCCCTGAATATAATCATTATTAGGTGCAGGTACTCCCCCTGTTCCCAGTCACTCCTTGCCCCTGCCCCCCCACCCACCTCCAAGCACCGCCCCTTGGTTCCACCCCCTAGTCACCTCCCAGTACCCTGCCTATTAGCGGAAACAGGACCAGGCATCCTTTTGTGATGCTAAGTAATTGTATGGAATATATTAATGATAAGAAGAAAAGCAGTAAAATAGATTCCCCCCTGCAGCCAGCAAACCCCCCCAATAGACCCCACCAGTGACAATAGACCCCACCGGTGACAATAGACCCCACCGGTGACAATAGACCCCACCGGTGACAATAGACCCTACCAGTGACAATAGACCCCACCGGTGACAATAGACCCCACCAGTGACAATAGACCCCACCTTTGACAATAGACCCCACCGGTGACAATAGACCCCACCAGTGACAATAGACCCCACCGGTGACAATAGACCCCACCAGTGACAATAGACCCCACCGGTGACAATAGACCCCACCGGGGACAATAGAACCCACCAGTGACAATAGACCCCACCGGTGACAATAGACCCCACCGGGGACAATAGACCCCACCAGTGACAATAGACCCCACCAGTGACAATAGACCCCACCGGTGAAATAGACCCCACCAGTGACAATAGACCCCACCGGTGACAATAGACCCCACCGGTGACAATAGACCCCACCAGTGACAGTAGACCCCACCGGTGACAATATCCCCGCCAGTGACAATAGACCCCACCGGTGACAATAGACCCCACCGGTGACAATAGACCCCACCAGTGACAATAGACCCCACCGGTGACAATAGACCCCACCGGTGAAATAGACCCCACCGGTGAAATAGACCCCACCAGTGACAATAGACCCCACCGGTGACAATATCCCCGCCAGTGACAATAGACCCCACCGGTGACAATAGACCCCACCGGTGACAATAGAATAGACCCCACCGGTGACAATAGACTCCACCGGTGACAATAGACCCCACCAGTGACAATAGACCCCATCGGTGACCACAGACCCCACCAGTGACAGTAGACTCCACCGGTGACAATAGACCCCACCGGTGACAATAGACCCCACCAGTGACAATAGACCCCACCGGTGAAATAGACCCCACCAGTGACCATAGACCCCACCGGTGACAATAGACCCCACCAGTGACAATAGACCCCACCGGTGACAATAGACCCCACCAGTGACAATAGACCCCGCCAGTGACAATAGACCTCATCGGTTACCACAGGCCCCACCAGTGACAGTAGACCCCACCGGTGACAATATCCCCGCCAGTGACAATAGACCCCACCGGTGACAATAGACCCCACCAGTGACAATAGACCCCACCGGTGCCAATAGACCCCACCGGTGAAATAGACCCCACCAGTGACAATAGACCCCACCGGTGACAATAGACCCCACCGGTGACAATATCCCCGCTAGTGACAATAGACCCCACCGGTGACAATAGACCCCACCGGTGACAATAGAATAGACCCCACCGGTGACAATGGACCCCACCGGTGACAATAGACCCCACCGGTGACAATAGACCCCACCAGTGACAATAGACCCCATCGGTGACAATAGACCCCACCGGTGACAATAGACCCCACCAGTGACAATAGACCCCACCGGTGACAATAGACCCCACCAGTGACAATAGACCCCACCGGTGACAATAGACCCCACCGGTGACAATAGACCCCGCCAGTGACAATAGACCCCACCGGTGACAATAGACCCCACCGGTGACAATAGACCCCACCGGTGACAATAGATCTCCCCAGCAACGACAGACCTCCTGCAAGAAACCCTCCTGCAGACCTGCTGGCAATCAGAACGGCATCACCAGGTGTGGAAGGAGAAAGAACGATGTCGCCGGTGGGAGCCATCCAACGGGGAGAAGAGAGGAGTGATTGGATGCAGGACTGAGGATTGTGTGTATAATAAGTGATGCTGTGCTGTTGTTAACCACTTCCGGACGGCTGCACGCCGACATACGTCCTTACTTTGACGGGGGATATCGTTGTTATGGCAGCTGCTAGCTGCCATAACCCCCGGTATCCTTGTGTTCGGCCGGCGGTACGGTTTCTGATAAGAGTGGTCTCTGCGGCGGATTCGCCGCAAGATCACTTTTATCGGCACTCCGGTGCCCTCCGCCCCTTACCATATCCGTCGGTCGGATCTTCACCCTGGCTGGGTATGGAGACGAGTGAGGGGAAGATGGCCCCCCACCCATCTCCATAACAAGGCAGGGCGGAAATGACATCAAAACATGACTTCCGCCCATAGCTCTTAAAGGGCAATTTAAAAAAAAATTTTTTTTTTAAAGACAATTTTTTTTATTGCAAGTGTAAATATGAGATCTGAGGTCTTTTTGACCTTTTTGAGATCTCATATTTAAGAGGTCCTGTCATGCTTTTTTCTATTACGAGGGATGTTTACATTCCTTCTAATAGGAATAAAAGTGACACAATATAAAAAAAAAAAAAAAATGTGTAAAAATGAAAAATAAAGTAAATAAAGTAGTAAATAAAAAAATAGGTAAAATAAATAAGAAAATGTTTTTTTTTTTTTTTAAACGCGTCCCGTCCCGCCTAGCTCGCGTGCAGAAGCGAACGCATACGTGAGTAGCGCCCGCATATGAAAACGATGTTCAAACCACACACACATGTGAGGTATCGCCGCGATCAGTAGAGTGAGAGCAATAATTCTAGCTCTAGACCCCCTCTGTAACTTTAAACATGTTACCTGTAGAATTTTTTAAACGTCGCCTATGGAGATTTGTCGCCATTCCACGAGCGGGCGCAACTTTGAAGCGCAATATGTTGGGTATCAATTTACTCGGCATAACATTATCTTTCACAAAAAAAATTGGGCAAACTTTACTGTTGTCTTATTTTTTTAATTAAAAAAAGTGTATTTTTTCCAAAGAAAAGTGCGCTTGTAAGACTGCTGTGCAAAAATGTTGTGAAAGAAAGTATTGCAAGGACCGCCATTTTATTCTCTATGGTGTTAGAAAAAAAGAGTATAATCTTTGAGGATTATTTCCCTTTTAATCCTTTGGAATTGCAAATACTCAGTTTATGAGCGCTCCAACATAGTCTTGGGCCCCAACGCTGGCCGTCAACAGGTACATGGCTGTCCTGTAGGAGGATGGCAATAAGAAGGGACTGTGAATTATAGTTATCTTTGTGTGTGAATCCTAAATTCAGCACCCCCTTAAGTCAGGGCCTTAGGGCTGGGACAAGGAGTCAATCAGTTATGCTGCAGAGCTCATGTTCTATTAATGAGCATGCTGATAGGTGGAGAGAACAACGTGACAGTGTGACCAGCTCATCAGTCTGCTGCTTTTCCTTTCACTGTCCATTCACAGGCTGGGGAAGGACAAGACGGGTAAGTGTTACTTAAAGGGGTTGTAAAGGCAGAAGTTTTTCTTTATCTTAATGAATTTTATGCATTAGGATAGAAAGCCTTCTGTGTGCAGCAGCCCTCCTCAGCCCCACTAATACTTACTTAAGCCCCCCCCCCCAATCCAGCAATGTTTCACAAGAGCCTTGGCTATCCAGGACTCTCCCTCCTCATTGGCTGAGACAGCAGTCAATCAATGTCAGTGAGCCAATGAGGAGGGGTGGGGGGCGGGGCCGGGCCATCACTCCACGTCTTCATGAATACTTACTATGGGCACACTCGGCAGGAGGGAGGGGCCCCGTGAATGGGTGGATCGGGGCTGCTCTGTGCAAAACCATTACACAGAGCAGGTAAGTATAACATGTCTGCTATTTTTAAACAAAAAAACCCCCAAGACTTTAGTATCACGTTAACTGCAGAAGAGAAGAATCGGGTCACCTGCCCTGCCAGACAGGACTGTGCTGTGTGACAGAGCTGTGTAAATCTCAGGACTGGGTGGACAGAAATCCCAATCCTTTGGCAGGTAAAACAGCTCCCTTATATGTACTTCACCTGTGTATTTAACCGGAGTTCACCTTTAAGTTGTATGACCTTCTACACGTTAGTGCACATTGAGTACAAGGTAGGGAAGGAAGGGTTAAATGAAACAAGTAAAAATAAAAGTTGTTGTCTTATTTGTGATGCTCTATATATATAAAGCAAGCAGTGAGGAAAGGAGCTGATAGTCACCAGAAGGAGCAGAGCGCTGCACACCGACAGTATAGAGTGACTGAACCTCGGCACTGCTATAATAAAGGTAAGATGATCCAGGGGTGCCACTAAACTGAGATCACAGAGGGGCTCTGATAATATACTGTATATTTTTATATTTGTATTCTTATTTTTATTATTTAGGGGACAAAACTTTTACTGCAATAAAACTCTGGGAATGAAGCAATGGATGGAGAGTGGGGGGGGAAGGGGCAAGTAAATATGTCATTTACCGGCCCCTTCCTTTTCTAAATGAACGGGAAGGGGTCGGTAAATGACATATTTACTTGCCCCTTCAGTTAATAATGGACAGAATCATAGTAAAGTATGCTATACATTTATAGGCTTCGGTCTGTGATTGAACAGGAAGGCAAGCTCTGGTGTGAACTGTGTCATTGAAAACCATATAACCTGCTTTCTATATGTTTTTGATGCAGAAAAAAAATTGCACTGGACTGCATGTGGTGTGAACTGGCCCTGAATAAGGACAAGTGTGTTGCAGTGCGCTTTTGGTGCATTTAGGTGTGTTCCGGTGCGTTTTTGGTGCGTTTTTTGCTTTCATGGTTCAGAGAAGTAGGATCTCCCAGTCCATAGATAGTGTAGGACCCACTGATTATGGGGTACTTTGACGCAGTAAGTGGGCTTAGCACCATATAGCAATATGGTGTGACCAAATCCCCATATTTTTTGATAATGTTTTTTGAAAATGTCTAGGTGTTTTAAATTAGCCTTGCTGGAGGTAAATGTCTTTTTTGCATGTGTGCGCTGTAATATTTTTCTTCTATTGTACGGTCTTATGGCTGCACCATCTTTAATGCATCTTTTAGGGTGTGCCCCCCAAATATCTTGTTTGTTTGGTGCGTTTTTGATGCAGTTCAGTGCATCCCCCCCCCCTTTTTTTTTCCTTAACCTTGAATAAGAACATGGGTGTTCCAGTGCCTTTTTGGTGCATTTAGGTGTGTTCCGGTGCATTCCAGTGCATTTTTGATTCGTTTTACAGTGTTCCAGTACAGTCCAGTGCAGGAAAAATGCAGCATGTTCTACGTTTTTTCTGGAACTGGAACACACTGGAACTGCAAGACCACTGAGAAAAACTCTCAGCGGTCTTTTGCGGGCCGAAATTCCGATCGTGTGTACGCGGCATTAGACTCCGTCTGACGAATACTCTGCTGACCACGCATAAGCCTAACCAAAAACTTGCAGGACAGCGAATGAGCCCTCAGGGCGCAATGACACGTGCGGAGTCCCTTGCCACCCCCCCCTGAAAAGCACCACCTTGGATTGGTGGTGCGCCACATGAGGGCTCATTCACTGTCCTGCAAGTTTTTGGTTAGGATTATGCATGGTCAGCAGAATCTGGCAGCAGCGAGGAGGCTATGGGGTGGATTTACTAAAGTCAAATAGACTGTGTACTTTGCAAAGTGCAGTCGCTCCAGAGCTTAGTAAATGAGGTAAAGCTTCACTTTGCAAAGAGTATCCAATCACATATAAGGAAAGAAAAAAAAAAACATTTTTTGCTTGCACATGATTGGATGATGGAAGTCAGCAGAGCTTCCCCTCATTTATTAAGCTCTGGAGCATGCAAAGTGCACAGTCTATTTGGCTTTAGTAAATCAACCCCCATATATCTCTTCCTCACCACCAGTCAGTGCTGCACTAAGACGCCGAACAATTGCAGTCAGTGCGTTGCGACGGGGCCTCATAGGCTTGCATGGGTGGTAATGTCCACAGAATGCAACATGCTGTGTAATTTTGCAGCATGTGTAGAGCCCTGAGTAGAGGTATGTCCTGGTGCTTCAGGGGGGTTGTAAAACCGTAGCTCAACTGCTTTGCTTAACCGCTTCAGCCCCGGAAGATTTTACCCCCTTCCTGACCAGAGCACTTTTTGGGATTCTGCACTGCGTCGCTTTAACTGACAATTGCGCAGTCGTGCGACGTTGCACCCAAACAAAATTGACGTCCTTTGTTCCCCACAAATAGCGCTTTCTTTTGGTGGTATTTGATCACCTCTGCGGTTTTTATTTTTCGCGCTATAAACAAAAAAAGAGTGACAATTTTGGTAAAAAAAAAAACGCATTATTTTTTTACTTTTTGCTATAATAAATATCCCCCAAAAATATATAAAAAAACTATTTTTTTCCTCAGTTTAGGCCGATACGTATTCTTCTACATATTTTTGGTAAAAAAAATTGCAATAAGCGTTTATTGATTGGTTTGCGCAAAAGTTATAGCGTCTACAAAATAGGGGATAGATTTATGGTATTTTTATTATTAATTATTTTTTTTAATTAGTAATGGCGGCAATCTGCGATTTTTATCGTGATTGCGACATTATGGCGGACACATCAGACATTTTTGACACATTTTTGGGACCATTGTCATTTATACAGCGATCAGTGCTATAAAAATGCAATGATTACTGTGTAAATGACACTGGCAGGGAAGGGGTTAACCACTAGAGGGGCGATAAAAGGGGTTAAGTGTGTCCTGGGGAGTGATTCTAACTGTGGGGGGATGGGCTCCCACTCACATGACAGCGATCACAGAGAGCAGTGATCGCTGTCATGGCACAAGCCAGAACGGGGAAATGCCTTGTTGCACTTCCCCGTTCTGAGGCTCCGTGACACGATCGCTGGGAGACTGGAGGACATCAAATCCGCCGGTCCCGCGGGCACAGTCACGCTGTATGTGGCAGGCGCACGCATGGGCTTGCTATCCCCGGCTCTTAAAGGGGACGTACAGGTACGCCCATTTGCCCACCGCTGCCATTTTGCCGACGTATATCGGCGTGCGGCGGTCGGCAACTGGTTTACCACCCCCTAGCCCCACATGTAAATGAACCCTTAGTCCTTTTTTCTTGTTGTCATGGACAGCTGTACATTAGGGACCCTGTCACCAGTAAAAAAAACACACTCTAAAAAACAAAAGTATTTATTTTTATTAGGAATAAAGAAAGAAAGATAACGCTTAACCAAATGTGCATCAAGGTAATCTGTCCTAAAAAAGTGTATATATAACAATACGTTTACTGTACTAAATAAGGTGCGTTGGCATGGAACATAGGGTGAGTACATGAAATGAAAACTGGCTACAAGGGCGTGTTCAGAGGGTGGTGATAAATGGGGAGTACTCAGAATGGTCAGGGGTGGGTAGTGGGGTTCCCCAGGGTTCTGTGCTGGGACCAATCCTATTTAATTTGTTCATAAACGATCTGCAGGATGGGATAAACAGTTCCATCTCTGTATTTGCAGACGATACTAAGCTAAGCAGGGCAATAACTTCTCCGCAGGATGTGGAAACCTTGCAAAAAGACCTGAACATTAATGGGGTGGGCGACTACATGGCAAATGAGGTTCAATGTAGAAAAATGTAAAATAATGCATTTGGGTGGCAAAAATATGAATGCAATCTATACACTGGGGGGAGAACCTCTGGGGGAATCTAGGATGGATGAATCTAGGACTCTCTCCAGTTCCAGTACATTCTACCTGAGAACTGGTGCCCAGAACTGGACAGAACGTACTCCAGGTGCGGCTGGACCAGAGTCTTGTAGAGTGGGAGAATTACAAGCTCTAGAATTACAAGCCTAGTAGATGATAGGCTCAGCAATGGCATGCAATGCCAAGCTGCTGCTAACAAAGCAAACAGAATATTGGCATTAAAAAGGGGATCAACTCCAGAGATAAAACGATAATTCTCCCACTCTACATGACTCTGGTCCGGCCGCACCTGGAGTATGCTGTCCAGTTCTGGGCACCAGTCCTCAGGAGGGATGTACTGGAAATGGAGCGAGTACAAAGAAGGGCAACAAAGCTAATAAAGGGTCTGGAGGATCTTAGTTATGAGGAAAGGTTGCGAGCACTGAACTTATTCTCTCTGGAGAAGAGACGCTTGAGAGGGGATATGATTTCAATTTACAAATACTGTACTGGTGACCCCACAATAGGGATAAAACTTTTTCGCAGAAGAGAGTTTAATAAGACTCGTGGCCACTCATTAAAATTAGAAGAAAAGAGGTTTAACCTTAAACTGCGTAGAGGGTTCTTTACTGTAAGAGCGGCAAGGATGTGGAATTCCCTTCCACAGGCGGTGGTCTCAGCGGGGAGCATTGATAGCTTCAAGAAAATATTAGATAATCACCTGAATGACCGCAACATACAGGGATATGTAATGTAATACTGACACATAATCACACACATAGGTTGGACTTGATGGACTTGTGTCTTTTTTCAACCTCACCTATTATGAAACTATGTAACCATATAAAGCGACCCAACACAATTCTATTATCTCTATCAAACTAGTAGTGGTAATATAATCTCAAATTGGTGATAATGATATTTCAACTAAATAATTAATATAATACAGGCATACCCCACTTTTAAGCACACAATGGGGTTTATTTACTAAAGCTGGAAAGTGCAAAATCAGGCTCACTTCTTCATAGAAACCAATGAGCTTCCAGGTTTTATTACCAACGTTTAATTGAACAATCTGTGGTTAGAAGCTGATTGGTTTCTATGAAGAAGTGAGCCTGATTTTGCACTTTCCAGCTTTAGTAAATAAACCCCATTGCGTACTTAAAAGTGGGGTATGCCTGTATGATGTGTGACCACACCAATGAGTGATAAAAAAAAATTGGTAACCAAACCCACGTAAAACATCCACTTCAATCTACAGTAAAACTTTGGTCTGAGAGCGTTTTGCAAGACAAGCAACATTTTTAAATAAAATTTGACTTGATATACAAGCGATGTCTTGATATACAAGTAGCGTCATGTCAGACCTGAGTATAAAAGAGAAGAGAGGCGCCTCTAAGTGTAGCAATATGGTTACATTTAATGAAGGTACAACATTTAGCAACATATTGCTACACTTAAGCCTCGTACACACGATCGGACTTTCCGACGGCAAATGTTGGCAGTGAGCTTGTTGGCGGAAAGTCCGATCGTATGTACGCTCCATCGAACATTTGTTGTCGGACTTTCCACCAACAAATGTTGGCTGGCAGGTTCTCAAATTTTCCGCCAACAAATGTTTGTTGTCGGACTTTCCGATCCTGTGTACACAAGTCCGTCGGACAAAAGTCCAGAGTACAAATATGCATGCTCGGAAGCAGAAGCGGTCGGTCTTGTACACTAGCGTTCGTAATGGAGAATTAACATTCGTTTTTTTTAACGAAATTATGAAATCTGGAAATGCAGCGCACAATTCTCTTCTTCTTCAATGGGATAATAATGAAGCTGCTTTGCTGGTGATACTGATGGAGTTATTGCAAACACATTTTCAAAGGCTTTTTTTTCTAGTGATATCAAGAATAATATTATTATGTTTTTTTATTTTTATTGTTTTGGGCAAGTTACCACAACACCATTATCCTGTAGTTTTTAAGATCAAAGATACAACTATGTTGGTATCCCTTGTCAATTGTATTTTTTTAAATGTAACTGCCGACTCCCTAACTGTCATTTGAAGTAAAACACATAGCCAAGTATTATTCTCCACAATTTTTTTTATTGTGCATTAAAAAAAAAATAGACATGCTATCTGCCAATAGAACTTAACCAAAAAGTGCATTCTATGCATCCAAATATATAGAAAATGTACCAAATCAAATCATTATTATTCAACCAAAGAAATAATGTCAAAGCAATAACTCCAAGGCCAATAATAAATAACACGTTATCTCCTCCGATTCCACAACATGGCTGGTTGACGAACGGCCGTTCAGAAACGAACTTAAAAGCACGAAATGAAAGGCACTAAATGAAAAACGCAAAAAGAAAAGCGCGAATCAACACTCGCCAAACTTCTACTAACACGAAAATAGCAGAAGGAGCCCAAAGGGTGGCGCTAAAGAGCTGAAAAACCACGTAGTACGTCACTACGTTCGTAATTGTTGGCCAACATTTATGTGACCGTGTATATTCAAGACAAGTTTGAGCCAACGCCCTTTGGACAAAATTCCACGGTTTTGTTGTTGGGAAGTCCGATCGTGTGTACGAGGCTTGAGAGGCGGATCTCTTCTCTTTTATACTCTGGAGCTCCTGCTGGATTTTGCTTCTAATCCCCTTGTGGAAGCTTCAATTTGTGGATGGACATTTTATGGTTACACAACCTATCACATTGCTATTGTCTTTTTATGTGGACTATAAACTGAAGGACCTATGAATAAATGGTTGTGGAACAAATCATTTGAGTTCCCATTATTTCTTATGGGGAAATTTGCTTTGCTATACAAGTGTTTTGTATTACAAGCATGTTTCTGGAATCGAATTTCCAAGGTTTTACAGTATATGTGTCTATATATAACCAAAGAGCAGGAACAAAAGTCTATGAAAGTCTCAAAGTATCAGTGCTAAAAAAATATAATTTTATTGTTGGTGAACAAGTGTATCAAAAAAAATAGTTCAAAAGAAATGATGCTCAATCCCACAAGTGTAAGTAGCAGATTCTTTGTATTTCATATCGTTTTTTTTATTATTTATTCTTATTAGTCCAGGAGGTGACAATCTACTCTGTTCAAGAGTTATGACATCAGAAGAACCCTCATCATCCCTTGCACTGCTGTCTTTGTCTGTTGTTCCACCAGCTGCCCGCTACATAATCGCAGCTCTGCAGGGACCCAAGGGGCGTTGTTAGGTTCCTTATAGACCCAGGGCACCTCTAGGCACGTTGATTAACCACTTAAGAACCGAGTCTCTTTCTGAGATTTGGTGTTTACAAGTTAAAAACTGATTTTTTTTGCTAGAAAATTACTTAGAAAAAATATATATATGATGTTTTGGGGTTCTAACACCCTAGAGAATAAAATGGCGGTCCTTGCAATACTTTCTGTCACACCGTATTTGCGCAGCGGTCTTACAAGCGCACTTTTTTTTGGTAAAAATACACTTTTTTTGAATTAAAAGATAAGACAACAGTAAAGTCAGCCCAATTTTTTTTTTTTTTTATATTGTGAAAGATAATGTTACGCCGAGTAAATTGATACCCAACATGTCACGCTTCAAAGTTGCGCCCGCTCGTGGAATGGCGACAAACTTTTACCCTTAAAAATCTCCCCAGGTGATGTTTTAAAAAAATTCTACAGGTTGCATGTTTTGAGTTACAGAGGAGGTCTAGGGCTAGAATTATTGCTCTCACTCTACCGATCGCGGTGATACCTCACATGTGTGGTTTGAACACTGATTTCATATGCAGGCGCTAATAACGTATGCGTTCGCTTCTGCATGCGAGCTTAGCAGGACGGAGCATGTTTCAAAAATTTTTTTTTTTAAATTATTTCATTTATTTATTTTATTTTATTTTATTATTTTATTATTTTTTATTTATTTTACCTTTTATCTTTTATTTTTACACTGTTCTTTAAAAAAAAAAAAAAAAAAAAGTGTCACTTTTATTCCTATTACAAGGAATGTTTACATTCCTTGTAATAGGAATAAACGTGACACTTTTTTTTTTTTTTTTTAAAGAACAGTGTAAAAATAAAAGATAAAAGGTAAAATAAATAAAAAATAATAAAATAAGGAATGTAAACATTCCTTGTAATAGAAAAAAAGCATGACAGGACCTCTTAAATATGAGATGTGGGGTCAAAAAAGACCTCGGATCTCATATTTACACTAAAATGCAACAAAAAAATTAAAAAATTAAATGTCATTTGAAAAAAAAAAAAAAAAAAATGTCCCTTTAAGAGCTATGGGCGGAAGTGATGTTTTGACGTCGCTTCTGCCCCTTCAATGATATGAAGACGGGTGGGGGCCATCTTCCCCTCACTTGTCTCCATGCCTAACAGGGAGAATAACCCGATCGCCTCCGCCATTGCCGACACCACATCTAATGATTTTTTTGATTTTTTTGGGGAATCATTTAAGCACAGCTGCAGAATATTTTATATACACTGTTCTCATTTCTATTTTTGCCTTTTTGTGTTTAACCACTTGACCTCCGGAAGATTTACCCCCCTTTCCTGACCAGGCCATTTTTTGTGATACGGCACTTTGTTACTTTAACTGACAATTGCGCGGTCGTGCGACGTTGTACCCAAATAAAATCAATGTCCTTTTTTTCCCACAAATAGAGCTTTCTTTTGGTGGTATTGGATCACCTCTGCGTTTTTATTTTTTGCGCTATAAACAAATAAAGACTGGTAATTTTGAAAAAAAAAAATGTTTACTTTCTGCTATAAAATACATTCAATAAAAACAAAAAAAAAATCTAATTTCTTCATAAATCTAGACCAATATGTATTCTGCTACATGTTTTTGGTAAAAAAAAAAAAAAATCCCAATAAGTGTATATTGATTGGTTTATGTGAACGTTATAGCGTCTACAAATTAACTAAACAGGTAATTTTTCTCCTTCATTGATGTACGCTGATAAGGCTGCACTGATGGGCACTGATGGGCACTGATAAGGCGGCACTGGTGGCAATGGTGGGCACTGATTGGTGGCACTGAAGGGCATTGATAGGTGGCACTGAAGGGCACTAATAGGTGGCATTGATAGCTGGCACTGATGGGTGGCAGTGATGGGCACTGATTGGCACTGGTAGGTGACACTGATAGGCAGCACTGCTAGGTGGCACTAATGAGGCACTGATTGGCACCGCTGGTGGGCATTGATAGGTGGCACTTGTGGGCACTGCTAGGTGGCACTGATTGCTGGCACTTACTACTGTGGGCACTGATTTGTGGCACTGGCAGGCGGTACTTGTGGGCACATATGAGGCAGCTTTGCCTCTTCCTCTTCGGGAATGATGTCCCTTCAAACAGAAGCCAGCGATCCGCTTTTTTTCTTCTCACGCTGTCAGCGTGAGAAGAAAAAAAAAAAGATTACCGATCCTCTGTTTACATCACGTGATCAGCTGTCATTGGCTGACCATGACACTCCCACCACCATGCTTGACTGTAGACAAGACACACTTGTCTTTGTACTCCTCACCTGGTTGCCGCCACACACGCTTGTCACCATCTGAACCAAATAAGTTTATCTTGTTCTCATCAGACCACAGGACATGGTTCCAGTAATCCATGTCCTTAGTCTGCTTGTCTTCAGCAAACTGTTTACAGGCTTACTTGTGCATCATATTTAGAAGAGGCTTCCTTCTGGGATGACAGCCATGCAGACCAATTTGATGCAGTGTGCGGCGTATGGTCTGAGCACTGACAGGCTGACCCCCCACCCCTTCAACCTCTGCAGCAATGCTGGCAGCACTCATAGGTCTATTTCCCAAAGACAACCTCTGGATATGATGCTGAGCACGTGCACTCAACTTCTTTGATCGACCATGGCGACGCCTGTTCTGGGTGGAACCTGTCCTGTTAAACCTCTGTATGGTCTTGGCCACCGTGCTGCAGCTCAGTTTCAGGGTCTTGGCAATCTTCTTATAGCCTAGGCCATCTTTATGTAGAGCAACAATTCTTTTTTTCAGATCCTCAGAGAGTTCTTTGCCATGAGGTGCCATGTTGAACTCCCAGTGACCAGTATGAGAGAGTGAGAGCGATAACACCAAATTTAACACACCTGCTCTCCATTCACACCTGAGAACCTTGTAATACTAACAAGTCAAATGAAACCGGGGGAGGGAAAATGGCTAATTGGGCCCAAAGTGGACATTTTCACTTAGGGGTGTACTCACATTTGTTGCCAGTGGTTTACATATTAATGGCTGTGTGTTGAGTTATTTTGGAGGGGACAGCAAATTTACACTGTTATACAAGCTGTACACTCACTACTTTACATTGTAGCAATGTGTCATTTCTTCAGTGTTGTCACATGAAAAGATAGAATAAAATATTTACAAAAATGTGAAGGGTGTACTTACTTTTGTGAGATACTGTGTATATACGTGATCCTGCGCACAGCTGCCACCCTGTAGCAGTAAAAGTGCTATAGGGCAATCAGCAAGCGGTTAATCACATTTTTTTTTATATTTTTCACAATTTATTGCATTTAATCTAGAGTGTGTTCATGGGTCTGAGTGCCATAGTTAGGAGAGGGGGATTATTGAAAGTTGCAGATAAGTAAGTTAAAATTTTAGGTTTATATACCCCAACCCCTACTCTTCCCTACCAGCCCCCCCCCCCCCCCCCCCATCTCGAGTTAGCAGTCAGGACCCACAAATTGAGCATGTCCTGTTCATTACTCTTTAGCTCTTGTTAGTTAAACTAATAATTGACCTGTATTATAGTTATACTACTGGTTTAATGTGCTTTAGTCGGAACATCTGACTTGCTATAAAGTTTGTATACTTTATATCTTTGTCTCTTCAAATGTGAAGATTTTATAAAGAAATATTGAAATAAAACTTGAGGTTGTCTACCATTGGTGTTAGCAAATCTTCTTCCATTCTGGTCCAATATAATTTATTTCATTGCAAAAGTTGTTAATATCTGTAATTTAATAAATATGATGACATGACTAAATAAAAAATAAATGCAACATTGTTTAAAACAATAAGAATGCAGGGAATAAAATTCAGCAAAGTTTGACGTTTTTGTCTTAAGGACCATTCGTGGGGTAACAGCAACAATCAGTGCACAGGAGACCTGGAGCACGTAGCAGAAGACCAGGGGCATGTGTCCTGTGTACCAGGGTCTAGCAACGCCCTTGGGGAACACAGTGGTAGATGTGGATGGGTAAAACTATAGTGTGCAGAAGGGAACACAAACATCAGATACACCCTGAAGTGCATCAGATACTAAAAATTCTTGCCCCCCATCACTCTGCAAAAGAATGAAGGTCAAAGTCACTGCCTACTAGACTTCTAGATTTAAGGCTGGGTTTACACTGTTGAGAATTGGATGTGGGTTTCTCCGCATCCAATTTGCATGTCAGGAGATTGCGACCGTCTCTCTATGGAGCTGGTTTCACACATCTCCGGAGCGGCTCCGGTGTGATTTACACAGGAGTCCTGTGCATCTTTTGGTTCATTTCAGGTCCAAATTCAGCCAAAAATTCAGGCTGAAATCGGACCTGAAACAGTGAATGGGGACGCACCGGACCCCTGCTGGGAGCTGATCCGTCCCTCAGTGTGAACCCAGCCTTAAAGTTCTTTGGCAGGGTGCATTTTTCTTCTGGTTTACAGACAGTAGACGGGTCTTTTGAGTAAAACCCAAAGCACACAAAGCACTGCCCAAACCCCCTCTGACTCTTGCACACAGCTTCAACTGCTGGTTTTGGCCAATGATCCCATCTCTGCTCTTGAATAGCATTGCGCACAAACACAGTCACTATACACTAATGCTAGTTTAAAAAATTCATTTTTAGGTAGATGATCAAGTAACATTCCCAGCCTGGGTCCATGGATCTGATGTGTCACACCCTGAGGTTGAAACACGTCAAAGCCATGGACCCAATTGGGGAGAGTTGCTTGATCATCTCTTAACCTCCCTGGCGGTATGATTATTTCTGATTTTAGGTGCTGAAAGCGGTACAATTATTTTGCACAGAAATTTGGCGTTTTATATTGTAGGCCTGTAATTCTTAGGAATAGTTCACTTGAATCTGTCCAAACAAGAGTCTAGTAGACATCCCGGGTATGATAAAGTTTGAAAAACGAAATAAAAAATTATAATATAATAAATAACTATAAATAATTATAACAAATAATAATATAATAATAATAATAAAAATTATTCAATAATGTAATCAAATCAAAAACACTGAAATTTGCTCAGTTGCAGAATTTTAGCTTTTGTTACTTTTAGTGTTTGATGACGGATCTCCTCACAAATCACTATCGCTCAATTCTGCGAGTGATTCTAATTTATTATCGCTTTTTTCTAGCTGCTCTAAAACCACTTTTGATGTAAAGAGACAGTTTTGGTTGCTATGGACAATCTCCAGTTTCCTGGCAGAAAGAACAGTTTTATATATATAAAACTGCATGCAGGACACTGGACAGACCACTAGGGACAAAGGGGATGTGTAGTTATTTGATACAGTACTGTAATCTGTAAGATTACAGTATGCTGTATCTATACTGTGTGTTTCCCGCCGAACTCCGTCCCCGTGCGTTGCAACGCTCGCAGGGAACGGAGCTCGGCACTGTGAATCGAGCGAGACACAGCGGCTCGCCGATCACAGCGGGGAGACATCGCAGGATCCAGGGGACAAGGTAAGTATGCTCTTCCTGGATCCTGCGATGCAAGCCCGAGTCTGGCTCGGGGTTACCGCTTTTGGTATGAAAAATCCAACCCGAGCCAGACTCGGGAATACCGCCAGGGGGGTTAATAAAACAGATTGATATATGTCATTGATGTGCGGTGGATGGGATTGTACTTGATAAAACCCGAAGCACTCTGTGACGCAAAGCCTTCAGATCCCAAAGTTGGAGCTCTGGTCTCACCTCCACTTCTGGTCTCACCTCCACCCCTTGTCTCAACTCTGGTGCCTCACTATTCCTTCATATCTACAATTGGTGATCTCACTGGCTAACATGAAGGGATAGAACCTGCAAAAGAATAAGCTCAATCTACTACAATCTACATATTGGAAGGCTATAAGTTTCAGAAGACCTGGGGTCTTCTGAGATGGAGGGAGAAGGTCTGTGCAAGTACGGTGTCAGACAGTGAACATTGCACATTTATTTTAGATCTTGAGGATCTCATATGGGGACATTTAAACAAGGTGAGGTGTCGTACACCTGAGTGAGAGTGAGTTGGAATCCTTTTCTTGAATAGGGTGAAATGGAAATTGGTTCAGCAAAATTTTGGGTTCATTTCTCAAGCCAATAGTTTTATTTTATTATAGTTGTATTCTTAATTGTATGCATTACTTATGCTGCTGCTGTTTAAACAAGTGTACTTTTGTCTAATCATTAGGGATGAGCCTGTGGTTCGAGTCGAACGTCGGGTGTTCGCCCATTCGCCGAATTCCAAACAATATGGGGCGTTCGTGGGAAATTTGAGCGCCCGTGGCATGGCCCATAATGCACTGCGAGATCACAGTGCCTTGATGGCTGCTGATTGACTGCTCTGCTGTGAGAACCCCATGATTGGCCAGGGTGCCTTTGGGCAATCATGGCTTAGGTGACTAAGTTCACGCCCCACACTATGTAAGGTAAAACTCCACCTCCCCCAGACCCGCAGACTGAAGCCTTTTCGTGATGACAGCTCTTATGTATCTTATGTATCCAAGGGCGGGGCCACCTGGTGATGTAAACAGGTGACCCCGCCCTTGGATCTACAAGAGCTGTCATCGTGAAAAGGCTGCAGTCGGCGGGACGCCTCCTATAGAGGCAGAGTCTTCACTTTTTTTTTTTCGGTCCGTCGGCGCTGTGATTGAAGATGGATTTACATGTGGGACACTTTTTATTTTTTAATAGGAATTGTCAAAAACTGTCTCCTGAAATTTATACTTTTTTTGACACTTTTTTTGGTGAATGGGTAAGGGAACAATGTACCCGATACCCATTCACATAGGGGGACCGGGATCTGGGGGCTTCCAGATTCCGATAAGCCCCCCGCCCACAGACCCCCACAACCACCGGGCAAGGGTTGTGAGAATGTGGGTTCAGGAGGGGGTGCACTCTTTTCCTCGGCCTGCCAGGTTGCGTGCTCGGATAAGGGTCTGGTATGGATTTTGAGGGGGACCCCCACGCCATATTTGTTTAAATTTTGGTGCGGGAGTTTCCCTTAAAATCCCCCATGCCATTTAAAAAAAAAATTGGCATGGGGTTCCCCTTAATATTTATACCAGACCCAAATGGCCTGTTATGGACTGGGGGGGGGGGCATGCCATTTTTTTCAATAATTTTTATCTATATTGCCGGGATCCGACAATACATTACAGCCGCAAGCAGTTTTAAATGACATTATTTTGTTTGGAAATGTCATTTTGCTGTTATGGGAACATGGGAAAGATGCGCTACTTTACAGGCAGACTAAGGACACCCTCAGGCACGATATTTAAAGGAATATTTCATTTTTATTGTTTAACTTTAAGCATTATTAAAATCACTGCTCCTGAAAAAAGGGATGTTTTTCAAACTTTTTTTTGCATTGATACATGTCCCCTGGGGCAGGACCCGGGTTCCCAAACACTTTTTATGGCAATAACTTGTATATACAGTGCCTTGCAAAAGTATTCACCCCCCTTAGCTTTTTACATATTTTCTTACATTACAGCCTTTAGTTCAATGTTTTTTTAATCTGAATTATATGTGATGGATCAGAACACAATAGTCTAACTTGGTGAAGTAAAATTAGAAAAATATATACATAAAACTATTTTTCAGAAATAAAAAAATGATAATTGGCATGTGCGTATGTATTCACCTCCTTTGTTATGAAGCCCATAAAAAGCTCTGGTGCAACCAATTACCTTCAGAAGTCACATAATTAGTGAAATGATGTCCACCTGTGTGCAACCTAAGTGTCACATGATCTGTCATTACATATACACACCTTTTTGAAAGGCCCCAGAGGCTGCAACACCTAAGCAAGAGGCACCACTAACCAAACACTGCCATGAAGACCAAGGAATTCTTCAAACAAGTAAGGGACAATGTTGTTGAGAAGTACAAGTCAGGGTTAGGTTATAAAAAAATATCCAAATCTTTGATGATCCCTAGGAGCACCATCAAATCTATCATAACCAAATGGAAAGAACATGGCACAACAGCAAACCTGCCAAGAGACGGCCGCACACCAAAACTCACGGACTGGGCAAGGAGGGCATTAATCAGAGAGGCAGCACAGAGACCTAAGGTAACCCTGGAGGAGCTGCAGAGTTCCACAGCAGAGACTGGAGTATCTGTACATAGGACCACAATAATCCGTACACTCCACAGAGTTGGGCTTTATGGCAGAGTGGCCACAAGAAAGCCATTACTTTCAGCAAAAAACAAAATGGCATGTTTTGAGTTTGCAAAAGACATGTGGGAGACTCCCAAAATGTATGGAGGAAGGTGCTCTGGTCTGATGAGACTAAAATTATACTTTTTGGCCATCAAAGAAAACGTTATGTCTGGCGCAAAACCAACACATCACATCGCCCAAAGAACACCATCCCCACAGTGAAACATGGTGGTGGCAGCATCATGCTGTGGGGAATTTTTTTCAGCAGTCGCGACTGGGAAACTGGTCAGAGTTGAGGGAAAGATGGATGGTGCTAAATACAGGGATATTCTTGAGCAAAACCTGTAGCACTCTGTGTGATTTTAGGCTAGGATGGAGGTTCACCTTCCAGCAGGACAATGACCCCAAACACACCGCTAAAGCAACACTTGAGTGGTTTAAGGGGAAACATGTAAATGTGTTGGAATGGCCTAGTCAAAGCCAAGACCTCAATCCAATAGAAAATCTGTGGCCAGACTTAAAGATTGCTGTTCACAAGCACAAACCATCCAACTTGAAGGAGCTGGAGCAGTTTTGCAAGCAGGAATGGGCAAAAATCCCAGTGGTAAGATGTGGCAAGCTCATAGAGACTTATCCAAAGCTACTTGAAGCTGTGATAGCCACAAAAGGTGGCTCTACAAAGTATTGACTTTGGGGGGGTGAATAGTTATGCACATTGACTTTTTCTGTTATTTTGTCCTATTTGTTGTTTGCTTCACAATTTAAAAAAAAAAAAAAAACATCTTCAAAGTTGTGGGCATGTTCTGTAAATTAAATGATGCAAATCCTCAAACGAAAAATGCCAAGCGGGGTGAATACTTTTGCAGGCACTGTAAGCCTAAATGAGCACTTTTGGTTTTTCACGTTCGTGTCCCATAGACTTTAATGCCGCGTACACACGATCGGATTTTCCGACAACAAATGTTCGATGGGAGCTTGTTGTCGGAAATTCCGACCGTGTGTAGGCTCCATCGGACATTTTCCATCAGAATTTCCAACAAACAAAATTTGAGATCTGGATCTCAAATTTTCCGACAACAAAATCCGTTGTCAGAAATTCCGATCGTGTGTACACAATTCCGACACACAAAATTCCACGCATGCTCAGAATCAAGCAGAAGAGCATCACTGGCTATTGAACTTAATTTTTCTCGGCTCGTCGTACGTGTTGTACATCACCGCGTTCTTGACGTTCGGAAATTCCGAAAGATTTGTGTGACCGTGTGTATGCAAGACAAGTTTGAGCCAACATCCGTCTGAAAAAAAACATCAATTTTGTTGTCGGAATGTACGATCGTGTGTACGCGGCATGAATGGTGTTCGCGTGTTCCAACTTATTTTTGCCTGTTCGCAAATTCTGGTGCGAACCGAAACGGGGGTTGTTCGGCTCATCCCTAGTAATCATTATTTGAGTTAGTTTGCTAAACTGACACCATAAACTCAGTTCTATTCAATGTTATTTTATACACTGGCGAACTGTCAGGGGTCACAATTGCGACTCAGCCCATGCTCCGGGGGCCCCCTGAGGCCTCCCTTTCCCATTAGGTTTTGGAGCGGTGCAGAAAACTGCAGGCATGTTGCATTTTTCCTGCACCGCTCTGAATTTGAACACCTGCAGCAGGGGGAATCCGTGGACAGGAGGGCGTGATCAGTCTGGTGGGGAGGGCATTTACAAGGTCTGATGCCCTGATATGCTCTCTATGCAGCAGGTAAAGGCCCTTCTTCTCCTCTCCCTTCCGCAGCTTTTAGCTGCTGCATACAGAGCCATTCAGGGAATCAGTACTTGTAAATGCCCCCTCTGCACCAAATACCCCCTCCTGTATGCTATCAGACCCCCCGCTGCACGGCCCCCCTGTGTACTCCCTTTCCCCCAGTGCTGCTGGTACTGATTACTCACTCTGTTAATTCATAACTGAAGCATAGTAAACAGTGCTTCCGTTTATGAATGAACAGGAGCCCCTGTATAGAGCTTCCTATTTATTCATCTTCAGTGCCGCTGAAAGGAAATTAAGAATCTGTGTCCTCAATTCCTCTCTCTTTTTCCAAAAGTAAATCTGGAAGTCAGGGTCCGAGCACTCTGAATTACCTCTTACACATATAAGCCCACCGTTTGTGGAGTGGAGGGGGGGGGGGCTCCAGGTCAACTTTTTTATCAGGGTTCACAAGCTTCAAGCTACAGCTCTGATTTTATGGATATCCTATCTATAGTATATTTTGCATAAATAGAAGGCATATGTATAGTATATTTGTGCATGTTTTATAGACAGTCTGAAGTAAAGAACAAGGTTACCAATGGCTGACACCTAATATAGTATTTATTTTCAGATGATCAGACAATCAGGCATCATGGATTCCCGTAATAAGAAACCTCAGACCACTAAACTTCAGAAATGGAGCCAAACAGTAGAGCTGGAATTAAGTTCAGAAAATCTGTATGAGGTTGAGGCTATAAATGTATAGAAGGACTGAAGAGAATATAGTAGCCAGTGTGATCTGAAGTCCAACCTTGTAATTTCTCAAGGAGAGAAGAAAATTGAAGAGAATATCGACAGCTTGTGTGAACTGACATCTCCCAGCCATGCAACCCCAAGAGAATGGTGAAAAGCTGTGTAAAGTGGAGCCTCTCAGACTCGAAACTCTACAGAATGATACCAATTGTAAGGTGCATGTTGATGCCTTAGACAAACTAGTGCTACCCAGCCTCAAAATAGCTCAGAGTAGTAAACAGTTGGAAGAGAATGTGGATATGGACAACTTGTGTAACCTGGAGGAGAATGTTGATGGCATATATCAACTGGAGCCCTCCAACTCTCTAGGCCCTGAGGAAAAAGAAGAATCTGATGATAGTCTTGATGGCATGTGTGAGCCTATAAATCCCACCTTTATATACCCTGAGGTTAATGAAGAGAATGAGAACAGTCCCAAGCCTCCCAATCTCCCAACCTCATGGCCCATAAGAAGCCTAAAGAAATGGAACATAATCTTGATGGTGTGTGTGAACTGGCTTCTTTCAGTCTTGTATCTCTTCAGAATAATAAAAAAAAAGGGGACAGCTTGTGGTTCCCATAAAACGGAATCTCACAGCATTGTCACTCCTCAGGTGCATAAAGATCTGCTTCAGGTTAAGGAAATTGGAGAGAGAACAGATGAGCTACAAGATGTCTTCCTACAAAAAGATCTAGACTGTAAGACGATTCCTGATAATCAGACCAAGTCTTCAGCCTATGATAAATCTCAATACTTATCTCCTGGCCTTTTATCTACTCTGGAAAACAAAGAGCTTTTGGAAAGCTTGTGTGAGCGGAAGTCTACCAGCAATATAAGCCCTAAGGAGCAGGAAGAGAATAAAAATAATCTTGACGGTATGTGTGACCTGGCATCACCCAACCCTTTATTTACTCAGGATAATAAAGAGAATGTGGACAACTTGTATGATATTATGTTATGTTGTGCGTTTGTGTCAGGAATTTCCTGAATAATTATTATTATTAAGTAATTTTAGACCAGTAGAATTCTTTGGAATAACACAATGATGACTACGGACTGGTTTATGACAATACATTTACATGTATTCAATAAGACACGTATTCACAATAAATAGTTAGATTAGTGGATAGACATAGACACAATAATTCTACATAAAAATAACAAAATATTAATAACACATTATAATATATGTATATCACTATGTATTGAAAAAAACAAAATGATTAAATATTCCCCGTGGACAAAATAACCACATATAACTAACTATCAGACAATAGTCTGTGTTTGACGAAGTCCAACAGTTATTCCCCTGCAGAAGGAATAAGCGTTAAACTACATAAAAATGGTACGCTACTATAGCGCAAAAGCAGAAAATAATTAAAATTGCAGAAACAAAATTAGAATTAAAGAAAAATGTAAATGGTTATTATATTGGGGGAGAGCAATCTAGGTATCATAAGAAATAAATCAATAGGCTTATCAAGCTAAGCAACGAATCAGTAAAATGTCAATGGATTATATTTACCCTTGTAAAACGGCTGCTGGCTTACAATGGTCATTACCATAGTTGTCCGCCTTTCCAAAATGGTGTCTCATTAGGTTGGAGCTGCGTCTTGGCATCCCTGAGGTGTCAGATGATGAAACGTGATGGTGGGTGTATCTCTGATGGATGTCTTTGTTGATGTCCTGATGTTGTGGTTGGATGTATGTGTGTCCTGTGTGATCTCTGTCTCAATGGATCCCTACACTTGTCCTGTATTCAGTTCTGAACAATAAACTCATAAAAATTTTAATAAGCCTGGCCCAGAATGTGAAACTTCTTTTTCATTGGGTCATCCGGTTATCTTTTTCATTGGGTCATCCGGTTAAACATTGACTCGTTGTTTGTTTAGGCATTGCCTCTCTGAGCCACCAGGTGTCATTCTAAGACCAGGAATGTCTGTTCTAATTTAATGTTAAAAAAATAATCTGTTATGAGTGTGTTCACTTTCCCATCATCACAAGCGTAGCCGTGTGATTTTTCTACTATATATATATAGATATATCTATATAGATATATCTATACATATATCTATATCTATAGATATATATATCCAAACACAATAATTTGTATACTTAAAGTGATTGTAAAGGTTTTTTTTTTTTAATAACAAACATATTATACTTAACTGCTCTGTGCAAGGGTTTTGCACCAGAGCAGCCCCGATCCTCCTCTTCTGGGATGCCCCGATGGCGCTCCTGGCTCCTCACCTTCACCGGGTGCCCCCACGGAGAGCTGCTTTCACTTTTCCCTGCGGACACCCGTTCGGGCTTGCTCATGAGTCCCGCTCAGCCCCTGTCCCCCGCTCCCCTGTGTTAGGGCTGGGCTCAGCCCTTCCTTCGCTTAGCTGGCCACTCAGCTGTCGGCTAATTGCCTGCTCCCATCTCTCTCCACGGTTACTCAGCTGTTGTTGATATCCTGCTCGTCAGTCCTGCCTACTTAAGTCGTCCAGTTCAGAGGAGCTCTGCCTTTGCATTGGTCAACATCACAAGAAACATCTCCTGCGTTCCTGTTTAAAGACTGGCTTTGCTGATATCCCTTCTAGCTCCGGAATTCTGCTTGCTGTTCCACTACTTTGATCCCTGGCTTTTGGCTTGGCTGACTATCCGTTCCGGTTACTGAACTTTGGCTATGTTTTGACTACGTTTGTTCTTTTTACTTTTATTATTAAACAGGTGTGATTTAACTGTACTTCTGTCTCGGTCTGCTTTCATGGTTTCTGACAGTAAGCGAAGGCCATGAATTCAGAAGATGCAGTTAATCCACTTGTTGGTAATATTTTTTCCAGATTGGATGAACTGGATCACCACATGGATCAGTTCGCCATGGCATTACAAATGCTCCTGAGTCGCACGGCTCACCTGGAATCTACCACTGTGGCCGCCCCGATACAACCTATGTTGCAGGCCCACCCTACTGCTGCTCCAGTCTCTGTGCAGGCACCCGCCTCGAGTATTACCTCTATAAGGGGTATGTCTGGTTCCACTCCGCTTCTCCAGCAATTTGGGGGTGATCCAGTCCAATGCAGAGGGTTTGGGTTTCTCCACCAGGTTGAAATATACTTTGAGATGCTGCCCCAGGCGTTTTCCATGGACAGAAGCAAAGTAGGTTTCGTGATATCTTGCTTTCTGAGAGAGCCTTGGCCTGGGAAAACCCTCTATGGGAGACGCAAAAACCCGTTGTCTTGAGTTACCCTGAGTTTGTGGCTTCGTTTAAAAGGGTATTTGACGTTCCCGCATGCTCTGCATCTGCTGCCAAGTGCCTCATGTCCATCGTACAGAGTACGAGAACTGTTGCCGACTACGCCATTGAATTCCGTACTCTGGCAGCAGAGGTTGCGTGGAACAAAAAGGCCCTTGTGGCTGCTTTTTCTCATGGTCTCTCGGATACCATCAAGGATGAGATAGCAGCCCCGGATATACCCACTGAGCTGGAGAAGTTGATCAAGTTTGCCATCCTCATTGACTCCAGACTCAGAGAGATACTCTCTTTTAAGGAGCGCTTGCGGAAGCCTTCTGTACGCTTGTCTCCGAGCTTTGCAGTCCCACTCGTGCCGCCCTCACCTCCCATACCTCCTGATAACGAGTCGGGCAGTGAAGGTGAACAGTGAACAGTGAACCCATGCACTTGGGCTTCACGTGTCTCTCTGCGGATGAGAGAACCTTTAGGAGGAGGGAGAGATTGTGCCTTTATTGTGGCCAGGCAGGTCACTTTTTGAAGTCTTGTCCTACCCGTCCAGGGAACGCCCGAACCTTGAGGTCCTGTCACGGACAGACCTTAGGTGGCGTTGTTTCATCCCCAGTTATCCAGAAGGATAAGCCCCTGGTTTCTGTCACCCTGTCTTGGACTGAGTCGTCCGTCGAGATACAGGCTCTAATCGACTCTGGGGCTGCAGGCCTGTTCATTGATGCTGCCTTTGTATCAAAGCACTCGATTCCGCTGCAGCTGCGTGACACTCCACTTGCCATTGAGGCTCTTGACAGGAGATCTCTACAGCCTGCCCATGTGACTCATGAGACAGTTCCGTTGTCCATGGCCGTAGGGGCTCTTCACCATGAAATAATCCAATTCCAAGTTATCTCCTCACCTAAGTTTCCGCTGGTTATTGGTTATCCTTTGTTACAGAGGCACAACCCCTCTCTTGATTGGCTCCGTGCTGAGGTTCTCTCCTAGTCACCACAATGCAGTGAGACATGCTTCCAGAAGGTAGCCAAGGTTCTGTGTACCTCTTCACTCACCTCCCTACCGGAGGACTACTGCTATTTTAGCGATATCTTTGACAAAGGTCAAGCCGGTAGTTTGCCTCCACACCGGCCGTATGATTGCACAATTAACCTTCAACCTGGTGCCATACCCCCACATGGCCGGGTTTACCCTTTGTCGGTCTTGGAGAATAAGGCCATGGAGGAGTATGTTGCAGACACACTTTCTCAAGGTTTGATGTGCAAATCCTCATCTCCTGCTGGTGCTGGTTTCTTCTTTGTGAAGAAGAAGAGTGGTGAACTGAGACCTTGTATTGATTATAGGGGTCTCAAAGTTTCACGATTAAGAATGCCTATGCGATTCCGTTGAGTTATTTGACTGCCTCAAGGGAGCAACGTTTTTCACGAAGCTTGATTTGAGAGGGGCATACAATCTTGTGAGGATGAAGGAGGGCGACAAGTGGAAAACTGCGTTTAATGCCATAATAGGCCATTATGAGTACCTCCTAATGCCTTTTGGCCTTTGTAATGCCCCGGCAGTTTTTCAGGAATTCATTAATGTCCTCTGAGATTTGCTGTAGGTATGTGTGATGATTTATCTCGATGATATCCTCATATTTTCCAAGTCCCTGGAGAGCCACCACACAGATATCTGTCATGTGCTTCAGAAACTATGAAAGAACAATCTCTATTGTTAACTGGGGAAGTGCGAGTTCCATCGTGAACAGGTTAAATTCCTGTCATTTCCACTGCTGGTTTTTCGATGGACCCAGAGAAACTTTCGGCAGTCCTACAGTGGCCCTGACCCGTGGGTTTACGTCCTCTCCAGCGTTTCCTGGGCTTTGCCAACTATTATTGGAAGTTTATTCGTAACTTCTCGTCTCTGGTCAAGCCCCTGACTGATATGACCAGAAAGGACGGTAACCCACAGAGTTGGTCTCCGGAGTCCATTAAGGCCTTTGAGAGTCCCAAGGCTGCCTTTGTTTCTGCTCCTGTGTTGGCACATCCTGATCCTACATTACTCTTTATCCTTGAGGTTGATGCTTCTGAGACTGGTGTTGGCGCCCTTCTGTCTCAACGTCCTACCTCTGAGAACGCTATGCATCCTTGTGGCTACTTTACCAAGAAACTGTCACCTGCGGAGTGCAATTACGAGATTGGTGACAGAGAGCTGTTAGCGATCATTTTATCCCTGAAAGAATGGAGACATCTCCTCGAAGATACCACTGTGCCGGTTCTCATTCTTACTGACCAAAAGAATCTCACATTCCTGTCTGAGGCTAAACACCTCTCTCCTAGAAGGGAGCGATGGGCACTTGTTAAGTTTCAATTACATTGTCTTATTCTTACCCAGTACTAAGAATGTAAGGGCTGACGCCTTATCACGACAATTTTCCTCCACTTCCAAGTTGGAGTCGGTTCCGGTTCCTGTGATTCCTTCTGATCGTATTCTGGCTACGGTTCGCACCAGTCTCACTTCTCCTTTGGGTGACAAAATTCTTGCTGCTCAGGTCCATGCTCCTCCTGAGAAACCTTGTGACCGCTGCTTTGTCCCAGAGAGTCTCCATACTGCCGTGCTCCAGACTTACCATTTTCCCAAGGCAGCTGGCCACCCTGGGAAGAATCAACTTGTTTGGGCCATTTCCCAACAATTCTGGTGGCCTAGTCTACGTGCTGATGTAACTGCCTTCATAGTTGCCTGTTCTGTGTGTGCTCATAGTAAGACTGCACGACACCTTCCAGTGGGCCTCCTACAACCCATACCCAATAGAGAGAGGCCCTGGACCCACCTGTCTATGGATTTCATTGTGGAGTTACCCAACTCCCAGGGCAACACAGTTATCCCTATGGTGGTTGACCGGTTCTCAAAGATGTGTCATTGTATTCCACTTAAGAAGTTGTCCACTTCTAAGGAACTGGCTTCCATTTTTACTCTGGAGATCTTTCGCTTATATGGACTACCCAAGGTGATTGCCTCGAACAGGGGTAGTCAGTTTGTGTCCCGGTTCTGGCGAGCCTTTTGTGTACAGTTGAGAATTCAGCTTGCTTTTTCCTCTGCGTATCATCCGCAGTCTAATGGGGCCGCTGAACGAGACAATCAGCCCTTGGAGCAATTCCTACGTTGTTATATTTCTGACCATCATAACAACTGGTCAGACCTATTACCGTGGGCAGAGTTTGCTCACAACAGTGCCTTGAATTCTGCTTCCCGATTGTCCCCATTTATGGCGAATTATGGTTTCCAACCCTCCATGTTGACTGAGTCATTTGTTCCGAGTATTCCTTCGTTAGAGGAGCATCTCCGTGGTCTTCGTTCCACTTGGGCACAAGTCCAGGAGGCTTTGCGTCATGCTAATGATAGATACAGACTCCATGTTGACCACAGACGCCTGTGCCTTCCTACCAGGTTGGGGACAGGGTCTGGCTGTCATCTCGCAATCTCCGATGTCGTGTTCCCTCACTGAAGTACGCACCTCAGTTTATTGGGCCTTTCCGTATTCTTTGCAGGATTAACCCAGTGGCTTACGCATTAGACCTTCCTTCTACTATGCGTATTTCGAATGTATTTCATGCCTCCTTATTAAAACCTTTGGTCTGCAACCGCTTTACCACCTCGGTGCCACATCCTCACCCTGTACAGGTTGAGAACCATGAGGACTATGAGGTACAGGCTATTGTTGACTCCCGTAGGTTCCGTGGGCGCATACAGTACCTGGTGCATTGGAAAGGGTACGGTCCGGTGGAACGCTCTTGGGTCTCGTCCTTAGATGTACATGCTCCTGTCCTCCTCCGTGATTTCCATAGACGTTTTCCCCTCAAGCCTGGTGGTCCTCTAAGGGGGAGGGGTCGTTGAGGAGGGGGTACTGTCAGAGCTGGGCTCAGCCCTTCCTTCTCTGCTTGCTGTTCCACTACTTTGATCCCTGACTTCTGGCTTGGCTGACTATCTGTTCGTGTTACTGAACTTTGACTATGTTTTGACTATGTTTGTTCTTTTAATATTAAACAAGTGCGATTTAACTGTACTTCTGTCTCGGTCTGATTTCATGGTTTCTGACACCGTGTTACTGGATTTGATTGACAGCAGCGAGAGCCAATGGCTCCTGCTGCTATCAATCTATCCAATGAGAACGGAGACAGCGGTTGGAGCCACTGGGCTTATGCACATCGCTGGAACGGATCAGCTCAGGTAAGAAAAAGGGGGGCTCTGGGGGCAGCTGCAGCACAGAAAGTTTTTCACTTTAATGCATAGAATGCATTAAGGTGAAAAACCTGGAGACTTCACAATCCCTTTAAACTTTTTCTACATGTAGGATAATTCTAATCAGATTAATACATCACTGCATAATGAGATTATTACTACACCAGCAGACGATAAGGTTTTGACTAAATTTTGGAAGATATGATATTTGAGGTCATAGTCACATAATATACTCTTATGTATGTGGAAATGGTGCGGTTCCTATTAGAATATTCTCATCAATACTTGAAAAAACTCCATAGTTCCATCTTAGCATATTATGAACTATAGAGGTTGCATACCGATAAACATGCTACGTTGTAGAGTGTCCACAAATTTGAAATGATGTCTTGATTTATATATGTCTCTTTTATATACAACTTTCTCCTGCTGTCTTTCAGCTAGGGAGATATTCTAGATAGAATTTCAGGTATTAAACTGGCCAGAGTATGTTGACTTTTCTTTACGTCTATGTTGGAGGTCCTTCAGTTTTGTAAGCATAGACCAAAGTTCATCATTTTATTCTGTTTGGACACTATGTATTCTGCCTTGGAAGGTTAGTTGATGTTTATTGGTTTCAAGGCTTATTACACAAGTCTTATTTGGAAATAATATAAACAGATTTTTCTAGGCTCCAGACGGGAAAGAAAGTACACACACAATGTTTTAATAACCAGTTCTGCAAACACTTCCTTTGCAAATACAGAGTGTCTTAGTTTGAAAAACTTGTCATGACTTGCAGCCTGAAGTTGACCCTTTATCTCTGGGGCCTATACAGTCTTAAACATCCATTTTTCCAAAATTGAAATGATGAAAACATATTTATTTCTTCACAAAGGTTCTGACAGTGAAATTGAGTTTTCCAGTGCTGTAATGCTTCAGGATTGTAAAGAGTTGGAAGAGAATGTTGACAGCCTGTGTAAACTGGAGCACTCCAAGCCCACAGCTTCTAAGGAGAACAAAGGAACTGAAGATCATCTTGATGGCGCATGTGCATTGCCTTACCATAGTCTCATGTACCCCCAAGATAAAAAAAAGAACGTGGACAACTTGAGTGACCTGGTACCTCCCAGCCCTGTGGCCCCTAAAGAGCAAATAGAATCTGAAGATAATCTTGATGGTATGTGCAAATTGTCATCTCTCAGCCTCACATCCTTTCAGGATAATAAAATAAATGTGGACAGTTTGTGTGAAATAGATACTTCCAGCCTAATGGGCCCCAAGAAAAATGAAGTGAATAAAGATCATCTTGATGGTGTGTGTAATCTGGCACCTCTCAACCTTGTATCTCCTCAGGATAGTAAATCAAATGTTGACACCTTGTGCAAACCAGATTCTTCCAACCCTGTAGAGAATAAAGAAACTCAAGATCACCTTGATGGTGTGTGTAAACCAAATTTCCCCAGCCTCATATACCCACAAGATGAAAAAGGGAATATGGAAAACTTGTGTGACCTGGAACTTTCCAGCCTTGTGGCCGCTAAAAAGAAAAAAGAAACTGAAAATAATCTCGATGGTGTGTGTGATCTGGCATCTCTCAACCTTATAAGTACTCAGAATATTAAAAAGGATGCGGACAACTTGTCTAAACCGGATTCTTCCAGTTTTGTTACATCTCAGGATTGTAAAGAGTTGCAAGAAAATGTTGACAGCTTATGTGAACTGGAGCCTTCTACCCCTTTAGAGAATAAAGAAACTGAAGATCATCCTGATGGCACGTATAAACCAACTTCCCCAAGCTTTTTATACTCTCAGGATGAAAATGTGCATGTGGACACCTTGTGTGACCTGGTATCTTCCACTCTTTTGGCCACCGAAGAGCAAAAAGAAACTGAAGATAATCTTGATGGCGTGAGTGAATTGACATTTTTGAGCCTCACATCTCCTCAGAATAATAATATAAATCTGGGCAACTTGTGTGAAATGGATACTTACAGCCTCATGGGCTTCAAGGAGCATAAAATGAAAAACGATACTCTTGAAAGTATGTGTGATCTAGCAATTCTCAACCTTGTAACTCCTCAGGATATTAAGGAGAATGTGGACAACTTGTGTGCGCTGGAGTCTTCCAGTCTTGAAGCCCCTGAGGACAATAAAGAAACTGTTTACACATGTCATCACAATGATCTTCAGACTACTCCTGACCTCCTAAACCCTCAGGAGAAAAAAGGGGATGTGGACAACTTGTATCATCTGGTACCTTCCAGTCTCGTGGCCACTAAAAAGCAAAAAGAAACAGAAGATAATCTTGATGGTGTGTGTGATCTGGCATCTCTCAAGCTTATAAGTACTCAGGATATAAAAGAGGATGTGGACAACTTGTGTGAACCAGATTATTCCCGTCTTGTAACATCTCAGGATTGTAAAGAGAATGTTGACAGTTTTTGTAAACTGGTATCCTCCAATCTTTTGGCCCCTGAAGAGCAAAAAGAAACTGAAGATAATCTTGATGTCGTGAGTGAATTGGCATTCCTGAGTCTCACATCCCCTCAGGATAATAATATGAATCTGGACAGCTTGTTTGAAATGGAAATTTCCAGCCTAGTGGGCCTCAAGGAGCATGAAGTTAATAAAGATATTCTTAAATGTGTGTGTGATCAGGCATTTCTCAACCTTGTAACTCCCCAGGATATTAAGGAGATTGTGGACAACTTGTACGCCCCAGACTCTTCCAGTCTTATAGCCCTTGAGGACAATAAAGAAACCAAAGATCATCGTGATGGCATGTGTAAACAAATTACTCCTAAACCTGTATACCCTCACTATGATAAAGAGAATGTGGACAGCTTGTGTGACCTGAAGTCTTCCAGCCTTGTAACTCCTAAGGATCATAAAGAAACTGAAGATAAGCTTGATCATGTATGTGAACTAGCCAATGAGGTTCAACTGAGACGTGATTATTGCTAATTGCTTCTCGGCCTTTTGGCTAAGATCAAGTGTAGTATCTGTTCTTATCAGTTTCCAGGAGGTGGCGCTTGCTTCCGTCCCTGATCTATGGCGAAATAGAGACGGGATTGCGGTTGCTATGCAAAGCCTGCTGGAGTGAAGGTGACCTGGAGCGGTTTGTAGCCGAAAGGGAAGCCTTCTGATGGGGATGGAGAACCACGGGGTCCGATCCGGAGGGTCGGGACCCTGGCCTTCTGGCCTGAATTGGGGCAGATCTAGCTCCGGACAGTTATTCAGGAGAGAACGCTTACTTCCCTCTTAAGGCGGAGGGTAGTGGTTAGTACTTCCCGAACGTAATTAGGAGGGAGTGATGGGAGCGACGGCAGAGCCTGATAAAGGACTCTTTCCGGCTTCCTGATCTCCATATCCTTTCTGCCTGTGGTTGGGTCTGCTGTGGTCTGGGCTGTGGGGGGGTCAGGGCTTTTTCGAAAAGCCAGTGGTGAATGTGCCCCTGAAGTGGCAGTTCAGGGGTGCCGTATAGTCACGGTGTGTAAGCACTTGATTTTATGGCACCATGGTCACTTCACCACAACACATGTTTTTCGCACCTGCCTCTTGGGCCGGGCCTTTTGGCCAGGACCAGGGGAAATTTTTATGCCTGGCCGGAGGGCCGGCCATTGTATAGCACAATGGCCACTTTCACTCTCCCATCTCACTATCTTCCCCACTCTTTCTTTTACCCCTGTTTGTCACCTTTTTGTATTTTTTTGGTTGTCTTGTATACACGTTTGTCACTGTGTGGCGAGTAGGGTGTGGGTCCTCGGGCCTACTCTGAAAGTCTTGGGAGGAGGTGGACATAGGCCTTTTGGCTTGGTTCGCCCTCTCCTTTGAGGGGTCTCTCTTCGGGAGAGCCCCACTGTACTTGGGTTGGTCTGCTTCGGCAGTCCTTCCAGTTGTGGGGGTCCGCCTGGTTTCGGCCAGATGGACCCTTTGTCTGAGTACCTCAGTCCCTGTCTGGAGCCTAACGCCCCGGGGGATCAGGGTAAGGTCCTTCCCTAGTGGAGGACTCTGTACACCCGTTGCACGTTTTTGTGTTTCACTCTCTATGTGTGGGCACTTTTTTTTTGGCACCGGGTGGAAGTTTTTGAGGTGTGTTTTGCACGCCACTGGCTTTTTGATAGAGTGTGAACTGATATCTGCCAGCTTTGTATCTCCTGTGGATAATAAAGAGAATAAAGACCACATGTATGAACTGGAGCATTCCAGCTTTATAACATCTCAGGATTGTAAAGATTTGGAAGAGAATGTTGACCGTATGTATGAGATTGAGCTGGAACCTCCCATTTTTATGGCCCCTAAGGAGCGTAAAGAAACTGAAGATAATCTTAATGTCTTTCTCCAAATGAGAGAACCAAACTGTAGGAAGATTCTTGATGATCAAACCAAGCCTTCAGCCTATGATACATTTTAGGACTTGGATGGTAAGTTGCCTTTCTGCTCTGACTGTAATTAAAATTGTCATAATAATATTTTCCCTAATCTATAAGGAATTTCAGTTAAAAAGTAGGTAAATTAACTAGTTAAAATGGGAATCAAGTATTTAAAAACTGAAAGACTTAAAGGTTTACTTGCTTTTGTGTTGTCCTGACAGCCGTGGCTGTTACGTTTGTCTCTCACTTCTCAAACCCTTTCACTAGCTCTGGAAATATACAAATTGGTTAAAGAGGTGTTCTGCCCCCCCCCCCCCCCCCCTCCAAAAATTAAAAGTCAGCACCTACAAATACTGTAGCTGCTGACTTTTAATAATAGGACACTTACCTATCCAGGGTTCCAGCGATGTCGGCACCCCAGCTGATTTTCGGATCGGCTGTTGGGTGCTGCCGCCATGATTCCTGGTAAGGTAAACCGGCTGTGAAGCCCCTACTGCACATACACGAAGCACCCTGCACTTTCTAACTGGCCCGGCGGTGGAGGAAGGAGGTGGGGGCCGAGCTTCCGAGGGACGGCACCGTGGCGCTATTTCCCGGAAGTGGGAAACGGGTACCTGTTTTTGACCTCCCCCTGAAAGGTGCCAAATGTGGCACTGGAGGGGGGGGAGACAGATAAACGGAAGTTCCACTTTAAGTACTTCTGTTGTCATCAAGATATTTGTACAGCCAACCACAAGATTCAAATGTGTACCGTTCATAACATTTACATTTGTGGGAAGCCCCCCCTTTAGAAAATAAATATGTAATTATAAGATGCCCCCATGGCCTGTAATGCCCTGCCTAATCTGTAAAGTCTTTTTGCTTTTGCATTTTGCTTCTGCAGCGTTTTGTGTTCCAAACTGGTAAAATAATCCCACTCTAGCCGCACCTACTGGCAGCAAAGTGGTACAGCTCTCTTTAAAGCTACACTGCAGTTTACAACATGCTGGTTACAGGCTGGTTCCTGCCGAAATTACACCTGTGGTGGGCTATAGCTCAATGAGATGGACTGCATCTGATGTAAGCATGCATTATCAAAATCTATTAAAGAGGAACTTTAGCAGGGAATGCTCAATCAAAAATCAACACCTACAAATATTATAGCTGCTGACTTTTAAGAAACAGATACTTACCAGCAACTGAAATTCAGCACTGTTTTCCATGCTTTGCCCAGGGCCTCTTTGTGCCACCATCTTGGATTTGGGAGCAGAAATGAAAGCAGGTAAGGGTAATTTTTTGGTGAAAGTCCACTATAATGCACACGATGGCCCAAGTGACTATATCGAAAGCAAACCTCTATACATTTTACAATTGAGAGATGAGCAATATCCTCTGTTTTAGAATGAATAGCTTCCCCTTAGCTCAAACATTGTTATGGGAATTTTCCAAAGCATGTCCTTTACTTTGTGTAGTTAAAGTGGACCTTCACACTAAAATTAACCTTACCTGCTTTCATGTCTGCTCCCAAATCCAAGATGGTGGCACAAAGGAGCAGAGGCCCTGGGCAAATCAGCTGCATAGAAAACAGTGCTGAATTCCAGGGGCTGATAAGTATCTGTTTCGTATCTGTTTCTTATTAGTATTAGTATTTGTAGGTGCTGATGTTTGATTTTCCCATTCCCTGCTCAAGTTCCTCTTAACTCCACTTCTATAGGACTAATTAGAAGATTTTGTGAGCATAGATATCAAAGACAACAACCCTTTCCTTGTGCTGCTCCACTTCTATAGGACTAATTAGAAGATTTTGTGAGCATAGATATCAAAGACAACAACCCTTTCCTTGTGCTGTCTCAAGCTATGCAAAATACCATTCATTTTGAGACTATATAAGATGCCTCAAGAGACATCCCCATACCCTAGAAAAATATGCAAAAGCGACTAAAGGATATGTATTTAATTTATACATATTTTTGTAGCCCCCTGGTACTAAACTGTGGCTATAATGTAAATTTAGTTTTTGGCTGGGCTGTAGACAGCTCAGACTGATTGTACATTGGGTTGTGCATTTCTCACTGTCGCCAGTAGGTGTGACTGGTACCACAGGTCAGGATGAGATAGAACAACTAGGCTGAGTTATGAATATTTATTCCTGTCCCAGCCAGCCCAGTAGGAGGTTCTTGGCCAGTGCTGCATCCTGGGAAAGGATATATATTTGGGTGGGGCCATGTGCTCGCTCTCTCTTACCTCAGGCCCTCCCGGCTTGAGGATGTGCTGCTGAAGTGATAATCCGGAGGTGGTCCTTAGGCTGTCTTGTCCGGCGTGAAAGTAGCCAAGCCAAATAGAGAAGATCCAGGGGGATCCTTGCTGGAGAGAACCAGGATGAAGGCTGGTCTCTCAGGAGCATCTGTTGACTCATTTGGAGGATGCACCTACATCTAAAACCTGCTTACAGTGTTGCCGGGTCAGCTTAAAGTTTCTGACACTGTAAAGTTGGATCCTGTTCTACAATCTGAAATGTGTTTGCAGTAGGTTCTGGTACTGTGAAGCTGTACTTTTTCTGGAACCAAGGAGTCTGTAAGTGATCTGCTACAGGTATCCGAGACTCCTAATCCTCTCTCCTACTACCTTGTTTCAAGTTCAACAATAAAGCTTTGAAAAGATCAAAAGTGATTGGCGCCCAATTTCTATTCAAAACTCCCCATTCTAGCCATGGGATAAATGCTAGCTTGCCCCCTACCTCTGGAGGTGTTATCCTGCCCCTAGAAGACCCGAGGGGGGCGCTACATTTCATATGTACATACGTATTTAAAATAATTCCTGCTAACATTTTCCTGCTATTTGTAGACTAGTGCAAGATGCTCAATAGTTTTTGAAAAGTGTATCTAAAGCAAAAACAAAAATGTCTTATAGAGCAACTCATTTTATAAATGTGGTAGTTTTCATAGTTTTCACTTTTCAGGAAGTACAGAAAATACCTATCGTTTGTGCTAGAAATGTTGTATCCTTGTAACTTTATATGAGAAAAAAAAAAGCACAAAAAATATTTATTTTTCATGTGTAAACTACTAATCCCACCAAACCACCATGTAATAAAGATGAACAAAGGCATAATCGCCAAATCCTGGTGTTGCAGCAAGTGCAAAGTGTAAACTCAGTGTGGGTGATCAAGTAAATAAATAAATATAATTGCTAGTGTCCAAAGGATAATATAGTGTCCAAAAAATATGTGCAACCAAAGACAAATCTTATCAATGGTGCACAGAAGAAAGTGCTCAAATACAGCAATAAAATGACAGTGGGGTGGTGATATGCAGACAAAACACTCTGTGTCCTCTTCGTGCAGCATGCGCTAGTGTAGGTAATGGCCCCTTACCTAGTGGTGCTAGGTCAACAGCATGTAAGTTGTTTTAATCACAAGGTCCTGGGTCTCTACTGCGTCTCTGTATCCACGCTTGTCGACTCTGCAGGATCCTATTGGAGGCTGGATGTATCTAGCTATGGTCCTAGTTGGGGTCCTGGGACAGTGCGGCTCCTAGCTCCTCCTCCACATCTCATCTCAAATGTATATAAAATATAGGACAAGGTACCCAGATAGTGAAGTATGTTTTCATGGGGGTCACTTTATTCATATACACATATATACAGAGTACTCACATTAAGCAGTTTGTAAACATAGCGTTGTATCCTACGAGCAGCGAGCTCGTAATGCTTTCAGCAGAGAAAGAAACAAGCCTATTCCGTCCCTACGCGTGACATCACCGATCACGTGACTGAAGAAGTCACGTGATCGGTGACGTCACGCGTAGGGACGGAATAGGCTTGTTTCTTTCTCTGCTGAAAGCATTACGAGCTCGCTGCTCGTAGGATACAACGCTGTGTTTACAAACTGCTTAATGTGAGTACTCTGTATATATGTGTATATGAATAAAGTGACCCCCATGAAAACATACTTCACTATCTGGGTACCTTGTCCTATATTTTATATACATTTGAGATGAGATGTGGAGGAGGAGCTAGGAGCCGCACTGTCCCAGGACCCCAACTAGGACCATAGCTAGATACATCCAGCCTCCAATAGGATCCTGCAGAGTCGACAAGCGTGGATACAGAGACGCAGTAGAGACCCAGGACCTTGTGATTAAAACAACTTACATGCGGTTGACCTAGCACCACTAGGTAAGGGGCCATTACCTACACTAGCGCATGCTGCACGAAGAGGACACAGAGTGTTTTGTCTGCATATCACCACCCCACTGTCATTTTATTGCTGTATTTGAGCACTTTCTTCTGTGCACCATTGATAAGATTTGTCTTTGGTTGCACATATTTTTTGGACACTATATTATCCTTTGGACACTAGCAATTATATTTATTTATTTACTTGATCACCCACACTGAGTTTACACTTTGCACTTGCTGCAACACCAGGATTTGGCGATTATGCCTTTCTTGTTTCTTCACTTGATGTATTGATTTCTGGTAATACTATTGATCCATCCATGCACTTTATTATACTTATCAGTCTGTATTATTTTATTTTATTTAAGGCACGAGAGCACTAGCACTTTGATATATTTTTATGATTTTAGACATATGTTTTATTGCTTATATTTATATTTATCACTTTTTCGGATCAACATATATTTATTGCTTATATTTATATTTATCACCTTTCTGGATCAACATATATTCAAACCACTTGCCCCTATTTTTAGTTATCATACCAACTCATGCGTTTTAAACACTTCTGCTCATGCGATTTTTTATGTATATGTATTCCATTTCACTGAGGCCTCTTGTTTTACAACTACAAGATACTATTAATGAGTACAAACCCGCTGGTTAGCGCAGCACCCCCCCCCCCCTCTTTTTTATTTAATTCGTTTCGGGCTTTTGTCTGGGCCCTTGCTTTGGTGCATGCAGCTGTCCAGTTGCATATGTTTTATACAGCCTCTGAATTTTAGTTTGAATTTTGTACGATTACTACACTTTTTTCCAATTTGGTAGCGCAGGAATAGCTCCCGTCTTTTATAAAGATGAACAAAGGCAGACATGTTTGAAGTCCTTCCCGTCTGACTCCCTTAGCTGTCCCCATAGATACGATGGAGAAAAGGCATGGAAATGTAGGGGCAGGAAGTGTGTTATTTGTAGGATTACCAGGTGAAAATAATAGGAAGTAATAGGTACTCTACCCTCTCTTCCCTCCCCGGTATGTCTTCAGATACCGCTCCAGCTTATTTCTCTCTGCTCTATGGTATGTGTTCAATTTCTGCTCTGGCTTCTTTTCTTTCTCCTTGTCAGTATGTGCTTAGTTACTGCTTTGGCTTTGGTCTCTTTCCTCTCCAGTATGTGATCAGTTCCTACTCTGACTCTTCTCTCTTTGCTCTCCAAAATGTGTTCAGTTCCTGCTCTGCCTCTTCTCTCTTCCCTCTCCAGTATGTGTTCAGTTCCTGCTCTGTCTCCTCTTTCTTCTCCACTATGTGTTCAGTTCCTACTCTGACTCTTCTCTCTTTCCTCTCCGGTATGTGTTCAGTTCCTGCTCTGCCTCCTCTTTCTTCTCCACTATGTGTTCAGTTCCTGCTCTGCCTCCTCTCTCTTTCCTCTCCAGTATGTGTTCAGTTCCTGCTCTGCCTCTTCTCTCTTTCCTCTCCAGTATGTGTTCAGTTCCTGCTCTGCCTCCTCTCTCTTCCCTCTCCAGTATGTGTTCAGTTCCTGCTCTTCCTCTTCTCTCTTTCCTCTCCAGTATTTGTTCAGTTCCTGCTCTGCCTTTTCTCTCTTTCTTCTCCAGTATGTGTCCAGTTCCTGCTCTGCCTCTTCTCTCTTTCCTCTCCGGTATGTGTTCAGTTCCTGCTCTGCCTTTTCTCTCTTTCTTCTCCAGTATGTGTTCAGTTCCTGCTCTGCCTCTTCTCTCTTTCCTCTCCGGTATGTGTTCAGTTCCTGCTCTGCCTCTTCTTTCTTTCCTCTCCAGTATGTGTTCAGTTCCTGCTCTGTCTCTTCTCTCTTTCCTCTCCAGTATGTGTTCAGTTCCTGCTCTGCCTCTTCTCCCTTTCCTCTCCAGTATGTGTTCAGTTCCTGCTCTGCCTCCTCTCTCTTTCCTCTCCGGTATGTGTTCAGTTCCTGCACTTCCTCTTCTCTCTTTTCTCTCCGGTATGTGTTCAGTTCCTGCACTTCCTCTTCTCTCTTTCCTCTCCAGTATGTGTTCAGTTCCTGCTCTGCCTCTTCTCTCTTTCCTCTCCAGTATGTGTTCAGTTCCTGCTCTGCCTCTTCTCTCTTTCCTCTCCAGTATGTGTTCAGTTCCTGCTCTGCCTCCTCTCTCTTTCCTCTCCAGTATGTGTTCAGTTCCTGCTCTGCCTTTTCTCTCTTTCCTCTCCAGTATGTGTTCAGTTCCTGCACTTCCTCTTCTCTCTTTTCTCTCCGGTATGTGTTCAATTCCTGCTCTGCCTCTTTTCTCTTTCATCTCCAGTATGTGTTCAGTTCCTGCTCTGCCTCTTCTTTCTTTCCTCTCCAGTATGTGTTCAATTCCTGCTCTGCCTCTCCTCTCTTTCTCCTCTCTTTCCTCTCCAGTATGTGTTCAGTTCCTGCTCTGCCTCTCCTCTCTTTCCTCTCCAGTATTTGTTCAGTTCCTGCTCTGCCTCTTTCTTTCTTTCCTTCCGTTCAGTTACTGCTCTATTTCCTCTCTCTTTCCTCTCCAGTATGTGTTCAGTTCGTGCTCTGCCTCTTCTTTCTTTCCTCTCCAGTATGTGTTCAGTTCCTGCTCTGCCTCTCCTCTCTTTCTCCTCTCTTTCCTCTCCAGTATGTGTTCAGTTCCTGCTCTGCCTTTTCTCTCTTTCCTCTCCAGTATGTGTTCAGTTTCTGCTCTGCCTCCTCTCTCTTTCCTCTCTGGTATGTGTTCAGTTCCTGCTCTTCCTCTTCTCTCTTTCCTCTCTAGTATGTGTTCAGTTCCTGCTCTGCCTCTCCTCTCTTTCCTCTCCAGTATGTGTTCAGTTCCTGCTCTGCCTCTTTCTTTCTTTCCGTTCAGTTACTGCTCTATTTCCTCTCTCTTTCCTCTCCAGTATGTGTTCAGTTACTGCTCTGCCTTTTCTCTCTTTCCTCTCCAGTATGTGTTCATTTCCTGCTCTGCCTCTTCTTTCTTTCCTCTCCAGTATGTGTTCAGTTCCTGCTCTGCCTCTCCTCTCTTTCTCCTCTCTTTCCTCTCCAGTATGTGTTCAGTTCCTGCTCTGTCTCCTCTCTTTCCTCTCCAGTATGTGTTCAGTTCCTGCTCTGCCTCTTCCCTCTTTCCTCTCCAGTATGTGTTCAGTTCCTGCTCTGCCTCCTCTCTCTTCCCTCTCCAGTATGTGTTCAGTTCCTGCTCTGCCTCTTCTCTCTTTCCTCTCCAGTATGTGTTCGGTTCCTGCTCTGCCTCTTCTCTCTTTCCTCTCCGGTATGTGTTCAGTTCCTGCTCTGCCTCTTCTCTCTTTCTGTTCAATTTCTGCTCTGCTTCTCCTCTCTTTCCTCTTCGGTATGTGTTCAGTTCCTGCTCTGCCTCCTCTTTCTTTCCTCTCCAGTATGTGTTCAGTTCCTGCTCTGCCTCTTCTCTCTTTCTGTTCAGTTTCTGCTCTGCCTCTCCTCTCTTTCCTCTCTGGTATGTGTTCATTTCCTGCTCTGCCTCTTCTTTCTTTCCATTCAGTTGCTGCTCTGCCTCTTCTCTATTTCCTCTCCAGTATGTGTTCAGTTCCTGCTCTGCCTCCTCTCTCTTTCCTCTCCAGTATGTGTCCAGTTCCTGCTCTGCCTCCTCTCTCTTTCCTCTCTGTTATGTGTTCAGTTCCTGCTCTGCCTCTTCTCTCTTTCCTCTCTGTTATGTGTTCAGTTCCTGCTCTGTCTCTTCTCTCTTTCCTCTCCAGTATGTGTTCAGTTCCTGCTCTGCCTTCACTCTCTTTCCTCTCTTGCATGTGTTCAGTTTCAATGTAGAAACATATTATAAAATTAAACATGTATTTTCTTGCAGAACTATACATCAGAAAAACGACTTTTCATCAGCTTGCAAGAAGAATGAGCATGGAACCTCACCTGACTCTGGGGGATATTTTGAGTATTGGCTTAGAGAATGTGCATAACAAACCACCAATAATTGTAGAGGAACCTCCCTGGGATTACTTAAGGAAACTCATGTTGAGGAATCTCATGGCTTTAAACGGGACTGCAAGAGACTTTCTTGATGTATATGATAACGGTGATGATGTTAATGAACTGGTTCAAGGTAATAATTCATCTGCCTCTATTCACCCCCTGGATGTCTTGTGTTCCCTCCTGCATTGCTCAGACAGTTTTCTCCAACAAGAGATTGTAACCAAATTGTCCATGTGTCAGTTTGCCGTCCCTCTGCTGCTCCCTTCTGGTGATGGATCACACTGCACCCTCATGCTTTGGGCAATGAGAGGCATAGTGAAGAAGTGGAGACCTCAGTCATTAGCAGACAGTAAAGGGTTCAGAGAAGAAAATGTGGTGAATACTTCCATGCCAATCTTCTCTTATGTTAGATTGGGAAAAAACAAATTATCCAAATCTAAAATCCTGAACCAAATTCTTAATCCATCTCAGCAACATAATAACTTCTTCATTCACCATGATATGAATGGAGGAAACATTAAAAGAAAAATATCTAACGGACTGGTAGAAATGTTCTGGTATTTTCCCTGTGGTAAGTCTGATGTTTTCCCAGAACCCATTGCAGTGACCAACCTACGAGGAGATCTGGAGGCCAACTGGCAACAGTTCAAGTTTCTGACAAGAATTTCATCAGCTGTGTTTATCTTCATTGAGGATGTTTCTGAGAGGGAATTCAGACTTTTATCATCCTGCCCAACCACTGACACCCAGTATTACTTCATTGTTACTCCCGGTCCTGGCAAAACTTTGAGTATGCAGACATTGAAGACCCTTCAAGACTTAAAGCCAGTGCTAAAGTTGAACACATCAAATGTGATAACACATGCAGGCACAGCAAATGAGGCAGCATTTGTAAAAAAATTACAAAGAAGTATTGTTCATTTCCTAAATAATAATCCAAAAGTAAATAATATAAGAGATCTTAAGAAAGAAATTCATGGATTGGACATCCAAGTGGATGAGAGAGTTCCTGAATGTCAGAAGGCCAGGGAACATACCAGGAAAATTACAGAAGAAATAATAAATGTGTCGGAGTACAAAAAGAACACTATGAAGTTACAGGGAAATCTCTGGAGACAGCTATCTGAAGTGGAAATGGAACTTTGCAGAATGACAAAGCAAGGTGGTAAAGACACACAGCAATATCAAGATGAACTGAGAAAAAAACGCATTTCACTACATGAGGAACAATATAAACATGATCTGCCCAATGGTTTAAAGCTCTTTATTGATGCAATCACTGATGTGTCTGAGAATGAGAAACAATATTTTCTGAAATGGATGCAATTTAAACTTGATTCAGTTGCTAGAGATAATCTTTCTAATCTACAAGCTGAATACAAAGAAAAATTTAACAATATCTCAAGTTATAAGGAAGAGCTCAGACAGATAGACCAGAAAATCTCTGACAGTTCTTTAGGAATTGAACATTTCCTACGTGAGATGGGACAGTTTTATGAAGCTGAATGTTCCATGTTTAAAGAAAACAAAATCGCTAAAAGACAAAGACAATTTATTAGACTGCCAGGAATTGCTGCTGATCTCTTGTTGGATGGTTTCTCATTGGAGCTGATAGATGGAGATGCGTCAAACATTCCCCTACAGTGGATAACTGATGTTCTAAGTGAGCTGGACACCAAAACAGGGGGAACATGCAGAATGAGAGTAATATCTGTGCTGGGAGTGCAGAGTACAGGGAAATCCACTCTTCTCAACACTATGTTTGGTCTGCAGTTCCCGGTGGCCAGTGGACGATGCACACGAGGAGCCTTCATGACTCTTCTTAATGTGAAGGAAAACTTCCAGGAGGAGCTGGGCTGTAACTTCATCCTGGTGATTGACACTGAAGGATTAAAAGCTCTGGAGTTGGCTTCCTTGAAGGGTAGTTATGAACACGACAATGAACTGGCCACACTAGTGGTTGGGTTGAGTGATATCACCATCATCAATATGGCCATGGAAAACACATCAGAAATGAAGGATATTTTACAGATTGTGGTCCATGCTTTTCTTAGAATGAAAGAAATAGGAAAGAGACCCAACTGCCAGTTTGTACATCAGAATGTGAGCGATATGAACGCTCATGAAATGAACATTAGAGACAGGAAGAAACTTTTGGAACAGTTGAATGAAATGACAAAAGTAGCTGCTGAGATGGAAAATAAATGTGAAATCAAAACTTTTAATGATATTATGAACTACAATCTGGAGAAAGACAACTGGTACATTCCTGGGCTCTGGCTTGGGGTCCCACCAATGGCTCCAGTAAATTATGGGTACAGTGAACATGTGTCTGAATTAAAAAAGCATTTATTAAAGTTCCTGAAATCCAATGAATCACTGCACAAGCCTATGACTATTTCTGAATTTAGTGCATGGATGGGAAGTTTATGGAATGCTGTCAAACATGAAAAATTTATCTTCAGTTTCAGAAATTGCCTGGTGGCAGAAGCTTATAATAAACTGTCTATAGAATATTCGCAATGGGAATGGGATTTCCAAAAAGCTGTCCATAATTGGCTGATCCGTACAGAGACAAACATTAGGAATCAGCATGTAGAGAGTCTAAATGATGAACTTTGCTCCAAAATTAAGAATGAGCTCAGCAGTTTGCTATTCAAAGAAAAGACAAAAATGTTGAAATTGCTAGAAAACTATTTTGATAAAAAATATGCACATGTTCACCTGATAGAACGATACAAAGAGGATTTTGTTTTAAGCACAAAGTCCCTGATGAGAGAACTGGAAAGAAATGTTCTAAGTAAGTTTGATGAGGCCGTTTCTATCCAGAAAGGTAAGTTCAAGATTCAGCAAATCAAAAGCAGTTCCCAGAAACGAACAGAACACATTATCACTGAAATGCTTGGAAAGTGCAGAGAGACGAACCAGACACTAAAAACACCAGAGTTACAGGAAAGATTTGAGGAGTCGTGGGAGAAGACACTGAACGATCTACAGATAGAGAAACTAACAAGGCACATAGTTAGTAGAGATATGTTACAGCAACTGAGGAATGACATAAGTCATAAAGGACCAGATATAAATGAAGCCTTACTACGTGTCAAAAAATTAGACGAGCACATACAAACTAATTTCAAAATAGATGAAAAACATATTGAGTATGGAGATAAAGTGGAGAATAGGTACCTCCTAGTAGAAAATGAACTGTATGATAACATAAAAAAATTTGCTAATGTTCTAATAGGTACGTGTGATTCATATATCACAAAAAAGGTGGAAACTGGAGGGGATTATGATAACAACTACTGCCAAGAATTACTCCGCAGGATCAATACAGAGGTTAATAAACAGGTAAAAGATCTTCCATTTTCCTCACATTTTGAATTGGATATCAAGTGTCACATTCTTGGAAGAGCATCCCAAGAATTCCAGGCAATGCATGACAAGTTCATAGAGAGTAATGATCCAAAACTTTCTCTGGAGAAACTAAAACCTGGATATCTAGAAACATTTATCAATACATTTCAAGAAAAAGATACATGTCAGGCTAAGGCTAAAGAATTTTGTGAGCAATGCCTAAAACCAGCCATGATGGAACATGTCTTCCAGCATCTTGGAAATGAAATTGTAAACGACATAGTATACAGTACAGAGAACAAGAAATTCAGCAGTAGAACCTTCTTTCAACATTTTTTGCTGCAAGAGCTGCTGGAAGAAACGTCCTTCCAGAAATATGTAACTTACATTATCTCATATGAGAAATATACGAAAGATTGGATACAGAACTACATTATAACGGAATACACAGATTCACGTACACTGAAACCCTTAGAAGAAAACATTCTCTCCTCCCTGAATGGAAGAGTACAAGCAGCTCTTGAAGAAGACCAAAGTCTCACAAGTTCATCTATTTCAGACTTTCTGGACAGAGTGTTGCTAAGAAATGAATTGGTGATTCCGCACGATAGGATGAATATGATAATGTTTCAGAATACGGCTGATGTTGGCCAGTTTTCATCTGACATTCAGCTCTTCCTCCTAGATACAGAAACAAAAGTCTTATCAGAGCTGCAATCTATGGATTTAAAGTCTGTACTCTCCAGGGTGACGGTGAAGCCTCATGATGAATTGTTCAGGAAGGTTGTTGGCTGTGGGGAGCAATGTCCATTCTGTGGTGTCCCCTGTGAGGCCGGAGGTGTTGGCCACAAGGAGCACTTTGCTACCATACACAGACCCCATGGATTAAAGAAATATAGATTATCAGTTGGTAGAAACATGTCCACTGATATATGCACAACATCTGTTGTATCCGATGTAAAGTTTGTGAATCAACAAACAAGTCTCTTTGGGCACCCATTCAAAGACTATCGTACAATTTATCCAGATTGGGCCATCCAACCAGATCCCAGCATTGAGTGCTCAGATTATTGGAAATATATTTTCGTGATGTTTAATGAGCAGTTTGCAGAAAAATATAACGCACAACCAGCCAACCTGCCTGATGGCTGGAAGGATATCACAAAAGAAAATGTTTTGGACAGCTTAGCCTACATCTTCAACCAAACCCCATAGACAATAAGCTAGGAATAAATGTTTGCATCCTTACCTTTTTATTCCAATGTTACTTGCAGACAGGCTTGTTACTCTTCATATGTAGTTCACCCCCTGAACAGCAACTGATTAATTTAGTCCTATTCTCCTAGATAAAACACACACAGCCAGACACACAGCATTTTCTTCACTCTTCCACTGGCTCAAAGATTTAGTATAGGGGTTACATAGTTAGGTTGAAAAAAGACACACGTCCATCAAGTTCAACCAACAACATTTTAGGGTTTTATTGGGAACGTTGAACTTAAATGATGAGGGGAGTATGGGATTCTCCACAAAACTGAAAAACTGGACAATGTGAGGACTTCTTAGCTATCTTGCTGAACTGCACAGAAAGAATTTCCCACAGACGCAATATGCTGATGGTAACTATAACTCCTCCTAGGGACCAAAAGCTACACACAGTCTCTGACTTTCCAGGACTGGGGTCATTTATTCACACATCCACAGGATCATCGGTTGCCTCCTTCCGACATCCACCAGACGATTTTCAGTGAGGGAGATGCAGACTCACATCACCATAGGACAGTTTGATACTTTGCCCACCAACTTCTTCTTGGCTCTCTCCAGTTAGCTTCTCCAGACGCAACTTGAGTCCACAAATTAAGCTTGCAAATAAGCCCACCAGCTAAGATTTAGCTGGTACCTCTGTGTATTTCTAGTGGCTCTCTCTAGAATTCTTGCTCCAGGGGCAGATCCCCCTGCACAGGAGTCTCCTCCAGCAGGAGGGGACCCAGGATCTCCCTCCTGCTGCCTCAGGCCTCAGACTATTTATGGACTCCCCAACCACCTACTGGACACACCACCCCAGCAATTGGCTGGGGCCTCATAAATATTCAGGCTACTTACTGTTCTTCCTCCCATTATAATTCTAGGATCCTTTAGAATACAGGGGGAAGTAATCAAAGTAGCAGCCTGCGAGACACTGAGCAGCCCTAAACAATCCACCCTTGCTCCACTGATTACAGAGGAGTTAGCTAACTTTACCTAATAGCCTACACTACACTAGAAGGGTGCTACACATAGATATGGTTGAAATTTCTGGGGGGGGGGGGATGAATAACATGATGACATAGATATATCAATATAACAAAGAGAGTAAAGATAAAATCTACTTTTAAATAATAAACCCAATAACAGGATTGAAAACAAAATTTAGTCTTTGTCAAGGTTTTGCTAAAAACAAGCTCAGTAGACACCAAATAATGTTGTCCAGTCATGCATCACATCTGAGTATTGCTAAGTAAATATAGTGTAATAGAGAGAAATGATAGTTTAGTTTAAACTAGCTCTTTAGTGATGGAAATTTTCTTTAGCTTAGGAAACAAATAATAATAAAATAATTGAATTGAATTATATATATAAGAGAAAATTCAGTAATAAAGTTAAATGGGGTCCACACTTCTTCTTTGGACAGAGCGGGTAAATGTTCTTTATGTTCCATGACACCGAGGGAATTATTATAATCTAAACTTCCTGTTTATCTTTGCTAAAATGCATTACCTTTGGTCTGCTTTTTTTAAAATTTGTTTCTATTGAACCCTTTATTTACTCTTAGTTTACCATAATCTGTTTTAATTAACTCCTTCTTTCTCTTCTCTATTCAACCATTATTTCCCTGCTGTTCATTTCTATTTTATTACCAGTTAATATTTCAACTTTTTTTTTCCTTTTTATTTGTTTTGTTCATTTTTTTTTGTGTCACATTAAATAAGCACAAATGTAATAACCCTTAGTTTACCAAAATCTGCCCTAATTAACTCCTTCTTTCTACTCTCCCTTCAACCATTATTTTCCTGCTGTTTATTTCTGTTTTATTAACCATTAATATTTAAACTTTTTTTCCTTTTTATTTGTTTTGTTCCTTATTTATTTTTCGTGTCACATTCAGTGGTGTCCGGTCCATAAGGGGTGCAGGGGTGCCTCCCCCCTAGTTTGCATGCGGGGATGCATGCAGGGCGCCGGACTCATAGCTTTCTATGAGTTTTTTTTTTCCCAAGCACATGATTAAAGCCTAAGGCTCTAATTGGCTTGAAAAAGGTTGGGCTCGGGGCACAGAGCACTGTGCCCTGAACCCATCCACTTGTGATAACTAGCGAATAAATATTCGCTATTGGTGGGGATGCTAGCACCGCCACACTGCTCCCCCAACTTGCAGAGCACTTGCCCTACGCTGTGGCATGAGAAGGCACCATCAAGCTCCGCTGCCGGTAAATAAATTCTCCCATTGTGCAAAAAAAACCCCAATAAATAAATAAAATTTCAGAAACAAGCATGTAGCCAGCGAAAATTCAAAATGTGCAAAAATGCGTATATACAATTCCAATTATGAAATTGCTTTAGCAAATGCTAGGCTTAAACTAAATGTGGCAAAAAAAATTCAACAAAATTATGAAATTCATAAACAAGCATGTAGCTAATGAAAGTTCAAATAAATGTGCAAAATGGCATATATACAATTCCAATTGCAAAATTAATTTTGCAAGTGTTGTGCTTAACCGCCCCGGAAGATTTTTACCCTCTTCCTGACCAGACCAGTGCTGACCAGAGCACGTTTTGTGATTCGGCACTGCGTCGATTTAACTGACAATTGCGCGGTTGTGCAACGTTGCACCCAAACAAAATTGACGTCCTTTTTTTCCCACAAATAGAGCTTTCTTTTGGTGGTATTTGATCACCTCTGCGGTTTTTATTTTTTGCGCTATAAACAAAAAAAGAGCTTCAGTTTGGAAGAAAACGCAATATTTTTTACTTTTTGCTATAATAAATATCCCCCAAAAATATATATAAAAAAACAAATTTTTTCCTTAGTTTAGGCCGATATGTATTCTTCTACATATTTTTGGTAAAAAAAATTGCAATAATTGTATATTGATTGGTTTGTGCAAAAGTTATAGCATTTACAAAATAGGGGATAGTTTTATGGCATGTCGGAACTGCGACATTATGGCGGACACGTCGGCCAATTTTGACCCATTTTTGGGACCATTGGCATTTACACAGTGATCAGTGCTGTCGCTGGCAGGGAAGGGGTTAAAGTGGAGTTCCACTCACTTTTACAACTCTTCAGCATCCCTCACTAAACTGTGCACTGTAAACAAATTGGATATTTAATTTTTTTTTCTCAACACTTACTGTATATCTGCTGTATTCATTTTTCACTTCCTCCTCCCTGGCCGTGGCCCATCGCATCATTTCCTGTTTGCAATGCCTTCTGGGAAGGGGCGGCAACTTCCTCTGACACTGCCGTTGCTATGGAAACCTGACCTGAAACCTATTACACTGCTTGTGCTGCACTGAGCATGTGCGAGATCTGCAAGGATGAGATCCAGGAAGAAATACAGTCTGGCTTCAGATGCCCAGACTTAAGATGGCCACGGCCTGCTGTAAGCTTATAAAATAACAAACTACTGCTATAAACTAACAAAACAGACCTTAGTTTACAGACTAATTTTACTAGAATACATTAAGCTTGTGTATTATAGGGGTATTTTTATTTAAAAAGTATAATTTCGGCCGGAACACCACTTTAACACCAGGGGGTGATCAAGGGGTTAATGTATTCCCTATTGTGTGTTCTAACTGAAGGGGGGAGGGGACTGTGTAGGGCACAGGTGTCAAACACAAGGCCCACGGGCCGAATCCGGCCCTCCAGGCCATTTCATGTGGCCCTTGCACCTCTCCTGTAGCTGCAGGAGAGCTCCAGCCCTCCTCTGGTCCTCCTCCAGACCCCTACTTTCTGCTCTCAAGCAATGCATCCAGCTTCCTCCCAGCAGCGGCATAAGGAAAGGGGGTGCACTGTGATGTTAGGGAGAGTAGGGGATTCAACTTCTGATGGTGGGGTGGCTCTTGACATCTAATGTAAGGGGAGGGGATGCGCTGGACATTTAATCTTACAGATGCAACCGGCCCTTTTGAGGACAATCATAATGCTGATGCAGCCCACGATGAAATTGAGTTTGACACCCCTGGTGTAGGGGAAGAGATAGATCGCTGTTCATACTCTGTAAAAATTGCACCACACTGCACAAGCGCGAGATCGGCAGGTGCATGCTGGGTAGCTAGCATGCACGGAATCCAGGAAGGAGGACGCTGTGGCTTCAGATGCCCACACTGGAGATGGCCGCGCTGTGCAGGAACTTTACAAAGTAAGAAAACGATGCTGCACAAATAGAAAACTGGGCATAGTTTACAGCATACCTTTGTTACATTGCACGAGGCATGAGTATTCTAGGGGTATTTTTATCTTAAAAGTCATATTTCGGCCGGAACTCCGCTTTAACTTAACTTAAACTTATTTAAATAACTTTGCAATGCTTTGTACCAGAGTCATGATGTTGATGTATTTTAATCAAGACAAAATATAGAATACAATGTATACTTTTTATCTATAGTAAGACTAATAAACAATTTTAGTTCAAAACAAGTTTGGTTATTTATTTATTTTTTGTTACTTTTCTGTCTAAGAGTTACAGTAAAAAAACAAAATTGTTTTTGCAACACAAAAAGAAAGCCTCACTTATCCTTAAAACAATATATGTGTTACTAAGTAATGACAAAGTTATTGCTGAGTAAACAGGTCCATAGTAGAAATATAATAATTGTTCTTGTCTATAGGGGGTGTACAGGTGTGAAGTGGTTATTAATGCACCTCCTTTTTCTTCTAATACTTACCTCCCCCATTCAGCTGCCAGAGTCTCTGGAATTATTTGTAAATTGGAACTTCAGAGAATGGAGGAACATGTGGGCTTTATTTATTTCGTTTCCCCCAATTCAGTGCTTAACACCGGAGTGGTCAACTGCCAAGCCCAAACATGGTCAGATGTGAGAGGGAGGAAGTCATTACCCTGTAAAAAGCTCTAACACTAACGTTACACAAAGCTTTTTAACTCCAAGCTTCAGAAAGGGAACAGAGTGCCCAGGCATTATGTCAGACAGAATAAAGAGTCTCCTAGGTGCATGGACCAAACAACCCAAACAAAATTCTGACATCGTAACGTTCTTGAGAGACCAAAGGAATTATGGTGGATGATGACCAGAAGCTCTCTACCAAGGCGTGAATGTTCTCCCGATGCTGCCCTCTCGAGATTGGGGAATCTTGTGTACCACAGACAAAACAAGACAAAGGCCTAGGCCAAGGGTGTCCAAACTTTTTTCAAAGAGGGCCAGATTTGATGAAGTGAACATGCGTGAGGGCCGACCATTTTGCCTGACATTCTTTGAACCGTTAAAATTCAGTCTGTGTGTTAGTTCGAGCACTAATACCAGGGCTTTTTTCAGCAGGAACGCGGGGGAACGCAGTTCCGGCACCTCCAACACTGTATGTAATGGCAAGGGGTGCTGGGGTGTGCTGGAAAGTCTATAGAAGCTGGCTGCGGGGGGATCAGTTGTCATTGGAGGTGATATATTTATCAAGACGGTCTATTGTTGCTGTTGTGGGGATCTATTGTTGCTAAAGGTGGGTCTTATGTTGCTGGGGGGTAAATTGTTACTGGGAGGAATGTACTGTTGGGAAGGGGGTTCGCTGTTGCTGGCTGCTGGAGGATCTATTGATGCTGTCTGCAGAGAGATCTGTTGTTGCTGCCGGGGGTCTATTGTTGCTGACTGGGTATTTTGTTGCGGGTGGTCCATTTTTGTGGGGCAGGGGTCTATTGTTGCTGCTGCAGGGGATCGATTTTACTGCTTTTCTTATTAACATTAACAAATTCCATAACCACAAAATTATACTTTGTTCTGTATTCTCTAAAAGGGCAGTACTGGAAGGTGGGTAGGGGATGGAACCAAGCAATGGTGCTCGGAGGTGGGTATGGGCAGAGACAAGGGGTAAGTCAAAAAGCGGAAGTTCCAGCACCTATTCTCTGAGAAAAAAAGCCATGACTAATATACTGCCCAACAAGAATTCTCTTGAGTTTGTGGCTGTGTGTGAGTAAAGAGATGAGCTCAGGCATGTTATTTGGATATACCGTATTTATTGGCATATAACACGCACCTTCACTTTAAGAGGGAAGTTTCAGGAAAAAAACCTAAATTTTAAATAAAGAATATAAAACTTCGGCCCAGTCTGAGGTCCTGAGCACTCTGGAGAAGGTTTTCGTCCAGGATATCCCTGTACTTGGCCGCATTCATCTTTCCCTCGATTGCAACCAGTCGTCCTGTCCCTGCAGCTGAAAAACACGCCCCCAGCATGATGCTGCCACCACCATGCTTCACTGTTGGGACTGTATTGGACAGGTGATGAGCAGTGCCTGGTTTTCACACACACATACCACTTAGAATTAAGGCCAAAAAGTTCTACCTTGGTCTCATCAGACCAGAGAATCTTATTTCTCACCATCTTGGAGTCCTTCAGGTGTTTTTTTTTTAGCAAACTCCATGCGGGCTTTCATGTGTCTTGCACTGAGGAGAGGCTTCTGTCGGGCCACTCTGCCATACAGCCCCGATTGGTGGAGGGCTGCAGTGATGGTTGACTTTCTACAACTTTCTCCCATCTCCCGACTGCATCTCTGGAGCTCAGCCACAGTGATCTTTGGGTTCTTCTTTACCTCTCTCACCAAGGCTCTTCTCCCCCGATAGCTCAGTTTGGCCGGACAGCCAGCTCTAGGAAAGGTTCTGGTCATCCCAAATGTCTTCCATTAAAGGATTATGGAGGCCACTGTGCTCTTAAGGAACCTTAAGTGCAGCAGAAATCTTTTTGTAACCTTGGCCAGATCTGTGCCTTGCCACAATTCTGTCTCTGAGCTCTTCAGGCAGTTCCTTTGACCTCATGATTCTCATTTACTCTGACATGCACTGTGAGCTGTAAGGTCTTATATAGACAGGTGTGTGGCTTTCCTAATCAAGTCCAATTGTTATAATCAAACATAGCTGGACTCAAATGAAGGTGTAGAACCATCTCAAGGATGATCAGAAGAAATTGACAGCACCTGAGTTAAATATATGAGTGTCACAGCAAAGGGTCTGAATACTTAGGACCATGTGAAATTTCAGTTTTTCTTTTTTAATAAATCTGCAAAAATGTCAACAATTCTGTGTTTTTCTGTCAATACGGGGTGCTGTGTGTACATTAATGAGGAAAAAAAATGAACTTAAATGATTTTAGCAAATGACTGAAATATAACAAAGAGTGAAAAATTTAAGGGGGTCTGAATACTTTCCGTCCCCACTGTATATTTTGGTGTATCATATCTGGTGTGGACTGAACTCACTGCAAAGTACTACCAATGAGCGAAACATCCCCCAAGTTGTCACTACCCAGCATGCACCTCCCCATCTCTTTGTTATGGAAATCTCGCCATTGCACCTGCATTACATGCCTGAAGACTCCTGGGATTGATGACATAGATATCCCAGAAATCAATGGGCCGGGCTGATGGCGGCAACGACTGAAAGTTGTGGGGGAACATTACTAAAAAAAAGTACTTTCTGCAGAAATGTTATCATATCAATATCCAAACCTTAATTCACTAGCGGTGCACATTACAATGTGGGTATTTCTTAAAAATTAGTTTAACAAAGTTAAATGCTGACAAGAGTAGAGAGCAGAGTCCCTCACTGTTCTGTTGATCCCAGAACAGGCTGGACAGAAATACAAATCCTTTTGCAGGTAAAACAGTTTCCATATATATTCCATATGTCTATATAATATGTATATTAAAGTGGTTGTAAACTCTGTACAACCAATTTTACCTACAGGTAAGCCTATATTAAGGCTTACCTGTAGGTGCTGGAAATATCTCCTAAACCTGCACTGTTTAGGAGATATTTACAATATACGCGTGCGCCGACTATATCTGCACATGCGCACTTCTAGAAAGGGCACGATCATGCCCTTTCTAAAGGGATCATGCTGTGACTGGCAGGGGAGTGACGTCACGTGACTCCGGCCAGTCCCAGAGCCGGAGCCCGCGGCCCCAGAAGGAAGAGGGGTGAAGATGGACGCTTTCAGCCAGCGGAAACAGCCGGTGACATTGCAGGCTTCGTTTTCAGGTGTGTGACACATAATGGGCTAGTATGCGATGCATACTAGCCCATTATGCTGTACCTTTGCAGGGAAATAAAGAGGAAGTAAAACCCATCAGGGTTTACTTCCTCTTTAAAGTGGTTCCAAAGGTATTAGGTTTCTTACTGTAACCCCTTCACGGCTAAAGCTAAAACAGATAATGCATACATATCATCTACTACCTTGTGCATCCAGGTGGATTATACCTTGGTTTTTTCATGAAAAATTGGGCTTTGATTTGGTGTTAAATGGTAATGGATAGCTCCTGATTTCTTTTTTTAATTATCAAAGGGAAACTGCCCCAAAACAGTAAAAAAAAAAAATTTTATTTTTTTATTTAGCTGTATATTTCTTGTTACTACCATAACCTACCACCAAAGAACAACCCAAAATAAATTCTCCAGCTCCTGATGATCATAGTGATACCACATATACCACAGCCTAGAAACAATAGTGTGCATTTAGCTTTTTGCCCTACCTAAAACACACCGACACTGACACTGATACTAACAGTGGCGGCCCATCCATAGGGGGCGTTCGGGGGCAGCACCCCCCAAGCTGTTAAGAAAAAAAAATTGTCGCTTTAAGAGTGACCAGGCGCCGGACATACGTGTAGTGATCGAATATATTATTAATGTATATTGGGTGATTATAATGATGATGATGATGATGTAAGTACTCTTCCGCAGCAACCCAATTCTTCCAGAGAGATGCACTTTATTGACTTCCAACACAGAACAAAGTCCAAAGTCCACAGATGACAAAGAAATCCGACAGAGGAAATATAATTCAGAGACCCATATTATTCAGTCTTCCCAGCCATGCACAGACAAGCCTCCCCTACACACAGACTAGCCTCACTCTTAAAACTTATAGACTGAATGCCGTGTTATATTCACTAAATATTGAATGGCTGAGCAATTTGATTGGCCTTTCAATTTAGCTTTAGTCTTTCAAACAGACAACAACCCCCAGCCGTGAACAGCTGTAGTCATAAACCATCCCAATTTGCACTCCCGCATATCAACATCAACAAGTCCCCTTTAGATATATGTAATTAGATTAGATTAACATACCACCTGAATACCCTTTGAAATGTTCAAATAGACTTGCATATGATTAACACATCAAAGAGTCTTCAGCTTGTTCCCTTGCTATGTTAAAATTCAGTTGGACAATGCAACTGAATTTCTGGTCAGCATGGCACTCCAATACAATATTATACATAAATTGGCCAACATATTACAACATATACCCCCACTTGGGTCGGTTCTAACTACTAGAACTGACCCATAAATCAAACAACAAAAAATATCAGTACGATTTAAGGTACTGGATGCTTTACAATGGCTCATATAAAATATGAAGTTGAAACTGGTTACATCTCTCTTCGCCAGCCTCTAAAATACCCCATGAAACAGTTATTAGATAATATAACTTTTAGACCATGACTAGAAAAGGATTTGGTAAACGTCAGTAGCCCATATAGCTGTTAGGCCTTATTATATCACATCAAGATCTTGAATATTGCGCAAAGATGAGCTGATGTCACAGTCCATTCTTCGGTCTGACTTTCTCACATCTCTCACCATCTCACTGAACGTAAACTTGGTATGCTCTGGGAACTCCAATCCACATGTCCAGGATTCTCTCATCTCCAGGCTCAAGCTTTTCATTTTTAAAGATGCTTTTACGCAAACACTCTACTTTCATCTTTATAGTAAGAAGAACTATCAATGTACCAGCACTCACTTTCAAGGTCAAAAAGGTTTGGATATGGCAGTAAAACTATTTCCTTGCACTTGACATTCATGAGTCCATCTTTGTTGATTGCCAGCCACAATTTGCTTTTGTAATTTGCTGTAGGCCGACCCCTCATTGTCTTCAATAAAGCAGTTACTTGGATCATTTAGTCCACAATTACACTTGAATGGTATACCAACATATACATATAGATATACCCCCACAATGGTTCAGATAGAGTCATCAGTGTTTATCAGATCTTCTATCCAGACAAAGCGGCAGTGGAAATTCTTGCCAGTATCTCCACCATGAAAGGTAGAAAGGTCTTTTTCATCCATATATGTCATAGCCTTTAGCATATTATAAACAACTGAATCAACAAATTTTCAAATCATGACTAGAGTGATGAATTTCACTCACCCCTCTTATAAATTTAGGAAAACCACCCAACATACTAAAATTTATGCTATGCCAAGCCATTGTGCAGCATCTCACCTTAGATGTCAAATATATTGATCAATACGCATTATGTAATATGTACAGATGTTATGAAAATTATTTTAGGTTAAAATGCTTCTCTTTGGTTTTAAGATAAAGTTCAGGAAATAAAACATAAAGAAAATTAAAAAAAAATGAAAAGCAAAATATATCAGGAAAAGGGAGAAAAATAAAAAATTAGGGCGTTGAAGAAAAAAAGAAAAAAAGTCCATTGCTTGATGAATTTCGAGAGAGTCCATGAATGCTTTATAATTCCTTGTTGTCTTTTCAGCATTTCTCCCATAATTCTCCCTCACCAGCCAGCAATTTCAGACTTCTGCTATTCACCGTCATTTAAATGTCAATATCTGAAAGACAAAAAAACTCTCCAACAAAACTAATTAGCAAGGTCCTTAAACATTGTTTGAAGTTAAAACAAAACACTATTTACACGTTTACAGTTTGGAGCTAATTCACCCCCACTGCTAGAGAAGTGTCATCTGCATTCAAAAACATATCTGGAGAATATACATCTTGTACATTCATGACACCCTGTACCCCCTTCAACTGCTGTAATAATTTATCACGCTCCTCTCTCATCTTGTCATACTCAATTTTCAGGTGGTCATATTTCTGTTTTAAATGAGAAAACGGTATCCAAGTCTTGGACCTTTTCTTATTATTATTTTGGTCAGCTCTGTTTTTCATATTAATATCACCTATGTTTGACCCGGAGTGTCCTCTCTGGGTGTTATCATAGGATATTATCTTCTGATCTTTATGCTCAGTATTTGTCCTAAACAATGTGGCTAAATCAATTTTGACAGCCTGCTCATTTGACTTTCTCCATAAATGGTCTGCTCTCAACAATATGTCTTTTAAATCATGAGGATTTGGGGTAACTAATAAAATATTTTGTTTGATATCTTCATGCAACGCATCTAGAAACATACTCATATGTATCAAGCCACCACGCTCAAATGCAAGATTATTACCGACCAATAATTCCATAATAGTTGCTATCCTGTGTGACAATTCATAGGGAGATTCATTTTGCATTTGTTGGATCTTTCCATGAATAGTAACATCAGAACGTACACCATACAAAACACATAATAATTCCAGTAATATGTCCCTTGTCCTCAGAGGCTGAATACAGATTTGTTTAATTCTCATCCAAATACCACTTCCTACAGAATGTTGCAAAACTCTTTCTAAGTCAGATGGGTTGAGATTGTACATATCTCTGACTTGCTGCACGTCACAAAACCATTTTAAAAATCTGTTTAAATCATGGTATGGAACCATTCCTATTTCTTTAAGAATTGCGTCTAATAATTTTGATTCCAAAGGCTTCATTATAAGCTGAACTTCACCTGTATTATTATTATTGTTATAAACTGTGGTAGTCACAGTGGGGGCAGCTGGTAATGAATTATCAGATTTAATATGAGGTTCTGTTTGCTGCAGATTGCTGAATCCAAGATTTGATGCATATCTGCATTCCTGAGATCTCTTCTCTAATTCCATAATTCTTAATTTTAATCTCTCATTTTCCTCTGATAATTCATCACAACGTTTAGATTTCTCAATTAAAGCTTCCCCAATTGTAACCGCAGCAACCCCGGTTCGAATCCGGGTCACGGCACCAAATGTAGTGATCGAATATATTATTAATGTATATTGGGTGATTATAATGATGATGATGATGATGTAAGTACTCTTCCGCAGCAACCCAATTCTTCCAGAGAGATGCACTTTATTGACTTCCAACACAGAACAAAGTCCAAAGTCCACAGATGACAAAGAAATCCGACAGAGGAAATATAATTCAGAGACCCATATTATTCAGTCTTCCCAGCCATGCACAGACAAGCCTCCCCTACACACAGACTAGCCTCACTCTTAAAACTTATAGACTGAATGCCGTGTTATATTCACTAAATATTGAATGGCTGAGCAATTTGATTGACCTTTCAATTTAGCTTTAGTCTTTCAAACAGACAACAACCCCCAGCCGTGAACAGCTGTAGTCATAAACCATCCCAATTTGCACTCCCGCATATCAACATCAACAAGTCCCCTTTAGATATATGTAATTAGATTAGATTAACATACCACCTGAATACCCTTTGAAATGTTCAAATAGACTTGCATATGATTAACAAATCAAAGAGTCTTCAGCTTGTTCCCTTGCTATGTTAAAATTCAGTTGGACAATGCAACTGAATTTCTGGTCAGCATGGCACTCCAATACAATATTATACATAAATTGGCCAACATATTACAACAATACGGTGGTCTATGGGAAGCTTCCCAGCCTGCAATCAGCTGATTGCAGGCTGGGAAGCTGATTTGCCCATGTTTAGGGTGTGGTCGGGTCACACGCAATGCGCCCGCAAACACCCCCACTCTACTGTGATTTGTTAGTATGCCATATTAACTGGCTAGGATTGGCGCAGCCGGGACCGGAGGAGAGGACAGTTGGCGGTGTTTTTTTTCGTCACTGACATGTGGGGGTGGAGTCGACTGGGACCGGAGGAGAGGACACTCATCACTTCCAGTTTCCCGGCCACAGTGGGGATGGAGTCGAATGGTGTGCACGCGGTGGATTCAGACGAGTGGCGCCATTGAAGGTAAGTGCTGGCCTGGTGCTGCAGACCCCAGACACTCTCTCCTCTTGGTCCCTCTGAGACCTTGCTGCCCGCCCCTCCGTTACGTACAGCCAGCCACACGCTGACAGTGACTCCCTGTCCTAGGTTCCTAGTGACAATGCCATGAGACCTTGCTGCCCGCCCCTCCATTCCGCACAGCCACACGCTGACTCCCTGACTGTCCTTGGTAAGGGTTCCTAGTTCCAAATGCCAATGCATGCATGATGCCTGCCTGTGCCTGGGGTATATATAGCTGTATATGAAATGGCACTGCTGGGCACAGATGAGATGGCACTGGTGGGCACAGATGAGACGGCACTAGTAGGCACAGATGAGATGGCACTGCTGGGCACAGATGAGATGGCATTGGTGGGCACAGATGATATGGCACTGCTGGGCACAGATGAGATGGCACTGGTGGCCACAGATGGGATGGCACTGGTGGGCACAGATGAGACGGCACTAGTAGGCACAGATGAGATAGCACTGCTGGGCACAGATGAGACGGCACTGGTGGGCACAGATGAGATCGCACTAGTAGGCACATTAACTGGCTAGGCTTGGCACAGCGGGGACCAGAGGAGAGGACAGTGGTCAGTGCAGTGGTCAGTGTAGTTTTGTGGTCAGTGCAGTGTAGTGGACAGTGTAGTGTAGTGGTTAGTGTATTGTAGTGGTCAGTGTAGTGTAGTGGTTAGTGTAGTGTAGTGGACAGTGTAGTGTAGTGGTTAGTGTAGTGTAGTGGTCAGTGTAGTGTAGTGGTCAGTGTAGCGTAGTGATCAGTGTAGTGTAGTGGACAGTGTAGTGTAGTGGTCAGTGTAATGTAGTGGTCAGTGTAGTGGGCAATGTGGTGGACAGCGTAGTGTAGTGGTAAGGTAGTGTAGTGGACAGTGTAGGAATCAGGTAGTGTAGTGGTCAGGATAGTTGACCGGTAGGTCAGTGTAGTGGCCAGTATAGGAAGCAGGTAGGTTAGTGTAGTGGTCAGGTAGGTCAGTGTAGGAATCAGGTATGTTAGTGCAGTGGTCAGGTAGGTCAGTGTAGGAATCAGGTAGGTAGGTTAGTGTAATGGTCAGGTAGGTTAGTGTAGTGGCCAGGTAGGTCAGTGTAGTGGTCAGTGTAGGAATCAGGCTGGTCAGTACTATTGTAGACAGGGAAGGGACTCAGGGAGTGCTAAAAGTCCACAGGTTAGGGGCACTGACAACCCACACTACGCCACTGAAGCTTTGAGGTCAGAAATAAAGGGGGTCAGCTCTGGGACTGAAGTGGTTCATGAAATTGTTTGATATTCCCGTGCTGTGAACCTATTCATACTAATACAAAGTTCTGTGAATCTTGCTGATACAAAGCATGCATGCCTCTTGATTATATTTATCTCGTCTTACCATTTGTTCCGAGGCATCATAATAAACACGGTTTTATCAGGAAACATTAAATTAAAGACTCTTATCTGCGGTCTGCGGTGTTTTGTTCTGAATGACGGCATGATAAACCACAAGAAATACGAGAATGGAATTTCTCACTAATGGGGATATTTATAGCATGGAACGGATACCGCCGTCCTCTCTCACTGTACACCGCAATGGTATTCCAAATGCCATTCATAAAATGTGGGCTGCAGGGTGGAGCCTTCCATGTCCTGCAGAGATCTCTCTGAAGAGTGCAGCAGAGGGAAATCTGGGGGCAATTCAATAAATGGGGATACATTTCTGGAGGTGTGGATAGTTGGAAGCCTTGAGGCAAATTCATAAAACCCATGTGACATTTTCATTGACCAGTGTTCATTTTGACATCAAATTTAGATTTAGTTTTAGTCTTTGGAATGGATTTACTAAACACAAATAGACTTTGCACTTTGCAAAGTGCAGTTGCTCCAGAGCTTAGTAAATGAGCAGAAGCTCTGCTGCCTTCCATCATCCAATCATGTGCAAACGAAAATTTTCTTTGCACATGATTGGGTATTCTTTGCAAAGTAAAGCTTTACTGCATTTATTAAGCAGAGTGCAGCGGTGAGTAGTAAGTAATGCAGAGTTCAGAGGTCAGTAGTAAGTAATGCAGAGTGCAGGGGTCAGGAGTAAGTAGTGCAGAGTTTAGAGGTCATTAGTAAGTAATGCAGAGTGCAGAGGTCAGTAGTAGGTAATGCAGAGTACAGGGCCCATTAGTAAGTAAGTAATGCATAGTGCAGCGGTCAGTAGTAAGTAATGCAGAGTGCAAGGGTCAAGAGTAAGTAGTGCAGCGTTCAGAGATCAGTAGTAAGTATTATAGAATCCAGAGGTCAATAGTAGGTAATGCAGAGTGCAGGAGTCAGTAGTAAGTAATGCAGAGTTCAGAGGTCAGTAGTAAGTAATGCAGAGTTCAGAGGTCAGTAGTAAGAAATGCAGAGGGAAGAGGTCAGTAGTAAGTAATGCAGAGTGAAGGGGTCAGGAGAAAGTAATGCAGGGTTTAGAGTTCAATAGTAAGTATTGCAGAGTTCAGAGGTCAGTAGTAATATTTCAGAATGCAGGGGTCATTAGTAAGTAATGCAGAGTGCAGGGGTCAGTAGTAAGTAATGCAGAGTTCAGTAGTAAGTAATGCAGAGTGCAGGGGTCAGGAGTAAGTAGTGCAGCATTCAGAGGTCAGTAGTAAGTATTTCAGAATCCAGAGGTCAGTAGTAGGTAATGCAGAGTTCAGAGGTCAGTAGTAAGTAATGCAGAGTTCAGAGTTCAGTAGTAAGAAATGAAGAGTGAAGAGGTCAGTAGTAAGTAATGCAGAGTAAAGGGGTCAGGAGAAAGTAATGCAGGGTTTAGAGTTCAATAGTAAATATTGCAGAGTTCAGAGGTCAGTAGTAATATAATCAGAATGCAGGGGTCATTAGTAAGTAATGCAGAGTGCAGGGGTCAGTAGTAAGTAATGCAGAGTTCAGTAGTAAGTAATGCAGAGTGCAGGGTCAGGAGTAAGTAATGCAGGGTTTAGAATTCAGTAGTAAGTATTGCAAAGTGCAGGAATAAGTAGTAATTAATGCAGAGTTCAGAGGTCAGTAGTAAGTAATGCAGAGTTCAGAGGTCAGTAGTAAGTAATGCAGAGTTCAGTAGTAAGTAATGCAGAGTGCAGGGGTCAGGAGTAAGTAATACAGAGTTCAGAGGTCAGTAGTAAGTAATGCAAAGTACAGGGGTCAGTAGTAAGTATTGCAGAATGCAGAGGTCAATAGTAAGTAATACAGAGTTCAGAGGTCAGTAGTATTGCAGAGGTCAGTAGTAAGTAATGCAGAGTGCAGGGGTCAAGAGTAAGTTGTTGTGAATTCATGAAGAAATATATTTTATATTTCCTGGCAGAAACATGAGAGATGCTTAGCCCTCAAAAACCAGATGAACTGTTGCCCTTTCATCGACCTTTAAGGACAAATTAGACGCTCTCATGTTTTCCAAGTTTTACTACTTCTTTAAATATTGAAGACTTTTACAAGCATGTATTGTAAAGGAAGCTGTTGGAACAAAGACTATTCCTGTCACAAAACAGGGAGATACTTACATGGTATTGTGAATAAACAAACACGGCCACAGGACACAAGGAGACATAGATTTTTATAGCATAGAGATAGACTCACATTGTGTTCGAATGGAGAGCTGTTTAAATAGCTAACACCTTGGCAAAGAGAACCCATTGTATGAACTTTTTAGGATGGTTTATACAAACAAGTCAGTTCTAAACACCCAGCGAGAATGTTCAAGGTCCCTCTCAACACATTAGTGAAAGTTGAATATTGTGCTAGTCAAAATAATATAAGGTATCAATAAGGTTATCATAAGTCATTTTAAACTATCTCTGACATTGTAGGTCACAGAGACATTATAATGTTGGCGTCGGCGGACCCAACAACTTTGCTATGAAGAAAATGTATATGAAAGTGTGATTTTATAAGTAGAAGTTTTAGGTAACGAATTAGTATTAGGAAAAACATATAATCATAATTATAATCATATAAGGTTGTAGCCTACACTTAAGATAAACAAATGTTCAGTGGAGATACCAGAAGTTATACAGGTATCCATATAGTTAATCATTTTATGTGGTATTGATGAAATATATAACAATGTGTGTGTTCCTAGATAGAGCGGTTTACAGATATACATTTATAGAGATACAGTTATATAACCAAGTTATGCAATGATGATTAATCAAACTTATACTGAGTGTATTTTACATTAGACCGAGTACCAGAATATTTAAAAGTTTATACCTATCCTTACCATTATACACCTTTATGAAAATAGGACGTATTAATTTAAAAGGATGGACTCAAAACATGTGTGAGACACCTGGTGGTTGAAGGTGGTATTATTTGAACTCACTAAGTTTCCAGAGGAAAATAATTAATAAGTCTCCTAACCCAATGGGAAGTGAGCCACCTCCTTTTGGGCAGGGCCATTATAATTTTTATGGTCTTATTATCTGAAATGGTATTTAGAGGCAAGGAAGATGGGAGACAGGAGGGATCCAACGAACGAACGAAGGGAAGGAGGAGAGAGCTCAGGGGGAGAGCTCAGGGATCCACCCTGAGGGGGGACACTGGGGGACACACACACTCCCAGACTGACACTCATGCACCATGCATGAATACATATCTTTACATTCATGAAAATTCCTCAACACCTAATACTTAGAACTCGGAGGTCACAAGAAGTAAATCCTCTTTAGGAGTATCCATTTTGAAACTACGGCAGCCATCTTAACTCTGGTAACTAGCCCATAGGAACTGCAGCCATCCTGGAATGGGTAATTATATCATGTTGATTTTATTTTGTATGTTCTCTCAAATATTGATATGTTCTCACAAATATTGATGTATTGAATATTATACAGTTGATAATCATTCTCCCGAATCAATAACCGCCTTGTAGATTTTTCTCTAAAGATTCAGATTTTTCACTATATTTTTCTTTTTGCATAGTTGCCACATTTATTGACGAAGCAAACATCTAATTTATTTCACAATTTTAACCACTTACTTACCTGCAGCAAAGTAACGGTTGTACGTGTGAAATACAGATGTTATGTTTAATTGTCAAGTTCACAAGGTTATTGATTCTCCCGAGAAGTTATCATGGTGGTATTATGTCAAAGGGACGGTACGCCCATTTTTGCAAGTGTTTTTATTGATTTTCAAGACGTTCATGTAACGCAATCGGTATCTTAATTTCATGTGATTATTTGTGTTTGTTTACCAATAAAATTTCTATTTTGTGTGACCACACGTCTCCGTGAATAAGTTTCACAAGTATAGACTGTGTCACATAGATTGATTTTGTATCTTAAAAATATCTTCGTTAAAAATTACTCAAGGATAATTATTGTGCGGGAAACCTGTCCTTAAAAAGGCACAACTTATTCTGACTGAAAATTCACGACATAATGGAGGCACTGAGCTGAGATAACGTCGATGTTTTGTACAAGATCAATCATAGTTATGGTGGTGACATACATAATACTTTGCATGAAATTTTAATTATTAATTTTTGGAAAATTTTTATTTTTATGCCAAAAATGTCTGGTCAAAGTGAATTTCATGTTGGGGGGGATGATCAAGAGTCATCCCTTAGTATTAGTATGAGTACTCAGAGAAAATTGGTACAAGTACAGGAAATGTTGGAAATAATTTCTAAAATTGAAATGACGGATCATGTCAGAAAAAGTTTGTCTAATGAGACTGGTCTAGAAGCATACATTAAAGACCGTAAAAGCCGCGCCAGTCAGTTAATGAAAGACATGTGGAACGCGGAAGGTCAAAGTGATGAACTCACAGACAGTTTCTCTAAAACAAAGGGAATAAAAAGGCTTGATCACCTTCTTTTGGAATTAAGTATTATCCTGCTGTATCTTCAGATTGAGTTCAAATATCAAAGTACCCAACAGAAAGATGATATCTCAGATTTTCTAGATAAAATTGAACAAGCAAAAAGGGATGCTAAAACAATTATGGACGGACTCCACCAAATAAGTAAAGAGTGGGAACAATTAATAGAGGAGAGGGAGAGTTTTCTGCAGGAAAACGAGTCTCCTGACGAAAATTGCCGAGTAATAGGCAGTGGAAATTTAGGAAGTTGCCGAGTAATAGGCAGTGGAAATTCAGGAAGTTGGCATGAACCCCTAATTAAGCAATTAGAAAAATTAATAGAACAAATGAAGTTTATGCCCCAGGGTAATACTCAGATACGCATCCCTGAAAGGGACGAGTTTGATAGTACTTCAGAATCTCACTCTGAATCTGATTCTGAATATGAAGGTTGGGAGTCAGACAATGGGGAGAAATCAGAAAAAGAACCAATATCTTACCCCAAGCCATCTGTAGAGCAAAGGGGAATAAAAAGTGAAGTACCACATGAAAGGGGATCTAATCAATTTTCTTTGGGATCAGAGAAAAAGCCAGACACCCCTAAACAAGATACCTCAGAAATAATAAGATTTGTAAATGATGCTGTCCCAGTCTTTAGTGACGAGTCTGACAGTACTTCAGAATCTGACTCTGAATCTGATTCTGAATATGAAGGTTGGGAGTCAGACAATGGGGAGAAATCAGAAAAAGAACCAATATCCTACTCCAAGCCACCTGTGGAGCAAACGGTAAAAATTGAACCACCACATGAAAGGGGGTCTAATCAATTTTCTTTGGGATCAAAGAAAAAGCTAGACACCCCATAAACAAGATACCTCAGAAATAATAAAATTTGTAAATGATGCTGTCCCAGTCTTTAGTGACGAGTCTGACAGTACTTCAAAATCTGACTCTGAATCTGAATATGAAAGTTGGGAGTCAGACAATGGGGAGAAATCAGAAAAAGAACCAATATCCTACTCCAAGCCATCTGTGGAGCAAACGGGGGTAAAAAGTGAACCACCACATGAAAGGGGATCTAATCAATTTTCTTTGGGATCAGAGAAAAAACCAGACACCCCTAAACAAGACACCTCAGAAATAATAAAATTTGTAAATTATGCTGTCCCAGACTTTAAGGAAGAGGGATCCATGTGCGTTATTTACCACATCGAGACCTATGAAAATACCCTATCAGTTTTAGGCCTCGAAAATCTGGCTGTGCTCAAAAGTGCTTCCCACGTAGCAGAAAAGGAGCCCGATCACAACCACCATGAGTTTAAATCCACATCTTTCAAGGCCCTACCTAACTACATAAAAGTGAGTTTAGCAAAAGATTACAAAGGGGGGTGTTCACCGGAGTTGTTGGTAAAAGAGAGTAACAATTTGTATTCTTTCCAACAGACTGATGAAAACAAAGGGGGGCCTGAGCCCTCAAATAAATTTGTGAATGAAATTCATGTATCTCCTAAATCAGTACATGTTGAAACCCAGAAAAAGACCTACGCTGACATAGTCAGAGGAGACGTGCCAAAGAGTTTCCCTAGTAGGAGACCAGATACCCCACCAAATAGAAGGGGGGAGCAAAGACCACCTCAGGAGTACCACCCATGGGATCCTGGCCCAAACTTTGAAAGAAACTATAGGGTGTTGTGATGGAAATATTGGATATCATATTTATATCAATGAGATTCAAGTGGACCATTGCAAGGACTCCAATTTAAACTGCCTTGCCTCATAGGATGTGTATGTGTATGTATATATGTATATATATATATATATATATATATATATATATATATATATATGTATGTATATATATATGTATATATATGTATATATATATATCTACGTGTATATGTGGGTATCTATGTGTGGATATATATATTTTTCATATATGGGAATATGTTTCTTAATATCATGATAGAACAAAGCTCACCTTAAGAAATGTAGTTACCTTGATTTGAACCCGAGAAGCCCTAGAGGTGTTGATTAGATCAAAGGTTATTGGCAGACCTTAAGGCATTCATTCTTCAGGGGGCCATTAACATGCTTCCAATACACTGATGGGAATCCCCTAGGTGGTAATCAACTCACCAGGGGCCATTAACATACTACGGTCGGGACTGTTTGGGCTAGGAGATCAAAGGAGATTGTTCATTAATTCATAGACTGGTAGGCACCGAGGGGGTCGCACTGTAACAGCAATGTCCGAGCATGAATTTTGAGACATCTCTTTCATTTGTGGCATCTTCTGATTGGTGGAGAATGCATATAAAAGGAAGTGGGCTAAATGGTTACAGGCAGTCCAGCCCGAGAACATCTGAGGGATATGCTGTCTGTGTAAAGTATATATTGAAATCTATATCTATCTTTCTTTGTAACCTATTTTTTGAATCCTAGGATTTATCTTATTACTTTGTATATCTTGTATATGTCCATTGCATACATTTATGAGTTTATGCCTAAATTGACTTTGCAGCCTAGAGCCAACACTATAGAGATATATGATAAATTCTAATCATTCTAACCTTCTTTTTCTGTTTAAATAAATGTAATTGTTTATCTTTTTTCCCTGTTATTGCTCGTTTTCATTTTTATATAGACAAAGGTTTAATCACTTATATTTGTATCGTTAATCGTTTAAGTGAGGTATAAATATTTCCGTAACAAATGGTGCCCGTCGTGTGAGGAAGCTTCACGTTTGAGTGATTTTGCAGGTGGAGGACAAGTCTAACTCCAGGAACGGTAAGCATTTTTATGTCTCTGTTTGTATGTCTGTCTCCCCTGTATGAACACCCAAACTAGCAAGCTTCTTTGAACATTGTTTATATATATAACCTTTTGTCTGTACTAATACTTTGATGAGACTGATATGAACAGTATAAGTGAAATAAAATTGTACTGAGAGTGTATGAGAAGGCATCCTGCTCGGTTGGGCCAACACTGCAGGAGGGTGTCTGCGTGAATGATAAGGGGTTCTGATTGGACGTTTGAAGGCAGTGGAAAGAAGTAGGATCTGGGCCTTTCTGCCAACAAGCGCTTCTGGTTGACCCTTGCATGAGTCTAGGTCAAGACGCTTCCCGGTCTTTAAGATCGAATTGCACCTGTGGGCCTAGTACACACTGAATGATCTTCGATGTATGTATCTATCTTTCTGTGTAAACTACTAACTGGGGATCGTAAGCTTTGTGATTAGATCTGTAATGTTGTAACTCCTACAAATCGTATTGCAATTAGGTGTGCATCAGTTAACTACCTCCTGTACTACAAGCACGCATTAGTAATAACCTTTCGTTAAGCATTTCTTTTAGAGTACTTTAGAAAAGTCCACGGGGGGATTAAACTATTATTTAGTTTGGGAAAATCTCCAGGCTGATTTTTTGAAGGACTATAGCCAGGACAGGGAATTGGCCTAGCAAGTAGCGAAAAAAAATCAGCAAGGGCGACAGGGGCAGTACCTGTCAACCCAATTCTTGGTCAGAGAGTAGCTACCTCTGAAGTAAAGGCAACCTGTAAAAAGGTTGGGGAAATCAGTTCAAGGTCCGGAGTCCGTAAAGGATGGGTAATCGAATCGCTTCAAAGAGGGCGTCTAACCGTGGGGAACCCTACCACTTGACCCCGAGGGAAGAGATGATAGATAAATATGGACCTTGGGTTGTGAAATATTTGCAAGATTGGGATCGTTGGACTGGGAAGAAGTATTTTAAAAGAGGTACTTTTAAGCAAAAAGCGTGGGAAAATCTGTATCGTGCTCATCACAGTAAGATGACACGACCATATGAAAAAGATACTTTATTTATATGGATGCTGGAGTCAGCGAACAAAACAGAGGAAGTGAATGTTATTACTATGGGATTTAAGGAGAAATCATTCCAAACAATGCTTGAACGTAGGGACAAGCGTAAACCATCACAACCCCCAACAAGGGGTGACAGTGATTGTCAGGGAGACAAGGAGCAGTTGTCAGGACTTGGGTCTTATGCAGTTGCCCAGTCCTTGTCAGCTGAATGCTCATGGGCTGACATGAATTGTCACCTTTCAGTGGTGGACAAAAAGGTAGAGCCACAACACAAGTCTAATACCTCAGTAACATGTGGATTACAGGGGGATGGGGAGGTACAGGAAGAAGAAGGCAGAGTAGCAAGACAAGGAGACGAAATGGTCATGCTGGCATTAAGGGAGGAAGGTCTCCAGGCAGAAGGGACACTTTCTGTCCCGCTGACGGGAGAGCATGTGAAATTAAATCTCACTGAAAGAAGCTGTAATAAGCGCATGGGAAAACCGCCGCTAATCTTTGCGGCCAGGTGGTTAGCAAAACAGTATGAGCATTTGAAAGTGCAAAACACATCCCTAAAAGAAGAGCTAGAAATCACCAAAGGTAACATCAGTACTTTAGAAGCTTCTATGTTAAATTCAGAGGCTATCCACCAGCAATTAGTACTAGAAAACAAAAGACTACAGGAGGACATTCTCCAGTTGGGAAAGAGACTGAAGGATGCAGAAGGTGGGGCGAAACCATTATCTGTCAGCTTCCAGGAGCCGTTGGATCAGTTTTCAGATAGAGAAGATAACAATGTAACTGATTTGGGTAGGTCTGAATTCAGGGGGACGTCCTCCACACCTAAGGTATGTATCGACAAGAATAAATCCCAGGAAGGTAAGAGCTCTTTAAAAATTGCCCCTATATTTTGTAAGCCGCAGGTAAAAACTACTAATCCAGGAGAGGCCATCCCATATTCACCGTCATCTAAAACAAAGCCCTTTGTTAAGAGGTGTTGTACCTCTTTAAATAAGATAAAATGCCACTTATGCGGATTACTGGGTCACATCGCGAGATTCTGTCTATCCAGTTCCAGTCAAAAAGTCGGTAAGCATAATCCATATAGGACCACAAGACGTGATTTTGAAGTGTACTCTGCACGCTTCGCCACATGGCCTAGGTGTAGGAAGTATGGACCACCTGGGTCAGGGGTCCCATTCCAAACTCCTGAGAATGCATCCATACAGGCTGAGAAGGGGCTAACGAAATGGGATGGATCTCTGAAAGAATTTCAAAATTACCAAACAGATGTTATGAGTTTAAGAAGAAGTACAGGGTATTATAGAAAACATGCTGATATGTGTGATGTCTAGAGTTCATCTATAACCTAGCCATTTCTGTGTGTGTGTGGAATATGCAATATATTTTGTGTTGTGTGACGTTTGTTCTCAGCTGCTGACAGCCCACCCAAATGACCCCCCTTCTTTCTCACCAGGTCTGTGAAAAGGTACAGCGAACTGTATTGACATGCAAATGACCTGAGCCAAGATAATTATCTGTACTAGTGAATTGAAAGATACATGTATTAACATGACTTTGTTTTTCCAGGAAAACAGTACTGGAGAGGTTCTTTGTGGTGAGGTATTATGACAAATGGTACTGCTAAAAGGTTTTTTTACAGATTGCTAATTTTTTCAACCATGGTGAATACATTTTTTTTTTTTTTTGGAATTATTGGTATACCATAAAACAAAAAATCCACGTGGTATTAATGTGTATTAAGTAATACATATTAATGATAAGTTGAGCTCAACAATTTTTTGGTATCTTAAAAAAAAAGTGCACTGGTTATGTAATGTAATGTAATGTATATTTGTGTTTCATATGCTAATGTCTTGTTACAGGTATATAACCATTGGATTATTTTGTTTCTAGGAGGAAAATGGAATATTTATTACTAAATTTTATTGGTGTTTTATTTCTCAGATTTGATAATTGGGTTTCCTGGCTTTAAAGGGTCGGCTCGTGTACCCACTACTGTTCAGTGATCCCGGCGCCTCAGTGCTGCAAGGGATATTTCTTTGCCCTTTGGCCAGTTGTGTTTGGTAGCAGAAGTTCCTCGAGTTGGATACACATTATGCAATTTTTGTTTTCCAATTTCCTTCAGATTTACCTTCAGATGTGTAGTATGAGGGCCTGCCTGATGGCATACAAGTTGAGAGTGTATAGTTTTGGGAGAGCCTGGAGAAGAGTTGTGCAGGAAGATTGTGTATATTGCACTCTGTGTTCTGAATGAAGAGGTCATTGCTGGGAAGGAAGCACCTGGGTATTAGTTGGGACATAGACGAGTTTGTTTCTGTGTCCTAAGGAATACCGATGTAACGTTAGTCAGGGAACTAGAGGGTTCTTTGAACCTAACCATAGGTAGAGGTGCATTGTATACCCTGGGCATGGTCTCTGAAATCCAGGCACAGGGATGGAGTTGTGTGGGCACGCTGTATTCTCCTCAGTGGATACCCATAGGTGTCCTTCCTGTCCTAGACTCCTTGTGTACCTTAACTAGTGGTCCGTGTCCTGCATGACAGGAAGACCAGTGCCCCATAAGGTGTGCAACCTCTATGAAAAGACAAGTGTACCTGGTGGCAGGTGGTTTTTCAATCCGGGTATTCTGACTATTTCCCATCCTTAGGAAAGAGAGGCTTAATGGAGACTGCCTTTGGAGCTGGAGGTGGGGCACTGGGTACCTTAAAACACTATGGAGCTGGAGATATTCAGGATCACATTGGGGGGGTCTTGTGCTACATATCAGGGAAGGGGTTAGGAAAGCCAACTTGCTCTGTCCAGCATCACTTTGCAAGGACAAACAAGGGGGGGGGAGGTAGTATCCAGGTTGCCTATGAGTCGTAATAGATTGGTGGATGACTCAGTTCCAGGATCATCAAAAATCTTACTTGCACTGTTCTCATCCCTAATGGCAGGGATGGAACATTGTGCTGATATCACGGTCAGTCTGGGTACTATCCTATCAGACTCTACTGGATTACACCCTGGAGTCCATCTTGTTCTGATGGTTTGAGTCTGGACAGCCTCAGATGATTGGTACTGATAAGTGCTAGAGGAAGGTAAGGGTTGTGCTATGGGAAAAGGCAATAATGCTGGCACAGGGGGGGGTCATGTCTAATGGATGCCGGGGTAGTGTCCCAACTGGTCCTAAACAAAGTTAAAACTACTTGAGACTGGAGACCAGGGTACTGGTGCTAGTATCACATGTCTAATGATGCACTAACGTTTTCAGCATCAGGTTAAATGGTACTCAGCAGGGTACACTACCTCGGGGAGTCTATAGTACACCTCCTCTGGCCCGTGGCATGGATATAGCAGGAACACCGGGTTGTACCCCGATCACCCCTGAAGAAAGGTCTTATAGCAAACCTGACATCCCCTTACACCTACAGAAACTTCCTCTGGTATTTGGGGCTGAGTTAAAAGCTTGGCTGATGGATTTCGGACAACAGGATGAAATATTAAATGTACTAGGAGATGCTGAAAAACAAGCCACCATACGACTCACCCATGATCAAAATAGACTGATCCAAGTATCCCACGCTTTAGACGCAGATGCTAAGACTTCCTGGTGGGAAAGTTTATTTGGGTATAGTCCGAACGCTACAGCTTTCCTAAACATTTTGCTCCACCCTGTTGTTGTCCTAACCTGTGCAGCCTTACTGCTTTTCCTGATGCAGGTAATAATGTGCGTTACTATCAGGAGAATGAATGCCAAAGCTGTGAGAATGTGCACCTCAACAAGGTATCTTCTCTCAAGGAACAGAAAGGCCACTAACTCAGAAACAAATCTCTGAGGAAGCCAGACCCAATCCAGACCAGTACTAAGAAGTTGCGCATGTAAGAGAGGACCCTAGAACTATATTTTTCTTGTTCCAGGGATAAGCCTCTTCAATTTTTAGTAATAAAGTGCAGTCAGGTTTACCTAAATTCCAAAAGTTTTATTCATTTTTTTATTATTTTTATTTATTTATTTATTTTTTTCTCTCCCTTTTGTTGTTAGTATCTGTGTACCTGACCTGCAAAAATACTGTTAATGGGAGAGGAGGGTTTTTTTTTAAGAAAAACATTTGTTTTGTTTTTTATTTTATGTTTTTTTAACCAATGTATTCATTTTTTTTTATACAGATTCAAGGCTCTTTAACAGTCTTGGTTGGAGCAGCGTTCAATCTGTAGTTTTTTTTCATTTTTTTGTTCTTTTTTTCATTTCCACTATTTTTCCTGTTCATTTTCATTACTCACCTCTCTTCCATTCCTTTTTCTTCTTTAATATTATGCTCTCTGAGTTTTTTCCTTTGATTTCTATCATCTATCTTCTCAAGATAATGTAACTAAGACATCAGTCATATCATTTTTCTTTAAAAAAAAAGACTTTGCCTGCCCGCAAGTACCATATTTTAACTAAAGTATCCCTGGACATCCAGTTTTATGTCTTAATGTAATTTCACCTCCTCTAGTCTACCTACTACTTTAACCTGAGCCCCGTGAGCAGGTGTGGTGAACCCAGGGACCTGGCAATAACAGACAGTATTGTCTATCCCTACCATCAAGGGCCATGGATGATACTGGCTGTTGCTCTGACTCTGTACCCTGTGGGAACCCACTCTACTCGTCCACATTACACCCTTTATGAGTATTTAGTCTTAATGGCCAACACTCTGTTCCTGTCCAGCATTTCTCTGTACACTAACGTTCTCCTCTCTCTTTCTGTATTCATGCACGACTGTCTGGAGACCCGCCCGACCCCACCTGAAGAAGTAGCGACCACCAAGTTATTTCTTGAGATAAACGTGTCACGAATAAGACTTTCCTGGACTTTCCTTCACCATGCTGAAAAGTGCTGTCTCGCGGTCCGATCCAATCGATGCAACCATTACATGGTCTTACAAAGATACAGGACTAGATATGCCAGGATCCCGCCATCAATGTTGGAGTTCCGCTCCTCCAAGGCAGAGGAGTGATGAAACATTGCAATACAGACACTCATGGTTTGAATGTGGAGTCTCCAAAGGACCAGGATTTCTTTGCTATCTTAAGCCTACTTTGAGGAGTTCCGGCGTGTTCAAGAAAGGAAGAGGAGGCCGCAGTGGTGGTGGGGAAGGGTCGGGGCTTCTGGGCTGTTGTGGGTGGGTGCAAGATCATTGAAGGAGGACATAAGTTCAAGAATGAACTTCAGGGGGAAATGTGATGGAAATATTGGATATCATATTTATATCAATGAGATTCAAGTGGACCATTGCAAGGACTCCAATTTAAACTGCCTTGCCTCATAGGATGTGTATGTGTATGTATATATGTATATATATATATATATATATATATATATATATGTATGTATATATATATGTATATATATGTATATATATATATCTACGTGTATATGTGGGTATCTATGTGTGGATATATATATTTTTCATATATGGGAATATGTTTCTTAATATCATGATAGAACAAAGCTCACCTTAAGAAATGTAGTTACCTTGATTTGAACCCGAGAAGCCCTAGAGGTGTTGATTAGATCAAAGGTTATTGGCAGACCTTAAGGCATTCATTCTTCAGGGGGCCATTAACATGCTTCCAATACACTGATGGGAATCCCCTAGGTGGTAATCAACTCACCAGGGGCCATTAACATACTACGGTCGGGACTGTTTGGGCTAGGAGATCAAAGGAGATTGTTCATTAATTCATAGACTGGTAGGCACCGAGGGGGTCGCACTGTAACAGCAATGTCCGAGCATGAATTTTGAGACATCTCTTTCATTTGTGGCATCTTCTGATTGGTGGAGAATGCATATAAAAGGAAGTGGGCTAAATGGTTACAGGCAGTCCAGCCCGAGAACATCTGAGGGATATGCTGTCTGTGTAAAGTATATATTGAAATCTATATCTATCTTTCTTTGTAACCTATTTTTTGAATCCTAGGATTTATCTTATTACTTTGTATATCTTGTATATGTCCATTGCATACATTTATGAGTTTATGCCTAAATTGACTTTGCAGCCTAGAGCCAACACTATAGAGATATATGATAAATTCTAATCATTCTAACCTTCTTTTTCTGTTTAAATAAATGTAATTGTTTATCTTTTTTCCCTGTTATTGCTCGTTTTCATTTTTATATAGACAAAGGTTTAATCACTTATATTTGTATCGTTAATCGTTTAAGTGAGGTATAAATATTGCCGAAACAGTGTATCTCCCACGGGTCAGAATTAGACCTAAGGGTAGACACTCTCACCAGTGTAATTGGCCCCGGGGGCCTACACAGGTAAATAGGGAGCAATCACAGGGTAGGACACCCCAAAATCCCCGGAAAAATAGGGAGCAACTAAGGCCCAGACAAATATCCCAAAATGAAGGCAGTGGTTCTGATGGGGATATGTCTGATCAAACTGAGCCAGTAGTCCCTAGAAGACACAGAAACCGGGTCCCACGACCCAATTCTGATCAACCTGTAAGCAATGCAAAATCCAAAATCGTTCAAATTATGAATATGTTACACGGTTTTATTGCTGTGCGGAACGTGAATAGCATTTCTTCAAGGGGCAAATCCTGTGGCCAACCAAGGGCCACAGAGCCTTTGAAGCGCCTATGATAAAATAAATCAGAGGAATGCACTGAATAAAGGTATAGGAGACAGAAGTTCTAACACCATGTTTTTCCCCAGGTCACAGTAATGAGGATCCTGAAATCCCTACCGGGGGATGGTGGTTGTTAGATATTAATTATTCTCCTATTTTTCAGTGGTCACTTCATTCCTCTGACATACACAGGTCGCTCCAAACAGCCTAATTTCAAGAAGTCGCCTAAGACGGTGATTCCAGAGGAAGACCGAATCCTAAAGACATTAATATCAGGAGGCCTAAATGGTTTGATATTTTGGTAAAAGAGGAGGAGTCACCCGCATAAGGTAGTTTGATTGCCTCAAATGAATTGTATTGACACCCCAAAGGGGGGAGATTTTATTTGTTTTATTCCTCACAAGTAGAAGGTTGACTATAATGTCAAATATCTTAGTACTGACAATAAGTATCACCTGTCAAACTTAAATGTTTTAATTGTTATTATTCCAGAACCGCTACAAGTAAGCTAATAAAAAAAAATGGTTCTGAAGAATGTCAGTCAGTCATTCATGTCTGGTATCCACAGCTGTAAAGAAATGTCCTCATGTTAATAAGCCCTGAAGCTTTGTCTCCCATAGCAAATGTTTCATACATTGTCCTGCTATCCAGAGCGTTTAGTTAAAGGACTGATGACACAATGGGAAAAAAAAAGGGCTCTGAGGAAGCCCAGGATACCAGCTTAACATTGAGATCTCAAACACAGATCATGTAAAAAAAAAAAAAAGGAGACTATATATGTCTTTTCTAACGGAATCCATTTTCCCTTACAGGACTAAGATGTCCATGAGCCGGTCAACAGAACCGAGAGCCCAACGTGTGTGAAACATCCAGCGAAGGAACCGTATGCGGGATTCCGGACCACCACTGATGGCCAGTCTACACGGACAAACCTCCCAGGACGGCCAAGACCCAAAGGTGCCCGAAGTGATCCATTTCCCGCCAACCAATGGATGACGGCCCTGAGATGCACACATCGATCACCAACCCAATTTGTGTTTTCCCTTCAAAGAGTTACACCCACATGAAGGTGTCTACACCCTTTAAGCATAGATCCACAATACGGATCCATCTCCACAGCTAGATTTACAAGACCCGAATGAGGCCATCTTTCTTCAACGTTTTGCATTGATGAAGTCTTTCAAACGACTCCCGGCATTTGAACACTTCACAAGGGGGGATTTGTTGTGAATTCATGAAGAAATATATTTTATATTTCCTGGCAGAAACATGAGAGATGCTTAGCCCTCAAAAACCAGATGAACTGTTGCCCTTTCATCGACCTTTAAGGACAAATTAGACGCTCTCATGTTTTCCAAGTTTTACTACTTCTTTAAATATTGAAGACTTTTACAAGCATGTATTGTAAAGGAAGCTGTTGGAACAAAGACTATTCCTGTCACAAAACAGGGAGATACTTACATGGTATTGTGAATAAACAAACACGGCCACAGGACACAAGGAGACATAGGTTTTTATAGCATAGAGATAGACTCACATTGTGTTCGAATGGAGAGCTGTTTAAATAGCTAACACCTTGGCAAAGAGAACCCATTGTATGAACTTTTTAGGATGGTTTATACAAACAAGTCAGTTCTAAACACCCAGCGAGAATGTTCAAGGTCCCTCTCAACACATTAGTGAAAGTTGAATATTGTGCTAGTCAAAATAATATAAGGTATCAATAAGGTTATCATAAGTCATTTTAAACTATCTCTGACATTGTAGGTCACAGAGACATTATAATGTTGGCGTCGGCGGACCCAACAACTTTGCTATGAAGAAAATGTATATGAAAGTGTGATTTTATAAGTAGAAGTTTTAGGTAACGAATTAGTATTAGGAAAAACATATAATCATAATTATAATCATATAAGGTTGTAGCCTACACTTAAGATAAACAAATGTTCAGTGGAGATACCAGAAGTTATACAGGTATCCATATAGTTAATCATTTTATGTGGTATTGATGAAATATATAACAATGTGTGTGTTCCTAGATAGAGCGGTTTACAGATATACATTTATAGAGATACAGTTATATAACCAAGTTATGCAATGATGATTAATCAAACTTATACTGAGTGTATTTTACATTAGACCGAGTACCAGAATATTTAAAAGTTTATACCTATCCTTACCATTATACACCTTATGAAAATAGGACGTATTAATTTAAAAGGATGGACTCAAAACATGTGTGAGACACCTGGTGGTTGAAGGTGGTATTATTTGAACTCACTAAGTTTCCAGAGGAAGTTAATAATTAAGTCTCCTAACCCAATGGGAAGTGAGCCACCTCCTTTTGGGCAGGGCCATTATAATTTTTATGGTCTTATTATCTGAAATGGTATTTAGAGGCAAGGAAGATGGGAGACAGGAGGGATCCAACGAACGAACGAAGGGAAGGAGGAGAGAGCTCAGGGGGAGAGCTCAGGGATCCACCCTGAGGGGGGACACTGGGGGACACACACACTCCCAGACTGACACTCATGCACCATGCATGAATACATATCTTTACATTCATGAAAATTCCTCAACGCCTAATACTTAGAACTCGGAGGTCACAAGAAGTAAATCCTCTTTAGGAGTATCCATTTTGAAACTACGGCAGCCATCTTAACTCTGGTAACTAGCCCATAGGAACTGCAGCCATCCTGGAATGGGTAATTATATCATGTTGATTTTATTTTGTATGTTCTCTCAAATATTGATATGTTCTCACAAATATTGATGTATTGAATATTATACAGTTGATAATCATTCTCCCGAATCAATAACCGCCTTGTAGATTTTTCTCTAAAGATTCAGATTTTTCACTATATTTTTCTTTTTGCATAGTTGCCACATTTATTGACAAAGCAAACATCTAATTTATTTCACAATTTTAACCACTTACTTACCTGCAGCAAAGTAACGGTTGTACGTGTGAAATACAGATGTTATGTTTAATTGTCAAGTTCACAAGGTTATTGATTCTCCCGAGAAGTTATCATGGTGGTATTATGTCAAAGGGACGGTACGCCCATTTTTGCAAGTGTTTTTATTGATTTTCAAGACGTTCATGTAACGCAATCGGTATCTTAATTTCATGTGATTATTTGTGTTTGTTTACCAATAAAATTTCTATTTTGTGTGACCACACGTCTCCGTGAATAAGTTTCACAAGTATAGACTGTGTCACATAGATTGATTTTGTATCTTAAAAATATCTTCGTTAAAAATTACTCAAGGATAATTATTGTGCGGGAAACCTGTCCTTAAAAAGGCACAACTTATTCTGACTGAAAATTCACGACAAAGTATTGCAGAATGCAGAGGCCAGTAGTAAGTATTGCAGAGTTCAGAGGTCAGTAATAAGGAATACAAAGTGCAGGGGTCAGTAGTAAGTAATACAGAGGTCAGTAGTAAGTAATGCAGAGTGCAGGGGTCAGTAGTAAGTAATACAGTCTTTACAATTCAGTAGTAAGTATTGCAGAGTACATAGGTCAATAGTAAGTAATGCAGAGCGCAGGGATCACTAGTAAGTATTACAGAGTTCAGAGGTCAGTAGTAAGTATTGCAGAATGCAGAGGTCAATAGTAAGTAATGCAGAAGAAGAGGTCAGTAGTAAGTAATGCAGAGCGCAGGGGTCAGTAGTAAGTAATACAGAGTTCAGAATTTAGTAGTACGTATTGCAGAGTACAGGGGTCAGTAGTAAGTATTGCAGAAGTATAGGTGCTGCAATGTTACTGTTATGCAGAACTGTGTTTTTTCGCCACAAAATGACAGTGTCCTACAACTTAGTTATCATCCAACTCATACAGGAATGCAGGGGACTCTGGGACATGTATGCTGTAAGCAGGATTCTTTCATCCAGATCAACTGGAGCTGAACTACAAAGCCCATGAGGACTGGCAAAAGGAGCGGGAGCATTTACAAAGGGAAAACAGGGGTAGATGAGAGAGACAGTGTTGGAGGCTGGAAGTGAGAGACAGAGCAGAGTGGATCTACGTGGGCCAGGCCGGATCGGGCCGAGTTGGGAAGTCACAAAAGCCACCAGAGAAGCTGATCGTCCTGAGGAGACAAGTAGCGGAACCTGCGGGCAGACAGACCGGATAATCGCCACCTTCACACCCGGCCCAGAGGGGGCCTCCTCCACATGGAAGGCCATCGCTTTGCCCTGCTGTGATGTGGAACCGGGTGAGAGAGTTATTATGCCACACAATGCTGCCATTTCAAGCCTGTTGTTTGCATCCAGTTGCTAGAGTCTAGAAGAGTCACAGCACAGGCCTATATCTTCAGGCACAGTGCTGCCAGTGCTGCAGGCTAACCTTCTTACTGCCCTCATCAACACCTCCTGCAGGATACCAGAATTCACTTCTTTGCTTCCCTGCTAGGCAGGAATTCTACACACCCCCACTTCAGACTTGAGTCACTCAAGGAAGTGGTTTTCAACCTCAGTCCTCAACTTCCCCCAACAGGCCATGTTTTGGGAATTTCTCTTAGATAAAATAGCTGTCCAAAATACCAAGCCATTGACTCTGATTTAAAGCACCTGTGCAAGATAAAGGAAACCATGGCCTGTTGGGGGAACTTGAGGACTGAAGTTGAGAACCACTGATCCAAGGAACAAATTTCTTGATTTCCATTTAAAGGTACGTAAGTGGGAATATGTTTCTCCTTCTTTTCCTTCCAAAGCAATTTCTGTTAATTTTTTTTAAATTTAATACATTGTTTTTGCTTTTTTTTAAAGAATAAATAATAAAAACAAAACAACATAAGCAGGCAGGTTCTCAGGTATAAAAAGATGCAACACCACATTGGGTCACATCACATTTAAACAATAGACCCAACTTTGTATGATCACTAAGGTATGATGTACCCATTGCAACCCAATTCTGTTATTATCTGACATCCTTAAAGTTATACTTCACCTTAATCTAACATCCTTAAAGTGACTGACTCATCACCCTACCAGTGCTTATTAAAGGGGAACTCGGTTTGTTATTTTACCATCCTTTCGGCAACTCAGATTTCTTCAAAGAGACTATATCCCTATTGTGCACCAACGTAAGGGCCCCAACTAGCCAGCAGAAGAGTCCGTCATGTCCTGGGGTATCTGCTAAAAAGCTATTTGACTACATTCCTGAGAGTTAAACCCTGACTCTTTTCACTGTGAATCTGCAAGTGAGCTAGGCCAGTGTTTTGTTTTTTCTCATCTTATTCGCTCACTTGGGGAAAATCTCTCGGTTTGGGAGCTCACATTTAAATCTTCAGTCCATCAAGAAGGGCGTGAGTGTCTTAAAGTTGTACTTTATTGTGTTATATTGCCTTTTCCTGTTGGTGTTTTGCCACTTGAAAGACTTTTGCCTGTTTGCCATTTCTGTGACACTAACAGGGGTGACCCGTCCATTAAGGGCGTACGGCCATCGCCCCCCTGTTTTTTTGAAGTACTGATTACAGCTAGAGGTTTTGATAGGCTTTAATATAGGGTGGGCTCGGGTCGCAGAGAGTGCACTCTGAGCCCACCCAGGTGTGTTACAACAACGAATCAATATTCACTGTTGTAACACTGATCCTCCTCCCGGCCAATCAGGAAAGCGGGTTTTGACATCGGTCATCCGATTGGCTGAAAAGACAGGCGATCCTATTGGACGCCTAGGAGGAGGAGGGGAGGAGCTGAAAGCCGCCATGAAGGAGAGGACTCAGAGCCGAGCCACTGCACTACGCTGCCTGCCACCCGCAAGTTCCAGACCGACCGGCAAACATCGGGGGTGGTTGTTTGCCACCCCCCCCAAAAAAAAAACACCAGCAAACATTTATCTCATCAATGTGTACATGTTTATCCTTTGTGTGACGGCCAGGGAGTCACCTGGTTAAGGTATTTCAGTGGTGTCAGCAGAGACTATACTCTGTCAGGGCTCAGCAGTGGACAGGGTACCTAAATTACTTGGCGGCTCCAAAGGGGGTAACGCTACACTACTTTTTCCAAAAATATATAGTGAGGTGCTGCGAAAAAAAATGCCTGATGTGCTCTAATAACTACAAAAAATACAAAAAAAAACATAAAATACCCCCAAAAATATACAAAATGAAGATTGGGTGTTAACAATTGCAGAGCTAACTAGATTTGTCCTGTGAAAAAACACATGCGGCCTGTTATCACTAGGCATGTAGACAGGGGCAGTGTAAAGAGGCTGCAGGATATCAGCAGCAGTAAAATGTAACAAAGGATAAAAAAAAACATAAAAAGACCCTTACCTTCCCCCCACCTCCTAAATTCTCTAAGCTACGCAGCATTTTACTACATACATAACTCTCACTAAAGGGTTTACATCTACTTTACAAGTCCCATCAGTGCCTACAACCCTACACTAATCTCCCTTTAGGCACTTTATCAGCAGTACTCCTCATGATTACCCTATCACAGCTAAAGCACATTGTCAATATGGCTGCTTTGACTCCACCCTTTTATAGCAAGCGGGGTGGCTTATACAAGACCCAACTTATTGGCCCTTCTAAGCCAGATGACTAAGGTTCAAAGGCCGGGCAGTGCATTATGATTACAAAGGGATTTCAGTCTGGTGAATTACTGCATACATTTGTCGGGACCATGAATTTTGAACAGGCAGGATTTTCCTTGAACCCCTGAACCTCATCTCTAATTAGGCTCTATTCACACTATTGCATTTTTTTATGCATTTTGCAGAAATGCAGGGACATTTTTTTAACATGGGTTCCTATGGAACATGTTCACATCAATGCATTTTTGTGCCTCTGCGTTTTTGGAAAGGGGCAGGGACTTTTTTTCCTGCAAAATGCAGCGTTTTGCATGTAATAGACTTCAATGGACCCGCATCCAAAACGCAAGTACCGCCTTTATACCACGATTTTGGGGGGCCCCCACGCCATTTTTTTAAAAAAATAGCCATGGGGGCCCCCTCTGAATCCATACTAGACCCAAGGACCTGGGGGGGACCCCACGCTGTTTTTTTTTCACTATTTTTTTTTTTAGCTGGCAATTTTTTTTTTAGATTCAGCGGGAAGCCTGCTGACAGCTGATGACTCATCAGTTGCTAATGATGCGGCGGCTGGCTCCCGGCCCCCTCCTTAGCAACCAGTTATAAACAGTGTTAAGAAAAGGCAAAACGCGAATCGCGGCAAAATCACGGTAAAAACGCGTGGTAAAACCGCAAAAAAGCACTGCAGTAATGCTAAAAAGCAACATGCATAGATGTGAATTGAGCCTTAGAAGCTAAAGAACTCAGCGGATTCAAACAGCTTCTTGCTTGTTCTTGCAGTTAGAATAATATTCAGATATAACGCTGAGAAATAACCATTCTTTAAAGTGATTGTAACAGTTTAATTGTTTTTTTTCTTCTAAAATAACAAACATGTCATACACACCTGCTCTGTACAATGATTTTGCACATAGCAGCCCCAATCTTCCTCGTCAGGGGTCTTGGCTCCTCCTCTCCTTTGAGTGCCCCCCATAGCAAGCTGCTTGCCATGGGGGCACTCTTATGGTCTCGATCCCAAGCTGCACTGTGTGCGTCTATTGACACACTCAGTGCAGCTCACCCCTGCCCCCCACTCTCTGCTCACAGGATTTCATTGACCGCAACAGGAGCCAATGGCTCCTGCTGCTACCAAGCCTCTTGTGGGGGAAAAAAGAAAAGACCAGTGCTGCTGTAGATGGGCACTGCGCTTGATCAAGATTCGGCTCAGGTAGGTATTTCGGGGGGGAGCTGATATAGAAAGGTTTTTTTACCTTAATGTAGAGAATGCAGTTATGTAAAGAAACATTTTACCTTTACAACCATTTTAGGAATAAGCAGAAGACCCCTTAACATTCCATTGGAGATTTTCAATTGAAAGACCTATACTGTCTCCTCCAACCATCCAGCAGATACTTTCAGACTTTAATATGTGTGCATCTGTTAAAGCTGGCCATACACTATGAGAATTTAGGCCAGTTTCCAATGAACCAGCGGTGATTTACTATGTGGGTGGCCCCACCACTCCTCTCCCAACTAACATCCTTCAAAAGAGCAAGACAGAATTTTCAGCTAAACATTGGCTGCATCCAATCGGATCCAATAGACACAGTGGGAGATCTGACCATCTGCATTGTATATACAGTCAGTGGCAGCTGGTGCTCCAGCCAGAGGAAGGGGGCAAACAAACCACCCGGCCCCCCCCTCCTCCCAAGAGGCGGCAAAAAGACCACCCTCCCCCGGTGGGTGGTACTCATGCAGTCGGCTCTGCATCCGTCATCTGCTCTGCATCACCGCCAAGAGCCCATGACGGCGGCCATCTTCCGGATCTCCCCGTACATCCTCCCCACCCCCGGTACCGACCAATACAATCGCATCTCCTCTTGGCCAATCACGCTCCTCACGCTTACAGGATAAGAAGCAGTATAACAATAGCGAATATTAATTGTCACACAAAAGTGGGTGGGCACCCTTTTTTGAAGCCAATTAGAGCCTCGGGCTCTAATCATGTGCTTAAAATGAAAAAAAAAAAACCCCATTGGAATCCATGCGTCCGGCGCACTGCATGTAGTTTAGGGGGCCGGGCACATGGATTGGGGGGGCGGTGCCCTGTATGGAGCGGCCGCCACAGTATACAGTATATGGCTAGCTTTAGACTATGCTGCAGCCTTGGAAAGCAACAATAGGAAAAAGTATGTTGTTTTCATTTGCAAAAGGTTACCTGCTCATGTTTGTCAGTAATAGCAGTCTTGAGTTTCTGGCTTTTCCGCCATTCTCGTGCTTGAAGGCATAAAAACGATTCCCAATCGGATAGCTCTCAGACAACGACAAGTCTTTGCCTGTCCTATGTAATCTCACAGGAGTTTTATATGTACGGCGTAATTATCTTATTTGTATCATTCTATCAGGTGCAGATTAAATAGAAGGAGAGAAAACGCCTCCATTACAGCAATGCACAATCATAAGGGCTCCTTATACTAAATATTATATCCACTATTCATATAAATGTTAAAGTCCCATCAATACTAAACAGTATACGTACATGTAGCACCCTGATGTTTAGGCAGGGTTGCTCCTAAATTTACCTGCCAGGTGTATTGTCTTGGCCAATTGTTAGGGATCGATTGATTCCACTCTAATGCCCCGTACACACAATCGGACATTGATCGGACACTCCAACAACAAAATCCTATGATTTTTTCCGACGTATGTTGGCTCAAACTTGTTTTGCATACACACGGTCACACAAAGTTGTCGGAAAATCCAAACATTCTGAACGTGGTGACGTAAAACACGTACGTCGGGACTATAAACGAGGCAGTAGCCAATAGCTTTAATCTCTTTAATTATTCTGAGCATGCGTGGCACTTTGTGCGTCGGATTTGTGTACACACGATCGGAAATTCTGACAACGGATTTTGTTGTCGGAAAATTTTATAGCCTGCTGTCAAACTTTGTGTGTCGGAAAATCGGATGGAAAATGTGTGATGGAGCCCACACACGGTTGGAATTTCCGACAACAAGGTCCTATCACACATTTTCCGTCGGAAAATCCAACCGTGTGTACGGGGCATAAGTCTGGAATTGCTGCACTTCCCCCTTCTGCCGCTGGGTGGCCGGGTACCCAGTGGCATTAGATAAGACAAGGGCAAGCAAGGACAGATTAGGAGTATATGGGGTATCCCAGCCAATGAGCAGGGGTTTTCTTGAATCTCTTGGCCTTCTGGGAGAACCTTATATTTGGGTGGAGTCAGGTGATTGGGGTTCTGTGCCACCTGAACGGCTGTCTGGGTGGACGTGTGTTGTGCTGCCCGGGCTGCTAGGTCAGAGATTGGGCCTTTCCCGGGCACATCTGGCTGCTAGGCTGTCTGAGGGCCTATCCAGAAGCAAGAGAGCAGCGTAGGGTTGGGATTGCGGCTTGCAGTCCAACCAAAAGAGACGGTTTTCCTGGAGAACCTGTCGTAGTCGGAGGTAGAGGGGAAGCTGTCGCCACTAAGGGCCCATCCTACTTGTTACCAGGGACCACAGTGAGTAGTTGAAGCAAGTACTGGAGCAGCATTCTCGCCAACCGGGGGCGGTGAAAAATTGGGAAGCTGCAGCAAGTGCCAAGCCAGGGACCCAGCCAGTGGGGTGAAGCTTGAGGAGTATCTGGAGAGCCAAGTCAGGGACCCAGCAGAAAAGTGGGGGTGACGCTTGAGGAAGATACTAAAGTAAGACGATTAGAAGAGCTCACGGGATTCAGTGGTAGTGAATCAGCAAGTCTAGTGAGAGAGACTGGGAGCTCAGTGGGCTGAGAGTCTACAAGAAGTGATTGTATAACAGTAAAGGAGTTTTTTACAATGTGTGTTAGAAACTGTTCTAAGACAGTTGCCATAGGACACAGCGCTGCTACATCTGCAGATGTGGCTTCTTGCTGGATGCCTTTCCCTTCATGCATGTCTACCTGTAGAAGTCTTGGAGTCTGACAATTGACATTGCGACTACCTAAGGGTGTCCGGGCCCTAAACCCTCTCTCCCACAGTTTTGTTCAAGAGATTGTAAGCTCTAAAGAGCAGGGCTCTCTGATTCCTCCTGTATTGATTTGTATTGGAATTTTCACTGTCTGTACTCATGTTGTAAAGTGCTGCGTAAACTGTCGGCGCTATATAAATCATGTATAATAATAATAATAATTAAAATAAATCTCTTTGCATTCAAGAAGTGTCTGGCGCCCATGAATCTACCTTACTATGCCTTGCAACCCATTCTATACAGAAGGATGTCAGCTGTTCCTGGCTCTGGAGGTTCTCGTGAAACTAAAGGAGGCCTGGGACCGATACAGTATAACATGGTAAAGATAATGCAGAAACAGAAGTGCTTTATTCATTGAACATTTATTCTAACATTGGTTTAACTCCTTCACATCACCTCCTAGCAGCCTTTAGAGTGGGCACTAATGCTGGGACATGGCATGGTTTCTCTATCAAGTGTCTCCTACAGAGAGAGAGCGCACTCAGCACCAAAGCCTCACGCTACCATGGACACATATATATATATATGGTGGCTGGGTGTAAAAGTCCACTTTTCCTGCTGTTATGTGGATGGCCAGAGGTAAAAGCTGATCTCCAGGTATTATTTTGTATTGCATACTTACATTGGTCCAGCCTGGCACAATGAAAGCATGTCAGTCATACTTGATGGTCCTCTGCGGTCTCCCAGGTCCTGCTCAGTTTCTATGCAAGTGGCTGCACCACTGCACACTGACCACCGGGGGGTTACTCGCTTGACACTGCCGCCAATTATTGGATGCCTTGTATGAAATTCAATGAATAGGAAAGGCATTTTCTGATTGGACGAGCTACAGTAAGTATACAATAAAGATCCCTCCTGGAATTTAGCTTAACCTCCCTGGCGGTTTTCCCGAGTGTGGCTCGGGGTTAAATTTCAGTACCATTAGCGGTAACCCCAAGCCACACTCGGGATTGCATTGTAGAATCCTGGTGCAGTGTACTTACCTTGTCCACAGGATCCTGTGATTTCCCCCCCCCCTCGCTGTGTCCTCCGCCTGATGCCTCTGTGTTCCTGGGCTCCGTTCCCTGCGAGCGTCGCAACGCACGGGGGCGGAGCCCGGCGGCAAATTCAAAAAATTTAAATTCATAATACATACAGTACACTGTAATCTTACAGATTACATTACTGTATGAAATTATTTCACAACCCTTTTGTCCCCAGTGCTTTGTCCAATTCCCTGCATGCAGTCTTATATTATAATTACTGTTCTTTGTGCCTGGAAACTTGAGATTGTCCATAGCAACCAAAAAGTGTCCCTTTACGTCAAAAGTAGTTTTAGACCAGCTAGAAAACAGCGATAGTAAATTAGAACACTTGCAGAATTGAGCGATAGTAAATTGTGGGGAAATTATTTTTTTTATTATTATATTATTATTTTTTATAATTATTTATAGTTATTTATTATATTATAATTTATGATTTTGTGTTTCAAACTTTATCATACCCGGGATATCTACTAGACTCTTGTTTGGACAGATTTAAGTGTGTTATTGCTAAGAGTTATAGGCCTACAATATAAAATGCCAAATTTCTATGCAAAATAATTGTATCACTTTGAGACGCAAAAATTTGACATAATCAAACCGCCAGGGAGGCTACCGTATGTGAATTATGATACCATAAATACTGGATGGGACCCTTACAATGTATAAAATAAAGTTCAGTAATGTTATAACGTACCTTGAGCTGAACAACCTGTCCACTGGGGACGCAGCAAAACCTGTTGAAGTCTAGAGGGGCAGTCATGTTACTAAATTCTGACCACCATTAGTGCTACCAGCATCATACTGTATGCTACTTCATGAAACAGGCCACCTTTGACCTACAGCTAGAAATTGCCCAGTAGTTCAGTGAGGCTGTCCCTCGCTGGTGCAATGGGTCGATTGCACAATACTCACAATAATTCCTAACGTTGCATAATAATTAACCCTCAGCACTGCACAGTAATTAGACCCAAGCATAGGGTCATCCTCTCCTTTGGCTGTAGCCATTTCCATCTTGCCAGGCCGGTTTTTCTTTTTCCCCCTGTAGGTCTTTTGCTTTTACCCTAATGAATGAAGTCACAAAACATTATCGGGTATGTGCTATTCAACAGTATGGAACATATCCTGGTCTACAGGCATGGTTTATATTGATGTTCTCTATAACATGATATGTCTTTTATTGATAGATGCATGATATGAATGCAACTCTCTCTGTATAAGCCCCTGAAGAAAGGCATTCAAGACAGAAACATTGGGTACATCAGAGACGTTACAAGTATCCGTATTCATTGTGTACAGTGATTCATACATACCATTTTTCTGTCTCTGCAGAGACACATTTTATTGTATTGTATTATATTTTTGTAAAAAAATTATTTATTTTTTTTACAACATTGGTGTTCCTGTCACCTTTAGAGTCCCGTCCCACCAAGGGGGTAATTTTTCTTTACATTAGTGGTCAGAGCTAAGTGGGTCTCCTGACATTGGTGGTCAGTATTATCCCCTTACATTGGTGGTCAGTGTACTCCCCTTACATTGGTAATCAGTGTGCCCCCCTTAAATTGGTGGCCAGTGTGTTCCACTTACATTGGTGGTAAGTGCGTTCCCCTTAAATTGGTGGTCAGTGTGACCCCCTTACATTTGTGGTCAGTGTGTCCCCCTAAATTGGTGGTCAGTGTGTCCCCCTTACATTGGTGGTCAGTGTGTCCCCCTAAATTGGTGGTCAGTGTGTCCCTCTTACATTGGTGGTCAGTGTGTTCCACTTACATTGGTGGTCAGTTAGTCCCCCTTACATTTGTGGTCAGTGTGTCCCTCTTACATTGGTGGTCATTGTGTCCATCTTACATTGGTAATCAGTGTGTCCCCCTTACATTGGTGGTCAGTGTGTCCCCCTTACATTGGTGGTCAATGTGTGCTTCCCTTATGTTGGAGGTCAGTGTTATCCCTTCACATTGGTGGTCAATGTTCTACCCTTGGTAATGTCAGTAAGCTGGTGGACGGGCTAGAGGGGGAACCAACAGTAGTGTAGAAATGTTGGCTAACTGCATGCCTATCCTTGTCGGTGGCATCAGGGCAAAAGTACTGCCTGCAGGAAGCCAGGACTGCCTGCACTCACCAAGACATGCAGGGGGAATCAGCGGAGATGTGCTTCAATAGACAGTAATGGGTGCTATAATGAGGGTACTATGGGGGTGGTTGAAGAATTTTTTGTTCCAGCACAGCTATGACCCCCCACCGTGAGACTGGGACAGCGTTGTTGGTTTAGAGCTACTTTAAATACCATTAAAGTGTAACTCCAACTGAAACCTGTTTCTCATTTTGGATAGAGCATTAAAATCTATATTTCCCAGTAACTGTTGTCACCAGGAAAGGTCATAACTTTGGTGTATTTATTTATGTGATATGTGTTCCTAAATGTGATACTCTTCTACAATATATCTGATCTGTGGACAATAATAATACTCCGATCTCTATAATGTATCTGATCTGTGGACAATAATAATACTCCAATCTCTACAATATATCTGATCTGTGGACTATAATAATTCTCGGATCTCTACAACATTTCTGATCTGTGGACTATAATAATACTCCAATCTCTACAATGTATCTGATCTGTGGACTATAATAATACTCCGATCTCTATAATGTATCTGATCTGTGGACTAGGGATGAGCTTCGAGTTCGAGTCGAACTCATGTTCGACTCGAACATTAGCTGTTCGCAAGTTCGCCGAACACCGAACAATTTGGGGTGTTCGCGGCAAATTCGAATGCCGCGGAACACCCTTTAAAAGTCTATGGGAGAAATCAAAAGTGCTAATTTTAAAGGCTTATATGCAAGTTATTGTCATAAAAAGTGTTTGGGGACCCGGGTCCTGCCCCAGGGGACATGTATCAATGCAAAAAAAAGTTTTAAAAACGGACGTTTTTTCAGGAGCAGTGATTTTAATAATGCTTAAAGTCAAACAATAAAAGTGTAATATCCCTTTAACTTTCGTACCTGGGGGGTGTCTATAGTATGCCTGTAAAGGGGCGCATGTTTCCTGTGTTTAGAACAGTCTGACAGCAAAATGACATTTGGAAGGAAAAAACACATTTAAAACTACCCGCGGCTATTGCATTGCCGACAATACACATAGAAGTTCATTGATAAAAACGGCATGGGAATTCCCCCCAGGGAAACCCCGAACCAAAATTAAAAAAAAAAAAATGACGTGGGGGGGTCCCCCTAAATTCCATACCAGGCCCTTCAGGTCTGGTATGGATATTAAGGGGAACCCCGGCCAAAATTAAAAAAAAAAAATGACGTGGGGTTCCCCCTAAATTCCATACCAGACCCTTCAGGTCTGGTATGGATTTTAAGGGGAACCCCGTGCCAAAAAAAAAAAAAAAAAACGGCGTGGGGTTCCCCCAAAAATCCATACCAGACCCTTATCCGAGCACGCAACCTGGCAGGCCGCAGGAAAAGAGGGGGGGACGAGAGTGCGGCCCCCCCCCCTCCTGAACCGTACCAGGCCACATGCCCTCAACATTGGGAGGGTGCTTTGGGGTAGCCCCCCAAAACACCTTGCCCCATGTTGATGAGGACAAGGGCCTCATCCCCACAACCGTGGCCGGTGGTTGTGGGGGTCTGCGGGCGGGGGGCTTATCGGAATCTGGAAGCCCCCTTTAACAAGGGGACCCCCAGATCCCGGCCCCCCCCCTGTGTGAAATGGTAAGGGGGTACTTACCCCTACCATTTCACTAAAAAACTGTCAAAATAGTTAAAAATGACAAGAGACAGTTTTTGACAATTCCTTTATTTAAATGCTTCTTCTATCTTCCTTCATCTTCTTCTGGTTCTTCTGGCTCTTCTGGTTCTTCCTCCGGCGTTCTCGTCCAGCATCTGCTCCGCGGCGTCTTCTATCTTCTTCTCCTCGGGCCGCTCCGCACCCATGGCATGAGGGGAGGCTCCCGCTCTTCTCTTCATCTTCTTCTTCATCCTCTTCTCTTCTTCATCTTCTTCATCTTCATCTTCTCTTCTTTTCTTCTGCGGGCCGCTCCGCATCCATGCATGGAGGGAGGCTCCCGCTGTGTGACGGCGTCTCCTCGTCTGACGGTTCTTAAATAACGGGGGGCGGGGCCACCCGGTGACCCCGCCCCCTCTGACGCACGGGACATGACGGGACTTCCCTGTGGCATTCCCCGTGACGTCACAGGGAAGTCCCGTCAAGTCACCGTGCGTCAGAGGGGGGCGGGGTCACCGGGTGGCCCCGCCCCCCGTTATTTAAGAACCGTCAGACGAGGAGACGCCGTCACACAGCGGGAGCCTCCCTCCATGCATGGATGCGGAGCGGCCCGCAGAAGAAAAGAAGAGAAGATGAAGATGAAGAAGATGAAGAAGAGAAGAGGATGAAGAAGAAGATGAAGAGAAGAGCGGGAGCCTCCCCTCATGCCATGGGTGCGGAGCGGCCCGAGGAGAAGAAGATAGAAGACACCGCGGAGAAGATGCTGGACGAGAACGCCGGAGGAAGAACCAGAAGAGTCAGAAGAACCAGAAGAAGAAGAAGATGAAGGAAGATAGAAGAAGCATTTAAATAAAGGAATTGTCAAAAACTGTCTCTTGTCATTTTTAACTATTTTGACAGTTTTTTAGTGAAATGGTAGGGGTAAGTACCCCCTTACCATTTCACACAGGGGGGGGGCCGGGATCTGGGGGTCCCCTTGTTAAAGGGGGCTTCCAGATTCCGATAAGCCCCCCGCCCGCAGACCCCCACAACCACCGGCCACGGTTGTGGGGATGAGGCCCTTGTCCTCATCAACATGGGGACAAGGTGTTTTGGGGGGCTACCCCAAAGCACCCTCCCAATGTTGAGGGCATGTGGCCTGGTATGGTTCAGGAGGGGGGGGGGGGGGCCGCACTCTCGTCCCCCCCTCTTTTCCTGCGGCCTGCCAGGTTGCGTGCTCGGATAAGGGTCTGGTATGGATTTTTGGGGGAACCCCACGCCGTTTTTTTTTTTTTTTTGGCGCGGGGTTCCCCTTAAAATCCATACCAGACCAGAAGGGTCTGGTATGGAATTTAGGGGGAACCCCACGTCATTTTTTTTTTAAATTTTGGCCGGGGTTCCCCTTAATATCCATACCAGACCTGAAGGGCCTGGTATGGAATTTAGGGGGACCCCCCCACGTCATTTTTTTTTTTTTTAAATTTTGGTTCGGGGTTTCCCTGGGGGGAATTCCCATGCCGTTTTTATCAATGAACTTCTATGTGTATTGTCGGCAATGCAATAGCCGCGGGTAGTTTTAAATGTGTTTTTTCCTTCCAAATGTCATTTTGCTGTCAGACTGTTCTAAACACAGGAAACATGCGCCCCTTTACAGGCATACTATAGACACCCCCCAGGTACGAAATTTAAAGGGATATTACACTTTTATTGTTTGACTTTAAGCATTATTAAAATCACTGCTCCTGAAAAAACGGCCGTTTTTAAAACTTTTTTTTGCATTGATCCATGTCCCCTGGGGCAGGACCCAGGTCCCCAAACACTTTTTATGACAATAACTTGCATATAAGCCTTTAAAATTAGCACTTTTGATTATTCATGTTCGTGTCCCATAGACTTTAACGGTGTTCGCGTGTTCGAGCGAACTTTTTTCCTGTTCGCATGTTCTGGTGCGAACCGAACAGGGGGGTGTTCGGCTCATCCCTACTGTGGACTATAATAATACTCCGATCTCTATAATGTATCTGATCTGTGGACTATAATAATACTCCGATCTCTATAATGTATCTGATCTGTGGACAATAATAATACTCCAATCTCTATAATGTATCTGATCTGTGGACTATAATAATACTCCGATCTCTATAATGTATCTGATCTGTGGACTATAATAATACTCCGATCTCTATAATGTATCTGATCTGTGGACTATAATAATACTCCGATCTCTATAATGTATCTGATCTGTGGACTATAATAATACTCCGATCTCTACAATATATCTGATCTGTGGACTATAATAATACTCCGATCTCTACAATGTATCTGATCTGTGGACTATAATAATACTCCGATCTCTACAATGTATCTGATCTGTGGACTATAATAATACTCCGATCTCTACAATGTATCTGATCTGTGGACTATAATGCTGTAGAAAACTTCCACCCTCTGCAGAGTGGATGTATCATGATAACTGATTATAATGGCATCAATCTGCTTTTCCTTATCTCACAGCACCACCTAGTGGCCATATTCATAAATTACAGTCTGATGTTACATTGTAAGCTACTGTATATTGAGTAATCCAGCACATTTGGCTATTAATCTAATTTCTGGAACATTCAGTATGTTGTGTTATTTATCACTGTCTCTTTTTCTGTGAAAATGTTACATGATGTTGTATAATTCGCAGTTCCCTATTAGTTTGCCATTTTTAAATGCAGTACCCTGATATCTCCGGCTCCTAGATCAGTGTTTCTCAACCTTTTTTCAGTCAAGGCACCTCTATAGTTCTGCACAATCTCGAGGCATCCCATTTTAAAATATAAAAAAAAACAGACTGATAGTTCTACATAACGCAGCAACGTCCACACACCCCCAGCATTAGAGGTGCTGCGCAGGTGCCCTACATCCTCCTTATCAGCTGATGATCTCATTGGTTGTTAGGACACTGGTGGATAGAAGGTTGTAATGCTGTGTGATGAAAACCTGTGGCTTTGTGTAACTAAAAGGCAGGCTTGATCCACCAACTGGCTTGTATACAATTTTTGGGCAATTTTTATGCATTTTGCCAAGGCACCCCTGAAGAAACCTGACGGCACCGCATGCTGAAAAAGGGTGTCCTAGAGTGTAAGCTGTAATGAGCAGGACCCCCGCACTTCCTGTTCCCTATATGAGTGTAAGCTGTAATGAGCAGGACCCCCGCACTTCCTGTTCCCTATATGAGTGTAAGCTGTAATGAGCAGGACCCCCGCACTTCCTGTTCCCTATATGAGTGTAAGCTGTAATGAGCAGTTCACACCATAAAGAAGTGTTCCTATTATGGGATGCCCACAAATGGGAAAAGAAAAGTACTCTATTCACTCTATACGAGTTCCAGAGGCCTCCTAGTATCAATACTTGGGAGATAAAGATTAACACCTTCCTGCCCAGCCTATCGCTGAATGACAGCCAGGCGGTGGCTTTACCGTTCTGACTGGACTTTATATGACGTCCTTTAGAACGGGCCATTCATGTGCCCTCCCGGGGGCACGCAGCGCGGTGATCATCAGTGAGCTGTGACCCTCGGACACAGCACATGACTAATCAGTGTAAAGAGCCGATGATGTAGGCTCTTTACCATGTAATTAGCTGTGTCCAATCACAGCTGACACTATGTAAACAAATGACGGTTATCGGCATTTCCTTTCCTCAACGCTCGTCAGCATCTAAGGAAAGGAAATCCAGTAACCAGGTTTCCAGTTACAGGGGACACTTACACTGATAATTAGTGCCCTGATTATCAGTGCCCATCAGTGCCACCTTATCAGTGCAGCCTCATCATTGCTTATTAGTGCCATTAGTGCTGCCTCATCCCTGCCCATGATTGCTGCCTATTTGTGCCCATCAGTGTCGCCTATCAATGCCCATCATTGCTGCCTATCAGTACCCATCAGTGTCACCTATCAGTGCCCATCATTGCTACCTATCAGTGCCTCCTCATCAGTGCCCATCAGTGCCGCCTCATCAGTTCCCATCAGTGTCACCTCATCAATGCCCATCAGTGCAGCCTAATCAGAGCCCATCAGTGTCACCTATCAGTGCCCATCATTGCTGCCTATCAGTGCTCATCAGTGCCGCCTATCAGTGCCTCTTCATCAGTGCTACCTCATCAGTGCCCATCAGTGCAGCCTATCGGTGCAGCCTATGAGTGCCCATCAGTGCAGCCTAATCAGTGCCCAATCAGTGCAGCCTATCAGTGCCCATCAGTGTCACCTATCAGTGCCTATCATTGCTGCCTATCAGTGCTCATCAGTGCCGCCTATCAGTGCCTCTTCATCAGTGCCCATCAGTGCTGCCTCATCAGTGCCCATCAGGGAAGCCTATCGGTGCAGCCTATGAGTGTCCATCAGTGCAACCTCATCAGTGCTGCCTATCTGTGCAACATATCAGTGCAGCCTAACAGTGCCCATCAATGCAGCCTCATAAGTACCCATCAGTGCCGCCTATCAGTGCCCATCAGTGCCCATCAGCGCACATCAGTGATGGAGAAAAGTTACTTATTTAGAACATTTTATAACAGAAACTAAGAAAAACTTTTTCCCCAAAATTTTCATTTGTTTAGCGAAGAGTAAATACCCCCGTGGCGATTAAATACCACCAAAAGAAAGCTCTATCTGTCTCAAAAAAATGATAAACATTTCATATGGGTGTTCACTCAAAGTGTGACAGTGCTGAAAGCTGAAAATTGGCCTGGGCAGGAAGGGGGTAAAAGAGCACTGTGTATTGAAGTGGTTATAGAACTTTCAAGGTACTACAGAAAAGTCATAAAGTACTTGCAATACAATAAGAATTGATAGTTTATCATTTTAACAGTCCTAAAATTGTACACAATTAAGCCTGGTACAGCAAGATCCAGATAAGGGGAGAGGACCCAGAGAAGCCCGAAGTGGAAGAGAATCCAGCATGTCACATTATAGACCAGAAAACATAAAAAACAAAACAAAAACATATATATATAAAATACTACCATGGGGGGCCTCAAAAGTGGAGGGGGGCTTTGGATGGGGGACAGTGCAGAGCCTGGATTTGGCCTTTAATACCAATGCCTGGGTGAAAATTACTGTGCAGGAAGGCTGTGTACCCCTTGTGCATTTTAAGGCTTTGTATTCAGGTTTGAGTTTGACTAATGTGTTCCTCTGATATAAGGGACTATCTTATATCTTAAGAAAAGAGTCAGCTCCAGGCTCCATTAACACTTGTGAATGTAACCTATTACAGGTCTTGAGCTCATGTGTAGTAAAATAATGCCTCAGCCTTCATAAAGGAAAGCTATGATAGATGATAGAGGTTTCTTCATGCTCTGTCCCATAGAACATCCACTGGGCTGTGGCCGGTAGTGTCGCACAGCCTTCCACCCAGTGGTGTATTTAGGTTTTGTGCTGCCCTAGGCCTGACTAAACGCATGCACCCCCCTAATTTAAATACGACCCACCCCATCCTGCCGAGGCCACACCCCTTCCTGTTTAAGACCCACCCTATCATCTGTAAACAACACCCCTTCCTCTTTAGGCTCATTTGGCACCTTTCAGGGGGGAACGGGTACCTGTTTCTGACAGGTACCCTTCCCCACTTCCGGGAGACTGCGCTGTCCCCTCTGAAGTTTGCCCCCCTCCTCCTTCCTCCGCTGGGCCATTCAGAAAGTGCAACGCGCTTCGCACATGTGCAGTAGGGAACCGGTCGGTTTCCCTTACCATGAATGATAGTGGCAAAACCCGAGAGCCAATCTGAAAATCGGCTGAGGTGTCGACATCGCTGGATCCCTGGACAGGTAAGTGTCCTAATATTAAAAGTCAGCAGCTACAGTATTTTTAGCTGCTGAGTTTTAATGCTATCACGGGGGGGGGGGGGGTGTCTCACTGTGCCCCATCAAACGCAGTCACTGTGCCCATCAAACGCAGTCACTGTGCCATCAAATGCAGCCACTGTGCCCCATCAAACGCAGCCACTGTGCCCCATCAAACGCAGCCACTGTGCCCCAAACGTAGCCATTGTGCCATCAAACATAGCCATTGTGCCCTCAAACGCAGCCACTGTGCCATCAAATGCAGCCACTGTGCCCCATCAAATGCAGCCACTGTGCCCATCAAATGCAGTCACTGTGCCCATCAAACGCAGCCACTGTGCCCCATCAAACGCAGCCACTGTGCCCCATCAAACGCAGCCACTGTGCCCCATCAAACGCAGCCACTGTGCCCCAAATGTAGCCATTGTGCCATCAAACATAGCCATTGTGCCCTCAAACGCAGCCACTGTGCCCTCAAACGCAGCCACTGTGCCCATCAATTGCAGCCACTGTGCCCCATCAAACGCAGCCACTGTGCCATCAAACGCAGCCACTGTGCCATCAAACGTAGCCACTGTGCCATCAAACGTAGCCACTGTGCCATCAAACGCAGCCACTGTGCCATCAAACGTAGCCACTGTGCCATCAAACGTAGCCACTGTGCCAAACGCAGCCACTGTGCCATCAAACGTAGCCACTGTGCCATCAAACGCAGCCACTGTGCCATCAAACGCAGCCACTGTGCCCCATCAAACGCAGCCACTGTGCCATCAAACGCAGCCACTGTGCCCCATCAAACGCAGCCACTGTGCCCCATCAAACGCAGCCACTGTGCCCATCGAACGCTGCCACTGTGCCCTCAAACGCAGCCACTGTGCCCATCGAACGCTGCCACTGTGCCCATCAAATTCTGCCAGTGCCCATAATACTGATATACTTTATTAAATCACTGTACCTGCTGTCCTGGGGGTTTCCCTCGTGCTCCTCTCTCTCCTCCTGACGTCACAGCCCCAGGGCCGAGGAGAAGATTCACTGCAGGAAAGCAGTGCAGGGGAGGGTAGGTGGAGCTTAAGGCTCCACCTGTCACCTGTTGCATATGGGGGGCGTGAGTGACACACGCCGCCCCCCCGCATGAGAGAAAGCCCCCCACCCGTCTGACTGATTCCCGGCTCCCGCTGCCGCCTCCCGCACACTTGCAGCCCACGGCGGCTGGCGGCTTTCTGCAGCGGCGCCGCGGTGTATGGGCGTGCTTGTCAGAGAGTAGGGGGCGTGAGATACACTCCCCCACCCTCTGCCAAGCACGCCCATACACCGCGGCGCCGCTACAGAAAGCCACCGGCCGCCGTGGGCTGCAAGTGTGCGGGAGGCGGCAGCGGGAGCCGGGAATCAGTCAGACGGGTGGGGGGGCTTTCTCTCATGCGGGGGGGCGGCCTATTTTGCCGCCCCCCGCAAAGTGCCGCCCTAGGCCTAGGCCTTGTCGGCCTAGGCCAAAACACAGCCCTGCTTCCACCTGTTTGGCCCTAGCTTCCTGCCAGCTTTCACCACCAAGGCTGGATCTGGGGGGGGGATCTTTGCCCCTCCAGATTTTAGTTGCGTCCCCACCCAGGTCTCTTAGAGTGCATCTACTGGTACATGAGCCAGTCTGATGCAGATACTTGATGTAAGGAGGCACTCTGATGGGGACAATTGATGTAAGGGGGCACTCTGATAGGGATCCTGATGTAAAGGAGGACTCTGATGGGAACAATTGATGTAAGGGGGGCACTCTGATGGAGACCCTGATGTAATGGGGGACTCTGATGAGGACTCGTGATATAAAAGGTGACTCTGATGAGGACGCATGATGTAAAGGGGGACTCTGAGGACTCGTGATATAAAGGGGACTCTAAAGAGGACTCATGATATTAAGAGGGGCTCTTATGAGGACTTGTGATGTAAAGAGGGACTCTGATGAGGACTCATAATATAAAGGGGGGCTCTGATGAGGACTCATGATGTAAAGAGGGAGCCTGAAAAGTACTCCTGATGCATCCTGATCACCCTAATCTAAGCCTGACACATACTAGTGTTTCCCAGGTCATGACACTGTGAGACAGACTGTCAGTGACACACAATGGTGACCTTATGCCTGCTGACTTTTTCTTACTGCAACCCCAAGATTAGGTTACATCTGGTCCTGCTGACCACGAGACTCTAGCTGTTGGAGCAGAAATAGAGTAGGGAAGCTTTAAAACAAGGGTCTGCAACAGGTCATCAATCAGCAAAAATAGGAAAACTTATTTTTTATTCCACACCAGCATGGCACTCAACTCCAACTTAACGTCGGGAAGATAAGTGACACCTATGAGCATTTCAGTATATACATATTGGCAATTACGTCACAAGCAGAAATCAACTCTTATGCCGTGTACACATGGATGGACTTTTCAGCATCAAACGTCCGACAGTCTTTCCGACGGACGTTCGACAGAGTTACGACGGACTTTCGACAGACTTTCCGAACAAACGGACTTGCCTACACACGATTACAGCAAAGTCCGACAGATTCGAACGTGATGACGTACGACCGGACTAAAATAAGGAAGTTCATAGCCAGTAGCCAATAGCTGCCCTAGCGTCAGTTTTCGTCCGTCAGACTAGCATACAGACGAACAGATTTTTCCGACCGGACTCGAATCCGTCGGAATGATTTGAAACATGTTTTAAATCTAAAGTCCGTCTGATTTTCGACTGAAAAGGTCCGCTGAAGGTCTGATGAAGCCCACACACGGTCGGATTGTCCGACAGATTCGTTCCGGCGGACCAGTTCGGTTGAAAAGTCCGGTCGTGTGTACACGGCATTAAAACATCTTAACATCTTTTTGCAAAAACACCTCTTTTCCCTTCAGAGCTTCCTGTAACATTGTGGTTTTCTTTATTTGCATATCTATCTGCTTTACACATAGGCTAACATCCTAACATAGGCTAACATCATGTCTTTGCAGAGCAAAGCACCTTGTCTGTCTAAGTTTCGCTGCAGGGTGAGTGTTAAAAATAGATGTCCCAAAACTTGTATGAACTGCACAAGTAAAGAAATACATATCATCTACTTTGCATACTATATAGAATTCAACCATTTTATCTTCCTTCAGCCATTAGCCCCCTAGCCCATAGCCCCCTAGCCCCTCCTATCACACTAGGGAGAGGGGCCGACTGCCCTGCCTCCCTGGAGCTGTGGAGACACTTTAGGTGCTAGGCAGAGGCAGGGCTGGACTGGCCTACTGGGATACCGGGAAATTTCCAGGTAGGCCGCCTGTCCTGGGGCCGCTTTGATCTGTGATGGCTGCAGCGCTCCCCTTCCGGCTCCTCCTCTTGTTTGTCACACACATCGGGAGCGCTGTGTGTCACAGTGCTGGGTCTGTGTGTTGTCGACGGCGCAGTGTAACAAGAACCAGCCCCCCTAGACCCTCTTGTCTGATAGTAGATTGAATCAGTGTTCCGCCTATCACACGAGCTGGTCTAGGGGGCGGGACCTTGTTACACCGCACTGCCGTCAACACACACAGACCCAGCTATGTGACACACAGCGGGAGATGTTCGCTGTGTGATCCAGGGCAGGCTATGGTGAGTCTGCATTCATGGGCAAAGTGAGGCTGCGATTATGGGCACAGTGAGGCTGCATTGATGGGCACAGTGAGGCTGCAATTATGGACACAGTGAGGCTGCAATTATGGGCACAGTGAGGCTGCATTGATAGGCACAGTGAGGCTGCAATTATGGGCACAGTGAGGCTGCAATTATGGGCACAGTGAGGCTGCATTGATGGGCACAGTGAGGCTGCAATTATGGACACAGTGAGGCTGCAATTATGGGCACAGTGAGGCTGCATTGATGGGCACAGTGAGGCTGCAATTATGGGCACAGTGAGGCTGCAATTATGGGCACAGTGACTTGGAAGTCCGGGAAACCATGCCGAGTGCTGTCCTAGTTGCTGCAGCGATCCGGACTGGGCAGAGAGATGTGAAGATGAAGCCAGCCGGCCTGTATTCTGCACCGTAGCAGTATGCGTACCAGCGTGGAATGCACTCGGTATGATCCGGAGCCGGAAGTGACGTCGGGGCGTGTCAGATGACGCGTTTCAAAGCTTTCGCTTCTTCCTCAGATCTCGGAGATGCCTCTCTTCAACAATAATCCCAGTAGTAATTTGGATTGCTCTCAAAGGGGGAGGGAAATCCCATTGCTTGCCACCACATGTAATGGACTAGTACCTCGGTCAAGATACAGCTTCCTCCACTCTGGGGCCAGGAACCAGGTATTATTGCTGGGAATTGCACCCAAGAACTAGACAACACTAGTTTCGGTGCACACTGAAACTTGATTGAACCGAAATACACTTCAAAAATAGGGCAGTTACCACATGAACAATGCAAACTTCAAACAGCAATCCAATTAACAGTGATCTAACTAAACAGCAATCCAATCATCAGCCAATAGTGATCCAATTAAATAACAATCCAATCAACAGCTAACAGCTGACCAATTAACCAGTAAGCTAATTAACAGCTAGGCCCCTAGACATGCCTTGATTAGTCAGGGGTAGCCCACCCTCAGACAGTTCCGGCAAAAGATCTCATTAACCAGCTCTCCTTTCTCATCCATCTTCTCACTGAGTTTCAAGTTGGCAGAGACCATCATGACTTCCTTGACTATTAAATGTGGAAATAACATGTCATCTTGCACTATATAACAGAACATCAACTTGAATGCTCATAGCTCCCTCAAATGCCAGGGCCCATAGCCAGTAGGCAAGAGGCTACCCTGCAGTCCCCTCCAAAAGTCCCTGTCCCAGTTGGGTCTTTCACAGTCCCTTTTAAACAGCGCTGATTCTAAAGCAAGAGGGACAGCAGCACACAGTCATTGTGATCTCACACTGGTCTATACTCACTAACGTTCTTGGATAATTGGATGGCTCCTTTCAATATCTTTCAGAGACACCTTCTGTGCATTCTTCACAACAGATCCCCAAGAAGAAGTCCTTCAGTCAGCTTTAGCAAAGTTCAGCAGAACAGGCCCCATAGCTTAGACCTTTATGAGCAGTGGAATCATGACAGGTCTGATCAGAAGGGCAGCAGTCCTCCAGGCTAATATCTCCTCCTTTAGAACAAGAACCCTTCTGTTCCAGGCCCCTGTACCTTTTTTTTAACTCTGCTTGTTTTTATTACTCGTCTTTCTCTTTTCTTCTTTTTTTGTTTCCTAATCTTATCTTTAATTACTTTAAGTAATGTTACCAGTCCATTAGCATATCATTTTTTTCCATAACTTAAAGTGGTGTTCCGGCCGAAATGATACTTTTTAAATAAAAATACCCCTATAATACACAAGCTTAATGTATTCTAGTAAAGTTAGTCTGTAAACTAAGGTCTGTTTTGTTAGTTTATAGCAGTAGTTTGTTATTTTATAAACTTACAGCAGGCCGTGGCCATCTTAAGTGTGGGCATCTGAAGCCAGACTGTATTTCTTCCGGGATCTCATCCTTGCAGATCTTGCACATGCTCAGTGCAGCACAAGCAGTGTAACAGGTTTCAGGTCAGGTTTCCATAGCAACGGCAGTGTCAGAGGAAGTTGCCACCCCTTCCCATAAGGCATTGCAAACAGGAAATGATGCGATGGGCCACGGCCAGGGAGGAGGAAGTGAAAAATGAATACAGCAGATATACAGTAGGTGCTGAGAAAAAAATTTAAAAATATCCAATTCGTTTACAGTGCGCAGTTTAGTGAGGGATGCTGAAGAGTTGTAAAAGTGGGTGGAACTCCACTTTAAGACTAAAAGTAAGTGTGTAAGGAATATTGCTTAAATATCAGAGATGAGCTGTGAATTGTAAGGCAATTGCATTGCTGCCATCTTTAAGAGTCCGGTGGGGATCCACAGGCTTATAATTGCTTCCTGTGATGATCTTCCACCCCTCAGTCTGCCTATTGCTTTAACCTGGGCTCCGTGAGCAGATGGGGTGAACCCAAGGACTGCCACCTGGTAATAATATGCAGCATTCACCATCCTGCTCTTCGGGGGCTCTGGTAAATACTGGCTGTTGCCCAAAATGACCCCTTTTTGAAAAGTAGACCATCCAAGGTATTTAGTAAGAGGCATGGTGAGTTTTTTGAAGTTGTAATTTTTTCCCACAATTCTTGTGAAAAATAAGAAATATAAATTGTGAAAAAAAAAGTAATTGTCATAAAAACAAGTTATTTCTCCCACACAGCATATGTATACTTCCAATTACAACCCAAAATACATTCTGCTACTTCTCCTGAGTATGGTGATACCACATGTGTGAGACTTTTTCACAGTCTGGCCACATACAGAGGCCCAACATGCAGGGAGCACCGTCAGGCGTTCTAGGAGCATAAAATACACATCTAATTTCATTTCTACCTATTACACTTTTGAAGGTCCTGGAGCACCAGAACAGTGGAATCGCCCTCAAAATGACCCCATTTTGGAAAGAAAACACCCCAACGTATATTCTAGGAGGCATTTGCTGCAGATAGGTACTCTGGTACTCTGAAGGGCTGCAGATATGTTTGACTCGAACATCAAGCCCATCTCTAGTCCCAACCCTGCCTAGGCCATGGTGCCCACCAGCAGCACCCAGAGTAGCAGCCTCCAGCTCATGCAGATTTGAAGCCCGTGTCCCAAATGAGTGAGCCCATCTAGGACAATCCAATTTATCTGCTTGCCCAGAATTCCTTTAGTCTTTCAGCACTCTGGAACTTGTAGTTTCAAACAGCATAACGTCTATGGTAACTTCCAGTGACCAGACTACATGTACCACAATCCTCTGCTGTCAGTGAATGGCTTTCCCTTTGCATTCAGGAAGTGATTTGATAATCTCATGGTTGAGCACTAGAAGAAATGTGCTCCATGTATAGAGTTAAAAGAAATGTCTCTGGATTAGGATAGTAACACAGCCAGCGCCTTTGTGAGGTCAGGCACTGATGTGGATGAGAAGGCCTGGCTTGCAGTCTCTAATTCATCCCAAAGGTGTTCTAGCGGGTTGCGTTAAGGACTCTGTGCAGGCCAGTCAAGCTCCTTCACCCCAAACTCGCTCATCCATGTCTTTATAGATCTTGCTTTGTGTATTGGTCCAAATCATTTGATGGAGGGGGGATTATGGTGTGGGGTTGTTTTTCAGGGGCTGGGCTGTTTAGTTCCAGTGAAGGGAACTTTTAATGGATAAGTATGGGTTTGGTGTTTTTTTTAGTTTTATACTTACCTAGGTGGATGCAGCATCTGTCTCCCGCCGCCTCTGCACTGAGAACCAAGCCACCAAACACCGCCGATAGCTCGGTTCTCTCACCTTCCTGAGCGGAGAGCTGCTGCTTGTCAATCAGCAGCTCTCCTGCTCTGCTCCTCCACACGCGCACTGGAGTGCTGAACTGTGGAGGTGCAGGGAGTGGCCGTCTCAGTGGCTCACTGAGAGGCTGAGACTGCCATCAGTCCAGGCACCTGGCGGATCTAGACTCCCGAAGTCGGGATGACGATGTGCCTGGACTGATCTTGGTGACGTCAGCAGAGAGCGGACTTCAGACAGCTCTCTGCTGAAAATGGGTCACAGGAGTGCAAAATGAGTTGCACTCCTGTGACCCATACGAGAAACCCAGCCAAATGAGCTCAGGCTGTACTTCTCCTTTAAGGCATCAGCATACCAAGACATTTTGGACAATTTCATGCTGCCAACTTTGGGGGAATAGTTTGGGGTTGGACCCTTCCTGTTCCAGCATGAGTGCACACCAGTGCAGAAAGCAAGGTCAATAAAGACATGGATAAGCAGGTTTGGGGTGGGAGGAACTTGACTGGCCTAAACTTAACCTGATAGAACACCTTTGGAATGAATTAGAGCGGACACTGCCAGCCAGGCCTTCTCATCCCACATCAGTGCCTGACCTCACAAATGCACTTCTGGAAGAATGGTCAAAACATTCCCATAGACACACTCCTGAACCTTGTGGACAGTCTGCTGCAAAGGGTGGGCCAACTCAATATTGAACCCTATGGACTAAGACTGGGATGTCATTACAGTTCATGTAAGGCAGGTGTCCCAATATCGCAAAATCGCTGCGCATCCTCCAGCAGCATGTACCCAATACTTTGGTCGAATAGTTTGGGGGACTCCTCGGTGCATGATGGTGGGGCTACGGAAGGAGTGACTGTGGACAAGGAGCCGGTGGAACAGGCCGCTTTGGCAGCTGCATTGGAAGGCAAACTACTCTGAGCCTGGGTGACAGAGGATGAGGACAGCTATGTTATCCACTCCACCAACTCTTCTGCATGTTGTGGCTCAATAACACGGCCAGCAGCAGAAAAATAGGACAAGCGTGCCCCACGGCCACCTGCAGAGGATGCACCATGTCCATGACCAGCACTGTTGACTGTAGACACAGAGCCCGCTTTCCCTCTTTTAGTGGCTTGTGAGCGTCTGCCTCTCCTTGGTGGCCTTCTGGACATCATGTATATTTTGTTTTGCAACACCACACTACACTGTATTAGATACTGTGTACACTGTATTGTGTAGTGTGTACACCCCCAGAAATGTAGCAAGTGCACTACGGCTGCACTGTATTGTGTACTGTGTACACCACCAGAAGTGTAGTAGCAAGTGCACTACGGCTGCACTGTATTGTGTACTGTGTACACCACCAGAAAAAGTACTAGCAACTGCACTAAGGGTGCACTGTATTGTGTACACCACCAGAAATGTAGTAGTAAGTGCACTACAGCTGCACTGTATATTGTGTATTGTGTACACCACCAGAAAAGTAGTAGCAACTGCACAAGGGGTGCACTGTATTGTGTACTGTGTACACCACCAGAAGTGTAGTAGAAAAAGTACACCAGGAATGCCCTGCAGTCAGATATAGGCTACACTGGATGCAGAGTATATATATATATATATATATATATATATATATATATATATATATATATATATATATATTAGACTGTATATATATTAATAAACCGCCTGAAGTATATTAGAAAAAGTACACCAGGAATGCACTGCAGATATAGGCTACACTGGATGCAGAGTATATATATATATATATATATATATATATATATATATATATATACACACTAGACTGGCTGTATATATATGTATATATATGTGAAATACACTGCAGCTAACTGAATAACCTGCCTGCTGAATCTAAATCACACTATCTCTCCGTCCACACCAACAACACTACACAGGGCTGCCTTATATAGTGTGGGGCGCTTGGACTTAGTTCCCCTGAGCCACGATTGGCCAAAGCACCCTGCCTTTGGCCAACTTATGTTCGTCCCGAACACCGAGCTCATTCCTGCTCACAACCCACCACATATTGAAGGATGTCAGCTATCTTTGGCCTTGGAGGTTCTCATTAGACCAAAAGAGGTAAAAGACCTTGCTACAAATGTCTGGGCAAAAATTACTGTGTAGGAAGGCTGTGACCCCTTTGTGCATTTTAAGGCTTTACATTCAGTTTTGACTAGTGTGTTCCTGTGGTATCGGGAAACATTTTTTTTCTTAGGAACAGAGTCAGCCTCACATACTGTAAATCCTGAGCTCATGTAGAGTAGAATATTGCCTCAGCCTTCATGAAGGAAAGCTTTGACAGATGAAGGTTTCTTCACACTGGTTCTCATCCACTGGGCCATGGCCCGGGAGTCATCTGCTGCCTTCCACCCGCCAGGCCTTGGCTTCCTGCCTGCTCTGACCTTTAGACCGTTGGACCAGACAGCATAGATTAGGGATGGTTTATAATGGATGTCTGCAACAGGTCACCGGTCAGCAAAAATGTGCCAGCTATGCTAAAAATCCAGTGGATTTCTATGTTTGTATTCACTGGTGGATGCAGGCAGTTGTGGCCACTGAGCCTGCACCAAGTGATGACAGGCTGACAGTAGCTGCTGCCAGGCAGTCATTGTACGGGCTAAAAAGCCATAACGGTCTACATCTACCTATGCATCCAGCCATAGGAATGTGCTGGATTCTTGCCACTTTTTTCCATGTGAATGAGACCTTACACAGCCACTGTAAGGAACTCATGAGGCAATTCTGCCACCTCCTGAAAGCTTTCTTTCTTTAACATGTTTTTGTCGAAAAAGCAGTTAAATGTCTGCAATTATGAATCAAGCAAAGGGCTACATGGACTTCCATATCACATGACCACTGTGATTGGGAGTGTGTCCTGCCGGCCGGGCATAAAAACGAATTTAACCACTTCAGCACCGGAAGGATTTACCCCCTTCCTGACCAGAGCACTTTTTACAATTTGGCACTGCGTCGCTTTAACTGCTAATTGTGCGGTCATACAATGCTGTACCCAAATGAAATTTGCGTCCTTTTCTTCCCACAAATAGAGCTTTCTTTTGATGGTATTTGATCACCTCTGCGGTTTTTATTTTTTGCGCTATAAACGGAAAAAGACCGAAAATTTTGAAAAAAAATGATATTTTCTACTTTTTGTTATAAAAAAAATCCAGTAAACTCAATTTTAGTCATACATTTAGGCCAAAATGTATTCGGCCACATGTCTTTGGTAAAAAAAATGTCAATAAGCGTATATTTATTGGTTTGCGCAAAAGTTATAGCGTTTACAAACTAGGGTACATTTTCTGGAATTTACACAGCTTTTAGTTTATGACTGCCTATGTCATTTCTTGAGGTGCTAAAATGGCAGGGCAGTACAAAACCCCCCAAATGACCCCATTTTGGAAAGTAGACGCCCCAAGGAAATTGCTGAGAGGCATGTTGAGCCCATTGAATATTTATTTTTTTTGTCCCAAGTGATTGAATAATGACAAAAAAAAAAAAAAAATTACAAAAAGTTGTCACTAAATGATATATTGCTCACACAGGCCATGGGCATATGTGGAATTGCACCCCAAAATACATTCAGCTGCTTCTCCTGAGTACGGGGATACCACATGTGTGGGACTTTTTGGGAGCCTAGCCGCGTACGGGGCCCCGAAAACCAATCACTGCCTTCAGTGAGACACCCCAAGCTATTTGCTGAGAGGCATGGTGAGTATTTTGCAGCTCTCATTTGTTTTTGAAAATGAAGAAAGACAAGAAAAATGTTTTTTTTTTCTTTTTTCAATTTTCAAAAGTTTGTGACAAAAAGTGAGGTCTGCAAAATACTCACTATACCTCTCAGCAAATAGCTTGGAGTGTCTATTTTCCAAAATGGGGTCATTTGGGGGGGTTTGTGCCATCTGGGCATTCCATGGCCTCCGAAACTGTGATAGGCAGTGAAGAGTGAAATCAAAAATTTACGCCCTTAGAAAGCCTGAAGGCGGTGCTTGGTTTTCGGGGTCCCGTACACAGCTAGGCTCCCAAAAAATCTCACACATATGGTATCCCCGTACTCAGGAGAAGCAACAGAATTTTTTTGGGGGTGTAATTTCACATATTCCCATGGCATGTTTGAGCAATATATCATTTGGTGACAACTTTGTGCAAAAAAACAAAAAAAAATTTGTCTTTTTCCGGCAACTTGTGTCACAATATAAAATATTCCATGGACTCGACATGCCTCTCAGCAAATAGCTTGGGGTGTCTACTTTACAAAATGGGGTCATTTGGGGGGGTTTTGAACTGTCCTGGCATTTTATGCACAACATTTTGAAGCTTATGTCACACATCACCCACTCTTCTAACCACTTGAAGACAAAGCCCTTTCTGACACTTCTGAAAAAATTATTTTTTTTTGCAAGAAAATTACTTTGAACCCCCAAACATTATATATTTTTTTAAAGCAAATGCCCTACAGATTAAAATGGTGGGTGTTTCATTTTTTTTTTTTCACACAGTATTTGCGCAGCGATTTTTCAAACGCATTTTTTGGGGAAAAAACACACTTTTTAAAATTTCAATGCACTAAAACACACTATATTGCCCAAATGTTTGATGAAATAAAAAAGATGATCTTAGGCTGAGTACATGGATACCAAACATGACATGCTTTAAAATTGCGCACAAACGTGCAGTGGCGACAAACTAAATACATTTTTAAAAGCCTTTAAAAGTCTTTACAGGTTACCACTTTAGATTTACAGAGGTCGTCTACTGCTAAAAATACTGCCCTCGATCTGACCTTCGTGGTGATACCTCACATGCATGGTGCAATTGCTGTTTACAGACCGGCGCTTGCGTTCGCCTTCGCGCGAGAGCAGGGGGGGACAGGGGTGCTTTTTTTTTTTTCTTTATTATTTTTTTGCTTTTTTTATCTTATTTTTAAACTGTTCCTTTCATTTTAATTTTTTTTAATCATTTTTATTGTTATCTCAGGGAATGTAAATATCCCCTATGATAGCAATAGGTAGTGACAGGTACTCTTTTTTGAAAAAATTGGGGTCTATTAGACCCTAGATCTCTCCACTGCCCTCAAAACATCTGACCACACCAAGATCAGTGTGATAAAATGCTTTCCCAATTTCCCAATGGCGCTGTTTACATCCGGCAAAATCTAAGTCATGAAATGCTCGTAGCTTCCGGTTTCTTAGGCCATAGAGATGTTTGGAGCCACTCTGGTCTCTGATCAGCTCTATGATCAGCTGCCTGAATCACCGGCTGCATTTTCAGATTCCCTGTTGGGACAGGAAAGCCAGAGAAAAACATGGAAGATGGTGGGGGGGGCATTCCTTCCCACTGCTTGTAAAAGCAGTCTAGAGGCTAATTAGCCACTAGGATTGCTTTTACATGAAAGCCGACCGCTGGCTGAAAAGAATTTTACCAAGATGATATCTAAACCTGCAGGCATCATTCTAGTATAACCACTCAAAGTCCAGCAACATACCAGTACGTTGCTGGTCCTTGTTGGGCATATATTGTAAACTTTTTTTTCATGCAGCCTGTGGGCTGAACGAAAAAAAGATATTGATCGGTGGGTATGCCCACCATTAGAATACCTCCCTTCATCCACCCACTTCTTTTTTTTTTTTCAAAAGATTTTATTGAAATTTTACAGGTTAACATGCAATGTTTGCCATACATCTGAGATAAACAAACAATCAATGAGCAATCTGCACATATAGATCCTCAGAGTAAGAACATGAGCCAATATAGGCCTTTATGAGCATGCATGAGGCTCAACAGTATAAAAACAAGTAGGTATCGCCTCTTACGACTATGGATGCAGATTCAGAGAGGACGGATGGAGTCTGCGGAGCAAGGCCAGACCGCGTTATAAGCAATCCCGTTTCCGTTCACCCCCGACGGGATCTTAACTGTGAACGAGAACGGGTTACCTGACAAGGCATATGTAGTATTTAATATAACGGGATGGCGACTGAAATGTAGAACTTGTACGAAGAAGTGAAGTCGTCCAAAGTGTAGGGCGGACCGAGGATGAGTCTAGGTAATATATGAAGCCGCTATCGAGTAAAGGCATGTGTGATATGCATGTATACGGCAAACTTTAGGTTTCCTGAAAATGTCAAGTCGGTATCTTTGGTGGGGGGAGGTATGGGGAGAGGGGGGGAGGGTGGACAGTAGGGGTGGGTGCGTTAATAAAGGTGGACACGAGTGCATTTGTCGCGTGGGCTCCTCAGGGAGTCTGAGGGGTCGGTTGGGTCAAGGCCTGTGGCGTTTGTGAGCTTCTATAATGAGTCCAACAGGCCCAAGTGGCCTGAAATTTGGTAGGAGTATCCGCTGCTTGGGAGATGAGTTGCTCCATTTCCGCTATTTGGTCTACCCTGCGAGTCCAGTCTTGAACTGTGGGGGGGGAGGGGTTTCTCCAACGTGCAGGGATGCAAAGGTTGGCTGCATTGATCAGGTGAATAGTTAGGGTTTTTTTGTATGAGGTGGGGGACCCTTGTCTGTGGTGCAGTAAGTATCTGGCGGGGGAGAAGTCTGGAGTATATGTGGTGATTCGGGAGATTAGTTCATGAATGTCTGACCAGAAGGGTTGGAGAAGGGGGCATTCCCACCAGATGTGAAGTAGAGTACCTCTAGCGTTATTACACCTCCAGCAGGTGGAAGGGACAGAAGGGTGGAAGTGGTGGATTTTGTCTGGGGTCCGGTACCATTTCGAGAAAATTTTGTATCTGTTCTCCTGCGTCGTGACATTAATGGACCCCTTGTGCATGAGGGTAAATATGTGTTCCCACTCTGTGGGGGTGAGGTCTATGGCTAGGTCCTTTTCCCATTGTTGTATAAGGGTGTCGTCTTTAATCTTGTGGCCTGTAAACAATAGGGCGTAATTCGAGGAAATGAGGTGGCCTTGTGGTTCTGTTGAGGTACAAAGAATTTCAAACGGCGTGAGATCTCTGTGCCAGTGAGAGTGTTGGGTAGAGGGTTGGAGGAAATGTCTTATTTGCAAGTATTTGTAAAAGGGTATATCGTAAGTAGGTAGAGTAGTTACAAGTGTCGGGAAAGAGAGGAAAGACCCATTTATGAAGAATTTCTGTGCTCTAGCTGGGGAGTCTAGGGTATCCGGGGCAGGATCTTTTAGGAAAAGACCCGGGGGGAAGGCTGGGTTGTCGTCCAGAGGGGTCAAGGGGCCTGGTGAAGGTGTGAAGGCCAGTATTTTGCATGCACTTTTGAACAATGAACGTGTGGTCCCGATGAGAGGGTGAGTAGTGAATTCCTTGGGAACATTGGTGTGGGTCATCCACGGCGTGTTGGCTAAGGGCAGGTGTGCGAAGGATGCTTCTAGTGCAATCCAGTCCTTGGAGGGACGATGTATATGCCAATCCACCAATCTGGTCAGGTGGCAGGCCCAGTGATATTTTTGGAGGTCCGGGAGACCCAGACCCCCCAGTCTTTTAGGGAGAACAAGTCTGTCCCAGCCAATACGCGGAGTTTTGGAGGCCCATACAAAGGTTCGGGAGAGCAGTTTATAGGAGGCAAAGAAGGAGGCAGGTAACGCGATCGGGAGAGCTTGAAGGAGGTAGAGGAGTCTGGGTAAAATGTTCATTTTTAATATTGCTATTCTACCCAACCAGGAAAAGGAACCTAGATTCCATTTCTGCAGGTCAAATTTTTGGCGTAGAGGTCTTTTAGGTCAGTAGTGATTTTGATCCCTAGATATAGTATTTCGGATTTCTCCCAGACAAATGGGAAATTACTACGACATAGCTTCACCGTCTCCCTTGGTAACGTGACATTAAGGGCCTTGGATTTACTAAAATTAATTTGGAGATTAGATAAAGTCTTGAAAAGGGTAAAGTCCGCCAGCAGGTTAGGTATGGTCGTGATAGGGTCTGTCAAAAATAGTAGAATATCGTCAGCGTATGCTGCTAGTTTATATTGTTTTTGTTGGATGTTAATTCCCTTGATATCTGAATTTGCTCTCAGTTTACGGAGTAGGGGTTCTAACGTTAGAATGAAAATAAGGGGCAACAGAGGGCACCCCTGTCGCGTCCCATTGGATACAGAGAAGGCGTCCGACAAGCCACCATTGATCCGGAGTCTGGCGGTCGGGGAGGCGTATAGTGCTAAAATCATGTTTAGCATGCGCGGTGGTAAACCCGTTGCCTGCAAAGTAGCCTCCATATAGTCCCAAGCTACCCGGTCGAACGCCTTCTCTGCATCCAGTGAGAGAAAGAATCCTGGTGTGGCAGTTTTAGTAAGCCAATGATGGATGTTGAGGGCCTTAGTGGTGTTGTCCCTGGCTTCACGGCCCAGGACAAAACCGACCTGATCTAGAGAAACCAGGGCTGGGATGAAGGGGACGATACGATTGGCCAAAACTTTCGCGTATAGTTTCAGATCGACATTAAGGAGCGATATGGGACGATAGTTGGGTACCAAGGAGGGGTCTTTGCCCTGTTTCGGGATGAGGGTAATGTGGGCCTCCAATAAATCTCTGTGGGCTACCGAGGTTGTTGTAAGGTCATTAAGTGCTTTGGTTAAATGTGGTATGAGAATTTGCGGGAACGATTTGTAATATGCTGCTGTGAGGCCGTCCGGTCCCGGGCTTTTACCTGTCTTCATGTGTTTGAGAGCAAGGAGGATTTCGTCCGACGTTATTGGGAGGTCTAGAGTCTGTGAGTCCTCTGGGGTAAGCGGAGTGGGGCCAAATTGTGCTAAAAAATCAGTTAGGGTCTTCCTACGGGTATTTGCAGCATCAGTACTTTGGGCATTCGGGAGGTTATATAGCTTGGTGAAGTATTGTACGAATTGCGCAGAAATGCCCTTGTTTGTGACCACTGCCTCTCCTTTGGGGGTAGTAAGCTTATGAATAGTATGAGAGGCTTTTTTGGATTGGAGAGCTCTCGCCAATAGTTTACCGGCTTTATTGCCGAATTCGTAATATAGCTTATGTGATAATGTATACTTGCGTTTGACCGCTGTCGTCAGTGTGTCTAAGAGGTCTTCCCTAGCTTGAGAGAGTTCAGCAAGTGTGGACTTGGCGAGTGAGGCCTTGTGTGTCTGCTCTAGTGTACGAATGCGAGCCGTCAACTCCTTCAGTCGAGAGTTCTTAAGTTTGTTACGGTGTGCAGCTATATTCATCAGTTCCCCGCGGACGACACATTTATGCGCTGCCCATGTAACCGTGGGAGCTACTTCTGAGGATGAGTTATCCCGAAAAAAGTTGGAGAGGCAAGTGGTCAGTCTCTGAGCATATGTCTCGTCTGTTAAGAGGGAGCTGTCTAGGCGCCAAATACGTTGTTTCCTGGTGGGTGATTGCAGTCGTAGAGTCATGGAGATGGGATTGTGGTCCGAGAGGATGGCTGGGTCAATGGTTGCGTTGGCTAGGTGTGAGAGATCCGTCTGGGAAAGAAGTGGTCAAGTCTTGAGTACTTGTTGTGTGGGGGAGAGAAGAAGGTATAGTCTTTTACCTTGGGGTGTAGCGTGCGCCACGTGTCATGGAGTAGGAGGTTATGAAATTGTTGCTTGATCGACTTTAGGGCCCTATAGGAAAGGGAGGAGGCTCCATTTGAAGTATCAATGGAGGGGGTTAGGGAAACGTTAAGGTCGCCGCCCACGATAAGGGTTCCTGAGTGGAAGCTGGAGAGTTGCTGTAGAGTATGTCGGAAGAAGGTTACCTGGCCAATATTAGGAGCGTAAATATTCGCAATGGTGAGAGGTATTTTGTTCAGGGTGCCTTTAATAAAAAGAAAACGTCCCATTGGGTCTGTTTGTATTTCCGTTACTTGGAGTGGGCAATTTTTGGCAATGAGGATGGTGACCCCCTTCGATTTGGCTTCCGGATTGGAGGAATGGAATGCTGTAGGGAAGTAGTGATTTTTAAGTTTAGGGATAGAATCCGACCGAAAGTGGGTCTCCTGTATGAGTGCGATGTGAGCGTGGGCTTGTTGTAGAGAATGGAGAAGTTTAGATCGCTTTTCCGGAACGTTGAGGCCCCGGATGTTTATGGAGTATAGTTTCAGTGAGTGCAGTTGTTGTGAAGTTGTGTCCGTAGAGGAGATGGTGTCCTGCGTGCCCGCCATAGGTGGAGGGAGGGGGTAAGAGGGTAGTTAGGGGTAGGGGGGAATCCGGGGAGCTGAGGATGTGAGTGAGTCAGGTGAGTGTGTACCCGGAAAGTATCCGAAGAGGTGTGGAATTACTTATCCAACAACCTCGTGGGTAGCAATCGGCGTAAAGCGGAACCCGTGTAGGGAGAGAGTCCTGACAGGTGGACAATATCCCTAACCGAGTCCGTGTGGGGGTTGGCTGAGAATCCTGGCAGTGATGGACTAAATGAGGGTGACGTTCAATGAACAGAATGTGAGCCGCCACCACGGGATGGTGTGTAGCTTGAGAGGGGTAGGATTACCTAATGTAGCACCCCTAATGGGTGTGTTAACGTCCCAGTGGGTAATGCAGTAACAAATCGGTTCCCCGATATTGGTGTGGCGGTGAGAGGAGATCCTAGCCATGAGTATTGTGCAGGTTAGTAGTAGGGAGATTTACAGGTCTGCAAGGCTCCCCATTCGGGGGAAAGGGCGCCAAATCGACCCCTCCTCACCCCCACACCCATCTCTGGGTCCGGGAAGGCGGGGAAGGGGCGGCGGCAGCCGACAAAGATCTAGCTCCGCAACCCTCAATGACACTTAATAGGGAGATTTATCTTGTCTTGGGGAGGTGACTTGTGTATATCTGCATATATCTGAACTATCTTAACCGCATAAGTAACCTCTAAAAACTCTTACTTTACACTGGGCTGCTAGGAAAACAAATTGGTGCAGGTCAGCTATGCATCCAACAGTCCGCTGTGCTGAAAAGGAAGCAATAAAGTAAAAACGGAGAACTAAAAGATAGAACTTATACTTAGAAACCTGTCCTATCGGCTGTGATGTTGCCGGAACAGTGTAGGCGTGAGTCTGTAAATAATTCGCCGATTTGAGTAGGTGGGCGTCTGTCGCAGTATACCGGCCAATCCGATCCTTTGAGGATGAGGTAATCGAAGCCTAAAGGCAGGACAGTCGGTCAAAGTGGAAGTGTCGAGTTCAGCAGGGCGCCCGCAGTGTGGTTGAGTGAGGAGGAGCGGATCCTATCTCTTCGGCTGGGAGTATAATGCTGGCGTCTGCGTGGTCGAAAGATCCCATTGTGTCCGCTGCAGGATGCATGGATTAAGAGACTCCGATAGTGTTGTCAGGCGGTGTCTGTGAACGCTCAGACTTTTGGGGATTGTAGTGCTGGGTTAGGAGTAGTTCAGTGTTGTGTCCTGAATCCGTAACCAAGGAGTTCTGAGCGATGGTGTGGGCAGCAAGCCGCATGTAGATCTGTAAACAGACAGGAAGGCGTGAGAGCGAGCCTGGGTATCCTGAGGAGATCTTGCGACCCAGCGGGCATGAACGGATGTAATTGAGGAGACAGCCTATAGTAATAAGTGTCCAAACTTATGTAGTGACATATGGGGGTCAAAAATTGGGTCCCAAAACAAAGTTCTTCAGATAAGGCACTGAACAACGCTCAACAAAACTAAAGTAAAGAAAAACGTGTAACAGAGATATAGAGTCCCGGCGCCCCTATATTAGGGGTCCCTGTGCCTCCGCCTGGATCGTGGGGAGGTGGTATTGTAATCCGCTCCAGGACCGCTCCGGTAGGTGGGCTGGTACCTATGGGTGGAAGGCGAGCGTCTTCTGCGGTGTCTGGAGACTTGCGCATCCATGGGTTCATCTCTAGGTTGGTCGAGGTGTGATGGGACCCTGCGAAAGGCGGCATACCAATTAGGCACTGGTACCGTAGCAATCCCAAGTGTGGCGCAGAAGTGAGGTAGATCCTCTGGAACTTTGAGTAGTGCTGTGCGGCCGTTGTTGGAAGCTGAGAGGCAGAAGGGAAATTTCCATTTATAGAGAATACGTTTCTCCCTTAAGACATCCAGAAGTGGCCTCAGGTCCCTTCTATGTTGAAGTGTGATCCCAGATAGGTCTTGGTATATTTGGATATGTGCACCCGCGTGCATGATTTGCTGGCTGCTCCTGGCTTGGTTTAGGATGTCCTCTTTTAGTTTGTAATCGACTATGCAGCATATTATGTCCCGTGGGGGATCTGTCTCACGTCCCTTGGGGCGCAGTGCTCGATGTATCCTTTCCATTTGGATGGGTGTTTGCGGGGGTCTGTGGAGAAGGCCGTTGAAAAGGCTAGTTACTTCTTGAGAGATCTGTTCCCCCTCGAAGGCCTCCGGAAGGCCTCTGACACGTAAATTATGCCTCCGACCCCTGTTGTCGAGGTCCTCCAAGTGTCGCTGCATGTCACGCATCTGCAGTGTGTGGGAATCAATGCAATCAGTGACTACGTGAATGGCGGTGTCGTGGCGTTCAGTCACTGTCTCAACTCTCAGGACTCTCTCGTTCAAGGCGCGAAAATCCAACCGCAACTCCGCTATGGCTGCAGACAAAGTGTCCTTGATGTCTTCAGCAATCAGTCTTATGTCCTGGATGTTGAGCGGAGGCTGGGGGGTGAGAATGATCCCGTCTCCTGCAGCATTGGATCTGGTCTGACTAGAGTCAGACGTGTTTGGGATGGTTGGAGGCGATAGGCGCCATATTGCCTCTGCCGGTTCTGAACATCTCCGGTATATGGCGGTTTTGGGATTCGGTTAGATCCCTGGGGGATCTCGAGCGGGATGCAGAGGATGATCGAGAAGCAGTGCCCATTATCCACTGGTAGTATAGTGCGCGAGTACCTCCCGGCTCCTTAGTGTTTCTCCCGTGGTGGACAGAGCTCAGGGTTTAGGTGTCCGTCGCCATGTCAAGTCAGGCGATGCCCCTCAGAAGAGAAATTAGGTGAGTTGAGGTGTTCCTGAATGTACAAGATGGCAGCCGTTTTCCAGAGGTAGGCCAGAGCCTCCTATTTTCCTAGGTAGTAACCTGGGAAGTATGTGGTAGGCCGCGGGTGTCTGAGAGCGGCCTTTCCTATGCAGCTGCCGGCTTATGGGGCCTGTATGGGGAGCGCCTACCCTCCGTAGGTGTCCGCCGTAAGATGGGCCGGATTCCTAAGCGCTCGTACCGCCGATTGCGGTACTCCCGTTCGGGGATGCTGGAGCTAAACAGGCCTCAGGACGGCGGCGGGCCGCGAGCGTTCTGCGCCAATTTTCCGGAGATTGTCGGCTTCCACAGCACCAACACTGCGTCCGATCCACCCCTGCTATAGCCGTAGTGGATGGCGGTAGTGCGGCTCCTCCGTATTCGGCCGATTACAGCACTTGAGTCCGGGGATGATGAGGGGCTGTAGGCCGCAAGATGGCGGCGAGTCGCTCGTGCGGATGAGCCGGCCGGCGCCTCAGAACGACCAGGTCGGGTAGGTAAACTTCCGAAATTTCTCCCGGGTTCTGTGTTAGAGATGCCCCACTACCGAAGGGCGAAGTGTAAAGGCTCCCCTGTTGGCAGAATACGCCGGATGGCGTTAGATTGTTCGAATCTCTGTGGAGCTATCAGACAGTACGTCCAGTCACTGCGAGGTCCGGAACACGCCCCCCCCATCCACCCACTTCTAATGATGGGCATACATGCACCGTATATATATGCTGAAGCATGGGGGCATCCTCCCGCAAAAGTTAGGAGCAAATCGCTCCTCCGCCCTCTGCTGCCCCCACGCTTCGGCATATATGCTGAAGTATGTAACTGTGGTGGTGAAATCACCTCCGACAGCGCTGGAGTCACGGCTTTATGTATCGCGGGAGCAATCGCTGTTGCTGTCAAGATAAATAAATCCGTGCTGCAACTGAATGGCGTACCTGCTAAGCAAATGATGGTTAACAAGAAAACAAAGTAACATTACAGTATAACAGTAATACTTACCATACCTGCAAAACAAATACAAAAAATAACATAGTAAAAAATAAAACATTTAACACAACCTGTGCCTAAAATATATATATGCCGAAGCATGGGGGCATCCTCCCGCAAAAGGCAGGAGCAAATCGCTCCTCCACCCACTGCTGCTTCTCCTGAGTACGGGATACCACATGTTTAGGACTTTTTGGGAGCCTAGCCGCATACGGGCCCCGAAAACCACGCACCGCCTTCAGAATTTCTAAGGGCGTAAATTTTTGATTTTGAGAGGCATCTTGAGTCCATGGAATATTTTATATTTTGCCACAAGTTGCAGGAAAATGACAAACTTTTTTTTTTTTGCACAAAGTTGTCACTAAATGATATATTGCTCACACAGGCCATGGGCATATGTGGAATTGCACCCCAAAATACATTCTGCTGATTCTCCTGAGTACGGGGATACCACATGTGCGGGACTTTTTGGGAGCCTAGCCGCGTACAGGGCCCCGAAAACCAAGCACCGCCTTCAGGATTTCTAAGGGTGTAAAGTTGTGATTTCACTCCTCACTACCTATCACAGTTTTAAAGGCCATAAAATGCCCAGATGGCACAACTCCCCCCCCAAATGACCCCATTTTGGAAAGTAGACACCCCAAGCTATTTGCTGAGAGGCATGTTGAGTCCATGGAATATTTTATATTTTGACACAAGTTGCGGGAAAGTGACAATTTTTTTTTTTTTTTTTGCACAAAGTTGTCACTAAATGATATATTGCTCAAACATGCCATGGGCATATGTTGAATTACACCCCAAAATACATTCTGCTGCTTCTCCTGAGTACGGGGATACCACATGTGTGGGACTTTTTAGCAGCCTAGCTTCATACGGGGCCCCGAAATCCAATCACCGCCTTCAGGATTTCTAAGGGCGTAAATTTTTGATTTCACTCCTCACTACCTATCACAGTTTCGAAGGCCATAAAATGCCAAGATAGCAAAAAACCCCCCAAAATGACCCCATTTTGGAAAGTAGACACCCCAAGCTATTTGCTGAGAGGCATGGTGAGTATTTTGCAGCTCTCATTTGTTTTTGAAAATGAAGAAAGACAAGAAAAATGTATTTTTTTTTCTTTTTTCAATTTTCAAAAGTTTGTGACAAAAAGTGAGGTCTGCAAAATACTCATTATACCTCTCAGCAAATAGCTTGGAGTGTCTATTTTCCAAAATGGGGTCATTTGGGGGGTTTGTGCCATCTGGGCATTCCATGGCCTCCGAAACTGTGATAGGCAGTGAAGAGTGAAATCAAAAATTTACGCCCTTAGAAAGCCTGAAGGCGGTGCTTGGTTTTTGGGGTCCCGTACGCGGCTAGGCTCCCAAAAAGTCTCACACATGTGGTATCCCCGTACTGAGGAGAAGCAACAGAATTTTTTTGGGGGTGTAATTTCACATATTCCCATGGCATGTTTGAGCAATATATTATTTAGTGACAACTTTGTGCAAAAAAAAAAAAAATTGTCTTTTTCCCGCAACTTGTGTCACAATATAAAATATTCCATGGACTCGACATGCCTCTCAGCAAATAGCTTGGGGTGTCTACTTTACAAAATGGGGTCATTTGGGGGGGGGGGTTTGAACTGTCCTGGCATTTTATTTACAACATTTTGAAGCTTATGTCACACATCACCCACTCTTCTAACCACTTGAAGACAAAGCCCTTTCTGACACTTCTGAAAAAAAAATTTTTTTTTGCAAGAAAATTACTTTGAACCCCCAAACATTATATATTTTTTTAAAGCAAATGCCCTACAGATTAAAATGGTGGGTGTTTCATTTTTTTTTCACACAGTATTTGCGCAGCGATTTTTCAAACGCATTTTTTGGGGAAAAAACACACTTTTTAAAATTTTAATACACTAAAACACACTATATTGCCCAAATGTTTGAAGAAATAAGAAAGATGATCTTAGGCCGAGTACATGGATACCAAACATGACATGCTTTAAAATTGCGCACAAAAGTGCAGTGGCGACAAACTAAATACATTTTTAACAGCTTTTAAAAGCCTTTACAGGTTACCACTTTAGATTTACAGAGGAGGTCTACTGCTAAAATTACTGCCCTCGATCTGACCTTTGCGGTGATACCTCACATGCATGGTGCAATTGCTGTTTACATTTGACGCCAGACCGACGCTTGCGTTCGCCCTTGCGCGAGAGCAGGGGGGACAGGGGTGCTTTTTTTTTTTTTTCTTTATTATTTTTTTGCTTTTTTATCTTATTTTTAAACTGTTCCTTTCATTTTTATTTTTTTTTAATCATTTTTATTGTTATCTCAGGGAATGTAAATATCCCCTATGATAGCAATAGGTAGTGACAGGTACTCTTTTTTGAAAAAATTGGGGTCTATTAGACCCTAGATCTCTCCTCTGCCCTCAAAGCATCTGACCACACCAAGATTGGTGTGATAAAATGCTTTCCCAATTTCCCAATGGCGCTGTTTACATCCGGCGAAATCTAAGTCATGAAATGCTCATAGCTTCCGGTTTCTTAGGCCATAGAGATGTTTGGAGCCATTCTGGTCTCTGATCAGCTCCATGATCAGCTGGCTGAATCACCGGCTGCATTTTCAGATTCCCTGTTGGGACAGGAGAGCCAGAGAAAAACATGGAAGACGGTGGGGGCATTCCCTCCCACTGCTTGTAAAAGCAGTCTAGAGGCTAATTAGCTGCTAGGATTGCTTTTACATGAAAGCCGACCGCTGGCTGAAAAGAATGATACCAAGATTATACCTAAACCTGCAGGCATCATTCTGGTATAACCACTCAAAGTCCAGCAACATGCCAGTACGTTGCTGGTCCTTGTTGGGCATATATTGTAAACTTTTTTTTCATGCAGCCTGTGGGCTGAACGAAAAAAAGATATTGATCGGTGGGTATGCCCACCATTAGGGATGAGCTGAACACCCCCCGGTTCGGTTCGCACCAGAACCTGCGAACGGACCGAAAGTTCGCACGAACGTTAGAACCCCATTGATGTCTATGGGACTCGAACGTTCGAAATCAAAAGTGCTCATTTTAAAGGCTAATTTGCATGGTATTGTCCTAAAAAGGGTTTGGGGACCCGGGTCCTACCCCAGGGAACATGTATCAATGCAAAAAAAACTTTTAAAAACGGCCGTTTTTTCGGGAGCAGTGATTTTAATGATGCTTAAAGTAAAAAAAAAAAAAAAGTGAAATATTCCTTTAAATATCGTACCTGGGGGGTGTCTATAGTATGCCTGTAAAGTGACGCGTGTTTCCCGTGTTTAGAACAGTCCCTGCACCAAATGTCATTTTTAAAGGAAAAAATCTCATTTAAAACTGCTTGCGGGTTTAATGTAATGTCGGGTCATGGCAATATGGATGAAAATCGGTGAGACAAACGGCATGGGTACCCCCCAGTCCATTACCAGGCCCTTTGGGTCTTGTATGGATATTAAGGGGAACCCCGCACCCAAATTAAAATAAGGAAAGGTGTGGGGCCACCAGGCCCTATATACTCTGAACAGCAGTATACAGGCGGTGCAAACAAGACAGGGACTGTAGGTTTGTTGTTAAGTAGAATCTCTTTGTAATTTTGAACGGGTACATTTTTAACGTGTTTAGCTCCAGCCAAAAAATCTTTTTTAAGGTTTTTGAAAACATAGGGAAGGGTTATCACCCCTGTGACATTTGTTTTGCTGTCTTTCCTCCTATTCAGAAGATTTCACCTCACTTTTTGTCCCAATGAAAAATGTTTTTTGAAAATTTGGGTTTTTTTGTGGAACAAGGATTGGAAAGCATCAGTGGAAAGGAGAATTTTTTTTCCCATATTAACTCTTACAGGAGAGAATTTCCCTTCCTAGGGGTAGATTTCATCTCACTTCCTGTTGTCTCCTTCCGTTTGCAAGTAGGAGTCGTTTGTAAGTTAGATGTTTGAAAGTAGGGTCCTGCCCTATATACTCAGCAGAAATTTGGGCCTTAGGTGTTGCTGTGGCCACAACACTGTAAGCCCTCACAGGGCCCTGCTGTGAAATATTAGATCAAGAATTGTAATTACATGCCCCTGTTGAACAGGAGCTGAAAAATTAGGCCTTAGGCACTGGTGCTGGTGCCACAACACTGCAACCCCTCACAGACACTCTAGTTGGAACGCAGGAACGAGCCCTGCTGCAAAGTATTGCATCAAAAATTGTAATTACACGCCCCTGTTAAACAAGGGCTGAAAAATTGGGCCTTAAGCACTGGTGCTGGTGCCACAACACTGCAACCCCTCACAGACACTCTAGTTGGAACGCAGGAACGAGCCCTGCTGCAAAGTATTGCATCAAAAATTGTAATTACACGCCCCTGTTAGACAGGGGCAGAAAAATTGGGCCTTAGGCACTGGTGCTGGTGCCACAACACTGCAACCCCTCACAGACACTCTAGTTGGAACGCAGGAACGAGCCCTGCTGCAAAGTATTACATCAAAAATTGTAATTACACGCCCCTGTTAGACAGGGGCTGAAAAATTGTGCCTTAGGCACTGGTGGTGGCGCCCAGAACCAAAAATGTTCTTACAAGCTATCAGCGTGATGATTGAGGAGGAAGAGGATAATTACTCAGGGATAGTCACTCAGCATCAGCATAGGCAGTCTTTGAAGGGATCTGAGATTTCAAAAAAAATTATTCGGTTACATCAGCATCAGGTGCTTGGTAGCTGGTGGTGATCCAAGACTGATTCATTTTTATGAAGGTCAGTCGATCGACCGAGTCGGTGGACAGACGCACCCTGTGATCGGTTACCACGCCTCCAGCAGCACTGAATGTGCGTTCCGAAAGAACGCTGGATGCAGGACAGGCCAGTAGCTCAATTGCATACTGTGCAAGCTCTGGCCAGTGATCCATCCTCAAGACCCAGTAACCCAGAGGATTTTCGGTGGGAAAGGTGTCCAAGTCTGATCTTGCCCCTAGGTATTCCTGCACCATGTAAAACAGACGCTGGCGATGGTTGCTGGAACCGATCATACCTTGGGGCTGCGGACCAAAAAATTGTCTGAACGCATCGGTCAGACGGCCACCTTCTCCACCGCTCCTTCTTTGACTGACCGAAGCCTCAGCAACATGTTGTCCAGAAACAGGAGTTTGTAACCTCCCAGTCTCTGGGAACGCGTTGCACAGACCTTTCTGCAAGGCCTCCCGAAGATGTTTCATCCTCTGCTCCCTCTGCGATGGCAAGATAAGGTCCGCAACCTTACCCTTGTAACGTGGATCAAGGAGGGTTGCCAGCCAGTATTGGTCCTTCTCCTTGATACCACGAATACGAGGATCCTTACGCAGGCTTTGCAGGATCAGGGAGGCCATGCAGCGTAGGTTTGCTGAGGCATTCGGTCCGGAGTCCTCTGGGTCACTAAGGACGACAACGTCCGCAGCCACCTCCTCCCAGCCACGTACAAGTCCATGTGTTTCTTGGGACTGATCCCTTAAAGACTGCTGCTGATGCTGAGTGCCAGGCTCCACCTCCATACTGACACAATCTTCCTCCTCCTCCTCCTCCTCGTCCTCTTCCTGTGTGATCGGCGGGCACGCAGGAACACTGTCTGGATAAGGGGGGCCTTGAGAGCTAAGGAAGTCCCCCTCTTCCTGCCTCTGTTCTGCCTCAAGTGCCCTGTCCATTATTCCACGCAGCGTGTGCTCCAACAGGTGGACAAGGGGGACAGTGTCACTGATGCATGCACTGTCACTGCTCACCATCCTCGTGGCCTCCTCGAATGGTGACAGGACAGTGCATGCATCCCTGATCATGGCCCACTGGCGTGGGGAAAAAAAACCAAGCTCCCCTGACCCTGTCCTGGTGCCATAGTCGCACAGGTTCTCATTGATGGCCCTCTGCTGCGTGTGCAGCCGCTGCAGCATGGCCAACGTTGAGTTCCACCTGGTGGGCATGTCACAGATTAGGCGGTTCTTGGGCAGGTTAAACTCCTTTTGGAGGTCCGTCAGCCGAGCACTGGCATTATATGACCGGCGGAAATGCACACAGACTTTCCTGGCCTGCCTCAGGACATCCTGTAAGCCCGGGTACCTGCCCAAGAACCGCTGCACCACCAAGTTAAGGACGTGAGCCAAACAGGGCACATGGGTCATTTGTCCCTGTCGGAGGGCAGAGAGGAGGTTGGTGCCATTGTCGCAAACCACCATTCCTGCCTTAAGTTGGCGTGGCGTCAACCACCTCTGAACCTGCCCCTGCAGAGCTGACAGAACCTCTGCCCCAGTGTGGCTCCTGTCCCCCAAGCACACCAGCTCAAGCACCGCATGGCATCTTTTGGCCTGCGTACTTGCGTAGCCCCTTGAACGACTACGGAGCACCGCTGGTTCCGAGGAAGAGGCCATGGAGGAAGAAGAAGAGGAGGGGGTGGAGGAGAGAAGTGTGTCACAATCATTAGCATTTTGGAGGAGTGGTGGCGGAACAACCTCCAACACTACTGCACCTTGTCCTGCATCCTTCCCAGCTGCCAGCAGAGTCACCCAATGTGCCGTGAAACTTAGGTAACGTCCCTGTCCATGCCTGCTGGACCATGAGTCAGCGGTAATATGCACCTTACCGCTGACCGCCCTGTCCAGCGAGGCATGGACATTGCCTTCCACATGCCGGTAGAGAGCCGGAATCGCCTTCCGTGAGAAAAAGTGGCGTTTGGGTACCTGCCACTGAGGAACCGCACATTCCACATACTCACGGAAGGGGGCAGAGTCTACCAACTGAAAAGGCAGCAGTTGAAGTGCTAGAAATTTTGCCAAGCTAGCATTCAATCGCTGGGCATGTGGATGGCTGGGAGCAAACTTCTTTCGGCGGTGCAGCAGCTGGGGCAGGGAAATTTGCCTGGTACAATCTGACGTCGGTGTACCAAAAGCAGATTGCCCACAAGTACTTGGCTGTGACACACCGAATTCTACACCTTCATTCCTCTCACTGCAGGTCTCAGAGAGGACTGGAGGTCTAGTGGGGTTGGAAATCTCAGCTGATGAGGAGCAAGGAGAGATCCTCTTTGTTCTTTGGTGTGAGTCTTTTAGATACGCTTGCCAACGAACTGCATGGCAGGTCAACATATGTCTGGTCAAGCATGTGGTACCCAAGCGGGAGATGTTTTGGCCACGTGAGATACGCTTGAGACATATGTTGCAAATAGCAGCGGTGCGATCTGATGCACTCGTCTCAAAAAAGGCCCACACCAAAGAACTTTTTGAATAACGCGCAGAGACTGCAGCGCCCTGCACATGTGGAGCTTTGGGGTGTGATGCAGTCAATGTGCTGCCCTTAGGCTGGCCCCTGGAGGGCATCCTGCCTCGTTGGTGATGTGCCGCCTCCTCCTCCTCCTCCTCCTCCTCCTCCTCTCTCCTATCAGGCACCCACGTTGAGTCAGTGACCTCATCATCCCCTCCCTCCTCATCACTGGAGCAAACCTGGCAGTATGCTGCAGCAGGGGGAGCATGACTGCCAGATTGCTGTCCTTCTTGGGCACCCCCTCTGTCCGTGCTCATGTTACTGCCTTCATCGAGCTCAGTATCATCATCAGAGCCTTCCAAACGCTGGGCATCCTCCTGAAACATGTACCCAACACTGTGGTCAAACAGTTCGAGGGACTCCTCAGGAGGACATGGTGGAGCTAGGGAAGGAGTCACTGATGACATTGAGCCGAGGGAAGAGGCCGCTGTTTTGCCAGACAAAGCACCCTGGGCATGGGTGAGAGAGGATGAGGAGGATGAGGACGGCTTGGTCATCCACTCGACCAAGTCTTCCACATGTTGCGGCTCAACACGGCCAGCTGCCGAAAAAAAGGCCAAGCGTGTCCCATGGCCACGTGCTGATGAGGATGCACCGTCTCCACGACCAGCACTAGACACAGAGCCTGCTTGCCCTCTCTTATTGGCTTGTGACTGTCTGCCTCTCCTTCTTGGCCTTCCAGACATACTAATGGCCTGTAGCTGCACTAAGCTGGGATATATATATATATATATATATATATATATGTACTGATACTGCAGCTAGCAAAATCAACTGCTTGCCTGTAGTATGAGAACACCACCAACCTTCTACAGGTAGCTTTATCTGAACGCTGTGAGGTGGACGCACCCCACTAACTTGTAGGTTTAGCTGAACACTGTGAGCAGGACACACTGCACTAACTGTAAATAGTCTAGCTGCCTGACCGTGGTACTAATAGGATCAAAAGAACACCAGTAATTTTCTTCAGGTAGCTTTATATACTGTAACAAGACAAGCCTGCCTGTCAGTAGGAAGATAACAGGAACGGATCTAGCTGAACACTGTGAGCAGGACGCACTGTACTAAATGTAAATAGTCTAGCTGCCTGACCGTGGTACTAATAGGATCAAAAGAACACCAGTAATTTTCTTCAGGTAGCTTTATATACTGTAACAAGACAAGCCTGCCTGTTAGTAGGAAGATAACAGGAACGGATCTAGCTGAACACTGTGAGCAGGACGCACTGTACTAAATGTAAATAGTCTAGCTGCCTGACCGTGGTACTAATAGGATCAAAAGAACACCAGTAATTTTCTTCAGGTAGCTTTATATACTGTAACAAGACAAGCCTGCCTGTCAGTAGGAAGATAACAGGAACGGATCTAGCTGAACACTGTGAGCAGGACGCACTGTACTAAATGTAAATAGTCTAGCTGCCTGACCGTGGTACTAATAGGATCAAAAGAACACCAGTAATTTTCTTTAGGTAGCTGTTAATACTGTAATAAGACAAGCCTGCCTGTCAGTAGGAAGATAACAGGAACGGATCTAGCTGAACACTGTGAGCAGGACGCACTGTACTAAATGTAAATAGTCTAGCTGCCTGACCGTGGTACTAATAGGATCAAAAGAACACCAGTAATTTTCTTTAGGTAGCTGTTAATACTGTAACAAGACAAGCCTGCCTGTCAGTAGGAAGATAACAGGAACGGATCTAGCTGAACACTGTGAGCAGGACGCACTGCACTAAATGTAAATAGTCTAGAAGATAACAGGAACGGATCTAGCTAAACTGAATACAGTGTATATATATATATATATATGCAACACCTGGGATGCATATATATACACAATACACTTTAAGTGCTGCTAACTGACTGACTGTCCTGCCTAATCTATCTAACTCAAATCAAATGACACTGTCTCTCTCTCTCTCTAAGCACACCGGAACACACTGCACAGGGCCGCCGTGCAGGCGGCCTTATATAGTGTGGGGCGTGTACTAAATCCCCTGAGCCATAATTGGCCAAAGCCTCCTTGGCTTTGGCCAATTACGGCTCTCTGTTCAGGCGGCGCTGTGATTGGCCAAGCATGCGGGTCATAGTGCATGCTTGGCCAATCATCAGCAAGCAATGCACTGCGATGCCACAGTGAATTATGGGCCGTGACGCGCCACACGAATTTGGCGCGAACGGCCCATATCGTTCGCAATTCGGCGAACGACCGAACAGCCGATGTTCGAGTCGAACATGGGTTCGACTCGAACACGAAGCTCATCCCTACCCACCATTAGAATACCTCCCTTTATCCACCCACTTCTAATGATGGGCATACATGCACCGTATATATATATATGCTGAAGCATGGGGGCATCCTCCCGCAAAAGTTAGGAGCGAATCGCTCCTCCGCCCTCTGCTGCCCCCACGCTTCGGCATATATGCTGAAGTATGTAACTGTGGTGGTGAAATCACCTCCGACAGCGCTGGAGTCACGGCTTTATGTATCGTGGGAGCAAACGCTGTTGCTGTCAAGATAAATAAATCCGCGCTGCAACTGAATGGCGTACCTGCTAAGCAAATGATGGTTAATAGGGATGAGCTTCGTGTTCGAGTCGAACCCATGTTCGACTCGAACATCGGCTGTTCGATCGTTCGCCGAATTGCGAACGTTATGGGCCGTTCGCGCTAAATTCGTGTGGCGCGTCACGGCCCATAATTCACTGCGGCATCGCAGTGCATTGCTGGCTGATGATTGGCCAAGCATGCACTATGACCCGCATGCTTGGCCAATCACAGCGCTGTCAGTAGAGAGAGCTGTAATTGGCCAAAGCCAGGGTGGCTTTGGCCAATTATGGCTCAGGGGATTTAGTACACACCCCACACTATATAAGGCCGCCTGCACGGCGGCCCTGTGTAGTGTGTGTTCCGGTGTGCTGAGAGATAGAGAGAGAGAGAGACAGTGTCATTTGATTTGAGTTAGATAGATTAGGCAGAACAGTCAGTCAGTTAGCTGCACTTACAGTGTATTGTGTATATATATGCATCCCAGGTGTTGCATATATATATATATACACTGTATTCAGTTTAGCTAGATCTGTTCCTGTTATCTTCTATCTAGACTATTTACATTTAATGCAGTGCGTCCTGCTCACAGTGTTCAGCTAGATCCGTTCCTGCTATTTACATTTAGTGCAGTGCGTCCTGCTCACAGTGTTCAGCTAGATCCGTTCCTGTTAAATTCCTACTGACCGGCAGGCTTGTCTGGTTACAGTATATAAAGCTACCTGAAGAAAATTACAGGTGTTCTATTTGATCCTATTAGTACCACGGTCAGGCAGCTAGACTATTTACATTTAGTACAGTGCGTCCTGCTCACAGTGTTCAGCTAGATCCGTTCCTGTTATCTTCCTACTGACAGGCAGGCTTGTCTGGTTACAGTATATAAAGCTACCTGAAGAAAATTACAGGTGTTCTATTTGATCCTATTAGTACCACGGTCAGGCAGCTAGACTATTTACATTTAGTACAGTGCGTCCTGCTCACAGTGTACAGCTAGATCCGTTCCTGTTATCTTCCTACTGACAGGCAGGCTTGTCTGGTTACAGTATATAAAGCTACCTGAAGAAAATTACAGGTGTTCTATTTGATCCTATTAGTACCACGGTCAGGCAGCTAGACTATTTACATTTAGTACAGTGCGTCCTGCTCACAGTGTACAGCTAGATCCGTTCCTGTTATCTTCCTACTGACAGGCAGGCTTGTCTGGTTACAGTATATAAAGCTACCTGAAGAAAATTACAGGTGTTCTATTTGATCCTATTAGTACCACGGTCAGGCAGCTAGACTATTTACATTTAGTACAGTGCGTCCTGCTCACAGTGTTCAGCTAGATCCGTTCCTCTTATCTTCCTACTGACAGGCAGGCTTGTCTGGTTACAGTATATAAAGCTACTTGAAGAAAATTACAGGTGTTCTATCCCAGCTTAGTGCAGCTACAGGCCATTAGTATGTCTGGAAGGCCAAGAAGGAGAGGCAGACAGTCACAAGCCAATAAGAGAGGGCAAGCAGGCTCTGTGTCTAGTGCTGGTCGTGGAGACGGTGCATCCTCATCAGCACGTGGCCATGGGACACGCTTGGCCTTTTTTTCGGCAGCTGGCCATGTTGAGCCGCAACATGCGGAAGACTTGGTCGAGTGGATGACCAAGCCGTCCTCATCCTCCTCATCCTCTCTCACCCATGCCCAGGGTGCTTTGTCTGGCAAAGCAGCGGCCTCTTCCCTCAGCTCAATGTCATCAGTGACTCCTTCCCTAGCTCCACCATGTCCTCATGAGGATTCCCTCGAACTGTTTGACCACAGTGTTGGGTACATGCTCCAGGAGGATGCCCAGCGTTTGGAAGGCTCTGATGACGATACTGAGCTCGATGAAGGCAGTAACATGAGCGCGGACAGAGGGGGTGCCCAAGAAGGACAGCAATCTGGCAGTCATGCTCCCCCTGCTGCAGCATACTGCCAGGTTTGCTCCAGTGATGAGGAGGGAGGGGATGATGAGGCCACTGACTCAACGTGGGTGCCTGATAGGAGAGAGGAGGAGGAGGAGGAGGAGGAGGAGGAGGAGGCGGCAGCACATCACCAACGAGGCAGGATGCCCTCCAGGGGCCAGCCTAAGGGCAGCACATTGACTGCATCACACCCCAAAGCTCCACATGTGCAGGGCGCTGCAGTCTCTGCGCGTTATTCAAAAAGTTCTTTGGTGTGGGCCTTTTTTGAGACGAGTGCATCAGATCGCACCGCTGCTATTTGCAACATATGTCTCAAGCGTATCTCGCGTGGCCAAAATATCTCCCGCTTGGGTACCACATGCTTGACCAGACATATGTTGACCTGCCATGCAGTTCGTTGGCAAGCGTATCTAAAAGACCCACACCAAAGAACAAAGAGGATCTCTCCTTGCTCCTCATCAGCTGAGATTTCCAACCCCACTAGACCTTCAGTCCTCTCTGAGACCTGCAGTGAGAGGAATGAAGGTGTAGAATTAGGTGTGTCACAGCCAAGTACTTGTGGGCAATCTGCTTTTGGTACACCGACGTCAGATTGTACCAGGCAAATTTCCCTGCCCCAGCTGCTGCACCGCCGAAAGAAGTTTGCTCCCAGCCATCCACATGCCCAGCGGTTGAATGCTAGCTTGGCAAAATTGCTAGCACTTCAACTGCTGCCTTTTCAGTTGGTAGACTCTGCCCCCTTCCGTGAGTTTGTGGAATGTGCGGTTCCTCAGTGGCAGGTACCCAAACGCCACTTTTTCTCACGGAAGGCGATTCCGGCTCTCTACCGGCATGTGGAAGGCAATGTCCATGCCTCGCTGGACAGGGCGGTCAGCGGTAAGGTGCATATTACCGCTGACTCATGGTCCAGCAGGCATGGACAGGGACGTTACCTAAGTTTCACGGCGCATTGGGTGACTCTGCTGGCAGCTGGGAAGGATGCAGGACAAGGTGCAGTAGTGTTGGAGGTTGTTCCGCCACCACGCCTCCAAAATGCTGATTGTGACACACCTCTCTCCTCCACCCCCTCCTCTTCTTCTTCCTCCATGGCCTCTTCCTCGGAACCAGCGGTGCTCCGTAGGCGTTCAAGGGGCTACGCAAGTACGCAGGCCAAAAGATGCCATGCGGTGCTTGAGCTGGTGTGCTTGGGGGACAGGAGCCACACTGGGGCAGAGGTTCTGTCAGCTCTGCAGGGGCAGGTTCAGAGGTGGTTGACGCCACGCCAACTTAAGGCAGGAATGGTGGTTTGCGACAATGGCACCAACCTCCTCTCTGCCCTCCGACAGGGACAAATGACCCATGTGCCCTGTTTGGCTCACGTCCTTAACTTGGTGGTGCAGCGGTTCTTGGGCAGGTACCCGGGCTTACAGGATGTCCTGAGGCAGGCCAGGAAAGTCTGTGTGCATTTCCGCCGGTCATATAATGCCAGTGCTCGGCTGACGGACCTCCAAAAGGAGTTTAACCTGCCCAAGAACCGCCTAATCTGTGACATGCCCACCAGGTGGAACTCAACGTTGGCCATGCTGCAGCGGCTGCACACGCAGCAGAGGGCCATCAATGAGTACCTGTGCGACTATGGCACCAGGACAGGGTCAGGGGAGCTTGGTTTTTTTTCCCCACGCCAGTGGGCCATGATCAGGGATGCATGCACTGTCCTGTCACCATTCGAGGAGGCCACGAGGATGGTGAGCAGTGACAGTGCATGCATCAGTGACACTGTCCCCCTTGTCCACCTGTTGGAGCACACGCTGCGTGGAATAATGGACAGGGCACTTGAGGCAGAACAGAGGCAGGAAGAGGAGGACTTCCTTAGCTCTCAAGGCCCCCTTTATCCAGACAGTGTTCCTGCGTGCCCGCCGATCACACAGGAAGAGGACGAGGAGGAAGAGGAGGAGGAGGAAGATTGTGTCAGTATGGAGGTGGAGCCTGGCACTCAGCATCAGCAGCAGTCTTTAAGGGATCAGTCCCAAGAAACACATGGACTTGTACGTGGCTGGGAGGAGGTGGCTGCGGACCATGTCGTTCTTAGTGACCCAGAGGACTCCGGACCGAATGCCTCAGCAAACCTACGCTGCATGGCCTCCCTGATCCTGCAAAGCCTGCGTAAGGATCCTCGTATTCGTGGTATCAAGGAGAAGGACCAATACTGGCTGGCAACCCTCCTTGATCCACGTTACAAGGGTAAGGTTGCGGACCTTATCTTGCCATCGCAGAGGGAGCAGAGGATGAAACATCTTCGGGAGGCCTTGCAGAAAGGTCTGTGCAACGCGTTCCCAGAGACTGGGAGGTTACAAACTCCTGTTTCTGGACAACGTGTTGCTGAGGCTTCGGTCAGTCAAAGAAGGAGCGGTGGAGAAGGTGGCCGTCTGACCGATGCGTTCAGACAATTTTTTGGTCCGCAGCCCCAAGGTATGATCGGTTCCAGCAACCATCGCCAGCGTCTGTTTTACATGGTGCAGGAATACCTAGGGGCAAGATCAGACTTGGACACCTTTCCCACCGAAAATCCTCTGGGTTACTGGGTCTTGAGGATGGATCACTGGCCAGAGCTTGCACAGTATGCAATTGAGCTACTGGCCTGTCCTGCATCCAGCGTTCTTTCGGAACGCACATTCAGTGCTGCTGGAGGCGTGGTAACCGATCACAGGGTGCGTCTGTCCACCGACTCGGTCGATCGGCTGACCTTCATAAAAATGAATGAGTCTTGGATCACCACCAGCTACCAAGCACCTGATGCTGATGTAACCGAATAATTTTTTTTGAAATCTCAGATCCCTTCAAAGACTGCCTATGCTGATGCTGAGTGACTATCCCTGAGTAATTATCCTCTTCCTCCTCAATCATCACGCTGATAGCTTGTTGCAGTGTTGTGGCACCAGCACCAGTGCCTAAGGCCCAATTTTTCTGCCCCTGTCTAACAGGGGCGTGTAATTACAATTTTTGATGCAATACTTTGTAGCAGGGCTCGTTCCTGCGTTCCAACTAGAGTGTCTGTGAGGGGTTGCAGTGTTGTGGCACCAGCACCAGTGCCTAAGGCCCAATTTTTCTGCCCCTGTCTAACAGGGGCGTGTAATTACAATTTTTGAAGCAATAATTTGCAGCAGGGCTCGTTCCTGCGTTCCAACTAGAGTGTCTGTGAGGGGTTGCAGTGTTGTGGCACCAGCACCAGTGCCTAAGGCCTAATTTTTCAGCTCCTGTTCAACAGGGGCATGTAATTACAATTCTTGATCTAATATTTCACAGCAGGGCCCTGTGAGGGCTTACAGTGTTGTGGCCACAGCAACACCTAAGGCCCAAATTTCTGCTGAGTATATAGGGCAGGACCCTACTTTCAAACATCTAACTTACAAACGACTCCTACTTGCAAACGGAAGGAGACAACAGGAAGTGAGATGAAATCTACCCCTAGGAAGGGAAATTCTCTCCTGTAAGAGTTAATATGGGAAAACAAGTTCTCCTTTCCACTGATGCTTTCCAATCCTTGTTCCACAAAAAAACCCAAATTTTCAAAAAACATTTTTCATTGGGACAAAAAAGTGAGGTGAAATCTTCTGAAGAGGAGGAAAGACAGCAAAACAAATGTCACAGGGGTGATAACCCTTCCCTATGTTTTCCAAAAAGCTTAGAAAAGATTTTTTGGCTGGAGCTAAACACGTTAAAAATGTTCAAAATTACAAACAGATTCTACTTAACAACAAACCTACAGTCCCTGTCTTGTTTGCACCGCCTGTATACTGCTGTTCAGAGTATATAGGGCCTGGTGGCCCCACACCTTTCCTTATTTTAATTTGGGTGCGGGGTTCCCCTTAATATCCATACAAGACCCAAAGGGACTGGTAATGGACTGGGGGGTACCCATGCCGTTTGTCTCACTGATTTTCATCCATATTGCCATGACCCGACATGACATTAAACCCGCAAGCAGTTTTAAATGAGATTTTTTCCTTTAAAAATGACATTTGGTGCAGGGACTGTTCTAAACATGGGAAACACGCGTCACTTTACAGGCATACTATAGACACCCCCCAGGTACGATATTTAAAGGAATATTTCACTTTTTTTTTTTTTACTTTAAGCATCATTAAAATCACTGCTCCCGAAAAAACGGCCGTTTTTAAAAGTTTTTTTTGCATTGATACATGTCCCCTGGGGTAGGACCCGGGTCCCCAAACCCTTTTTAGGACAATACCATGCAAATTAGCCTTTAAAATGAGCACTTTTGATTTTGAACGTTCGAGTCCCATAGACGTCAATGGGGTTCTAACGTTCGTGCGAACTTTCGGTCCGTTCGCGGGTTCTGGTGCGAACCGAACCGGGGGGTGTTCGGCTCATCCCTAATGGTTAACAAGAAAACAAAGTAACATTACAGTATAACAGTAATACTTACCATACCTGCAAAGCAAATACAAAAAAAAACATAGTAAAAAATAAAACATTTAACGCAACCTGTGCCTAAAATATATATATGCCGAAGCATGGGGGCATCCTCCCGCAAAAGGCAGGAGCAAATCGCTCCTCCACCCACTGCTGCTTCTCCTGAGTACGGGGATACCACATGTTTAGGACTTTTTGGGAGCCTAGTCGCGTACGGGGCCCCCGAAAACCAAGCACCGCCTTCAGGATTTCTAAGGGCGTAAATTTTTTATTTCACTCCTTACTACCTATCACAGTTTTGAAGGCCAGAAAATGCCCAGATGGCACAAACCCCCCCCCCAAATGACCCCATTTTGGAAAGTAGACTCCCCAATCTATTTGCTGAGAGGCATGTTGAGTCCATGGAATATTTTATATTTTGCCACAAGTTGCAGGAAAATGACAAACTTTTTTTTTTGCACAAAGTTGTCACTAAATGATATATTGCTCACACAGGCCATAGGCATATGTGGAATTACACCCCAAAATACATTCTGCTGCTTCTCCTGAGTACGGGGATACCACATGTGTGGGACTTTTTGGGAGCCTAGCTTCATACGGGGCCCCGAAATCCAATCACCGCCTTCAGGATTTCTAAGGGCGTAAATTTTTGATTTCACTCCTCACTACCTATCACAGTTTCAAAGGCCATAAAATGCCAAGATAGCACAAAACCCCCCAAAATGACCCCATTTTGGAAAGTAGACACCCCAAGAAATTTGCTGAGAGGCATGGTGAGTATTTTGCAGCTCTCATTTGTTTTTGGAAATGAAGAAAGGCAAGAAAAATGTATTTCTTTTTCTTTTTTCAATTTTCAAAAGTTTGTGACAAAAAGTGAGGTCTGCAAAATACTCACTATACCTCTCAGCAAATAGCTTGGAGTGTCTATTTTCCAAAATGGGGTCATTTGGGGGGGTTTGTGCTATCTGGGCATTCCATGGCCTCCGAAACTGTGATAGGCAGTGAAGAGTAAAATCAAAAATTTACGCCCTTAGAAAGCCTGAAGGTGGTGCTTGGTTTTCGGGGTCCCGTACGCGGCTAGGCTCCCAAAAAGTCTCACACATGTGGTATCCCCGTACTCAGGAGAAGCAACAGAATTTTTTTTGGGATGTATTTTCACATATTCCAATGGCATGTTTGAGCAATATATTATTTAGTGACAACTTGTGCATTAAAAAAAATAAATTGTCTTTTTCCTGCAACTTGTGTCACAATATAAAATATTCCATGGACTCGACATGCCTCTCAGCAAATAGCTTGGGGTGTCTACTTTACAAAATGGGGTCATTTGGGGGGGGTTTGAACTGTCCTGGCATTTTATGCACAACATTTTGAAGCTTATGTCACACATCACCCACTCTTCTAACCACTTGAAGACAAAGCCCTTTCTGACACTTCTGAAAAAATTGTTTTTTTTTGCAAGAAAATTACTTTGAACCCCCAAACATTATATATTTTTTTAAAGCAAATGCCCTACAGATTAAAATGGTGGGTGTTTCATTTTTTTTTTCACACAGTATTTGCGCAGCGATTTTTCAAACGCATTTTTTGGGGAAAAAACACACTTTTTAAAATTTTAATACACTAAAACACACTATATTGCCCAAATGTTTGAGGAAATAAAAAAGATGATCTTAGGCCGAGTACATGGATACCAAACATGACATGCTTTAAAATTGCGCACAAAAGTGCAGTGGCGACAAACCAAATACAGTTTTAACAGCCTTTAAAAGCCTTTACAGGTTACCACTTTAGATTTACAGAGGTCGTCTACTGCTAAAATTACTGCCCTCGATCTGACCTTCGTGGTGATACCTCACATGCATGGTGCAATTGCTGTTTACATTTGACGCCAGACCGACGCTTGCGTTCGCCTTTGCGCGAGAGCAGGGGGGGACAGGGGTGCTTTTTTTTTTTTCTTTATTTTTTTTTGCTTTTTTTATCTTATTTTTAAACTGTTCCTTTCATTTTAATTTTTTTTAATCATTTTTATTGTTATCTCAGGGAATGTAAATATCCCCTATGATAGCAATAGGTAGTGACAGGTACTCTTTTTTGAAAAAATTGGGGTCTATTAGACCCTAGATCTCTCCACTGCCCTCAAAACATCTGACCACACCAAGATCGGTGTGATAAAATGCTTTCCCAATTTCCCAATGGCGCTGTTTACATCCGGCAAAATCTAAGTCATGAAATGCTTGTAGCTTCCGGTTTCTTAGGCCATAGAGATGTTTGGAGCCATTCTGGTCTCTGATCAGCTCCATGATCAGCTGGCTGAATCACCGGCTGCATTTTCAGATTCCCTGTTGGGACAGGAGAGCCAGAGAAAAACATGGAAGACGGTGGGGGGGGCATTCCCTCCCACTGCTTGTAAAAGCAGTCTAGAGGCTAATTAGCTGCTAGAATTGCTTTTACATGAAAGCCGACCGCTGGCTGAAAAGAATGATACCAAGATTATACCTAAACCTGCAGGCATCATTCTGGTAAAACCACTCAAAGTCCAGCAACATACCAGTACGTTGCTGGTCCTTGTTGGGCATATATTGTAAACTTTTTTTTCATGCAGCCTGTGGGCTGAACGAAAAAAAGATATTGATCGGTGGGTATGCCCACCATTAGAATACCTCCCTTCATCCACCCACTTCTAATGATGGGCATACATGCACCGTATATATATGCTGAAGCATGGGGGCATCCTCCAGCAAAAGTTAGGAGCGAATCGCTCCTCCGCCCTCTGCTGCCCCCACGCTTCGGCATATATGCTGAAGTATGTAACTGTGGTGGTGAAATCACCTCCGACAGCGCTGGAGTCACGGCTTTGCGTATCGTGGGAGCAAACGCTGTTGCTGTCAAGATTAATAAATCCGCGCTGCAACTGAATGGCGTACCTGCTAAGCAAATGATGGTTAACAAGAAAACAAAGTAACATTACAGTATAACAGTAATACTTACCATACCTGCAAAGCAAATACAAAAAAAAACATAGTAAAAAATAAAACATTTAACGCAACCTGTGCCTAAAATATATATATGCCGAAGCATGGGGGCATCCTCCCGCAAAAGGCAGGAGCAAATCGCTCCTCCACCCACTGCTGCTTCTCCTGAGTACGGGGATACCACATGTTTAGGACTTTTTGGGAGCCTAGTCGCGTACGGGGCCCCCGAAAACCAAGCACCGCCTTCAGGATTTCTAAGGGCGTAAATTTTTGATTTCACTCCTCACTACCTATCACAGTTTTGAAGGCCATAAAATGCCCAGATGGCACAAAACCCCCCCAAATGACCCCATTTTGGAAAGTAGACTCCCCAATCTATTTGCTGAGAGGCATGTTGAGTCCATGGAATATTTTATATTTTGCCACAAGTTGCAGGAAAATGACAAACTTTTTTTTTTTGCACAAAGTTGTCACTAAATGATATATTGCTCACACAGGCCATAGGCATATGTGGAATTGCACCCCAAAATACATTCTGATGATTCTCCTGAGTACGGGGATACCACATTTGTGGGACTTTTTGGGAGCCTAGCCGCATACGGGGCCCCGAAAACCAAGCACCGCCTTCAGGATTTCTAAGGGCGTAAAGTTGTGATTTCACTCCTCACTACCTATCACAGTTTTGAAGGCCATAAAATGCCCAGATGGCACAAACCCCCCAAAATGACCCCATTTTGGAAAGTAGACACCCCAAGCTATTTGCTGAGAGGCATGGTGAGTATTTTGCAGCTCTCATTTGTTTTTGAAAATGAAGAAAGGCAAGAAAAATGTATTTTTTTTTCTTTTTTCAATTTTCAAAAGTTTGTGACAAAAAGTGAGGTCTGCAAAATACTCACTATACCTCTCAGCAAATAGCTTGGAGTGTCTATTTTCCAAAATGGGGTCATTTGGGGGGGTTTGTGCTATCTGGGCATTCCATGGCCTCCGAAACTGTGATAGGCAGTGAAGAGTAAAATCAAAAATTTACGCCCTTAGAAAGCCTGAAGGTGGTGCTTGGTTTTCGGGGTCCCGTACGCGGCTAGGCTCCCAAAAAGTCTCACACATGTGGTATCCCCGTACTCAGGAGAAGCAACAGAATTTTTTTGGGGTGTAATTTCACATATTCCCATGGCATGTTTGAGCAATATATTATTTAGTGACAACTTGTGCATAAAAAAAAATTAATTGTCTTTCCCGCAACTTGTGTCACAATATAAAATATTCCATGGACTCGACATGCCTCTCAGCAAATAGCTTGGGGTGTCTACTTTACAAAATGGGGTCATTTGGGGGGGGTTTGAACTGTCCTGGCATTTTATGCACAACATTTTGAAGCTTATGTCACACATCACCCACTCTTCTAACCACTTGAAGAGAAAGCCCTTTCTGACACTTCTGAAAAAATTATTTTTTTTTGCAAGAAAATTACTTTGAACCCCCAAACATTATATATTCTTTTAAACCAAATGCCCTACAGATTAAAATGGTGGGTGTTTCATTTTTTTTTCACACAGTATTTGCGCAGCGATTTTTCAAACGCATTTTTTGGGGAAAAAACACACTTTTTAAAATTTTAATGCACTAAAACACACTATATTGCCCAAATGTTTGATGAAATAAAAAAGATGATCTTAGGCCGAGTACATGGATACCAAACATGACATGCTTTAAATTTGCGCACAAAAGTGCAGTGGGGACAAACTAAATACATTTTTAAAAGCCTTTAAAAGCCTTTACAGGTTACCACTTTAGATTTACAGAGGAGGTTTACTGCTAAAATTACTGCCCTCGATCTGATCTTCGCGGTTATACCTCACATGCATGGTGCAATTGCTGTTTACATTTGACGCCAGACCGACCCTTGCGTTCGCCTTTGCGCGAGAGCAGGGGGGGACAGGGGTGCTTTTTTTTTTTTTCTTTTTCTTTATTATTTTTTTGCTTTTTTTATCTTATTTTTATACTGTTCCTTTCATTTTTATTTTTTTTTAATCATTTTTATTGTTATCTCAGAGAATGTAAATATCCCCTATGATAGCAATAGGTAGTGACAGGTACTCTTTTTTGAAAAAATTGGGGTCTATTAGACCCTAGATCTCTCCACTGCCCTCAAAGCATCTGACCACACCAAGATTGGTTTGATAAAATGCTTTACCAATTTCCCAATGTTTACATCCGGCGAAATCTAAGTCATGAAATGCTCGTAGCTTCCGGATTCTTAGGCCATAGAGATGTTTGGAGCCATTCTGGTCTCTGATCAGCTCTATGATCAGCTGGCTGAATCACCGGCTGCGTTTTCAGATTCCCTGTTGGGACAGGAGAGCCAGAGAAAAACATGGAAGACGGTGGGGGGGGGGCATTCCATCCCACTGCTTGTAAAAGCAGTCTAGAGGCTAATTAGTCGCTAGGATTGCTTTTACATGAAAGCCGACTGCTGGCTGAAAAGAATGATACCAAGATGATACCTAAACCTGCAGGCATCATTCTGGTATAACCACTCAAAGTCCAGCAACATACCAGTACGTTGCTGGTCCTTGTTGGGCATATATTGTAAACTTTTTTTCATGCAGCCTGTGGGCTGAACGAAAAAAAGATCTTGATCGGTGGGTATGCCCACCATTAGAATACCTCCCTTCATCCACCAACTTCTAATGATGGGCATACATGCACCGTATGTATATGCCGAAGCATGGGGGCATCCTCCCGCAAAAGTTAGGAGCGAATCACTCTTCCGCCCTCTGCTGCCCCCACGCTTCGGCATATATGCTGAACTATGTAACTGTGGTGGTGAAATCACCTCCGACAGCGCTGGAGTCACGGCTTTATGTATCGTGGGAGTAAACGCGGTTGTTATCAAGATAAATAAATCCGCGCTGCAACTGAATGGCGTATCTGCTAAGCAAATGACGGTTAACAAGAAAACAAAGTAACATTACAGTATAACAGTAATACTTACCATACCTGCAAAGCAAATACAAAAAAAAACAGTAAAAAATAAAACATTTAACGCAACCTGTGCCTACCTAAAATATATATATGCCGAAGCATGGGGGCATCCTCCCGCAAAAGGCAGGAGCAAATCGCTCCTCCACCCACTGCTGCCCCCACGCTTCGGCATATATGCTGAAGTATGTAACGGTGGTGGTGAAATAACCTCCGACAGCGCTGGAGTCACGGCTTTATGTATCGTGGGAGCAAACGCTGTTGCTGTCAAGATAAATAAATCCGCGCTGCAACTGAATGGCGTACCTGCTAAGCAAATGATGGTTAACAAAAAAACAAAGTAACATTACAGTATAACAGTAATACTTACCATATTTGCAAAGCAAATACAAAAAAAACATAGTAAAAAATAAAACATTTAACGCAACCTGTGCCTAAAATATATATATGCCGAAGCATGGGGGCATCCTCCCGCAAAAGGCAGGAGCAAATCGCTCCTCCACCCACTGCTGCCCCCACGCTTCGGCATATATGCTGAAGTATGTAACTGTGGTGGTGAAATCACCTCCGACAGCGCTGGAGTCACGGCTTTATGTATCGTGGGAGCAAACGCTGTTGCTGTCAAGATAAATAAATCCGTTCTGCAGCTGAATGGCGTACCTGAAAACAAAAAAGTGGTTAACAATAAAAAAACAAAGTATAAAAAAATTGTATACCTATAAAGCAAACATTATAAAAACATAACAATAAAACATTGCAGTATAGAATACAAAAAAAGAGCAGAACAATAGAGAGAGAATAGAGAGAGAACAATAAAACAACAACTATTTTTGGTTTTTTTATTTTATATATTTTTTTGTGTTTTTTTACTTTTTTTTACACTTTTTTTTGTAACTTTAACTTTTTTAACTGGTACCAGGTTTGGGTCTCTCAAAATGCGATGGCATCTTGGGAGACCCTGTGAAAGTGTGTCCTAGTCTGTGCAGTGCTGTACCCTATGCTAATACTCAACTAGTGTATGGTATCGTTCAAAACATTCACCAATGCAAAGACCAGGATTGTCAGGACAGAAGGGACAATAATACCGGGTGTCACGCCTAAATCCGCGCTTGCTGCAGACACAACATCTTTTTTGGGGGGCTCGTTGGGTAGGGGTACTCGGGAATGCCTCTCATGCAGCCGGCTTACTGCATTTGGTTGGGGAAGGTGAGGTGGAGCACCGTCTGGAAACAGAAGGGCTCTGACGATCTCTTCCTGGAATTTAAGGAAGGATCCAGTCTGTCCTGAAGCTCTGTATAGCACATAAGCGTTCAGCAAAGCCAATTGAAATAAATAAACAGACACTTTTTTGTACCAGCGTCTGGCCTTACGGGCAACTAGGTACGGCACCAACAACTGGTCGTTGAGGTCCACCCCTCCCATATTTTGGTTATATTTGTGGACACAGAGGGGTTTCTCCACAACACCAGTCGCCGTAGGAATTTGGACCATCGTGTCTGCATGAAGGGAGGTAAGAACAAAAACATTCTTATTGTCCCTCCACTTCATAGCAAGCAAGTTATTACACTGCAAGCAGGCTCTCTCCCCCAGCCTAAGACGGGAATCTACAAGCCGCTGGGGAAAGCCCTGGCGATTAGGTCGCACGGTGCCACATGCTCCAATCTGATGATCAAAAAGGTGGCTAAAAAGTGGCACGCTTGTGTAATAATTGTCCACGTACAAGTGGTACCCCTTTCCGAATAAGGGTGACACCAAGTCCCACACTATCTTGCCAGTGCTTCCTATGTAGTCAGGGCAGTTTGTCGGCTCTACGTGACTATCTTTGCCCTCGTAAACCATAAAACTACATGTATAGCCTGTGGCCCTGTCACAGAGCTTATACATCTTGATCCCGTATCTGGCACGCTTGCTGGGAAGGTACTGTTTGAATGACAAGCGGCCAGAAAATGTAATCAGGGACTCATCAACGCAGACAACTTGATGGGGAGTAAACAAGTCTGCAAAACATTGGTTGAAGTGGTTTACGAGGGGCCGAATTTTGTAGAGCCGATCATATGCAGGGTCTCCATGAGGACGACAGAGTACATTGTCGTTGAAGCGCATGAACCGCAAAATCTGCTCGTATCGTGCCCTGGCCATGGAGGCAGAGAACATGGGCATATGGTAAATTGGGTCAGTGGACCAATATGACCGCAACTCACTCTTTTTATTTATGCCCATGTTGAGGGAAAGGCCCAGAAAGAGCTTAAATTCGGAAACCGTAATTGGTTTTCAATCTCTGGCAAGGGAGGACTGGGGAATAGTGGCGATGTGTTGACCAGCGTACAAATTGCTTTGGTCCACAATAGATCTATAGAGATCTTTGGTGAAAAACAGCGAATAAAAATCTAGTGGCGTAAAATCAACTGTTTCCACCTGAATTCCGGGTTGGCCAGTGAATGGGGGAAGTACGGGTGCTGCAGAAGTGGTGGGTTCCCAATTCGGATTGGCGAATGCAGCAGGAAGGGCACTATGGGCACGACGGGCCTGTGTTCGTCTTCTTGGTGGCAGCGGGACACTACTTGTGCTTGCCACCTCGCCAGCTTGAACTGCACTTATGGGACTCGCCACGTCACCACGTGATACTGCAGATACTGTGATGTACAACCAGGGTGTACTAGGCCGCTGGTGCTTGCCAGTTCACCAGAAGGAATAGCGGCACTAGTACTTCTCTGCTCCATACGAGGGACCTGCGGTTCTTGCACTTCAAGGACAGAAGAAGAAGTTTGGGGTCTGGTACGCCTGACCCTAGCAGGGACCACAACTCCGTCATCAGAGCTATCTGTCATGGAGCAGCTGTCCTCTACAGGATCGTATTCAGAGCCTGAATCTGACAGATAAGTGACTTTCTCTTCACTATCTGTCATGCTCAGAAACGTGTAGGCCTCTTCACTAGTGTACCTTCGATTTGCCATTTTGGGCTCTAAATTTAGGGGTACACTAGTGAGACTCACAGGCAAAAAAGCTCCTGACTGTTAGCGACTGTATCAAAACGCTACCAAAAAACTGTTAGCGATCGCAGGGATCAGGCCTGACTCTGCGAACGCTGCAGTTATGTGTGCTTAGTGTTTTGTAAGTGACAGTTATCGATCGATACTGCACTTGGCTGGGCTGGGCCGAGGGGCAAAACGCAGGTGCTAGCAGGTATCTGGGCTGATCCCGCTAACACTGCGTTTTTGGGAACCCTAAACTGCTGGGGACACTAGTATAGATCTGATCGGATCAAATATTGATCCGTTCAGATACTATAGCACTAAGGGAGGTGTATGCTGCGTGCATGGGTGTTAGCGGTACTGGCGCTAACCTGACGCTGCCTGGGGCGACGCAGACCTTATCTGACCCTAAAAACGTAACTTATATCACCGCCGGGCAATTAAGGGGTTAATCCTTTATAAGGTAATTAACGGTGGGTGTCCTGAAACTATAATAAACTATAAAAAACAAAGCAACTAACCAGCGTCACCCGTAACAGTTATACGGTGATCGCTGGTGAAAGGGTTAACTAGGGGGCAGTCAAGGGGTTAAAACCTTTATTAGGTAGTATATGGGGGTCCCTGTCGCTAAAAAACACTGACGGCGAACCTAAATATTTACTTCCCTAACTAGCGTCACCTGTGTCACTAATACAGCAATCAGAAAAACGATCACTTAGTGACACTGGCGATGGGGGGTGATCAAGGGGTTAAAACTTTATTAGGGGGGGTTAGGGGGGTACCCTAGACCTAAAGGGGGCTAATATTACCTGCCCTACCACTTATAACTATCACAAACTGACACCAATGCAAAAAAAAAAAACTGCTATTGGTGTCACTCTGACAGGGGGTACAGGGGGTGATCAGGGGGTGATCAGGGGTGAAAAGTGTGCCTAGTGTGTTCTACTGAAAGTGTAGTGTTGGTGCACTTACTTGGATGTCTTCTCTCCTCTGCGCCGGAACGAAAAGACCGACACGAGGAGATGTGACATCACTTCCTCTGCCGCTGTTTACATTACAGCGGAAGAGGAAGAATTTCATTTGTGGTGAGCGATCGCGAGGGGGGAGCCACGAATGAGTGGCCTCCCCCTCTAGCTGTATCGCTTCCCCAACGAAGCCGACTGCCTCAGGCACCCCCAGCCCGCGGAAGGCAGATCACGTACCAGGTACATAATTTTGCCTATAATAAAAAATATAAAAAGTGCGCTTACAATCTATAAAAACATGTGATGATGCAAATAATTAAATGTGCAAAACACAATATATTGAAAAAAAACTAGCAACCAAATACATTACATGAATGCACACGTATATGACGTGAAGAAGTCAAATAATATAAAATACAACCTGTGAGAAATGGGCAAATCTAATTCAAATAAATGTATCTAAACAGTTGTGTGGGAACTACAAGTCCCAGTCCATGTAGTGAATCAAACAAAGTTCATCAGTGAAAAGAACCTTCAACCATTTTGCAAGAACCCAATATCCTTGTGAATAGATCAAAAGGAGAGAGGGATATACAAGATGATATAACTCCACTTGCGGTGACTCCAAGGAATGAAAATAAGGTAAAAGATGGACCCTTACCCTCCGTGTTGGACCCCCTCACTGGCGAGGTCTATCGAGCATGCAGACTTTGCCCTCTGCGGGGACCGTATCAAGATGATATCTGTAACAGCTGACGAGAACGGTATCTCAGGTCCGGGCTGGTCTAAGTCGTGAGCCTTCACTCTACTCCTGCAAGGACTGTCCGTGTACAGCTTCTCTCATCAATTAGCTGGAGCTGCTGGTAAATTGGATAGGCATATCCTCTGAAATGCAATCCCCTAATAATGTCAGGGGAAGGGAACCTTCCTGATAGGTGAGGTAAAACTTGATAACCAAGTCCAGATCCAGAGATGGCCGGCCGGCCGGAGTGAGCTGTGACACTTCGCTGGGCTTTACACAAACTGCTCTATGGACGCTTCCCCTCACACGCCAGGCACAACAGCCATATGGCGCTGGGAGCTTGTGTGAAGAGGCTCGGAGCGGAGGATGAGCACTCACTGGCCGTGCACAGCCGACTGAATGTGAGGATGGATCAATTAGTGTTTCAATCGGCAAGCGATTTTCTTCGGAGCTCAATCGCTTGCCGATTGAAACACTAATTGATCCATCCTCACATTCAGTCGGCTGTGCACGGCCAGTGAGTGCTCATCCTCCGCTCCGAGCCTCTTCACACAAGCTCCCAGCGCCATATGGCTGTTGTGCCTGGCGTGTGAGGGGAAGCGTCCATAGAGCAGTTTGTGTAAAGCCCAGCGAAGTGTCACAGCTCACTCCGGCCGGCCGGCCATCTCTGGATCTGGACTTGGTTATCAAGTTTTACCTCACCTATCAGGAAGGTTCCCTTCCCCTGACATTATTAGGGGATTGCATTTCAGAGGATATGCCTATCCAATTTACCAGCAGCTCCAGCTAATTGATGAGAGAAGCTGTACACGGACAGTCCTTGCAGGAGTAGAGTGAAGGCTCACGACTTAGGCTGGATTCACACCTATGCAGTTTTAGTGCTTTTTGCATTTTGCAGATTTGTACTACAGTCCACTTAACATGGTTTCCTATGGAACACGCTCTGTAGTGCAAATCTGCAAAATGCAAAAAGCACAAAAAATGCATAGGTGTGAATCCAGCCTTAGACCAGCCCGGACCTGAGATACCGTTCTCGTCAGCTGTTACAGATATCATCTTGACACGGTCCCCGCAGAGGGCAAAGTCTGCATGCTCGATAGACCTCGCCAGTGAGGGGGTCCAACACGGAGGGTAAGGGTCCATCTTTTACCTTATTTTCATTCCTTGGAGTCACCGCAAGTGGAGTTATATCATCTTGTATATCCCTCCCTCCTTTGGATCTATTCACAAGGATATTGGGTTCTTGCAAAATGGATGAAGGTTCTTTTCACTGATGAACTTTGTTTGATTCACTACATGGACTGGGACTTGTAGTTCCCACACAACTGTTTAGATACATTTTCTATTCATTATTTGAATTAGATTTGCCCATTTCTCACAGGTTGTATTTTATATTATTTGACTTCTTCACGTCATATACGTGTGCATTCATGTAATGTATTTGGTTGCTAGTTTTTTCTCAATATATTGTGTTTTGCACATTTAATTATCTGCATCATCACATGTTTTTATAGATTGTAAGCGCAATTTTTGTATTTTTTATTTTCGAATTCGTACACAGATATTGGTGTGTTTTAAGTGCAGCTATCAATTTGCTTTTTATACCTTGCCCTGCAGCACGGTTTTTCTCTTTATTTTTAACGTAATTTTGCCTGTCCGTGCCATTCTGCCGCAGTATATCTGCGTTAGGCGGTCGGCAAGTGGTTAAAGAGACAAGCCTATGACAGCCCGATTACTGTGCTGGGAGAACGCAGTGAGCGCGCTCTCAACATTGTAACCACGCCCATCCATGCACGCACATGTGCAGTGTTGCCATTGCACCTATACATTAATACATTATCTGGGTGGCCGAAGTTAAAGTAGAGCCCCACTAAGCTCTATTTTTATGCCGAAAAGGACACATAATGCCACACGAGCGGACTTTATGGCAGACTTTGTCCTGCGGACTTTTCGACGGACTTTCCGAATGAACGGACTTGCCTACACACAATCAACCAAAGTCTGACGGATTTGTACGTGATGATGTACGACCGGACTAAAACAAGGAGGTTCACAGCCAGTAGCCAATAGCTGTCCTAGCGTCGTTTTTTTGTCCGTCGAACTAGCATACAGACGAGCGGACTTTTCGTCCGGACTCGAGTCCGTCGAAAAGATTTGAAACATGTTTCATTTCTAGGTCCTTCAAACTTTTGGGGAAAAAAAGCCCGCTGGAGCCCACACACGATCGAATTGTCCGATGGACTCCGGTCCGCCGAACCAAGTATGCCGTAAAGTCCGGTTGTGTGTACGTGGCATAAGACGACCCCATTATCTCAAATGAAGGCAACTCTTTTATTAAAACAAAAAGAATTTCATGGTGACCTCAGATCTCTGATTTCCGGATATGCAGCATGGATTAGATAGAAAGGCTACATCTGGTGCAATTTCTTTATTGATTGGCATGTCAGCTGATCACAGCCAACAAATACAAAATTGGGAGCCGTACCAAATATTACAATTGAAGTCAATCCATGCAAATAAAAGGCTCTGACTGATCATCAGTTACAGGTAAGAAAACAATGAAAGTAAATGCAGAGAAGGGCTTTTTCGAAAATGTAGATGGCTGATTCTTCCATTGGATTTTCATAGCACCAGAAATGTAATGGGGCTTTCATCGAACTTCCATCGCACTCTGTTCTTGAACCCCTATTGAAGCGAGCTTGGATCTGTAATAGTAAAGGAAGATACTTACTATATCAAAAACAACTGATTCTCATTACTCCCAACCTTTCATATTTGTATAAGACCAGTTCTGTTGTGAGCATGATTGCAGCATTAATACTCACCTGTTCAATGACAAGTCACTATTCCCCCCTCCCCCGCTAATATCAATGATGGGGCATTATTCCCCTCACTAATACCAATGATGGGGCATTATTCCCCTCACTAATACCAATGATGGGGCATTATTCCCCTCACTAATACCAATGATGGGGCATTATTCCCCTCACGAATACAAATGATGGGGCACTATTCCCCACCACTAATATCAATGATGGGGCATTATTCCCCTCACTAATACCAATGATGGGGCATTATTCCCCTCATGAATACAAATGAAGGGGCACTATTCCCCACCACTAATATCAATGATGGGGCACTATTCCCCCCACTAATACCAATGGGCCACTATTCCTACCATTAATACCAATGATGAGGCACTTCCCCCCTGATACCAATAATAAGACGAGAGAGGCAGAAGGGGGAAGATGACGTGAGACGTCGGGCGGGAAGGGAGGAGCGGGAGGTGTGTCATCCTGCAGGCGCTCTGGCGGGCTCTCTCACTACACCACTCGAAAGAACAAGCAGACGAGACCGACCAAAGGATGTGAGAAAGCGGCACCGTCGTGACAACTGCACGGCCGCCAGCGAAACGAGTGCATGAGAATCCCTTGATGTTACATGGTGAGCTGAAGGGAACAAACGCAGCGACGGTCTCGGACACCCGCTCGGAATCCCCGCCTCCCTACACTCTCCCCTGCACTGAGCTTTACCAGCACGGAGACAGGACGAGCATCGGATGCCGCTGTGAACGGCGCAAGCTGAGGGATATAGGGCCCTGAAACACCACGGGAACCAAACTCTGGACTTCATCTTTCAAAAAACGAAGAGGAAGATGGTTCAAGGAGGGGGGTAAGAAATACACTAAGCCAGCCAGCCGAAAGGTAAGAGTGTATTAGAGATATGCCAGGAAGTGCAAGCCTGTGAATGGTGAAGTGAGAAACCGTGCAGGGCTACTGATCTATGGTAACACCGGTCATTTATGCAAAGCAGAGGAGACGATGGAGGGTTGATGAGGTTGCTGGCCCCTTACTGCATATCTTACACCCCAGGCAATTGCTTTAAAGTCAATGGTAAATAGATACTTGAATATTTAAACATCGCAACTTTTCATTGTAATTGACCACATGGTATACGGCAGGGAGCCGTGGGACATTACAACCTGTTAAAAAAGTAAAGTGCTAAAAGACAAACGCTGCTATTTAAACCTATAGACTGAGATACCTGCACCCCATAAGGGAGGGAGGGTTGGGGCATAGTTAAACATACCAGTATAGCCCCAAGCATAAGTGTGCCTACCTTCCCTAACCCAGAGACAGACTCAAATATAGGGGAAGCAGGATCGGTAGATCCCTATATAGGGGGTAGAGCCGGGTAGCCCCCCAGGAAAATTCAGAATAACGCGCAATAGAGACCCTGGACCTGTTGATACACCTGGAAGCCGATTGGGGGACAGTCTTTAGACGTAGTGGTGTCGAGAGGTCGGTCGCCACACATTCAGTCTACAGTATCGTATCTACCCATTACATCACCTGTGCCACTACTTCGCATCTAAAACATTGGATAATAGACAGAGGACCCCTTTACCTTCTCCTGACAGATTGATCAATATTTAATTACACAGGGGGCACAGGGAGATAGTATGAGCCGGAACACATCCAAAACCGGTAAAGGGGGACCACCAAAAACCCCAAAAGATAACCAACCAGGGAGTGCAACTGGAAGCTCAATAAAGCAATACTTGGCCAAAGGGGGGAGCCCGGGGAGTGCCCACCAAGAGACACAAAAATTAAATATGGCAGATAAAAAGAAGAAGGGATCCAATGCGAGGGAAGAACAGACCCCTGAACAGTCAAGGGAGGATTTATTAGCAGACAACACCTTGGAAGCATCTAGGATAGATGAACACAGACAGGACCTACACCTCCCCTCAAAAAACGAACTGGCAGACATGCTTAAAACAATGGAGACCTCAATAAAAGCCGAGATTAAAGCCGAGATCAACATGCTGAGGTTAGACCTAGGCAATCTCTTGACTAGAGTAGAAGGTACTGAGGATAAGCTAGATAAACAAGAGCGGGAGATCTCTGAATTAAAAGAACAACTTAAGACATCCCAACAAAATCAGATAAAAATATGCTACAGGATGGAAGATCAAGAAAATAGAGATCGTAGACAAAACCTGCGACTCCGAGGGGTCCCAGAAAACAGGGGGGAAGATCTGAGGAGGACTGTGGCGGCTATTTTCAACCCACTCCTAGAGTTGGAAGGAGAGGCCTTTCCAAAAATTCAGCGTGTACACAGGCTGGGTAGGTTAGACACTAGACGGGCAGAAAGCAGCCGCGATATCATCGTGAGGTTTAGATTCTATGAAGACAAGGAAAATATATGGGTCAAATTGAAGGGACATCCCCCACTGCAATATGAAGAAGCAAGAATTCAAGTGTTTGCACATTTGGCTAATAGCACATTGGCGAGAAGATGACATCTGAAACCCCTAGTGGAGCAAATGATAAATCAGAATATAAAATATACATGGGGATTCCCTGCCTGCCTGGTAGGCAGTAAAGATGGGAGATCTGCAAGATTAAGATTCCCGGGCGAACTAGAAGAGTTTTGTGAGAAATTGGGCATGCAAGTGCCCCCAATGCTGGACTGGTCCGTGGAACGTTGGTTAGAAATGAGTGTGGGTTAGGGGAGAAGTGTGGGGGGGGGAGGGGGATCCGAGGGAGGAGGAAGCGGGTAAGGACCAAAAATTTAGCTCATAATTTCAGTAAGGAAGACCCGTTAGAAGACGCCTAGCGTACCTGGTCACTAAGATAATATGGACCGGAGGGATGGCTCACCTAGAGCTCCACCTTTAGAGAGGGAGACCAATGGTGGGACACAATACAAGTGACCCTCACTGGTCTAAGGGTCCTGATGGGACCAATGGAGGGGGAGTGGGGGGGAGGGGGGGAGGTGGAAGGGGAGGTGGGGGATTAGAGGGGGGTGGGGGGGGAAGAGGGGGAGCGGGATCAATGGAGGGGGGGGTGGGGAGCGGGGGAGGTGGGAGGGGAGGTGGGGGATTAGAGGGAGGTGGTGGGGGGAAGGGGGAGAGAGAGGGAGGGGGAGTAGGGGAAAGGGGTCCGGTCCAATCTCAATACCAAGAAAGAAGGAAAACTTTCCAAGGTCTAAGGATAAGAGAGAATTTAGGAGAAGGAGAAAAGGGCCATGGTCACAATAAAATTTACAACATATAATGTCAAAGGTTTAAATGCCCCCAAGAAAAGATTGGATATTTTCAATGAGTTAAAACTATTGGGGCCAGACGTGGTGTTCCTGCAAGAGACCCATATCTCAATTCAATCGAGACTCAGACTGTTCTCAAATGAATACCCAGTCTGGTACCAAGGAGATACCATCACTAATAGGGCACGGGGAGTAGCCATTGGCTTTGCAAAGAAAATAAGGTTTGTGCTGGAGGAGAGACTAGTAGACCCAGAAGGTAGATACCTATGCATTAGAGGTAGACTAAATGAAGTGGAATATACACTAGTTAACATCTATGCCCCAAACAAGAATCAGACAAAGTACTTGGTAAACATTCTGGGGAAAATTATGGAGTTTACAAGAGGATATTTGATAATGATGGGGGACATTAACTTTTGCCTTAATCCAGATTTGGACAGCACGGCCCGAACACAGGGGAGAAACTGCACTTACTTGAAAGAGTTAAAGCAAAAACTCTCCACCTACCAATTGGTGGATATTTGGAGAGTCCAACATCCAACCAAAAGAGATTATACGTATTTCTCCCCTGTGCATGGGTCATACTCCCGGATTGACTGGGGACTGGTCGAGCATCGGGCGATTGACAAGGTAGTAGAATCCAAGATTGGAAACATAACCTACTCAGACCATGCACCCATGACCATTGAAGTGACAATTGGAAGACACCAGTCTGACAGGGGGCAGTGGAGGCTCAATGAGGAGTTGATAAAGGAGGAGGAGGGTGCCAGTAGAGTCAGAAAGGAATTAGAAAACTATTTTGAGGTAAAATACACAGGGGAAGTATCGGAAGCTACACTCTGGGAGGCCCATAAAGCCTATATCAGGGGGGTCTTGATTGAAATGGGGGCGAGGAAGAAAAAGGATAGACGGGACAAAATTCAAAAATTAAGGATTGATCTGGCGGAGTTAGAACAAAAACATAAAAAACAAAGGGACCAACTACCCCAAGAGATACATAAGCAGATGGTTACTAAAAGATCGGAGCTGAAAACCGCGATGGAGCAGGAGTCAAGAATGACATTTAATAAGATTGCCTGGGAGAGATTTAGATGGGGTAATAAACCCAGTAAACAGCTAGCTAAAATGGTACAAAAGAAGAAAACCAGGAACTTTATAGAAAAAATTCAGTCTAAAGAGGGCCACGTGGAACATTCAACCAGGAATATGGCGGAGATCTTTAAGAACTATTACAAAGACTTATACTCAGTCCCCAAACAAGACACCTCTTTAAAAAATAGGAGATTAAGATATAATAACTTTCTAAATAAGGCAGCGCTTCCCAAGATTTTCGGAAGAAGCTAGAGAAATACTAGAAAGACCAATCTCAGAAGAAGAAATCAGGAAAGCCCTAGCAGCCACGGCATCCGGGAAAAGCCCTGGCCCGGACGGCCTAACAATACTTTATTATAAAACATTTAAAGAAATATTAGTACCAAGGCTATGTTCCTACATGAATGGTCTGGGGGACAGTTATGAGATGAGTAGGGAGGCACTAAAAGCATCTATTACAATCATACTGAAAGAAGGTAAAGAGAAATCATTATGTTCGAGTTATCGCCCAATCTCTCTGCTCAACAATGACACAAAGCTATATGCAAAAGTGTTGGCAGAGAGATTAAAGGAATTTATGAATTCGTTAGTCAACCCAGATCAAGTAGGCTTCGTCCCTAATAGGGAGGGGAGGGATAATGGGATTAGGACCCTCCTTCTGTTGGGAAAAATAAAGGAGAGTGGGCCCCCAGGACTACTTCTGTCAATCGATGCCGAAAAGGCATTTGACAGAGTAGACTGGGGGTTCATGATTCAGACCTTGGAGACTATGGGACTGGGACCTAAAATGATCCGGAGGATCAAAACCCTATACCACCATCCAACTGCCGTAGTGAAAATTAATGGGATATTATCTCAACCATTTGAGATGGAAAATGGCACGAGACAGGGGTGTCCCCTGTCTCCGTTGCTTTTTGTCTTAGCTATGGAACCCCTGCTGGCAACGATACGAAGAGATCCCAATATTAGAGGTGTGAAAGTGGGAGAGGAGGAACACAAGGTCGCAGCATTTGCTGACGACCTGCTGTTTTATGTAACGGACCCGATCTACACCATGCCTAATTTAGTAAAAGCAGTGAGGAAATACGGTGAGGTATCTAACTTCCAAATAAATATGAATAAATCAGAAATATTAAACATAAACATAAGTAAGGCAGAGGAAGCGACCTTAAAAAAAGAATTTAGTTTAAAATGGACTAAGGAACTAAAGTATCTGGGTATCAAGCTAACTAACTCATTCCAAAAGATATTTACTGTTAATTATATACCCCTACTTGATGCTGTTAGACTAGACTGTAAGAGATTCTCCGGTAAAGCCCTCTCATGGATCGGACGCATTAACGTTATTAAAATGATTTTAGTACCCAAAATGATATATTACTTTCAGATGCTACCAGTCCCACTCCCCCATTATTATCTGAGGAAGTTAAGAAAAATAATTATGACCTTTATCTGGGAAAACAAAAGACCTAGAGTCTCCCTTCAGACACTGAAACAAAAGAAAATAGATGGAGGTCTGGCAGTGCCCGATGTACAGACTTATTACAAAGCGGTTGTTCTATCAAGGGTGGTTGAATGGACAAGGAAGGAAAATTCAAAAAAATGGGTGAAAATAGAGGAAAATATAAGTAATGCACAACTAGGCACTATTATTTGGAATCCCCCACACTTCAGATTTTTAGATAATAGCACACATGTCATAACACGAAATGTCCTTAGAATATGGGATGGGGTATATAAGAAAGTTAACGGGAAATATAACTCACCATTGATTACACTTATAGATAATTTTTTCGCACCGGGTATGGAGAATATTAAAGGAAAAGAAGCACTTTGGGGGAAAACACAACTAAGAGAAATTACGAAAGAAGGGAAAATTATATCACTTCAACAACTTATACACGGGAGGGAAGCACGGGGATTAGAGAGATGGCGATATCTCCAATTAAGTCACTTTATTAATACGCTACCACACCCGATCAGGTCCGGGGAACAATTGACAGACTTTGAGAGGTTGTGTGACAGGGAAATTCCAAGAAACATAATATCTCAAATATATAAAATCTTGATGACCTCAGAAAAATCGGAGATACCGCCATTTATGGCCAAATGGGAAAGAGATTTTGGTACTAAGAAGGATTTAGCCACAATTAAAAGAATCTTGAAAATGAACGCTCATTCAGCAATAGACACCCGAACGGTAGAAATGAACTACAAATGTATTAGTAGAAGCTACCTCACTCCAGAGATAACTAGTAAATACCAGAAAGGGTCAGCCAATTGTTGGAGAGGATGCCAAGAAGTAGGTACAATGGGACACCTGTGGTGGAACTGTCCCAAAATTAAAAACTTCTGGAGTAAAATATTAGTTTTAATTAAGAAGATCACGGGAATAGAAGTAGCAGAAGACCCATGGGAGGTCCTGTTCCATGGGGGGGCAGGGGACCCAAAAAACTACAAACAGTCACTGGTACCGCAGCTACTGAATGCTGCCAAAAGAACGATTCCGAGGAAGTGGCAGAAGAAAGAGACCCCAGAGATATGGGAGTGGTTTGATGCGGTAGAGGAGACTTGTAACATGGAAACCCTGGGGAGTATACTCGAGGAAATAGGAAACATGAATAGGGGCAGGTGGGAGCACTGGAAAGAATTCAAAAAAACATGGAGCTATGCCAAAGAAGTTAAAGCCCTAGACTAAAGGAGAAGAATAGAAGAAAATAGACCTTGGAGAGGAGGGAGGAGGAGGACCCGGGGAGGGGATGGGAGGAGAGGGGGGGTTTAGAAGTAAAAGAAATGGGAGAAAAAATTTGGAAATAGAGGTATGGTTAAGTATATTAAAGGGAGAGCTGCGAAAAAGCACTTTTGATACTATGTTTATACTATTTTGTCTTCACTGTCCTGTTATAGCAAAAGGCCACGATGATGAGACTCCTGTGGGCGTTCTTTTAAAAAAAAGAAAAAAAAAAAAAGAGAAAATGAACTGCAAAGTTGATTTAAGCCCCCTGAAAAGTTTATCTGAAGTGGCAAAAAAAAAAAAAAATACCAATAATAAGACACATTTCCTCCCACTGGGCCATTTTTCCTTCTATTAATACCAATGATGGGGCACTATTCCTCCCACTAACACCAACGATGGGCCAATTTTCCTCCCACTAATACCAATGATGGGCACTATTCCTCCTCCTATTGACCACAGGTGCTATGTTTACAGTATTTCCACTGATGCCAGGCTATTTTCTACTCCCACTGGCCACAGTCCAGCATCCCTAAGCTCTGAAAGACAGTAAACTGGCCCTTTGTTTAGAAAGTTTGGAGACCTCTGATCCAGGGTAAGAGTTGAGTAAATGTAGATAATGCATAATCAAGAAATTTACAAGCAGGATGCACTATAGCAGGGACATAACAGTTTCACTAGTTTAATAAAATGAGGCATAGTTTCATAGTTGGTAAGGTTGAATAAAGACACTAAGAAAAAACTAGGGAAAGAATTCCCTAAAGAGGGTCAACAAAGAACACTATTTGAGAATACAAACCAGCTTTATTATTTACCAAGATGATAAAAACCAAATAGAAATTGCAAACAGTGAAAAAGAAGCAATGTGGGCAGACGGCTACCACAAACCAATTAAAAATTGGACAACGTTGTCACAAGGGGGTTATAAAAACAAGTGGGGAGCCGCGGCATACATCCACTCAAACGTATCAATCAATACATCATACATACAGCTAGAGGTAATTGGAGTAGGTAAAGTCCATGTTAATTAGGTATTAGTTTCAGATGTAGAGTTATCCTATAGGAGAGTATCCAAGATATCACGGACAGTTCTTATATCAACAGTATGATGAGAAAATAGAGTGGGTGCACGGTCTGGCCGTAAGGTCTGGATGCAGTATAGTCCAGTGTGAAGAAAACAAACTAGTTACAAGTTGAATCACAGGTATGTTTTAGTTATCTACCAGCTGTTTTGACAGACTGCATAGGGAACCATTTCAGGCTGCAGCATTAGGGGGATGTAGATTACTCTACTAGAGCAGTAGGTGATTATCCATAGAGACAACAATAGAGGGATGCAGAAAAATCGACATACATTTGGAAGCGCTGAATGGAGTAGGGAAGTCTCACCAATCACGCTGTCCTCGTCGTCGAATACTTGAACTGCATTCAGACTTGTCTGCATGATTGATTTATACTCACCAGAAAAAGGCCAACTATTGATTAATTAATTAAATTTGGTTGATCCAGGCAAAACTTTCTGCTTTTTTGGTTTCTAATTTTGGGGCGTCTTTTGCCCTTTCTTTGCCTTGGGGGATCCCACCATTATTGTACGATTATCAGTGATATAGCAAGGTGATAGACGGCTTAACTAAACAAACCGTACACATAAGTATACACATGGCATATATGATTAACCGTGATTTAGATGATGAGATTGATACGGCCTTCTCTATTGATGGAAAGAGTGAAGAATTAGAGGGGGAATCAACACGCAAACTGTTCAAAAATCATAAAACACTTATGGTTAAATTTTTGAACCGAAAATGGGATATCTCCTCTTTAAAATCACACATTTCTCATAACATCATTCCTAGAGGACTGAGGGAGAGAATTATCCCTGCCGAACACCTCCACACCCCTAGGTTTCTGGAAGTGTGGAAAGAGGAATGCCTTAAAAGAGGCCTTTCACTAATGAAAATTATAGTGTCCGAAGAAGAAACGCAGCTCCAGGAGATTCAAGGTGAATTGGAGTTAAGTGCAAAGGCCCTGGAACCTCATAAAAACAAACCCGACTTTGAGAAAAATAACGAATTTATCAAGAAAGAAATTGAAAGAATACAAAAAAATCTCAAACACACAAAACAAGAAAAATTTAGACAAAACATCATTGATTGGGAGGGGGGAGACATCTTTAACCCTTCCCTACCAAATAGAAGCAGATCCTCCTCAAGAGGTTCTAGACATTCACAACGTACTAGAAGGAATAGAACAGACTCCTCCTCAGACAGTGACCTCGATAAAGAAATTTCTACAAAATCTGTCACTTTTTTAGAGGAACCTCAGGGCAACACAACAGTAGAATGCCCAAAACAATTAGCGGAAAAGAGTCACCCCAGAGAAGCAGGAAAGGGAAACATAGAAGGAAGAGGAAGGGACCGAGACACAGTTCAGAATCGGCGCAGTGGGAGACTTATGCCGCGTACACACGGTCGGACTTTTCGTCTACAAAAGTCCGACAGCCTGTCCGACAGACTTCCGGTGGACTTTCGGCGGACTTGCAGCAGACTTTCTAACGAACGGACTTGCCTACACACGACCACACAAAAGTCTGACGGATTCGTACGTGATGACGTACACCGGACTAAAATAAGGAAGTTCATAGCCAGTAGCCAATAGCTGCCCTAGCATGGGTTTTTGTCCGTCGGACTAGCACACAGATGAGCGGATTTCGGGGTCCGTCGTAGTTACGACGTAAAGATTTGAAGCATGTTTCAAATCTAAAGTCCGTCGGATTTGAGGCTGAAAAAGTCTGCTGAAAGTCCGGAGAAGCCCACACACGATCGGATTACCAGCCAGCTTTAGTCCGTCGGCGTCCGTTGGACTTTTGTAGACGAAAAGTCCGACCGTGTGTACGCGGCATAAGGAGTCAGAGAAGACGCTGAATGTATCTTCCAGTCCAACCACCATGGATCTGAGCATAGTTAACCTATACGACTTTCAGTTGGACTCCAATCATATTAAACTCCTTCAAAAAGGACTCTCCTTCTCCCCCACTGCGCCCATGAATGAATTTGAAGTGTTCAAAGACATTAATTTATTTCTCAGAAAGGTCCTTTTTAAACTTTGGCACCATAAAGGCCCTGAAAATACACCTACTACTGACCCGAACCTCGATAAGGAGGAAAGAGAAGCTATTGATAACCTAATATCCCTGCTGGAAGAAAACACTGACAGCGACTCGGAAACGGCCAGTAGCCAACCAATCAGCAGGAAATCCAACTTGAGAATCAAATCCACAAACATGCCACCCTTATCAAAACACAAGTGGCTTCAATTATTCCTAGATCAGGTCAAACATGATCTCAGGAGGGTCAACTGGGAATGGTTGGGATCTAATAATCTTACCAGCTCTGAGAGAAAAGCATTACGTGAATCACAAGAAGCTCCCAACTTGGTGATAAAAAGAAGCGACAAGGGCGGGAATGTGGTCCTACTCAGTGAAAAAATCTACGAGAATGAAGCACTCAGATTGCTGAGTGATACCTCTACCTATAAAAAAACTGACTGAGACTCCCTTCCCAACCCTAACAGACACTTTGAACACCAAACTAAAGTTAGCTATGGAAGCTGGCCTTCTCACCAGAAAAGAATATCTATATCTCAGAGCTGATGACATTACAATCCCAACCTTCTATATAATCCCCAAATTACATAAATCCTTATCCAACCCACCAGGGAGACCGATTGTTTCAGCTATCAATGGTCCCCTTGAAAGAGTTGGCAAGTTTGTGGATTCGATGATCAAAGATATGGTGACTAAACTATCATCCTTTGTTCAGGACAGCAGAGACATACTCTCTAAACTATCCTGCTTCTCCCTGTCATCAAACACCCTACTAGTAGGGATAGATGTAGAAAGTCTATATACATCGATTCCCCATGATTGTGGTATTCAAGCCACAAAAACCTTTCTTGACATGTATTACCCAGAATTGGGTGCCCACAATGAGTTCATTATTGAATTACTGGAATTCATGTTGGGCAACAACTACTTTCAATTTCTCGGGAAGTTCTACCAACAGGTAAGGGGCACCAGTATGGGTGCCCCTTGGGCCCCGTCCTATGCCTGTCTCCACCTTGGCCTCTGGGAAATGGAAGTTGTGTACAGGTCCTCGATGTACCTTGACCACTGTGCCCTGTGGTTAAGGTACATCAATGACGTGCTCATGTTATGGGAGGGTACTGTAGAACAACTCTTGGAATTCTTATCCCAATTAAACATAAATGAAAGAAATATTCATTTAACCTACTCTTATCATCCTGATACCCTTCCATTCCTTGATCTACAAATCACAAAAAGTGGAAATCGGGTTGTAACCAGCACTTTCAGAAAGGAAACAGCAGCAAACACCCTCCTCTTAGCACAGAGCCACCACCCAAAATCCCTAATTAAAGGGATACCTACAGGACAATTTTTGAGAATTAGGCGAAATTGCTCAGAGGAGGAACAATTCAAATCTGAAGCACAGGAGATGTATAACAGGTTCAGGAAAAGAGGGTACTCGCATAATTCCCTCAAAAAAGCCAGAAACAATGCATTAAGAAGGAAACGTGAAGACCTACTTACAAAAGCAAACACTCAGACACCTGCTAAACCAGCATATGATTTTCCTAGAATCATCACGAGGTTCGGCTCACAATGGACCCAAGTCCAAGAGATCCTTAATAGACACTGGCATATCCTAAGATCTACACCCTTAATCGCAAATATAATTAGCCCCAGACCATTACTTACAGCTAAAAGGGCACGTAATTTAGGTGATGTATTGGTCCATTCAGAATACACGAGAACGATCAGCAAAAACTGGCTTTCTGAGAAAAAACCCCCTCCAGGCATGCATGCATGCGGACACTGTAACATATGCAGATATGTGCACCACACTGATGTGTTCCCCGATCCGAGAGGAGGCAAGGATTACAAGATTAAACAGTTTATCAACTGTTCAACGACACGAGTTATATACATGCTCACATGTCCCTGTAACAAAAACTACATAGGTAAAACCAAACGCCAACTCCGGATCAGGATCGGTGAACACATCAGTGGGATTAAAAATAAGAAAAAGAATAAAAATGATGATCGACCCATCCCTCAACACTTCGCTGAATTCCATGATAGTAACCCTAAGGGCCTTACAGTCAAGTGAATCTATGTGTTGAATTTGCCCCCTAGAAGAGGCGAATTTGATACTATTCTCCTCCAAAAGGAGAAAATATGGACATACTATTTGGACTCCCTAGTGCCTAAAGGATTGAACACAGAATGTAGTCTACAACCCTTTCTTGAGAAATAATGCACTTTTTCAACTCCTAGATAGAACTCTAATTATTATTTGTTATAATTAGTTCCTTCACTCTTTCCATCGCTACCCTTTTACCTTTCACCTTACCCTCCCCCCCCCCCACTCCCCATTTTATTCTTTTCCTTCCCTGTCATGTCCTCTCTCCTTATTTATTGACTGGTATCTCTATTGCCTCATCAATATACTTAGAATGTACGTTGCTTGATTGCTGTCTGTTTTACACAAGAGAAGTTCTTAGTGACACCTAGTGGTTGTGTGCAAGTAACTGCACCTGATAAATTTCTATTTAAGCCTGTCACAAATGTCTCCTCCTTGCTCTGAAGAAACCAGCGTCCATTGGCTGGTGAAACGCGTCAGAGGTGTGACATCAGCACGTCACCGGGAGCCGCGCGCTATTCGATCTGGCCTTTCGTCTTTACTAAACATCTACCAGCTGATCACAGCCTCCCCGCTTAGCCACGCATTGCATCGAAAAAAACGCCTCACAGAGGCTTTTCGGCTATGGACGGCTCCTCACTCAGACTGCAATCCACTCGAGCTCTCAAGCGGCCCGCAAGTGGCATTTATCCACACAGAGACCCGGAACGAAGGCCTGCTATTATTCGACGACGAGGACAGCGTGATTGGTGAGACTTCCCTACTCCATTCAGCGCTTCCAAATGTATGTCGATTTTTCTGCATCCCTCTATTGTTGTCTCTATGGATAATCACCTACTGCTCTAGTAGAGTAATCTACATCCCCCTAATGCTGCAGCCTGAAATGGTTCCCTATGCAGTCTGTCAAAACAGCTGGTAGATAACTAAAACATACCTGTGATTCAACTTGTAACTAGTTTGTTTTCTTCACACTGGACTATACTGCATCCAGACCTTACGGCCAGACCGTGCACCCACTCTATTTTCTCATCATACTGTCGGTATAAGAACTGTCCGTGATATCTTGGATACTCTCCTATAGGATAACTCTACATCTGAAACTAATACCTAATTAACATGGACTTTACCTACTCCAATTACCTCTAGCTGTATGTATGATGTATTGATTGATACGTTTGAGTGGATGTATGCCGCTCCCCACTTGTTTTTATAACCCCCTTGTGACAACGTTGTCCAGTTTTTAATTGGTTTGTGGTAGCCGTCTGCCCACATTGCTTCTTTTTCACTGTTTGCAATTTCTATTTGGTTTTTATCATCTTGGTAAATAATAAAGCTGGTTTGTATTCTCAAATAGTGTTCTTTGTTGACCCTCTTTAGGGAATTCTTTCCCTGGTTTTTTCTTATATGGCAATAGGGCAACTTGAACTGCATTCAGACTTGTCTGCATGATTGATTTATACTCACCAGAAAAAGGCCAACTATTGATTAATTAATTAAATTTGGTTGATCCAGGCAAAACTTTCTGCTTTTTTGAATAAAGACACTAGTCAATCCAGTCCAACGTGTGTAATTGGTGTATGTGTGTTCATGTAGATAATCATTTCCCATATTCCTGTATATTGTGTTCACCAAGATGCAGGTCCAAGAGTCTTTAAAACCCCTTCCCGCCGACCGTACGCAGATATGCGTACTCGGCTTTCGGGGGTTATACCGGGATGATGCCCGCAGCTGCAGGCATCATCCCGGTACCGTTGTTTCGAGCGGGCGATGGGCTATCCGTATATAACAACCGATGCGGCTAAAAGCCGCTTGGCTGTTATACCGGAGGAGCGGGAGGGGACATCCCCCCCCTCCCGCCGCCTCCCGCCGCTCTTACCGGGCCTCCCGTGCGATCGGGAGGCCCGGTGTCCAATCAAGTGCCTCCGGCGGCTGTGGGCGGGTTGGAACGAAGCTGTGGGCGGCTTCGTTCCAGCCTTCTGAATGTAAACGCGGAAGCGACGTCATGACGTCACTTCCCGTTTACTCGGCTGCCAATGGCGCCAAATTTAAAAAAATACACAGTATTCAGAATCGCCGTTTTCGGCGATCTGAATACTTTGAAGTGTAAAGGAGGTATGGGGGGGTCTTTTAGACCCCCCATCCCTCCATAAAGAGTACCTGTCACCACCTATTACTGTCACAAGGGATGTTTACATTCCTTGTGACAGCAATAAAAGTAAAAAAAAAAAAATTTTTTTTTAAACACAATTTAAAAGGATAAAAATAAATAAAATAAATAAAAAAAAATAAAAATTTTTTTTTAAGCGCCCCCGTCCCCGCGAGCTCGCGCAGCGAAGAAAACGCATACAGAAGTCGCGCATGCATATGTAAACGGAGTTCAAATCACACATGTGAGGTATCGCCACGATCGTCAGAGCGAGAGCAATAATTCTAGCCCTAGACCTTCTCTGTAACTCTAACCTGGTAACCATAAAAAAACTTAAAGCATCGTCTATGGAAATTCATAGCTACCATAGTTTGTCGCCATTCCACGAGTGCGTGCAATTATAAAGCATGACATGTTTGGTATCTATTTACTCGGCGTAACATCATCTTTCACATTATACAAAAAAATTGGGGTAACTTTACTGTTTGGATTTTTTAAAATTCATGAAAGTATCCCTTTTCCAAAAATTTGCGTTTAAAACACCGCTGCACAAATACCGTGTGATATAAAATATTGCAACAATCTCCATTTTATTCTCTAGATTCTCTGCTAAAAAAATATATATAATATTTGGGGGTTCTAAGTAATTTTCTAGCAAAAAATATGGATTTTAACTTGTAAACACCAAATTTCAAAAATAGGCTTAGTCATGAAAGGGTTAAAAACCAGGGACTTACCTAGAGCATTTGGCACCCAGGGCGGATCCTATATCTGGCACCCCCCCCAACGTTAAAATGTAAAAACACCCCACTGTGCCCTCTGCATCCTTCAATATCTCTTTGTCACTACTGTGTATCCACTCTCCACAACTGCACCTCTGGACCCCTTTACATTACACAGCCCCCCGCAGTTCTGGACCCCTTTACTTTACACAGCACCGCACCTCTGGACCCCTTTACTTTGCACAGCCCCACGCAGCTCTGGGCCCACTTTACATTACACAGCCCACCGCTCTGGACCCCTTTACATTACACAGCCCCCGCACCTCTGGGCCCCTTTACTTTACACAGCACCGCACCTCTGGACCCCTTTACTTTGCACAGCCCCCCGCAGCTCTGGGCCCCTTTACATTACACAGCACTGCACCTCTGGACCCCTTTACATTACACAGCACCCTGCACCTCTGGACCCCTTTACATTACACAGCACCCTGCACCTTTGGACCCCTTTACATTACACAGCACCCTGCACCTCTGGACCCCTTTTACATTACACAGCACCTCTGTCCCTTCCTACCTAATCATGCAGATGAAGAGACAGTGAGCAGCGCTGAACAGAGGGCGGGAACTGCTGGAGGTAATTTTTCATTTTAACAAGCTATTAATTAGTTGCTAAGATCACCTAGCAACCAATCACCTGCTGGTTTACCTAAAAAGTTACCTCCAGCAGTTCTCTACTCAGAGCTGCTCACTGTCTCTCTCTCCCCTGCGGTACAGGAGGAGAGGGTGTTTTGCTTACCCTGTTCCGGATACTCCTGATGAAGAAAACCAAACTTGGCGCCAACGTGCTGTAAACAGAGCAATGCTCATGCGTGAGCACCGGGTCATGGGCAAAGGGCCGCATTGCGTTCCCTACATCATATCCCTTAGGGCCAATCAGCACACCACAGAGGCAGAGCACCTCCCACTTCGCCGCCCACCAATCCCCGGCATAGGAAAACGTCATATGCCCCGCCCACCCCCACATCCAGGGAGACAGACAGCTCCGCCAGCCAACCAGGCGGAAGGCCTGAAAAACACAGACAACGGCGCAGAAAAGGGCAAGAGTCCAAGCATAGGAACACACAAACGTGCCCCTTGACACCCCCCCAGTGTGTGGCACCTGGCAGGGGTCTGCCCCCCCTACTTGTTACGCCACTGTTAAAAACTATTAATACTTCCTGCTGACACCACCAATTGTGGAAGAAAGTTCCACGTGCTTACTGCCCTGACAGTGGAAAACCCCCTATGCAGCTTAACCACTTAAGGACCAGAAGGATTTACCCCTTAATGACCTGTCTTTGTTTTGCAATACGGCACTGCGTGATTTTAACTGACAATTGCGTGCTTGTGTGATGCTGTACCCAAACAAAATTGATGTTCTTTTTGTCCCACAAATAGAGCTTTATTTTGGTGGCCTTTGATCACCTCTGCAGTTTTTATTTTTTGCACTATAAACAAACAAAGAGCGACAATTTTGAAAAAAAAAAACAATTGTGCAAACTGTTGGCGCTATATAAATACTGTACCTTTCCTTCCCCGCTCAAACATGCACTGGCAACCCCCATACTTAAAAAACCCTCACTAGACCCCACCTATTTGAATAACTTAAGACCCATCTCCCTGCTCCCGTTTGCCTCCAAGCTCATCGAAGGCCTTGTCCGCGACTGAATGAGTTGCTACCTCACGGACAACAACCTTCTCGACCCCCTACAGTCTGGCTTCCGCCCACAGCATTCTACTGAAACTGCCCTACTAAAACTCACCAATGACCTACTAACTGCTAAAACCAATGGCCATTACTCCATACTCATACTGTTAGACCTCTCTGCTGCCTTTGACACAGTTGACCACCTGCTCCTGCTCAGCAAATTACACTCCCTTGGCCTCCGTGATTCTGCTTTATCCTGGTTCTCCTCCTACCTATCTCAGCGCACTTTCAGTGTCACTTACAACTCCATCAGAAATATGGTATACTCCGCGCTCAGGATACTATCGGGTTGCAGCCTCCCCTAATCGGTTCCCAAAGGAAACCTACGAGTGATAAAAACAAAAAAAGTGGGGTGTGTGGCGCTACTCTGATGGCAAACTAGTAAGGGGTTAAAATGAGTAGGTAAAGTGAGGTAGGTGGCACTACCTATACTGGAGGATTTCCCTAATTAAACAAAAAATGTGCACCCTACACGTTACAGTGCTCAAATAATCACATATAAGCAAATAATAATAATGCAATCGTAATAACCACATATGATATGCAGAGTGCAGTCAGACCAAATCAAAAATGATATATGTGTATTAAGTGACCAAATATGAGATATGAAATATGAAATATGAGAAAAAATTGAAGATGTATGTTGACAAAGGGAAGAATATGGGCACATTGAACTTAAAAGAAGCGGAATATCTGATCTCAAACTCTACTAAGACCCCAGTTATATATTATAAACCTAAGATCCACAAAAGATTGGAAAAGCCACCTGGTAGGCCTATTATCAGTGGCATCAACTCGGTTTTATCACGACTTGGGGAGTACTTGGATAAATACCTTAAGCCACTGGTGCAGTAAGGTAAATCATACCTACGTTTTCAAGACCTGCAGCTTTTTCAAGAATTACAGAAGATAAAGGGTGCAGATAACTGGTTGCTAGCAACAATAGATGTCAACTCATTGTACACAAGCATTGTACAAAAAGATGGATTACTTGGAGTAGAAAAAGCATTGTATGAAAACACAAGGATGAAAGAACAACAGATCAACTATATCCTAGAAGGCCTGAAACTTGCCATGGAGTGTAACTATTTCTGGTATAACAAAGATTACTTTGTGCAAACAAAAGGTGTTGCTATGGGAGCTCGTTATGCTCCCAGTGTAACGAACCTATTCATGAACATGTGGGAGGAGCATATTTATAGAAAAAATATTCCCCAAATTAAGATGTATAGAAGGTATATAGATGACCTGATTATACTCTGGGATGGTACACCTGAAAGTTTTGAAAGATTCCTTGAAGATCTAAACATAAACAGATACGGGATCACCTTTATGGGCAAATGGAATCATCAGAAGATCGACTATCTGGATCTAGAGATTTTCAAAGTGGGGATGCCCTATGTACCCACACTTTTTTTAAGGCAACAGACCGAAACGGGTACATTCCCACTTCCAGTTGCCACCATCCCAAGTGGAAATGTAACATTCCGAAGGGTCACCTACTAAGGATACGCAGGAACTGTGACACACTTGAAGATTTTGATGCACAGGCTGACATCCTCATACAAAGATTCCACAAAAAGGGATATGCACTTGATAATCTCGTAAAGTTAAAACTAGAAATTATGAAAATGGATAGAAACACTCTACTCCAGAACAAAACCGGGAATAAGAACAACCAAATGGACACAGCTTTCATAACTGGGTTCAATAGCCATAATAAGGCCTTTGAACGTATCATAAAGAAGTACTGGCCCATCTTAAAAGAGGATCGTGTTTTGTCCAAAATCTTGCCTGAAAAAACAAAATTTGTGTACAGAAAAGCACCCACTCTGAGGAACCACTTAGTACATAATGTTATCGACCCCCCCAAACCGATTTAAAATCTTCTCTGATAGGAAGAGCTTTTATAGGTGCCAAAGATGCTTGCCTTGTAAAGCCAGCAAAAGACAATGGAGGAAAAAGGAATCCTTTAAATCACTTACTGACCATAGGGAGTACCAGATAAAACAACTAATTACATGTCATAGCACCCAAGTCACATACATCATTGAATGTCCATGCCATCTTCAGTATGTGGGAAGAACCACCCATCCCCTATTTGTCCGGATACGGGAGCATATTAAAACTATAAAATGGATTCCCCAAACATAACCTATCACGACACTTTGATAAAGTACATCATAGAGATCCGAGTGGACTCATATTCTATGGTATTGATCTTGTTAAAGACCACTGGAGAGGGGGAAACAAACAAACCCTAATCTCCAGGAATGAAACCAGCTGGATTTACCAGCTGGGGTCCCTTGCCCCCAAAGGGCTCAACCTTGACATAGACCTGAACTGCTTTATAGCTAACCCATAACTACACATTTACAGCTGGTGCACATTGGGATAGCTCTGTTCCATACCCAGCTGTTTTGGTGCAAGGTTTCTCTGGTATAAAGTTTATCACCAATGTAGTACTTGTTAACATTAGGGTACCCCAAACGTACATTAGTAGCCATCGTATGGGGATACCCATCAGCACGCCCCGAGTATGCAATGAACTACCATAGCTTCACTTTAGGGATCTCACTTTGTGGAGCTGGGGAGCCCACCAGTGGGCCTATCTGGGTCCTGATTGGGTAATTGGGTGTTCTCTTCATGTTCATGTACTAGCTTAGGTACTCTTAAGATGTTTTACCTTACCCTATTTAGCTACAGACGGTTTCATGGAACCCGCCTGAGGCTTAATGTCATACCCCACTTTAAGATAGGGCAGGGATCTGCCATTGAGGATACTCATATTATCCTATGTCCTATCCGGGTAGGGAATTATATATAGTGACAGGCTTTTTCACCTCGGGGTGCTGTAGCCTCACCACCTGAATCTCTTATGAGGCTTATTAGACAATACCTGGATTCACTAGTTAAACATCTGGTCTACACAACTGTTAGTTTAGATCTCAATGATAAGGACTGCCTTACCGGGTTGCCCAATTTATATTGGCCTTTTTATATGGTATCTTTTATTATCTGTACTTATGGTCCATATATGTGTATGATGACCACATCTTTTGTGTTTGTTTACTTAAATCACATCTTTTTCTCGCACAATAGTTACATACAGAAACCCTTTGGTTTCTATAATACATTAACCCACATATTGCATACCCTCTGCCCATTGTATTAGGCCTCCTTCTCTGTTTTGACTGTATTAATTTTGATCATACCTCCCTTTATAAAACTTTTTTCCCAATTAGGTTTACCAGGTAGTATCTGGGTTTGTCCGAATTTCTAGCCTATCTGATGGCTTGAGCTGCAGTTTTGCGGCTGGCCACTTGAGATTTTTTTTTTCTCTTCAACTAATGAGCTATACCATCCACTATTGGATGTTTGCCCATGTAAATATACCAGTGACTGTACATCTATATTATATTTATTGATTGTTATGCATTTGCCTCCACTGTACCCTTGTTTGTAATATGATTACCACAGGCGAGCGGAGATGCATAGGGTCAATTAGTTAATAGGGTGGTGCCGCTATTATGTGTGTGGACTTTAGTTAGCATTTCCCCCATAGCTTCTTCTGGAGAAACGCCCCCTGTGGCAAAGTTGGTTGCTTATTAGTTACCTTCTGGGAGGGGGAGGAACCCGCATGGCCGCTTGCCTTATTAGACGTGGGGTGCATCAACATGGCACCGCCTTTGAGAACGTCAATGATGAAACGCGTAAGAGGAGGCTACGCACTCACGTCATTTCCGGTACGGAAGTAGGGAGCCTGGAACGCAGTTGAAGAGCACGCTGTGAACCAGCTTCCCCTATATACTGCACTGTTTTTAAAGTTTTTTTCCCTTTTGATGGGAAGCTTTTGTTTTTAGCTTTATTTTTAAAATAAAAGTACTTTTAATATTACACTATGGGAGCCTTGTCTCTTCCTATGAGGACCTAGCCCTGAGAGGTTGCTGAATAAATCCTTGGATGCGGTGACTGTGGTGATGTGCTGAGCGGATGACCGGCTTGGATGCCCTCATCTGGTGGAGCGAACTGTAGAGGCCCGATAGGCCACGGACGGACCATTGGCAGAGCCATCAAGGGAGGCCACCCACGGTTATCCATACATGCTTATCACCCCTGCAGGGGTAACAGGAGCTGGTGAGTGGGGACCCATAAGGGGGAGCACACGAGTCACCTGACCTGTTGAGAACAAGAGTCACTTAGTCGTTTGGACACTTGGTTATTTTGGAGCTTCACCAATTTTACATTAACACTGCTTTTGGGACTTTTTCCATTTGAACTTTTTTGATAAACATTTATTTATTTTGATGAAACAATTTTTTTCTCTGATGAACCTTTGATGAATTCAGGAGCTATTTATGATTCACTACACTATGGTTTTTTTTTTATATATTTTTTATGTAGACGATTAGCCTTCTTTGGTCACTTAATACACATATGTAATTTTTGATTTGGTCTGACTGCACTCTGCATATCATATGTGGTTATTACGATTGCATTAATATTATTTGCTTATATGTGATTATTTGAGCACTGTAACGTGTAGGGTGCACATTTTTTGTTTAATTAGGGAAATCCCCCAGTATAGGTAGTGCCACCTACCTCACTTTACCTACTCATTTTTAACCCCTTATTAGTTTGCCATCAGAGTAGCGCCACACACCCCACTTTTTTTGTTTTTTTACTTACAACTCCATCTCCTCTGCTCCTCTTCCTCTTTATGTTGGGGTACCCCAAGGCTCCGTCCTTGGGCCTCTCCTATTCTCACTCTACACCTCTTTCCTGGGCCAGTTGATAACCTCCCATGGCTTCCAATACCACCTCTATGCCCACGACACCCAGATCTTTCTCTCCACTCCTCAACTCACCCCCTCGATCTCCTCACGGATCTCAAACTTACTGAATGACATATCGGTATGGATGTCACACCACTTCCTCAAACTCAATCTTTCTAAAACTGAGCTTGTTATATTTCCTCCTTCCCGGTCCCCCCCCCTGTGACTTCACCATTAATATCAACAACACAACCATTGGTCCCTCCACACATGCCAGGGTCCTGGGTGTAATCCTTGACTCTGACCTCTCCTTCAGCCCCCATATCCAATCACTGGCTAAATCCTGCCGCCTTAACCTCCGCAACATCTCCAGAATTCGACCCTTCCTGACTAATGACTCCACAAAACAACTTATTCACTCCTTGGTTATTTCCCGCCTTGACTACTGCAACTCTCTCCTTAATGGCCTACCCTTACGCAGGCTATCCCCCCTTCAGTCTATTATGAATGCTGCTGGTAGACTAATACACCTCACTGATCGATCCGTGGCTGCCACCCCTCTCTGCCAATCCCTTCACTGGCTTCCCCTACCCCACCATATAAAATTCAAAATGCTAACCACAACATACAAGGCCATCCACAACATCACCCCCATCTACATCACCAACCTCATCTGCAGATATCGCCCAAATCGTCCCCTCCGCTCCTCCCAGGACCTCCTGCTCTCTAGCTCCCTTGTTACCTCCTCCCATGCTCGCCTTCAGGACTTCTCCAGAGCCTCTCCCATCCTCTGGAACTCCCTGCCCCAGTATGTCCGATAGGCCTCTACCCTGTCCACCTTTAGGAGATCCCTGAAAACTCATTTATTCCGGTAAGCCTATCCCACACCCACCTAACAACTGTCCCCGAGCCAGCCCCCCATCAAATCATTCCCTGCAGGTATTACCTCTTGTACCACCTCCCCCTCCCTTTAGAATGTAAGCTCTGCGAGCAGGGCCCTCCTGTCCCTTCTGTATTGAACTGTACTGTAATTGTGCTGTCCCCCCCGCGGTCATTGCGCTGCGTAAACTGTTGGAGCTATATAAATCGTGTATAATAATAATAATATTAATAGTATAATAATAATACAGTAAAACCTTGGTTTGAGAGTAACTTGGATTGAGAGCATTTTGCAAGACAAGCTAAATTTTTAAATAAATGTTAACTTGATATACAAGCGATGTCTTGATATACAAGTAGCATCAAGTCACAACTGAGTATACAAGAGAAGAGAGGAGCCTCTAAGTGTAGCAATATAGTTTCATTTAATGAAGGTACAACATATAGCAAGTCACATAGCAAGTCACATGGTTGACGATTAAAACAGGCACATCTAAGTATGCAGGCATCCCGGGTAAATCTGTCCACATAGACCACCCCCCGCACCGCCATCAATGTCATCCCTTCCGCACTGTGCTCAATGAGCGCTCCAAGCCTCGCTTCCAAATCACCCTTCTGCAGGGTAGTCTTCCCGGTCACAATTGCAGACTGACAGCGGTGAGAGACGGCGGTGCGGGGGATGGTCTATGTGGACCGCTTTACCCGGATGCCTGCATACTTAGATGTGTCTCTTTACATCATCAATCAACCATGTGAGTTGCTAAATGTTGTACCTTCATTAAATGTAACCATATTGCTACACTTAGAGGCGCCTCTATACTGTAACTCCTGCTGGAATTTGCTTCTAATCCCCTTGTGGAGGCCTCCATTTGTGGATGGACATTTTATGGTTACACAACCTATTACATTGCTATAATCTTTTTATATGGACTATAAACTGAAGGACTTATGAATAAATGGTTGTGGAACGAATCATCTGGGTTTCCATTATTTCTTATGGGAAAATTCGCTTTGCTATACAAGTGCTTTGAATTACAAGCATGTTTCTGGAACGAATTATGCTCACAATCCAAGGTTTTACTGTAAGTTTGTATAGAATCAGACCAAAAAAAGGGACAGTTGAGGTTGCAGGAGGGACAGAGGGATTTGATCTCAAAAGAAGGACAGTTCCTCCAAATGAGGAACAGTTGGGAGTTATGCATTAAAGGCTCCTCATTTCTTCTGCTATTCTCCGTTATCTGACTTACTTGAGTGTTTCTGCGAGATTTGTTTCTCTAATGGCCTCCAGCAGTTTAAGGGTTACCTCCAAGGCTCCTTGCTGTGTGTAGTGCCTAATCAGAAGATCTGATACATCAATGCGGTCTGCTCTCTCCAGCTCTGCAACTGGAATATGTTTGTAGGGCGTAAGGATGCCCTCATCGTTCAAATGCACTTTAAATTCTCTAAAGTTTAGTTCCCTCCATTTCTTTAAGAATGGAGTAGATAAGCTCCTTGCAGCTAAGTGCCATTGTCAGTTGTCAAAAATGAAAGCGGGAGGCTTGTAGGCGTCCTATTTCCGTGTACACCCTCTGCTTATATCTCAGATAAAGCTTTACAGCAAAGAAATGTCTAATTCTGTCTGTTTAAAGGGATTCATTGTTTCTGAAAGACAAGACACCAGATCCAAACTAATGTCAGTCACAAATCACAGGATTATTTTGGTTGGTAATCTAGGGGACACACACACACACACACACACACACACACACACACACACACACACACACACACACACACCAAACACACACACCCCCACTTTAATCTTACCTTCGTTTCTGACGCTCGCTACTTCCACACCGACATACGTAGGCCATCGTAATAGCTTTATATACACTGCGCATGTGTCATGCTCCGCCTGCGTCACCCACCCCTGACGTTCTTTAGTACGATTTGTCCCCGCCCCTTCACTCTTCGTTGCGCAGTGGGAGTAGATAGATAAAGATGGCAGAGAGAATCAGTGGAAGTAGCGCGGAGGAAAGCCTGGAGCTACAACCATCCACATCCCGGAGGAGATATAAGGCCACCAACATGGCTTTTGAAGAGATGGTGGGGTGGAGATGGTGTCCATATTGAGAAGGGAGGACTACGATGGCAAAAAAGGACTGTACACACGACCGAATATGCGTAAGGACAAAATAATGTCCTCAGTTGTCACCGCTCTAGAAGCTAAATTTGGCACTAAACGGTCGAAAGAACAATTGAGGAAGCGGTGGTCTGACAACAAAAGTCAGGAGCCAGAACAATATTGGCGAATAAAGAAGCTGCTTAAAAAAAGTAAGTACTTGTTGTGTTTTCCTATTGAGATACTTAACTTGCATGCTGATCCATATTTTTTTACTTTCTACAGCATCATTCGTAAAGACCGTTCTTTGTAAAATACATATGATACTTTAGAAAATGACGTTATATTTTTGCCAAATACGATGGTACAGGGTTGGACATACATTTATGTCTTGATAATTTGTCGAATTCCCACAATTTGTTGATGTGGTGTAGATGTGTTGGAAAATATAATGCTTCTTCAAAAATGATTCAGTGTAATGTAAGGACAGGACACAGCAGCTGGTTCTACATCTGGACTCACGAGCACTATAGTGTACTATGTGACCATAAATAAATTTTAGAGGGGTAATACACATAGGAGATCATTGATGTGTCTGCATCTGTGAAACTTGCCAGAAAATGTGCATTGTTTATAATTGTTGTTCAGAGGTAATGTTCAACCTGTCTTCTAAATTTTTGAGGACAAAAAAAGGCAATTGGCCACAACTCCTAACCAACGTTTCAGATTATTTGATAAAATCTAAAATATCACTGTGTTTTAACTATACCTTTTGTTCAATTATCATAGGGGAGAAAAGACTCAGACAACAGTCCAAGGATCCCAGGACCCCCCCAAGTCACCAGCCTGAGGCAGAAGATACCCCAAGCCCAAGACCACGCCCACCCGACGAGCTGAAGGACGAAGAGGTGGAGGAAGTGTGCTAGGTTTCAAGCCCACCAAGTGAGTGACTGACACCCCAGCTTAAGGTAATGTATTTTGGCGTGCATATTGTAACCCTTGTTTTTAGTCACTCGTTTTAGGTGAGTTCCTGGTTGTGGAAGGCCAAGCGGCAGAGCCATTCAGCACAGACAGTGCCCAAAGACTGATTGGCCAGATAATGCTGTGGAATGGCCAAATAGATAAAATGCGTGACCAAATTCACAGCATGCAACTTCGCCTGGACTCCATGCAACAGGAAATGATGAACATGATTGATGTTTTGGGCAGAATTTAATAACTTTTTCCCTAAAAACAACAATCATGTTCTTAATTTCCTTGTGAAGTTTGTTTATTCTCGAAAATTTTTTTTTTTTTTTTTTTTTTTGGGATCCCCAAATTTTCATCATGGGTTATCAATGTACTTGTTTTGTGTTTGCAACCCCTTCATCCTCAAAATTATTTTGTGGTGATAGGAAGAAAAAGGGATTGCACACACAAAACATGTACATTGCTCACCCATGATGGGAGATAGCACATGTTGACTTGACCCTTTTGTAATGCTCAATTGTGAGCATATTCAAAATTAACGATTTCCAAGGGTAACATCACATGCAACGTTCTTTAAATGTTGAACTTTGTAAGTTCTTTAATGTTTTGGTATGTTTTTCAAAACACTGTTGTGAATGTAAATATTTTTATCAAGATCTATGTTTGAAAAAATATGCCTTTAATAACGTTAAAAAAAAATATATTTTTACAGCAAAAAAAAATATAAATAAATAAAATGTATTCAAAAATGCACCTTTCAATGTGCACACAGTAAAAAGTTTTTACTAATACAATGTGTGTGGCTGATTATTTCAGAAAAATAAGTTTAATTTTTTTTGGGTGGTTACAGTGACAAAGGGCCTGATTAACTAAAGGTAAATGCACTTGCCACTACTACAAGTGCACTAGGAGACAGACCAAACTAAATGCAAACAAGAATAAAAACAAGATATTTTTGATCAATTATTTTTATTTTTTTTTGTAAAATTAAAGCTGTTGCTGAATAGCAATGGCCCCCCGACCATTAAAATAATTAACATATCGCTCACACACTTGACGTGAGGTTCGGGGGGCCAAGCCAATACGGCCAATTTCTGGGCCTGTCATTGTTGTATCTTGTTCCAGTCCGGCCTCAGGCCCAACAGAAGAAATATATGTGGCTGAATGTCTCCGTAAAAAATTATGTAGGGTGCAGCAAGCAAGTATGACGTAATTTAGTTTATAGTCTGCCAGATTTATTGCTGAAAGGAACAAACGGAACCGGCTGGCCAGAATCGAAAGGCATTCTCCAGAACTATTCTTGCTCTGGCCAGCCGGTAATTAAATACCCTCCTCTCAGGGGTGAGTGTCCTTTGGGGGAACGGCCTCATCAAGTGCTCACTGAGAGCAAACGCTTCATCAGCGATAAAAACTGAGGGGAGTCCATAAACATTCTGGTCATCAGGTGGCAATCCCAGGCCACCAGTCTGGAGACGCTGGCACAGCTCGGTCTGTGCAAAGACTCCTCCATCAGACATCCGGCCGTTCTTCCCCACATCCACAAACAGAAAGTCCAAATGTGCCGAGACCACCGCCATCAAAACTACACTATGGAACCCCTTGTAGTTATAGAAATAAGACCCCGAATGCGGTGGTGGCACAATGCGGACATGCTTCCCGTCAATTGCCCTGACACAGTTGGGAAAGTCCCAACGGTCAGCGAACTGGGAGGCCACAGTCTGCCATTCCTGTGTACTGGAAGGAAACTGTGGAGTGAAAAAACAAACAAACATTAAGATAAGGACTTTTAAACATAACTTGTATATGAGATTACACAAAAACATTAGTGAACAACAGCAGTCAAACATTATTCATATGTGTGTGTAATTGAAATTGTAAAAAACATAAGGCCCACTTATAAGATTAATCACCCCCTCTGATGGCCCATTGATCCATTTGAATGTGAGGGGAGGGGTTCTAATTAGGTTAACAAACACACCTGACTGTTTTAAACATTTGTGGGGTGGGGGAGGGGTTCTAATTAGGGTCAAAAACACACCTGACTGTTTTAAACATTTGTGGGGTGGGGGAGGGGTTCTAATTAGGTTAACAAACACACCTGACTGTTTTAAACATTTGTGGGGTGGGGGAGGGGTTCTAATTAGGGTCAAAAACACACCTGACTGTTTTAAACATTTGTGGGGTGGGGGAGGGTCAAACAAGTCAATGGAGTAGACAATATACATTGTTCAAGGGACTATAGCCTAGAGATATAAATGGACCAAGGATTGCATGGTGGGGAGGTTATTGAAGGTAAATATGCATGTAGGGCAATAAATGCTTAATGTCCAAAAACAGGCATGCATGAAGATAAAGGGGACATTCACAGCATATTGAAAGCATGGCAATTAGGTAAGGAGGACATTTTTACAATACATTAGCAAACATTTAATACATATGTAATGTTAAAGGATAAAACTTACCTTCATATAGTCCTTCTGCAGGACTTGAATGATGGCAGAACAGGTCTCTGGGATTATGATCCCCAGAGCCTGGGGGGAGATGCCTTTCGAGAACTTCAAGTCCTGAAGACTTCTCCCGGTCGCCAAGTAACGTAACGTGGCAACTAGCCTCTGCTCCGGACTGATGGCTTGCCTCATGCAGGTATCCTGCCTGCTGATATAGGGGGTCAGCATAGCCAGCAGACGCTCAAAAACGGGGTCCGTCATCCTGAGAAAATTCCTGAAATCCTCAGGATTATTCTCATGGAGCTCACGAAGCAAAGGCATGTGCGAGAATTGGTCACGCTGGCGCAACCAATTCTTCATCCATGAACTCCTCCTCGCCCTGTTCATAAACTGGACTCGGGTCAAAGTATTAACCCCAACACCAAGTCCCCAGGCAGCACGAACTCGAGAACGAGTACGTCCACGCGACATGGCTTTAAAACGGTCGGCTGGTCAAACAAACAAACTTATAACAAACGCACTGAAGAACAGCAAGGCCTATGAAGAACGACCTGAAAATCAGGAACGAGCGGACCAGAACGGCCTGCAAGGCAGGTTACGAACTGACCAACACCCGCTGAAAAGCAGATACAAACCTCACAAGCACAAACTGAACGAAAACGATCGAAATAAGCTGAAGTGTGAAAAGCGCAAATTGTCTCTAACCAAACTTCTACTAACACGAGATGAACACGAGATTAGCAGAAGGAGCCCAAAGGGTGCCGTAGTGGGGCTTGAACTTCCTTTTTATAGTCCCGTCGTACGTGCTGTACGTCACCGCGTTCCAAACCAGCAGACTTTTGCAGTGATCGTGTGTGGCCAAGTCCATCCCTTTTTAAGTCCGGCGCAAGGAGCCGACAAAGTCCGGCGAAAAGTCCACCGAGCAAAGTCTGCCGTAAAGTCCAATTGTGTGTACACGGCATAAGGGTGTAAATTTTTGATTTCACTCTTCACTGCCTATCACAGTTTTTTTCCCGCAACTTGTGTCACAATATAAAATATTCCATGGACTGGACATGCCTCTCAGCAAATAGCTTGGGGTGTCTACTTTCCAAAATGGGGTCATTTGGGGGGTTTGAACTGTCCTGGCATTTTAGCACAACATTTAGAAGCTTATGTCACACATCACCCACTCTTCTAACCACTTGAAGAAAAAGCCCTTTCTGACACTTTGTTTACATGAAAAAATTATTTTTTTTGCAAGAAAATTACTTTGAACCCCCAAAAATTATATATTTTTAAAGCAAATGCCCTACAGATTAAAATGTTGGGTGTTTCATTTTTTGTTCACACAGTATTTGCGCAGCGATTTTTCAAATGCATTTTTTGGGGAAAAAACACACTTTTTGAAATTTTAATGCACTAAAACACACTATATTGCCCAAATGTTTGATGAAATAAAAAAGATGATCTTAGGCCGAGTACATGGATACAAAACATGACATGCTTTAAAATTGCGCACAAACGTGCAGTGGCAACAAAATAAATACATTTTTAAAAGCCTTTAAAAGTTTTAACAGGTTACCACTTTAGATTTACAGAGGAGGTCTACTGCTAAAATTACTGCCCTCGATCTGACCTTCACGGTGATACCTCACATGCATGGTGCAATTGTTTACATTTGACGCCAGACCGATGCTTGCGTTCGCCTTAGCGCGAGAGCAGGGGGGGACAGGGGTGCTTTTTTTTTCCTTTATTATTTTTCTGCTTTCTTATCTTATTTTTAAACTGTTCCTTTCTATTTTTTTTTTTTAATCATTTTTATTGTTATCTCAGGGAATGTAAATATCCCCTATGATAGCAATAGGTAGTGACAGGTACTCTTTTTTGAAAAAATTGGGGTCTAAAAAAAATAGATCTCTCCTCTGCCCTCAAAGCATCTGACCACACCAAGATTGGTGTGATAAAATGCTTTCCCAATGGCGCTGTTTTTTTTTTTTCCAATGGCGCTGTTTACATCCGGCGAAATCATGAAATGCTCGTAGCTTCCGGTTTCTTAGGCCATAGAGATGTTTGGAGCCACTCTGGTCTCTGATCAGCTCTATGGACAGCTGGCTGAATCATCGGCTGCATTCTTAGGTTCCCTGTTGAGACAGGAGAGCCAGAGAAAAACACGAAAGACGGTGGGGGGGCATTCCCTCCCACTGCTTGTAAAAGCAGTCTAGAGGCTAATTAGCCGCTAGGATTGCTTTTACATGAAAGCTGACCGCTGGCTGAAAAGAATGATACCAAGATGATACCTAAACCTGCAGGCATCATTCTGGTATAACCACTCAAAGTCGTGAATGTAAACACAGCGGTAAAGTATAAAAAATTGCATACCTGAAAAGCAAACATGATAAAACATAATAACAATAAAACATTGCAGAATAGAATACAGTAAAAAAGAGCAGAACAATAGAGAGAGAATAGAGAGAGAGAGAGAGAGAACAATAAAACGACAACTATTTTTTTTTATTTTATATATTTTTTGTGATTTTTTTTTTTTTTTTTCACTTTTTTTTGTAACTGTAACTTTTATAACTGTAACCGGTTCCAGGTTCGGGTCTCTCAAAATGCGATGGCATCTTGGGAGACCCTGTGAAAGTGTGCCTAGTCTGTGCAATGCTGTACCCTACGCTAATACTCAACTAGTGTATGGTAGCGTTCAAAACATTCACCAATGCAAAGACCAGGATTGTCAGGACAGGAGGGACAATAATAGCGGGGGGTCACGCCTATATCCGCGCTTGCTGCAGACACGACATCTTTTTGGGGGGTTCGTTGGGTAGGGGTACTCGGGAGGACATAAAGAAAATGCCTCTCATGCAGCCGACTGCATTTGGTTGGGGATGTGAATGGGGGAAGTACGGGTGCTGCAGAAGTGGTGGGTTCCCAATTAGGATTGGCGAATGCAGCAGGAAGGGCACTATGGGCACGACGGGCCTGTGTTTGTCTTTTTGGTGGCAGCGGGACACTACTTGTGCTTGCCACCTCACCAGCTTGAACTGCACTTATAGGACTCGCTACATCACCAAGTGTTACTGCAGTGCTGGTTTGACTACGACCGGGGTGTACTAGGCTGCTGGCGCTTGCCAGTTCACCAAAACGCTACCAAAAAAACTTTTAGCGATCGCAGGGATCAGGCCTGACTCTGCGAACGCTGCAGTTATGCGTTTAGTGTTTTGTAAGTGACAGTGATCGATCGATATTGAACTTGGGTGGGCTGGGCCGGGCGGAAGGACAAAACGCAGGTGCTAGCAGGTATCTGGGCTGATCCCGCTAACACTACGTTTTTGGGAACCCTAAACTGCTGGGGATGCTAGTATAGATCTGATCGGATCAGATATTGATCCGTTCAGATACTATACCACTAAGCGAGGTGTACGGTGCGTGCGTGGGTGTTAGCGGTACTGGCGCTAATCTGACGCTGCCTGGGGTTGGTGCTTGCCAGTTCACCAAAACACTACCAAAAAAACTGTTAGCGATCGCAGGGATCAGGCCTGACTCTGCAAACGCTGCAGTTATGCGTTTAGTGTTTTGTAAGTGACAGTGATCGATCGATACTGCACTTGGGTGGGCTGGGCTGGGCCGGGAGGAGGGGCAAAACGCAGGTGCTAGCAGGTATCTGGGCTGATCCGGCTAACACTGCGTTTTTGAGAAGCCTAAACTGCTGGGGACGCTAGTATAGATCTGATCGGATCAGATATTGACCACTATCGGAGGTGTATGGTGCGTGCGTGGGTGTTAGCGGTACTGGAGCTAACCTGACGCTGCCTGGGGCAACGCAGACCCTATCTGACCCTAAAACCTAAGTTATATCACCGCCGGGTGATCAGGGGGCTAAACCTTTATTAGGTAATAAACGGCTGGTGCCCTGACACTATAAAGAATAAACTAACTAACCAGCTACACCTGTAACGGTTATACGGTGATCAGTGGTGAAAGGGTTAACTAGGGGGCAATCAAGGGGTTAAAACATTTGTTAGATAGTATATGGGGGTCCCTGATGCTATAAAATGCTGATGGCGAACCTAAATATTTACCTCCCTAACTAGCGTCACCAGTGACACTAATACAGCGATCAGAAAAACGATAGCTTAGTGGCACTGGCGATGAAGGGTGATCAAGGGGTTAAAACTTTATTAGGGGGGGTTAGGGGGGTATCCTAGACCTAAAGGGGGCTAAACCTAACTGCCCTACCACTTCTAACTGTCACAAATGACACCAATGCAGTAATCATAAAAAAACAACTGCTTGGTGTCACTGTGACGGTAGGGTGACCACATTTTCAAACTGGCATTCAGGGACACCCCCCCCCCCCCGCCCAAAAAGGATGGTTTTTGATACTTTTTTTTTTTTTTTGCCAATTTTTTTGCCAGGACGCAGGGGGACAGCAGCAGAATGCAGGGGCAAACGGAGAAAGAACGGAGGGGGACAGCAGCAGAACAGAGGGGGACACTGAGGAAGAACGGAGGGGGACAGCAGGACGGTGGGGGACACGGAGGAAGAACGGAGGGGGACAGCAGGACGGAGGGGGACAGCAGCAGAACAGAGGGGGACAGCAGAACGGAGGGGGACACGGAGGAAGAACGGAGGGGGACACGGAGGAAGAACGGAGGGGGACACGGAGGAAGAACGGAGGGGGACACGGAGGAAGAACGGAGGGGGACAGCAGAATGGATGGGGACACGGAGTAAGAACGGAGGGGGACAGCAGCAGAACGGAGGGGGACATGGAGGAAAGATGGAGGGGGAGAGCAGCAGAACTGAGGGGGAGTGGGGGGACAGCAGCAGAACTGAGGGGGATTGGGGGGGGACAGCAGCAGATCTGAGGGGGATTGGGGGGGACAGCAGCAGAACTCAGGGGGAGTGTGGGAGACAGCAGCAGAACTGAGGGGGGTGGGAGACAGCAGCAGAACTGAGAGGGAGTGCTGTGTGTGGGGGGGGGCAGCAGCAGAACTGAGGGGGGTGGGGGTCTGGGGACAGCAGCAGAACTGAGAGGGAGTGTGCATTGCTCACTGAACTAGGTAGGTAGTGGAAGTTACACTAACCTGCAGTTTGTCTGGCGGTGGCGGGCGGACCTCGTGGGCGGGAGGGAGCCGGAGGGAGGACTCGGACAAGGCGGCTCAGTCAGGATGGAGAGAAGTTGGAGCAGCTTGGAGTCGGCCCGGGTTGCGCTGCTGGCTGGCAATGTGCTTCAAGTTCTGCTGCACGAATCACCGGCTGCAGTGCTGGAGTAGTCGGCTCGGTGGCTCCGGGTCCGGGACAGGGCAGGCTAGTAAGTCAGTGTGGCAGGCTGGCGGCTCAGCGGCTGCTCTCTCTGGGACTGAGACGCGCTGCACTGACTATCACGTGAGGTGAGGGACGGTGCCAGCTGACGTCACTGGTTGCTAGACGCGGGGCGGGCAGCCCTAGCCTAGCAACCAGTTAAGCTGCATGGTGTGTGTTACATGTTACTGTGTACTACTGTATAAGAGTGGCGGACTTGGAGACGGAGTCGGACTGGTGCCAGCCCCGGCGGTGTGGTTTTTTTTCATTCCGGGACACTGTATTGTCCCGGAATGAAGGTACCCGGGACACGGGACAAAAAGCTGAAATAAGGGACAATCCCGGGCAATCCGGGACACGTGGCCACCCTATGTGACGGGGGGGGGTTATCGGGGGGTGATCAGGGGGTGATGGGGGGTGTAAAGTATGCCTAGTGTGTTTTACTGTGTGTGTTGTGTTGTGCAACTCACATCAATGTCTTCTCTCCTTGGCGCCGGAACGGAAAATACAGAGCCAAGGAGCGATGACATCACTTCCTCTGCCGCTGTTTACTATACAGCAGCAGAGGAACAATCTCATTGGCTGGGAGCGATCGCGAGGGGGTAGCCAGGAATGGATGGTCTCTCCCTCACCTCTGATCACTACCGAACAGAAGCCGACCGCCTCGGGCTCCGGGGGGGTTCGATCGGACCCCCTGCCCGTGGGAGGCAAGTAACGTACCCTTACGTTACTTTGCCTGCCCGTTCCATTCTGCCGCAGTATATCTGCGTGAGGCGGTCGGCAAGTGGTTAAGGAAAAAAACTTACTTTTAAATGCCCATCAATGCAGCCTCATCAGTGTCCATCTGCAGCCTTGTCCCCCATTGCAGCCTTGTCAGTATCCATCTGTGATCTTGTCCCCCATTGCAGCCTTGTCAGTATCCATCTGTGATCTTGTCCCCCATTGCAGCCTTGTCAGTGTCCATCTGTAGCCTTGCCCTTCGTTTGCAGAAATCTGTCATTTGAAAATGGCGGCGGCTTTCGGCTGTTCTCGGCGGCTTTCGGACGCACTCGACTTTCAGCGGCTCACGCGGGACTGCGAGAGCCGCCGAGAATGGCCGAAAGCCGCCGATCCCGGCCCCTTACCACGCGATTGCTGTCAGCCAATGACGGCTGATCACATGATGTAAACTAAAGCTCGGTAATTGTTTAATTTTTCTCCTCACACTGACAGCATGAGGATAAAAATAAAAGCTGATCACCGGCTTAGGTGCAAGGGACATTGGTCCCGAAGAGGCAATTCTGCCTCATCTGTGCCCACCAGTGCCACCTATCAATGCCCACCAGTGGTCCCAAGCAGTGCTGCCTATCATTGTAACCAATCAGTGCCGCCTCATCAGCGTACATCAATGAAGGAGACAAATTACCTGTTTGCAAAATTTAATATCAAAATATCCAAAAATATCCAAAATTATTTATAAAAATCTGTCTTTTCTTTTGATTGAACAAAAGAAAAAAACCACAGAGGTGATCAAATACCACCAAAAGAATGCTCTATTTGTGGGAACTTAAAAAAAAAACAAAAAAAAAAACATTTGGCTAAGTATGACCGCGTAATTGTCATTCAAAATGCATCAGCGCTGAAAATTGGTTTAGGACAGCAGGGGGGTTTAAGTGCACAGTAAGCAAGTGGTTAATTTCCATGCCAAATATGGATTTCTGTAATAAAGATGTGTGCCTGCTGTGTATACGGCATGTGCGTAAGCAAGTCGCACACATATGAACGGTACTCATTGTAAATCATGGGGTAGAATTTGTGATGCAACTTTTCAGTCCCAAGCGGCCTTAGGCTCTCTTTCCATTACTGCGAGTTGTTGTGCAACTTGACACATGTGAAGTTGCAGGACAAGTCAAAACACATGTATTTCAATGTTCCCCCGTTCTAATTGGTGCAACTCCAAAAAAGTTATTGCACTACTTTGTTCCAACTTCAGTGCGACTTTTTCTCTGATGTTTTGAACCAGTCGCATGACATGGCATTAAGGCTCGGTTTCCACTATTGCAAGCCCAAAGTTGCATGTTTTTTGCCGCGAGTTTCCCGCAACTTTTTGCCGAAACTTTAAGCAATGCCTGTGTATTTTTGAGGTCTATGGACCTCAAGTCGCATCAAAGTGGGACCAAAATAGTGCAGGGACTACTTTGAAGTTGCACACATATAAACGGTACACATTCTAAATCATGGGGTAGAACTTGTGATGCAACTTTTCAGTCCCTAGTGGCATGACAAGTTGCAATAGTGGAAAACAAGCCGAAAAAGCACATTGTAAATCACGCAACTTTGGTGTTGAAATAGTGGAAAGAGAGCATTAGGCTAAAGCGGTAATAAGAAGATGCACTGTAAGAATTACTTCTAATTGTAGAAAATCAAACAGGCTCTTGCACTGAATCTAATTTATGGAAGATCTAACTGATTGGCCAGTGTATGGTGACCTTTAAAGATATGAAAACTTGAATTTCTGGTTTAAGCCTCATACACACAATGGGACTTTGTACAAACTTTCCCGTGTATTTTTGTACAAAGGGCGTTGGCTTTAGGGTTCTTTCACATGGATGTGTCTGTGTGCGGAGCCCGCTCTCCTCAGTGGGGGATCGCTCCGCCGATCCGCGCTGGGCAGGCAGATGTCAGGTCTGTCTCTGCACACTGTGCAGGGACGGACCTGTCAGACTGCCGCTCTCCTCTATGGGGGAACGGATGATGACGGACCGTAGAGTCCGTCGTCACCCGATCCGATCCACAGACGGATGGAAAAATAGGTGTTTCCTCCGTTACACTTTTTCGGATTGGAGTGGGTCGGATGTCAGCGGACATGTCACCACTGACGTCCGACCCTTCATAGAGGTCTATGGAGTGTCCGTTCAGGTCCGCAGGTCCGTCCGTCCGCCTTAGGCCCCTTTCACACTGGGGCGGTGCGGGTGGCAGCGGGAAAACGGCGCTATTTTTCGCGCTGCTTTATGGGATTTAAGGGGTTAAATCCACCCACAAAACGCCACCGCAGCAGCGTTTTGCCGGCGGTATAGCTGCGCTGTCCCATTGATTTCAATGGGCAGGAGCGGTTTATACACCGCTCCAAAGGTGCTGCTAGCAGGACTTTTTTTAGGCCCCTTTCACACTGGGGCGTTTTTAGGCGCTACGGCACGGGCGGATCCGGGGAGGGCAACGGGGCAATTGCCACCCCCGAGAAATCTGTTGCAGGCCGGGCGGGTGAGAGAGTGGGCAGCTCCGCAGGAGAACTGGGCAGCTCCGTTTGAGGGCGGGCAGGCAGGCGGGTGAGAGAGCGGATTGGCCGGGCTGCCAGGTGACTCCGTGTGTGGATGGACGGATCAGACTGAGCAGGCTAGGTGTGTGTGTGGGGGTGGCTGGCCAATCAGTGAGCCGACGGGCAGGGGAGCAGAGAGATGACATCATCTCTCACCGCCCCCACATCTCTGCAGTAACTTCCGCCCTCACTGTGCAGATAGCGTGGGCAGCAGGGAGATTACATTATCTCTCTGCTGCCTGTCTCTGGGACAAAGAAACAAGAGACAAGCAAAACACCACCTTACCTGGCACGTGACAATCCGCATCTAGTGGCAGATAACGTGGCAAGTGACAATCCGCATCTAGTGGCAGGTGACGTGGCAAATGACAATCCGCAATGTGTGGCATATGATGTGGCAAGTGACAATCTGCATCTAGTGGCAGGTGACGTAGCAAGTCACAATCCACAAGGTGTGGCAAGTGACAATCCGCATCTAGTGGCAGCTGACGTAGCAAGTGACAATCCGCAACATGTGGCAGGTGTCAATCTGCATCTGGTGGCAGGCAAGTGACAATCCACAAAATGTGGCAGGCGACGGTGGCAAGTGACACGCTCGGGGTTCCCACTGATTCTGCATTATTGTGAGTTGAATGATTTCATTTTATATTACAATGTATTCATAGAAATAATGCGCTTCAATCATCCTGACACCATAACAACCATGGTGCCGGTATGATTAAAGCACCAACAACAGCCATTTCCCCGATAAATTGTCCGCAAAAAAAACGTATTTCTTGGCAGTGCCCCTCCCGAGACTAGGCTCTGGATCTGCCCCTGCGCTACGGCGCTAAAAATAGTGCCTGAAAAAAGCCCTAAAGAAGCGGCTCCATTCACACCAGTGAGGGCTTTCACACTGGAGCGGTGCGCTGACAGGGCATCACAAAAAATCCTGCCAGCAGCTTCTTTGGAGCGGTGAACTCACTGCTCCTCCCCATTGAAATTAATGGGGCAGCGCTGTGATACCGCCGGCAAAATGCTGCGCCAGCGGCGTTTTGCCGGCGGTATAGCTGCGCTGTCCCATTGATTTCAATGGGCAGGAGCGGTTTATACACCGCTCCAAAGGTGCTGCTAGCAGGACTTTTTTTAGGCCCCTTTCACACTGGGGCGTTTTAGGCGCTACGGCAGGGGCGGATCCAGGGGGGGCAACGGGGCAATTGCCCAACCCCCCCGAGAAATCTGTTGCAGGCCGGGCGGGTGAGAGAGCGGGCAGCTCCGCGGGAGAGCTGGGCAGCTCCGTTTGAGGGCGGGCAGGCAGACGGGTGAGAGAGCGGTTTGGCCGGGCTGCCGGGTGACTCCGTGTGTGGATGGACGGATCAGACTGAGCAGGCTAGGTGTGTGTGTGGGGGTGGCTGGCCAATCAGCGAGCCGACGGGCAGGGGAGCAGAGAGATGACATCATCTCTCACCGCCCCCACATCTCTGCAGTAACTTCCGCCCTCACTGTGCAGGTAGCGTGGGCAGCAGGGAGATTACATTATCTCTCTGCTGCCTGTCTCTGGGACAAAGAAACAAGAGACAAGCAAAACACCACCTTACCTGGCACGTGACAATCCGCATCTAGTGGCAGATAACGTGGCAAGTGACAATCCGCATCTAGTGGCAGGTGATGTGGCAAGTGACAATCCGCATCTAGTGGCAAGTGACAATCCGCAATGTGTGGCATATGATGTGGCAAGTGACAATCTGCATCTAGTGGCAGGTGACGTAGCAAGTCACAATCCACAAGGTGTGGCAAGTGACAATCCGCATCTAGTGGCAGCTGACGTAGCAAGTGACAATCCGCAACATGTGGCAGGTGTCAATCTGCATCTGGTGGCAGGCAAGTGACAATCCACAAAATGTGGCAGGCGACGGTGGCAAGTGACACGCTCGGGGTTCCCACTGATTCTGCATTATTGTGAGTTGAATGATTTCATTTTATATTACAATGTATTCATAGAAATAATGCGCTTCAATCATCCTGACACCATAACAACCATGGTGCCGGGATGATTAAAGCACCAACAACAGCCATTTCCCTGATAAATTGTCCGCAAAAAAAACGTATTTCCTGGCAGTGCCCCTCCTGAGACTAGGCTCTGGATCCGCCCCTGCGCTACGGCGCTAAAAATAGTGCCTGAAAAAAGCCCTAAAGCCCTCCATTCACACCAGTGAGGGCTTTCACACTGGAGCGGTGCGCTGACAGGGCATTACAAAAAATCCTGCCAGCAGCTTCTTTGGAGCGGTGAACTCACTGCTCCTCCCCATTGAAATTAATGGGGCAGCGTTGTGATACCGCCAGCAAAATGCTGCTCCAGCGGCGTTTTGCGGGCAGATTTAACCTTTTTTCGGCCACTAGCAGGGGGGTTAAAACCGCCCAGTAGGGGGTTAAAACCGCCCCGCTAGCAGTCGAATAACGCTGCTAAAATGACAGTAAAGCGGCGATTTACCGCAGACGCCCCCACCGCCCCAGTGTGAAAGGGGCCTTACTGTCCTGCTAGCGCACCGCTCCAGTGTGAAAGCCCAATTCACACTGGAGTGAATGGAGCCACTTCTTTAGGGTGTTTTTCAGGCGCTATTTTTAGCACTATAGCGTCCCAGTGTGAAAGGGGCCTTTCACACGGATGGCTATTCTGCCACAGTTAAAAGCATGTTTTTTTTCTGTGAAATTTAAGACTCCAGGCACTACGATCAGCTGCATTGGTACAGTGCGATTAGCTGCGGTTGCGTTTAGCTGCGATTTCCATAGCAACCCGACAGGGTACCGACTCGTATTGAACGGGGATCCGACTTGGATCCCCGCCAATGCCCGGCACTGTTTGGTATGAATCTTGAGGGGGAACTCCACGCCAAATTTTAAATTAAAAATCGGCATGGGTTCCCCCTAGGGGCATACCAGGCCCTTCGGTCTGGTATGGATTTTAGGGGGAACCCCCTACGCTGAAAAAACGGCATGGGGTCCCCCCAAAATCCATACCAGACCCTTATCCAAGCACGCAGCCCGGTCGGTCAGAAAAGGGGGTGGGGACGAGCGAGCGCCCCCCGAACCGTACCAGGCCACATGCCCTCAACATGGGGGGGGTTGGTGCTTTGGGGCAAGGGAGCACCCTGGGGCCCCCCCACCCCGAAGCACCTCGTCCCCATGTTGATGAGGACAAAGGCCTCTTCCTGACAACCCTGGCTGTTGGTTGTCGGGGTCTGCGGGCGGGGGGCTTATCGGAATCCGGGAGCCCCCTTTAATAAGGGAAGAAGAAAATATTACAGCGCACACATGCAAAAAAGACATTTACCTCAAGCAAGGCTAGTTTAAAACACCTAAGCATTTCTAGAAAAACATTATCAAAAAATATGGGGATTTGGTCACACCCTATTGTTATATGGTGCTAAGCCCACTTATTGCGACAAAGTACCCCATAATCAGTGGGTCCTACACTATCCATGGAGTGGGAGAACCTGCATCTCTGAACCATGAGAGCATTGCACTCTTCTAAATGGGAGAATCATAAGGTCTCCACCCATGACACAAGTGGACACTAATTAAAGGTACTTATGTTATGTAGTGAGGTGCTCCACACCCTTTAATAAGGGGGCCCCCAGATCCCGGCCCCCCACCCTATGTGAATGAGTATGGGGTACATCGTACACCTACCCATTCACCTAGGAAAAAAGTGTCAATTAAAAAAAACACAGTAGACAGGTTTTTAAAGTGATTTATTAGGCAGCTCCGGGGGTCTTCTTCCGACTTTGCGGGTCTCTCAGGCCTCTTCTCCCTCTCTCCGGTGTCGTCTCCGCGCTCTCTGGTTCTTCTCCAGTGCCTTCTTCCTTCTGCCGGGCTCCTCTGCTATCTTCTGCTCTTTTTCTGCTCTTTTGCTAGCGGAGGAGCCTGGTCTTCTTCCGACTACAGGGGGCTCTCAGGCCTCTTCTCCCTCTCTCCTGTGTCGTCGCCACGCTCTCTGGTTCTTCTCCGATGCCTTCTTCCTTCTGCCGGGCTCCTCCGCTATCTTCTGCTCTTTTGCCGCTCTTTTGCTAGCGGAGGAGCCCGGTCCTCTGACACAATTCTTTCCTCTTCTCATCCTGAGATGTTGACACGGCGCTCCCTCTTGCTGTAATGCCCAGCAGAAGATAACGGACATTGACAGAAGAACCAGACATTGACAGAAGAACCGGACAGCGACAGAAGAAACGGACAGTGGAAGAAGACTGGGCCACCGTTAGCAAAAGAGCGGCAAAAGAGCAGAAGATAGCGGAGGAGCACGGCAGAAGAACCGGAGAGCGTGGAGCAGAACCGGAGACAGGGAGAAGATCCAGAGAGCGAGGAGAAGAGGCCGGAGAGCGCGGAAGAGACCCCCGAAGTCGGAAGAAGACCCCCGGAACTGCCTAATAAATTACTTTAAAAACCCGTGTAGTTGTTTTTTCTTGACACTTTTTTCCCCCAGGTGAATCTGTAGAGGTACCATTTACCCCATACTCATTCACATAGGGTGGGGGGCCGGGATCTGGGGGCCTCCGACAACCAACGGCCAGGGTTGTCGGGAAGAGGCCCTTGTCCTCATCAACATGGGGACAAGGTGCTTTGGGGTGGGGGGGCCGCAGCGCGCCCCCCTTCCCCAAAGCACCCATCCCCCATGTTGAGGGCATGCGGTTCAGGGGGGGCGCTCGCTCGTCCCCAGCCCCTTTCCTGACCGGCCGGGCTGCGTGCTCAGATGAGGGTCTGGTATGGGTTTTGGGGGACCCCCCACGCTTTTTTTGGCGTAGGAGGTTCCCCTTAAAATCCATACCAGACCAAAGGGCCTGGCATGCACAAGCAAAAGATTGCCGCTCCAATCTCTCAAATCCGTATCAAGACACTCGCCCTAATGGAACTCACAGGTGCTGGCTCTGCACAAGCTTGAGGAAAGAGAAAAATATCCTGGACGGCCGCACACCATAGAAGGCATCTTTATTGATATGAAGAAATAAAATCCAAATGCAGTCACCTCATGTACAGGGAGGAACAGGAAAGATAGCTAACATGTTTCACGCCCCATTATGGCGCTTATTCATAACTCAGGCCTGGCATGCACCCAGAGGGGGAACCTATGTCGTTTTTTCTTGCGCTTCTTTAATAGGAAGATGTGTTTTTCCTATTGCAGTGAGCGCGAGATGTACCTCACCGAGAACCAGCGCGATCCCATTACGCTGGAAACATTCTCGCGTGCAGGTACTCCTGTGTGTGCGCCGGTACACACGCTGAATTAAGGATCTATCCAGCGCACTAATTAAGGTCTGAACCAGCGCAGTGCATTCATCTTAGTAAATGACCCCCAATGGGCTTTATTCTATAAAGGGATTATTATTAACCACTTCAGCCCTGGAAGGATTTACCCCCTTTCTGACCAGGCCATCTCTTGCGATACAGCACTGCGTCGCTTTAACTGACAATTGCGCGGTCGTGCGACGCTGTACACAAACAAAATTTATGTCCTTTTTTCCCACAAATAGAGGTTTCTGTTGGTGGTATTTGATCACCTCCTGCGGTTTTTATTTTTTGTGCTATAAACAAAAAAAGACCGACAATTTTGAAAAAAAACAATATTTTTTTACTTTTTGCTATGATAAATACCCCAAAAAAGTTCTAAAAAAAACAAATTTCTTCATCAGTTCAGGCCAATATTTATTCTTCTTCATATTTTTGCTAAAAATGAAAAATCACAATAAGCGTATATTGATTGCTTTGCGCAAAAGTTATAGCATCTACAAAATAGGGAATAAATTTATGGCATTTTTAATATTTTTTTTTTTTTACTTGTAATGGCGGTGATCAACGATTTTTAGCAGGACTGCGACATTGCGAAGGATAGATTGGACACTTTTGACACTATTTTGGGATCAGTGAAATTTTCTACAGCGATCAGTGCTAAAAATAGCCACTGATTACTGTATAAATGTCACTGGCAGGGAAGGGGTTAACACTAAGGGGTTAAGTGTTCCCTAGGGAGCTGTTTCTAACTGTGGGGGGAGGGGACTGACTGGAGGAGGAGAGAGATCGCTGTTCCTGATCACTAGGAACAGCAGATCTCTCTCTACTCCCCTGTCAAAACGGGGATCTGTCTGTTTACATTGACAGATCCCCATTTTGGCTCTCTGTGGAGCAATTGTGGGTGGCCGGCGGACATTGCGGCCACCGACCACGTGCATCGGTATCACACTGCAGGCGCCTCCCACGGCTCGATATCTCTGGGAGGGCGTACTATGATTTTCTCCCAGAAACACGCTCCCGCACGCCCCCTCGGGTGTGCACACAGGAATATCCGTGATCGCTGGGTCTGCATCACTGTTGGATAGCAACATGGTTTAATATCTTACTTCTGGTATTTCACTTCCTGTTTGACACAGCCAGGTAGAAATGAAACACATCAAAGCTTTGTGATCAGAAGAACAATGCCTTGGCTCAAGCCCACCTGCTGTGACATGTGTGAGTACAAGTTTCAAAGAGACCACTGCTGCCAAGATGTCTATTGAAGATCTGACACAGGGCTAATAGAGACGCTGGCCCTGGTGGACAATATAGCATGCCTCCTGGAGAATGGGCAGACATTTGGGAGGGATACCTCTCGGCAGTGTTGCCAACCCCCCGAAGTGAAATTTACTGGCAGAACGTCAAAATTTACAAACGGTGCCAATTTTTTACTGGCAAAAAAAAACCCATGAAATTTACTGTCAGATCCACATTTTTTACTGACACTGCAAAAAAAGTACCTACAATTACTGTTTTTAGTGCTAAACATTGCAAATATTAATATTTGAACTATAAACACATAGCTAGTGCTATTAACAATGTGTTTAAGTTAAACAAAAGTAAAAAAACATATTTCTTAATTTCCATGAAGGTCAGGTTACTATAACCCGGCCAGCAGAGAGTTCTCCCTTACATCAGAGTCTGCAGGATGGTGACCAGAGACCACCTTCCGCAGAGTGAATACACTAAGGTAAGGGGGGATTACTAATATAGGGGGGAACCTTTATATCAGTGCCCCCTTACATTATTGTATTCACTCCCGCCTTACATCAGTGACCCCCCTCAGACTGGCCTGGCGGCGCTGTCACTGACCTCCTCTCAGGTGCACCCAGCAGGATTCAGTCAGACGGCTCCAGCTTGGTGGCTATTCTATAGTCTCCTCTCCACAGTCCACACGTGTCTGTCTCTTCCCGTAACCCCCATCCCGGCAGCGCTCCCACTCTTGAATCCTTTCTAGGATCCCCTCAGAGACTGCAGACATGATAAGAGACAAGAGATGGTCAGAGACTGTGGACATACTACAGGAGGTGGACAGAGGCTGCGGACATGCTACAGGAGGTGGACAGAGGCTGCGGACATGCTACAGGAGGTGGACAGAGGTTGCGGACATACTACAAGAGGTGGACAGAGGCTGCGGACATACTACAAGAGGTGGACAGAGGCTGCGGACATACTACAAGAGGTGGACAGAGGCTGCGGACATACTACAAGAGGTGGACAGAGGCTGCGGACATACTACAAGAGGTGGACAGAGGCTGGGGACATACTACAAGAGGTGGACAGAGGCTGCGGACATACTACAAGAGGTGGACGGAGGCTGCGGACATACTACAAGAGGTGGACGGAGGCTGCGGACATACTACAAGAGGTGGACGGAGGCTGCGGACATACTACAAGAGGTGGACGGAGGCTGCGGACATACTACAAGAGGTGGACAGAGGCTGCGGACATACTACAGGAGGTGGACAGAGGCTGCGGACATACTACAGGAGGTGGACAGAGGCTGCTGCGGACATACTACAAGAGGTGGACAGAGGCTGCGGACATACTACAAGAGGTGGACAGAGGCTGCGGACATACTACAAGAGGTGGACAGAGGCTGCGGACATACTACAGGAGGTGGACAAAGACTGCGGACATGATACATCCTCACAGCAGCCTCCTCCCCTGTCCACCATCATATTACTTCTCCAGTCCACATCAGATTCATCAGTGTGCTGTGTTCTCCTCCTGTACCCCTTTCACCTCTGCCCTGACCTGTGGAGAGGTGAAAGGGGTACAGGAGGAGGACACAGCACACTGATGAATCTGATGTGGACTGGAGAAGTAATATGATGGTGAATAGAGCACATCAGTCTCTGTCCCCTGCATATGCCATGCAGCCAGGGACAGAGACTGATGTGCTCTATTCACCATCATATTACTTCTCCCGGCTCCAGTCCCAGTAATGTCCCCCTTTTACTATGAAGATCCCAATCCCATCCCCCCCACAGCTTCACTCTCCGTACCTCCGCCTGTGTAAGCAGCCAGCCAAGTCATGCACTGCATGACAGGACAAAGTTGCCTCGTCGCCTGGCTCAGCTGTCAGCTTGCCGCCGTGCTCGATCGATTCGAAAATGGCGCCGGGCGGCGCTATTACGTTACTGCGCATGCGCCGCCTGGCCGAGCGCGTACGAGCTTTTCCGAGCCCGGCCGGCTTCGGAACGGTTATTTTTATGGGCTGCCCGTAAATCTACGGGCGGTTGGCAACACTGCCTCTCGGCAATGTATATTGGATAAAAGGCAAATGGGGTGGCTACGAGTGGGCGTGTATGTTTGAATGAAAGGAACACACAGGAACACACAGGCTTTTGTTCTTTCTCTTGGTTGCTGAGAAGCCTGCTGTAAGGGTGTCCCTCTGCTATCTTGGGACCTCGCTCTGACGGAGGGCTTGGGCCTATATTCCATATGGCCCAGACCCCTTTTATCATCCAGAACCCCCAGAGGAAACCATGTGTGATAAGTATCTTTGATATTTCATTGTTGTTATATGTTGTAGAGATATGCTGTTAGTATGGTGTGTTCTAATTGTAAGCTATGTAACATTGTAATACCCTTTTAGTACTTTTATGATAGTTTCCTAACTCTTTGGGAAATAAAATAAGATATTGTTTTACTAGCAGCACCGTGTGTTTGGTTTCATAGCTAACCTGGTATTATTGTGATATTAACAATAGCATGTGCTCAGAGTTTAATAGACCAACTAATTATAGGGACTAGATAAATTAATACACAGATATAATATTAATAATTATATCAATTATTACAATTGGCACCCAGAGAGAGTGTGAATTTTATTTTTACACAGAATCCACAAAAACCTAATGTATTTTTGTCTCGAGTCCCTGTAAGGATAAATCCTCAACTACACCCAGAACTCAAAATCATCTCTAGTGTGGACAAGATTGGCACTGGCTCGTGAATTCTGAAACCACGCTTGGATGGTCATGAAGATTCTGTGAAATATTTCATCAGGGAAACGTAGAACCTGGTGAGATCTTTTGCTGATATATGTATATATGTTAAACGTTTGTATCATTAATATGCTTTAGGCCTGTAACCAGCCAAAGGTGCTGGCGAGTAAAAGGGCTGATCACCCTTGGTTAGAGATTGACAGGAATTACCATACATCTTTGAGGAAAAAGTGGGAGAAATATAGATTGTTATTTTAAATTTTTAATTTTTTTACATTTTTTTTTTTTACCCACGTGAGAGTGAAATAGCTTTGTTCCAATAGGAGATCAATGTGGCCTGCAACCTAACGGGAAGGCATTGATTGAGAGTCTGCCTTGTGTCTTAGAATGTGCCTTGCGTCTGGTAGGCTGTAGAACTACTAGTCACTGTTAGGTTTAAATGGCTTTGTATCAGTTTTTGGTAAGCAACTCTGGTAAAAGCAGGTCAGACGAGCTTCAGTGGGGGTAGGCTAATTAGCATATCAATGGATATTCCCCAGTAAGCATGTGGTAATCCTAAAAGCCACATAGAACCTACAGGACAGAAGTGCTCATATACAAGGCAGCCGATAATGCCACAGTAAGTGTGGTGGGTCTTTTCTATGGATATGCAAAAGTTTAATGGTTTTGAAGGATATCAAGTAAAAGTGGTAATGAATGAAGAATATTGAATGCTAGAAGAGCGATTCAGTTTTTTTTTTTTTGTGAGTTGTAAGAGCTAACGATAATTGAGTTTGGTTTATTACTCAGTGCAGTGTTGGAACGTTAGTACAAATAGAATTGTGTATTGTGTGGATTGTATGGTTGTGAAATGGAACTGGTGTATACATATGTTAAAAAGTACGCTTCTGCCAATTATCATTCATGTGCAGATGAACCTCTTAAAAGCCAGTGTAATGTATTATTGTCTCAGTGTCACCAACATAATAGCAGATTATTGGGTAAACAGCTAAAAAAGAAAGTTAAAAAAGAAAGGTTGGCAAATGAAATTGCAGTGTTGCTCAGAATTAAATTTATATCTGAGCAAATGGAGGGGAAGTGGGAAGCAGAGAGGAGACGTCTCGGGGAGGACATAGAGAAAATCAGTGAAAACCTTCTAAAGATTGCAACAGCCTCCAGTAGTGAGATGGATGAATTGCGGACTACAGCAGGCAATTTGTCAGAAAGAAACAGTGAGCTACAAGAACAGCTTCAGAGGTGCAGCATGGACTGTGATATGAAGAGCAAACTTTTAGAGTCATTGCGAATAAAGTTGTCAGAGATGGAAGAGTTGGTTATGTCTTTAGAAAGAAAGTTAGCAAATGCACACTCCCAGCTTCTTACTAAAGAGCAATGTATAGTATCGCTCAATGAGCACAAAGGAAGGTGCCAATTGGCCAATATCTGCACAGTCAATGAGGAGAAGGGCTGTGATGAAACACAGTCTGCTATTGCACCCATAGCTTCGAAGCAGAATAACAGTTTGATTACAATCCAAGAGAGACTTACTTTGTGCCAGATTCTGGGTGAATTTAATGCCCTGGAATCACCAGTGAGTCTGTCCAATAAATTTGAGGCTCTAGTCCTTAAATTTCATTTGACTAATAAGGATGCATGTTCTCTTCTGAGAGCATGGCTACCAGGACCTTTGGCAGGCCAGTTATTTGCACAGGTTAATGATAACTTAGCAGATGCAGAGGTGCGGAGGAAAGAGTTGCAGCGTATTGTGGACAGTCGTGATAATGGTATGAGTGATTTACAACGAATGAGATTTAGGAGAGGAGATGACCCAATTTTGTTCTGCAGTGAGTATCTTGCATTGTATACGAAAGTGTTCAACTGTCCTGACTTATTGGAGGATGATACAAGTTTCATATACTCAATGGCCAATAAGTGTTATGTAAGCTATCCCATTAGAATGGCTCTGAGGAATGCTAGATCCTACCAAAATTTTGTCAATATCCTGCGAGACTTCTGTCAAGAGTCCAGTGATAGGGAATATGGGTCAAAGGCAGGTGTATCCTGTACAGGAAGGCGGAGAGAGTTCAGACGTTCTAAATGGAATAGGCATGGACATAGATTTTGTAAAGCCCATAACATTGCTAGCAGGAAACCCCAGAATTACAGGGTGCACAGGCAGCCATAACGGAGTTATCCTCCAAACATGCAATAGCCGAATGTGCAATGGGGGAGGTACCCACCACACATGCGCAGTGCTCAGCAAAGATAGAAGTGAAGCATGCAGAAAAACCAGACACTCTTATTGCTGCAAGTGATGGTGCTATGACAGAAATCAATGGTGGAGATGTAAATAAAAATGCGATAACTGTGCTTGAAAGTGATTCAGGAGTTGAAACTTCTGATGACTCCTCAGACGATGAAAGTGTAAAGTCTAGCTATTCCAAGCATAGTAATCGTAGTAATAATGTCCAGCAATGTGAGTTTCCACTGCCGTATGCTCAAAGAAGGGCCTATACAGAGAGACCAGCCCTCAAATGTTTTTGGTGTAAAAGGGGGGGTCACATCGCTAAATATTGTTGGGCGGCAAATAACGGTATCAAAAGAAGATCGCAGTACCCCAAAACGACCCCAAGGCATTATGAAGTGTATTCTGCCCGATGGGGTAGCAACCCAAAGCATGGAGGCCATAGTAATCAAGCCCATTTCCCTTTAAAGACCCAAATGCGGGGACTACAGACTGAAGATCGCCAATATGGAGAACAGTTACGTAGAGTCAAAATGGAGGTAGCTGCATGGTTATTCAAATGTAGCACTGGGGGAAACAATGTTAGCAGCACTTAGTGAGCTGCATGGATGCTCCTTGCCATATTTTATTTATATACGACCCTCACATCTAAACCTTATACATAGCAAATGTTCCCCTACATTACAATTAATGGGAAAAGGCTTGGGGGACTTAAAAAGTCAATTGTCATGATAATTGTGTGTAATCACCGTCTTTGTGTTCCTTTTTCAGATACCTTGGAAGAAGATAAAACTGGTTTGGATACTAATGTCTGTGTTTGTTTACAGGTTCTTCAAAGAGAGAACAACAGTGGGCACATTTAGCAAAACAGGGGTTAGGTTATGGTAAAGGCATAATCGATTATCAAATGGTACCATGAGCTCATTAATTAGTAATTGTTTGCAAACAATGAAAAAATAAGATAAACAATGGTCAGGCATTAATGGATTCAAGTGTTACAAGTGAAGTTACAAATGTTGTGATGAGGTACAGATATTTTGTTTTTTTGTTTTTCCCATTAACTAATTGTCTTTCAGATGGAAATGAGCACTTACTCTTCTCAGGAGGAAAATCCATGGATGTCTTTAGTTAAAAGTTGAGTGTTTGTCATTGTATTATGGTGGTTGATTGGTCATGTTGTTTTTGTGTAATAATGGCCAGAATTTTAATTTTTTTGTTAAGTTTTTTAAATTTTTAAAATATTTTTGGTATTTGTTTAGTCATCCATTTTATTTGTTTGTTCAGGTGGAGAAATTACTGTTTAGTCCAACTGAAAGGGGGGTAATTGGCCATTCCGTCAATTAGCAGCTGAATAGATGGTCATGGGATATGTCCTGCAGCTGAATACATTTTGTTGATTTAAGAAAAAGAGTTGTTGGTAGGAAGCCATTCTAGCTTCTAGAGTTCGTTTTTTTTCTCTTTGTTTTATGTTCATTCAGGTGGGAAAAGTTACAAGGTGTACGCTTTGTCCACCTGAAAGGGGGGTTGGTGCATAGGTCTGAAAGTACAGATAATGCATGTAAGGATATTTTAGCTTGCTGTCCACCATTTTAGCTATAAGAATATGTATCCATCCTAGAATAATATGTATATGTGACGTCTATCAAAAGTTAGTTTCAAATTCTTGTAAATCATATGATTTCCCCGAAATGACACATGAAGTCCTTTCTTGTTGACAGTTTCTGTATGAAGAAATTATGTTCTATTTTTGGTTAGTTGTATGTCTGTAAATTTAGCATATATTAATGAAGGGGTTGGACTTTTGTTGTGATGTCATGTTGGTTATATAAGTGAAAATAGGGAAGTAAAGGATGGGATCATTTTGAATTGCATGCCTTGTGTGTGTCATAATTTCTTGTCGGAATGATCTCCATATCTGAATGGGTTTTTGGGGAACACTCTAATCAGGATATCATACGAGGGTTCACTTGCTTTTAGAACATACATGTACCCCAACAGCTTGGTGTCAGAATGTGGGGCGGTCATTATTTAAGTCGGGTGAGTCTGATTTAATTAATATTATTTCTCTTGCCGTGACTTTAGTTTAAAAGACCGTTTCCCTATATGGGATTAACAGAAGGTGTAGTGTTAAAGACATTTATGAACCTCGGTAGAAGTCCGTTCGGGTGACGGAAGAAAGTGCTCTGAGTAGTCCAAAGGAACTCTGAGATAGTTCTAAAAAGAAAGGGCTCTGAGTTAGTCCAAAGGGCTCTGAGTTAGTCCAAAGGGCTCTGAGTTAGTCCAAAGGGCTCTGAGTTAGTCCAAAGGGCTCTGAGTTAGTCCAAAGGGCTCTGAGTTAGTCCAAAGGGCTCTGAGTTAGTCCAAAGGGCTCTGAGTTAGTCCAAAGGACTCTGAGTTAGTCCAAGGGGTTCTGAGAAACCCAAAGTAATATAATACAGTACTGTAAGAAGTTTTATAAAGATATCTGATGGAGTGTGCCAGAAAAACCCAAACCTCTTTGCTTGCCTTTCTTTCGCTTAGGAGATAAAATAAGTAGATAAAATAAGGTCATCTGTTTGTCTGTGTGGAATTTGTCAGGTGTCATAAGGTAAGATGACACCTTTCCACTGCATTGTATTGTCATTGTATTATAATGAAATGTAGAGTGATGTTACAATATTTGGTGATGTATTGATGCTGACTTTTAATGATTTATATATAAATGCTTTGACTCTAAAGTATAAGATATATATATATAGTTGGCAGGATGATTCTGGCATTGATTCAGTGAGTAAAAATATTTTATTTGCCTTGCTGTAATCAGACGTTCAGTGTCATCTTAGGGAAAGTAAAAAAAAAACAAAAGTCTCAAAAGTGTCCTGATTGTATTACTGGTTTACACAAATTTGTGTTTCAAGAAGGATTGACAGTGAAGGGAGTAATGTCACTTATTGGAAGAGCAGGGGAGACTTATCAAGTCTGTCCCCGGTCTTTGAAGTATTGTGACATTAGGGACGTTTTTACCATTTAAAATATGGGTAGAGCGTTAGTAACACTTTTTTAAGGTAATACATAAATTGGTGAGGATAACTTTTGATTAAAACATGCTATTTGAATAATTCTTTTTGCTACTGACATCTCTTGCAAAGGGGAAGTCAGGTGCAAAATTTGGACACTTGGTTTTTTGCCAACAGGGTTCAAGTACTAATATCTCACTGACTGTAATAGATAGTGGGGAATTGTTTGTGGCATTAGTACTACCGCAATTTAAGGCACTGTTTGAACCTGTTGGCATACTGCAAAAAGGAAAAAAGAGACTCAGTATCTAATTTAGAAAGAAAAAATAAATATATATGTTGTGGAGATCGGCTGGACCGAGGCTCCCTATAGTGTCCTAGCCCATACATTGTCCACGATGGGTTTAGCAGAGTCATGGGATGGTAAATTAAGGGTTAAATCTTACATACCACAACACAGAAGTTGAAAGCTGTAGAGGCTGCGCACGCCATAGAGGGTCAGGATACAAAACACGTAGTTTTAAAACAAGCAGAAAGCACGGAGGAAAAAAGAGGAAGTAACTAAGCAGTTACCGTATTTATCGGCGTATAACACGTGCCGGCGTATAACACGCACCCCAAGTTTAGGAGGGAATTTTAAGGAAAAAAAACTTACATTTAAATGCCCATCAATGCAGCCTCATCAGTGTTCATCTGCAGCCTTTCCCCAGTGTCCAGTGCAGCCTTGTCAGTGCAGCTTTGCCCCAGTGCAGCCTTGTCAGTGCAGCTTTGCCCCAGTGCAGCTTTGCCCCAGTGCAGCCTTGTCCCCAGTGCAGCTTTGCCCCAGTGCAGCTTTGCCCCAGTGCAGCCTTGTCCCCTGTGCAGCTTTGCCCCAGTGCAGCCTTGCCCCAGTGCAGCTTTGCCCCAGTGCAGCCTTGCCCCAGTGCAGCTTTGCCCCAGTGCAGCTTTGCCCCAGTGCAGCCTTGTCCCCAGTGCAGCCTTGTCCCCAGTGCAGCCTTGTCCCCAGTGCAGCTTTGCCCCAGTGCAGCCTTGTCCCCAGTGCAGCCTTGTCCCCAGTGCAGCCTTGTCCCCAGTGCAGCCTTGTCCCCAGTGCAGCCTTGTCCCCAGTGCAGCCTTGCCCCAGTGCAGCCTTGTCCCCAGTGCAGCTTTGCCCCAGTGCAGCCTTGTCCCCAGTGCAGCCTTGTCCCTAGTGCAGCTTTGCCCCAGTGCAGCCTTGTCCCCAGTGCAGCTTTGCCCCAGTGCAGCCTTGCCCCAGTGGTCCGTGCAGCCTTGTCGCCGCCGACATACAAACGTTTAGTTTGTATTTTTAAACATGGCGCCGCGGAGTTCGCAGGGACTTGGCGGCGCTCGTTCAGCTGAACGAGCGCCGCCGAGGACACAGTGACTGGGCGGAGCCGAGATACACATAGCCGAGGGTTCTCGGCTCTTCTCGGCGCCGTTCACAGTCACGCCCAGTCCCTATGATGGACATAACACAGGTCCAATGGCGGGACTGGGCGTGACTGTGAACGGCGCCGAGAAAAGCCCAGAACCCTCGGCTATGTGTATCTCGGCTCCGCCCAGTCACTGTGTCCTCGGCGGCGCTCGTTCAACTGAACGAGCGCCGCCGAGTCCCTTCGAACTCCGCGGCGCCATGTTTAAAAATACAAGCTATGTGAATGTCGGCGGCGATCGCTCCGACAGATCACAAAATAGCGGGGATCGGCGTATAACAGGCACCCACGATTTTCCCCTTATTTTAAGGGGAAAAAAGTGCGTGTTATACGCCGATAAATACGGTAGTTATATAAAGTTTTCCTTTCATTACACAAGACGCCGGATTTAACACTTAAGATGAAATGCACAGTCCTTTAAATACAGACTTATTAAAGTCTGTCTCGAAAAAAAAAAAGTTGATTGAAAAAGACGCAGCGGGATGTTTTGACATCCCAAAACAAACACCAGTATCAACACATTAGCAAAATGATTTCTTAGGAAATCAAAGGGGAAACTTTTATAAAAAGAGGAAAGGGGGGCAAGGACAAAGAGGGAGTTACATACAGAGAAAGAGGATTTCTTAAAGAAAGGAATCTTAAGGGAAATTGTCTCGCCTTATAATACTCCCAGTAAAAAAAAAAAAAAAAGGCAAATGGTGACTATAGGTTTGTACAAGACCTAAGGGACATCAATAGCCTAGTGGTACCAATTGCCCAAGTAGTGCCTGATGTGCCATCAATACTTACCGCCATACCATGCGATGCAGAGTATTTTACTGTGATTGATTTAAAGAATGTTTTTTTTTTCATCCCTGTAGACGAGGAGACACGGCCACTGTACTCAAAGTCACCCTTGGGCCCTGGACTGCCCCTCATGGTTCTGTACTGTTGCAGTATGTTGGTGATTTTTTGATTTGTAGTTCTTCAGAGGAGGTCTGCCGAGCTGATAGCCTATCTTTATTGAAATGGTTACATGTATGTGGTTACAAAATGTTTAAGAAAAAGTTACAATGTTGTCAAAAGAAAAAAAAACAGTTGAGTATTTGTGCTCACAAAAAGAGAAAGAAGAGTCAGTCATCAAAGAGCTGCGGCTCTGAATGGGTCTGCCCCGCCCACTCAATAGGAAGGACATGCTCACCTTCCTAGGTATGATTGGTTACTGCCGCCAATGGATGCCTGACTGCTCTTTCAATGACAATATATTGAGACAATTAAAGTCAAATGAGCGGTGATTGGCGCTGTTCCACTGAAGGTGTCTCAAGTGTAAAAAATATGTGTATCAAATAGAACAATAAACAAAACTAAACAATATATAAAATTGAGAAACAATGTGCAGAAACTCATGAAATATATGTGACACCTACATCCATACAAAGTGCAATGTGTGTTAAGGAATAAAGTGAAATCCAAAAAATATATCCGAAAAGGCTTGAAAAAACAAAAAATACTGGACATAAAAAACACCAATGTTGCATGAATAAAATACTCATAAATTAAATGCACATAAAAAATTAAAAATCATGAAGTCTACAGTCCACAAAAAGTCCCAAAACCAAATGGATAATAAAAAGTTGTATTAAATATATTAAATATATTAGTGAAAAAGTTCCTCATAAAGTGCAGATAGTGAGTCTCTTCAAATCTTCTAGCAGTGCTCTTAGTGACATAAAATCTTCCAATCTTCTAAAAAGCCCCCCAATGTGCCCTCACTCACCAAAGGAAAACACCCCTGCAGGGGTATCAAGCCTGTCAGCTGTATCCTGCAGCAACGTTCCTCAGTGAAGGCTCCTGATCGAATCTCCGTTCACGATGTCCGGGCTGTCTCCAGTTACTCCCTGCAGGCACATCCATATGAAATAAAAATGATCCCCATCGCGTGAATCCGTAAAAACATTGTATACTTTATTAAAAGTTGTGATTAAAAAAGACAAAACAATGTCCCGCTGCCTAGTGGGCAGTCTAACTGAATGGGAAAAAACAATAACAGCAGTGCGGTGCGGCGTGCGTTCCACCGCTCGCTCCAAACCCGGAAGTAAAGCAGAGAAGCAGGACGTATGCGTATCGTGTATTTCACTCGCTAGCAAACTTTTTTCACATTGCAAGTCCTCTTTTAATGTTTTAATGCTATAGTGCACATCACTTGCAATAATTATGGGAATATATTGGATAATCGACTGAGCTTGTACAAGAGGTTTGCACCAGTACCTTTTTTCTATACTAAAAGTCAGTGGATGCACTGACTTGTATGGAGATTGGAATCTCAATTTTTGAGATATAGACCTTTATCCCTTTAATATGCATATTTGTTTTGTGACTTCACGGATTTATTTTGAAGTATTCACTTACACTTCATATTTTATTATTTTTTATATTCTGCAACTTTATGATTTTTTTCATCATCTATTTTTATAGATTACCCCTGTTTTTGTTAGGGCTTCGTAGGTTACCAATGTATTAGAGCTCTAGGGGTGCCTATACGTTTTTAACCTTCCCTTCTTCCCCTTCAATCTGTTTCTATGATGCAAGTGCCGCTAGCGAGTGAAATACAATGAGTTGTAATCGTACACTTCGTTTTTATGATAGAATTGTAACCGTTTACTCTGTTTTTATGATGGAGGCGCCGTACACAAACGAATACAATGGGTTGTAATCCTTTTGTCCACTAGATGGCACTTTGGATATATTTCACCATGGTTGAGGGGCGGGTTCTTCCACCATGATTGGCCTCCGGGCGCCTCCATCGTGTATATAAGACGTATGGAGTACCAAGATGGCCGCGCCTCAGATGACGTCTGGATGACGAAACGCGTAAGGCGTGGCCACACGATACGCATACGTCCTGCTTCTCTGCTTTACTTCCGGGTTTGGAGCGAGCGGTGGAACGCACGCCGCACCGCACTGCTGTTATTGTTTTTTCCCATTCAGTTAGACTGCCCACTAGGCAGCGGGACATTGTTTTGTCTTTTTTAATCACAACTTTTAATAAAGTATACAATATTTTTACGGATTCACGCGATGGGGATCATTTTTATTTCATATGGATGTGCCTGCGGGGAGTAACTGGAGACAGCCCGGACATCGTGAACGGAGATTCGATCAGGAGCCTTCACTGAGGAACGTTGCTGCAGGATACAGCTGACAGGCTTGATACCCCTGCAGGGGTGTTTTCCTTTGGTGAGTGAGGGCACATTGGGGGGCTTTTTAGAAGATTGGAAGATTTTATGTCACTAAGAGCACTGCTAGAAGATTTGAAGAGACTCACTATCTGCACTTTATGAGGAACTTTTTCACTAATATATTTAATATATTTAATACAACTTTTTATTATCCATTTGGTTTTGGGACTTTTTGTGGACTGTAGACTTCATGATTTTTAATTTTTTATGTGCATTTAATTTATGAGTATTTTATTCATGCAACATTGGTGTTTTTTATGTCCAGTATTTTTTGTTTTTTCAAGCCTTTTCGGATATATTTTTTGGATTTCACTTTATTCCTTAACACACATTGCACTTTGTATGGATGTAGGTGTCACATATATTTCATGAGTTTCTGCACATTGTTTCTCAATTTTATATATTGTTTAGTTTTGTTTATTGTTCTATTTGATACACATATTTTTTACACTTGAGACACCTTCAGTGGAACAGCGCCAATCACCGCTCATTTGACTTTAATTTTCTAGAATTCCACATTGGTGTGATTCTGTGTTGGGGGGGCTGCAGTTCCTTTACTACCTAAGCGCGGAGCTATTAGTTTCCAATATATTGAGACAAGCAATGTTTTTGAAGTAATGTCTCTGAAATGTCTGATACTGTAAAATGGTCTGATGAAATGTTAAATGTTTTTGCCATGTTTTGCCATGTTGAAATGTGTAATGGTTACCAGCCCGAGCATCAGGCCTCCTTGAATATGGCAAAATGTTTCACTTGTTTGCCAGGGAAAATTGCAGAACCATGGCGGGAATACTGGCCTAGGAATATAGTGGGAGACTGTACCCTGTAGTTTTTTTTCTCAAAGATGGTCCCGGTGGGCTCTAGCGTCCTGTACGATGGTGGTTGAGATGGTCACTTCTTTCACTCTGGGACATGACACCACACTTCACATCACTTACAATGTGTCCAATCTTGTTGAAAAATGTACATACACAGCACATGTCTGCTCAGAGGTTGAGCGGATATGAGGTGATTTTGCTGTCCAATCCAAAAATCGCACATCAAATATGCTTCTCTCACTGCAGGCCCGGCATCCATTTTAAACGCCATTTTAGGATTAAAAAGGAGAACAGGATGAGGTTGTGCCATAACATGACTGCATAAACCTCATTCACCAAGACACATCACCCAGGTCTGATTTATTTTCCACAGCACTACCGGACACACAGAATGTTTTTGTGGATGGTTCTTGCTCTAGGCTTTAGTACAATGCAGAGCATACATAGGCCAACAGACAGAGCTAGCCAGGGGAAATGAGCAGGTCTGGCTGACCTTGCTGCTAAGTAAACTGCTATCTCACAGACAGCAGACATCCAAATTGTTATGCTGATACCTGTCCTATCCCCTTTTGAAAAGTCACTTGCAGATCCCCAGGATTATGCATCAAATTATGAGTTAAGGGACTAGAATGGAAAGGGTGTGCAGAGAGATCCAAGGTCTGGACTTCTCTGCAAAGAGGGGAAACCATGTATACCAACAGCAAGTGCATTCACAGTACCACGGAATAGGCCACGCAGGTATACAAGTCACGGCTGATTTCACATACAGGCCCAAACTAGGCAAAAGACAGGAATATCTTTTGATAATTGTGGACATGTTCTCAAATGGTCCAGCTTTTATAGCCAGGGTCTGCCAGGACGTGGTAAAAACTCTCAAGATAGAATGGAAGTTTCACATTCCCTACCACCCTCCAAGTTCAAGAATAGTAGAAAAGATGAACAGAACAATAAAAGACAAGATAAGAAAGGCCACAGGAGGAACCTTTGCCAACTGGAGAAGGGTCCTCCCAGCAGTCCTGGCATAAAAGAGTTTTTTTTTGAAGTTTTGATGATTAGATTTTTTCCCACCCCATAGGCCAGAGCACCTTTAATGGTAGAAAAGGAAGATTTAGACTTAATACAGGAAGAATATGTAAGAAAACTGGTTGAAATATTGGATACAGTCAAAGAAATGTTGCTCGCACCTCTTTTTTTTTCTTCACAGGAAGCTACTCACCTCTTCAAGGAGGGAGACACCATGGTGGTCCAACAGCTGAACAGAAATAAGAAGCAAGAGTATTTCTTTGGACCTCCTACTATGGTGATTGCAGTGATCAGAACGGCTATCCTGGTGGAAAACTGTTAGTCCGGGATCCATGCCAGCCGAGTGAAAAAGGTTGCCCAAAGCCCCAAGAGTAGGAAGGAGATCCTTAATACAGGAGGCCCTCAAGCAGAAGTCCAAGCAGATGAAGGAGAAGTTCCTGGAAAAGCAGGTCCGGCCAGAGAAGATGACCTCGCTTATTTCACCACAGACTTCTGGCAAAACATTTTGCTTCCTGTTCCTGATCACCCTGATAGTGTTCCCACCCACTTGGATCTTCACTAACTGTATTTGCCATCCTGAAGATTTGGGTGGCATTAAAAGTATTTGTGGGAACACACATACATAGGAGAACATTACAGTGATACAAGTTAGAAACAAGAGAGACATTGAGGATAATTTTGCTGATAAAATGCTTTTGCTAAAATTTAAATATGCTTATGCTCGGAAATCAGGATTTCAAAAATGTTGGATCTGTAGTAAACTGCACCTTAGCACTGTTAGGATACCCCTAATGGCTATACCTTTAAATATTACTCCCCTTTTAAAAGGAAATATTCCCCTTGACCTTTTGAATGTCAGCAGAAGAACTAATGACACCATTTCTTTTCACATCATCAATAGAAGTCATAATCCTACCTGGTGTTTCAATTTAGGGAATTCTACTAGAAATGCTCATATCTGTAGTCAATCGGTTTTGAATATTTCTAATTGCTATGCCCCTAGTGGGAAGTCTTGTTCTTTATATCAAACACACCACGATGAGGTCAGAGTACGGGCTGATTTTGAAAAGATTCTTGCCTCTGAAGATGAAAGTAGTAAACCTGTACAGCATTTGTTTCAGGTTCTGGCAATAGTTACAGTAGTAGATCAAGAGACTGCTGTGAATACGCCCTTCTCGTTTGGTAACCACACTTATGTATGTTGTGGAAAGATTTGTTATCCCTGGATTCCACAAGAGGCCCAAGGCTGGTGTTACCTGGCCTCACTGGTGCCCATAATGGGGGATGATAGGTGATAGTGATGGGAGTCATTTACTTGAAGCTAGTATACACCCAAGGTATCCATTAAAACATCATAACAAGAGAGAGTTATTCCTTGAAAAGGATATGGCCTGGGCATGGTTCACTTCCTGGGCAGGATGGGGAATAGATTTGATGAAAAGGTTGAATAATTATTTAGGATATATTGATGAGATAATGGAAAAGAACTCTGATGACATTTCTAAACTTAATGTTGAAACTAGGGCTATTAGAAAACAACTAGAATTGCATGACTTAGCCATTGAAAGCATGAGTTTAGCCCTTACAGGATTATGTGAAATGACTGAGGATTATGAATGTTGTACTTGGGTACACAATACCAGTATAGAGGTACCAGATTATTATGATGTGATAGCTCAGCATAGAAAAGAGGTGGCCAAGCTGCAACAAGAGGCTCGCAACATAGCCCAGACCTGGAGTCCTTTTGGAAATGTTGATTTTGGATTTGGAGGGATATTCTCTTGGATAAGGGGTATTCCCATAATTTTAATCATTATTGTGTTCTTTTTCCTTTTCCTTTATTTTGTGTATAAGCTTATTATGTGCCTTATTATTAGAGCCACTCGCATTTTAGATCCCTCATCTCCCAATAAAACTTATCTCAGTATGTATCATCAGAAGTAGGCTGAGAATACCACCATGATAAAGGAAGTGAGATCATACATTTATGATCAAAGAGGGGATTGTAAGGATATTTTAGCTTGCTGTCCACCATTTTAGCTATAAGAATATGTATCCATCTTAGAATAATATGTATATGTGACGTCTATCAAAAGTTAGTTTCAAATTCTTGTAAATCATATGATTTCCCCGAAATGACGCATGAAGTCCTTTCTTGTTGACAGTTTCTGTATGAAGAAATTATGTTCTATTTTTGGTTAGTTGTATGTCTGTAAATTTAGCATATATTAATGAAGGGGTTGGACTTTTGTTGTGATGTCATGTTGGTTATATAAGTGAAAATAGGGAAGTAAATGATGGGATCATTTTGAATTGCATGCCTTGTGTGTGTCATAATTTCTTGTCGGAATGATCTCCAGATCTGAATGGGTTTTTGGGGAACACTCTAATCAGGATATCATACGAGGGTTCACTTGCTTTTAGAACATACATGTACCCCAACAATGCATGTCTTTTTAATGCTTAAAATTTTGAATTTTTGAGAAGCAACGTTCAAGTTCATGTTTTTAAAATTTTTGATCATACCATGGGGATCCATTTTAGAGTGGGTTCAGCCTAAAGAGGTCATGGTTGTTTTGATAGGTTGGTCAGAGTTGCAGAAACCAGGAACACTAAGTTCCTGTGTTCCAAGGAAGGAACTATAAGTAAACGTAGTAAGCAAGCAGATGTTATGGATAAGAATTTGATTCTGCTCTTGTGTTTCAATTCCAGAGTCCTGGTGGAGCGAGATTGGAGGGGTCTCTGGAACATGGATGACAGATGTTCATCTGGTTGGCAGTTTGTCTGTGCCATACCACACCGCAAATTTGTTCTTATAGACATCAGGAGAGAAGGGACAGATGAAAAGATTCAGTTTAATACTTGTTTTTGCTTATGGACAATTTAGGGCTAATACTAAATCTGAAGGACTGTGCCCATCAACAGGACTTGTGAAACATTTTTGCCGGAGTCTCTCCTGAAGAATGCAAACATGCTATTAATACATGTGCAATGGGTTGGAGGTTGGGGAAGGAATATACACATCCAATCCGTCAGAACATGAAATGTGAAATATATGTTTTTTGTTGAAGGGAGGAATTGAAAGAAGAAAAGGTTTTTAATGTATGACATGTATTGACATAACGGGAGTAATATGGTGCAGGTGCCCAAGTGACTGGCGCTTATACATAATAAGGTGTCGGTTGGCCAGACTAGAGGTTGGCCAGGTGACACATCAATGGGGTGAAAATTTCCTTGTATGGGGGGATACGCCTGGTTGATGTCTCACCGGAAAGGTTGAAACCCTGCACAGGTAATGCCAGTGAATACACACAGGAGCACGCTCCGTTAGATAAAGGGAACAAACGCTGGCTACCAGGGTACAATATGCCTTCACCACATGGCGCTGCAACATCTCACAGTGGTTGATAAAAACCTATTACCCTATATGTGCTGAGTATACACTGAATCAAGTGCAATCATTGTACCAGTGACTTGCTCCCAGAGATGTGCGGACACAGAATGAGGTTCATGCAGGGCTCGTATGTCTGAGGAGTAACTGGAAGAGGAGGGATGTATTCAGCCCTATATTGGGGGAATAGGAGCTGGGATGGATGTTGTTAATGGGGTGGACATCGGCCTCCTGAGGAACAAACTCGCAGCCATAGCTTCAGAACTTAAGCGGGGCTTTGGTACTCAGAGAGATTGGTGACATCCATGATAGCATTCAACAAAGTCACATAAATACCCAGGTTAAAGTGGCTCAAGATTTTGTCAACCATGTTGAGAGGTTGGTAGAGAATGTGATGGTATAGGACAGGAATCTGTCATTGGCTCTTGCATGCACGAAGTGGCAGGTGGAAGTGTCAACCAGCATTGAGCTGATTGTACAGTCTCCATATGAGGGGCAGAGGCCTTATGAGTTAGCATCACCGCTCAGTAAGACTTTGCCAAACACGTCGCTTACACTGATTCAAAGTGGTGGTCGATTGCCTGGATGGGCTGTACCAATTTGGATTGTGAAAGGTGTTATGCTGTATTATCTCAAATACAGAAGTGCAGACTTGGTCTGTATATTTGTTGGCATTAATGGGCTTACTGACTGGGGATTCTATCTTCTTGCGTTTGAGGCTAATTGCCCACATATGATCAAAGAAGCTGGAAGATGGAGGCAGGTTGATACTTCCCTTGGTCAGAAGCATGACCATGATGTCCTTTTTATGCCAGGTCAATACATGGTGGTGAACAAAAAAATGTTGGGAAGATATTTCATTCTGTATTCGGGATGGAAGTATCATTGCTGGGAAGGAAGCACCTGGGTATTATTTGGGACATAGACGAGTTTGTTTCCTTGTCCTAAAGAATACCGATGTAACGTTAGTCATGGAACTAGATGGTTCTTTGAACCTAACAATAGGTAGGGGTGCATGGTATACCCTGGGCATGGTCTCTTAAATCCAGGCACAGGGATGGAATTGTGTGGGTTTTGTCATTGTTGCAGATTTATACGTGTTGTTGGACTTGATATTTATATAGAAGGGTCGCCCAGTTATCTATGCAAGCTCGGGAACAAAGTGACGGTAGGGTCTCTGCGTACAAGTTAGAGACTTTGCTGCCAAATCAGAGCCCTGCAATACCACTGACATGCCCGAAATCTGATGGGTCATAGGTATATATGTATATATTATGGTAATGGGTGATTTATGTCATGGTATAGTGTGATAAAGGTATATTTTAAGCTAGTAACATGGGCAAAAGGCCCTCCTCGAGACTCTATATCTGAAAGCTGGTTAAGATGCTGCTCTGGATGTGTGCTGGTGAATGATGAGTGTATGGACACCCCTTGCCTGTTTTATACCCCTTCATGAAGATGTTAGAAAGAAGATGATACAGAATGGTGACATGGAAGCTGTCACGGAAGAATGATGTTGGTGTGTCACACAGTAGCAAAGCGGTACGTGTTGGGAAACACAGCACGTTAGGACCGTTATGGACTGTTCCACAGGAGCTGGTTCTGAGGCCTATGTTGAGAGGTGCAACATGCGTTAAGACATTTATGGACTGTTCCATAGGGGCTGTTTCTGCACATGTTGAAAACACAACACGTTAAGACAGTTAAAGACTGTTCTATAGGTACTGGCTTGGAAACACATGTTGGGGAGGAAACAGTTATGGACTGTTCAATAGGAGCTGTGTCTGAAGAAGGGTGGTATGCGCCCTTTAGGTGCAAAGCGGTATGGTTTAATATCTTACTTCTGGTATTTCACTTCCTGTTTGACACAGCCAGGTAGGAATGAAACACATCAAAGCTTTGTGATCAGAAGAACAATGCCTTGGCTCAAGCCCACCTGCTGTGACATGTGTGAGGGCAAGTTTCAAAGAGACCACTGCTGCCAAGATGTCTATTGAAGATCTGACACAGGGCTAATAGAGACGCTGGCCCTGGTGGACAATATAGCATGCTTCCTGGAGAATGGGCAGACATTTGGGAGGGATACCTCTCGGCAATGTATATTGGATAAAAGGCAAATGGGGGTGGCTACGAGTGGGCGTGTATGTTTGAATGAAAGGAACACACAGGCTTTTGTTCTTTCTCTTGGTTGCTGAGAAGCCTGCTGTAAGGGTGTCCCTCTGCTATCTTGGGACCTCGCTCTGACGAGGGCTTGGGCCTAAATTCCATGTGGCCCAGACCCCTTTTATCATCCAGAACCCGCAGAGGAAACCATGTGTGATAAGTATCTTTGATATTTCATTGTTGTTATATGTTGTAGAGATATGCTGTTAGTATAGTGTGTTCTGATTGTAAGCTAGCTATGCAACATTGTAATACCCTTTTAGTACTTTTATGATAGTTTCCTAACTCTTTGGGAAATAAAATAAGATATTGTTTTACTAGCAGCACCATGTGTTTGGTTTCATAGCTAACCTGGTATTATTGTGATATTAACAATAGCATGTGCTCAGAGTTTAATAGACCAACTAATTATAGGGACTAGATAAATTAATACACAGATATAATATTAATAATTATATCGATTATTACAATCACAGATCATGGTAAATGGCCAATGACAGCTGTCCTTTACCACATTATAGCTCCATCAAATGAGTGAGCGATCACTTGTAAACAAACCAGCGCATGCCTGGTTCATCTCTTCCCCTCTCTGTACCAATCACTACAGTGTGGTTGAGAGGGAAGAGATCAGGTGCAGAAGTGCTGTGGGCTGGATCTGTAGTGCCCACAGAGCTGCTTTGTGCCCATTGCTCCACTCATCCATCCATCCATGCTCATCCATCCCCATCCATACTCAGCAAATCCCATCCATGGCTCATCCATCCCTATTCACAGCTCATTCATGCTCATCCATGCCACATCAGTTCTCATCCATGCCACATCCATGCCACTACAGTGCCCATCAGTGCCACTACAGTGCCTCATAAAAGTGTAATAGGTAGTCAAATTAGATTTGTAATTTACACCCCTAAAACACCTGATGGTGCTCCCTTCATGTTGGGCCTCTGCATGTGACCAGGCTGTGTAAAAGTCTCAAACATGGGGTATCGCCATACTCAGGAGGAGGAGGAGAATCTATTTTGGGGTGTAATTTTTGCTATGTACATGCTATTTATTAGATATATTGTATAAATGGACCACTTTGTGTAAAAAAAAATGTCTTCATTTTCTTTCAACATTTTGCAACAACTTGTAGAATAAAAAAGACACGTTCAAAAGACTCATTATGTCTCATAGATTATAAGTTGGGGTGTTTTCTTTCCAAAATATGGTGTTTTTTTTGGGCGTTTCCATTGTCCTGGTGCTCCAGGGCCTTAAAAATTACAAGAGGTGGTTAAGAGATTAAATGTGTATTTTATGTCCCTAGAACGCCTGACGGTGCTCCCTGTTTGTTGGGCCTCTGTATGTGGCCAGGCAATGTAAAATTCTCACACATACTCAGGAGTAGCAGAATGTGTTTTGGGGTGTAATTTGTGGTATGCATATGCTGTGTGTTAGAAATAACCTGTTAATATGACAATTCTGTGAAAAAAGAACTTAATTTTGCAAAGAATTGTGGAAAAAAATGAAAACTTCAAAAACCTCACCATGCCTCTTACTAAGCACATTGGAATGTCTACTTTCCAAAAAGGTGTCATTTGGGTGTATTTGTACTTTCCTGGCTTGTTAGTGTCTCAAGAAATGAGATAGGCCATCAGTACATCAGGTGTGATCAATTTTCAATGATTGGCACCATAGCTTGTGGACTCTATAACTTTCACAAATACCAAATAATACACTGTAGACTGATTTGGGTTATTTTTACCAAAGATAGGTAGCAGTATAAATTTTGGCCAAAATTTATGAAGACAAATTACTAATTTGCAAAAGTTTATAACAAATTTTTTTTTTTTTTTTACAGAATTTTCGGTCTTTTTTCATTTATAGCACAATATATAAAAAACCCAGCGGTGATTGAATGCCACCAAAAGAAAGCTCTATTTGTGTGAAAAAAAGGACAAAAATTTCATGTGGGTACAATGTTGCATGACTGAGTACCGGTAATTGTTGTTCAAAATGTGATAGGGCTAAAAGCTGAAAATTGGTCTGGTTAGGAAGGGGGTTTAAGTGCCCAGTGCGTAAGTGGTTAAAGCGGCTGACGTACACCTATGGCGGTTTGTGCAGGGGAGCCGTATAATGACAGCGGCTGGTCGACAAGAAGTTAAAGCTGAACTCCAGGAAAACAGATGAATACAGAAATGTGAATACAAGGCTTCCTCTGATTGGCTGAGATGAAAATCATGACATCATCTGCCCGTCTCTCTGCCTCAGGCCAATCAGAGGAAGCTTTCTATTCATTCATAGAATACAAAGTTTCCTATGAATGAATGAATGAGCAGCTCTCAGTCAAACTCTATTGTGTTCCAGGAGTGAGATGGGAAGTTCTCGTCCCGCTACTGGAACACAGCGCTGTATATTGTATGTAGCTGAGGATACAGTTCATAGAGCGCACCCAGCAATCACTCCTGTTAGTGCCGTAAATAGTTGGGACCAGATTGGCCCAAACAAACTAACTGAAGGCACATTAACCTCTTCAATGGAAGGCCCTTTAACCCCCTTCCTGCCCAGGCCAATTTTCAGCTTTCAACGCTGTCACATTTTAAATGACAATTACTTTGTCATACAACTCTGTACCCAAATTACATTTTTATATTTTTTTTTTTGTTTGAGAAAGAGCTTTCTTTTGGTTGTATTTAATTACCACTGAGTTTTTATTTAGGTTTCAAAATAAATGAAAAAGGACAGAAATTTTTGAAAGAAAAAAGGTTTTTCTTAGTTTGTTATAAATTTTGCAAATAAGTAATTTTTATTCTTTACTGATAGACACTGGTGAGCTGCAATGATGAGGCAGCACTGATAAGTTGCACTGATGGGGCTGCACTCACTATCAGTGTAAACAATGTACTCACTGTGCCCTCCCAGTTGATAACTGGCAAGTCTGTTTACATTGTGACAGCTGTGGTTGGAGACAGCTGATCACATGGTAAAGGGCCGCTGTGATTGGCCCTTTACCCTAATCTGTGATGTGCTGTGTCCAAGGCACACAGTGATCACAGACTCTTTCTTGTAACAGAAATAGACATGACAGGTCATCTTTATTGAGAGATCTGGGGTCAAGACCCCAAATCTATAACCTTTGCAAGCAAAAGAAAAAAAATATTTTGACATTTTGACTTAAAAAAAAATATTTGTTTATGCCTGAGAACCAGAAGTGATGTCAGAGGTCACTCCGGTCCTCCAAGGGAATAGAGCTGAGTGGGGTCCATCTTGCCCTCACTCAATCTACTTCCTGCCCAGCAAACAGCCACATCAGATCACTTCCAGGCTTTACTGATGGCTCCGGTATGAAGGCTGATGAAGAAGACGTGGCTTGCCTTCAAAATGCATTCCTATTGGCTACTGATCCTTGGGCTTACAGGTCATATACACAGGTTGTAGGATCCTCCCAGGGGTCCACCGCAGATTTGGAATCATCTGCCCAGTGGTCCCTGGCTACTCTGGCCTTGGCTCACCCTGGAATGTTCCCTTGGACTGTGGGTTCTCCCTGGACCACCGGTCCCTCCCAGAGTGCTGGCAGCTGCTCCCCCCTGGGCCATCCCAGACAGCACATCCTCCGCTGTCCTTACCCTGTCACCCCCACAAACTTTGTGAGTGCATTTTGTAATGTCTTTATACATTTTTATAATAAACTGTGCTACACCATAGCCTGATTGGCGCCCCTTTCCTTCCCCTCTTCTCCAACAGTAAATGATCAACAGTAGACTAATGGGGTCATCTTTCTGCTTACTTTGCTATCTCCTCCTATCAGCATGTTCATTGTCATCATATATATAGGCAGCACATCTGATTGGCTCCCAGTGCTGTCCAGTGAGTAATAAACCTTTCATATCAGTAATAGGAGTCCTGACATTCCTGATCTGTAAGAAAAACTCTTCTCCATCAGATATCTCTCACACAATGACAACAAATCTGTACTAATCTGATGTCACAAGAATTCGATGTGTTCGGGTTCAATCCCTTATTTGTATCTATCAGGTACAGATATAATGGAAGGAGGGAATTCCTCCACTACAACATTCACATCTTCCAGAGACAGTGGAGGAACATGAGAGCTCCATTTATTGATCATTGTGTCCAGTTATGATGGAAAGATGGTCATTAGAGTCCCAGAAATACTGGAGAGGAGATTTATAAGGGAAAAATAAAGTCCAGTAACTGGACAACTTACCGAACTCTGGAGGAATTACATCTGAGAAAAAAGAAAAAGAAAGAGATAAATGTATAAAACATTCTCACCAACAGAAAGTAGAATAAATAATATAGATGGAAAATGGGGAAGAAATAGAAGAGCTCCATTTACTGAATATGTCATCTAATATTGATCTCAGGATGTGAATTGGATGGGAATACATTGAATTGAAGAATAAAACCCCCATACACAGTATTAGATTTTCTGCAGATTTTTGTCTTCAGATTTACCAAAACCATGTAGTGCAAGGGCCTGCCTGATTGGATACAAATTGAAACTCTTAAGGTTTGACCTCATATTATATAATTTTGGTAAATCTGAAGACAAAAATCTGCAGAAAACCTAATAGTGTATATGGGGCCTAAGATATAAGACCGCTTTCACACTTTCGGGCTAAAAATAGCGCCTGTAAAGCACCTGAAAAATGGCTCCCCTGCAGTCTCAAGGTGAAAGTCTGGGTGCTTTCACACTGAGGCGATGCGCTGGCAGGACGTTGAAAAAACTCCTGGAAGCAGCATCTTTGGAGCGGTGAAGGAGTGATGTATACACGGCTCCTCCACCGCTCCTGCCCCTTGAAATGAATGAGCACCGCTGCTGAATCACTTGCAAAGCGTTTCGGCAGCGGCGGTACACGGGCGGTATTAACCCCTTCATCGGCCGCTAGCGGGGGTTAAAACTGCCCCGCTATCGACCGAATAGCACCGCTAATATGACGGTAAAGCGCCACTAAAACTAGTGGCACTTTACCATCAATGCTCGCCCGCTCCAGTGTGAAAGCAGCCTTAGAGCAGCATGTGCTCCATGATTACTAGAAAAGAGATCCTGAGAACATTCACAAATACACAGAACATAAGACAATGGACACAAGGGGCTTTATTCTATAAAGATATTAAAGATACTCCAGGAAAACAGACAAATATAGATGAATGAATACAAGGCTTCCTCTGATTGACTGAGGTAACGATCATGATATCTCCTGCCCACCAATCAGAGGAAGCTTTTTATTCATTCGTAGAATACAAAGTTTCCTATGAATGGATGAGCAGTTCCCAGTCCAACTCTATTGTGTTCCAGGAGTGAGATGGGAAGTTCTCGTCCCGCTACCGGAACACAGCGCTGTATATTGTATGTAGCTGAGGATACAGTTCATAGAGCGCACCCAGCAATCACTCCTGTTAGTGCAGGAAATAGTTGGGACCAGATTGGCCCAAACAAACTATATAAAGGCACATTAACCTCTTCAATGGAAGGCCCTTTAACCCCTTCCTGCCCAGGCCAATTTTCAGCTTTCAACGCTGTCACATTTTAAATGACAATTACTTTGTCATACAACTCTGTACCCAAATTACATTTTTATATATTTTTTTTGTTTGAGAAAGAGCTTTCTTTTGGTTGTATTTAATTACCACTGAGTTTTTATTTAGGTTTCAAAATTAATGAAAAAGGACAGAAATTTTTGAAAGAAAAAAGGTTTTTCTTAGTTTGTTATAAATTTTGCAAATAAGTAATTTTTATTCTTTACTGATGGACACTGGTGAGCTGCAATGATGAGGCAGCACTAATAAGTTGCACTGATGAGGCAGCACTGATAAGTTGCAATGATGAGGCAGCACTGATAAGTTGCACTGATGGGGCTGCACTGACTATCAGTGTAAACAATGTACTCACTGTGCCCTCCCAGTTGATAACTGGCAAGTCTGTTTACATTGTGACAGCTGTGGTTGGAGACAGCTGATCACATGGTAAAGGGCCGCTGTGATTGGCCCTTTACCCTAATCTGTGATGTGCTGTGTCCAAGGCACACAGTGATCACAGACTCTTTCTTGTAACAGAAATAGACATGACAGGTCATCTTTATTGAGAGATCTGGGGTCAAGACCCCAAATCTATAACCTTTGCAAGCAAAAGAAAAAAAATATTTTGACATTTTGACTTAAAAAAAAATATTTGTTTATGCCTGAGAACCAGAACTGATGTCAGAGGTCACTCCGGTCCTCCAAGGGAATAGAGCTGAGTGGGGTCCATCTTGCCCTCACTCAATCTACTTCCTGCCCAGCAAACAGCCACATTAGATCACTTCCAGGCTTTACTGATGGCTCCGGTATGAAGGCTGATGAAGAAGACGTGGCTTGCCTTCAAAATGCATTCCTATTGGCTACTGATCCTTGGGCTTACAGGTCATATACACAGGTTGTAGGATCTTCCCAGGGGTCCACCGCAGATTTGGAATCATCTGCCCAGTGGTCCCTGGCTACTCTGGCCTTGGCTCACCCTGGAATGTTCCCTTGGACTGTGGGTTCTCCCTGGACCACCGGTTCCTCCCAGAGTGTTGGCAGCTGCTCCCCCCTGGGCCATCCCAGACAGCACATCCTCCGCTGTCCTTACCCTGTCACCCCCACAAACTTTGTGAGTGCATTTTGTAATGTCTTTATACATTTTTATAATAAACTGTGCTACACCATAGCCTGATTGGCGCCTCTTTCCTTCCCCTCTTCTCCAACAGTAAATGATCAGCAGTAGACTAATGGGGTCATCTTTCTGCTTACTTTGCTATCTCCTCCTATCAGCATGTTCATTGTCATCATATATATAGGCAGCACATCTGATTGGCTCCCAGTGCTGTCCAGTGAGTAATAAACCTTTCATCTCAGTAATAGGAGTCCTGACATTCCTGATTTGTAAGGAAAACTCTTCTCCATCAGATATCTCTCACACAATGACAACAAATCTGTACTAATCTGATGTCACAAGAATTCGATGTGTTCGGGTTCAATCCCTTATTTGTATCTATCAGGTAGAGATATAATGGAAGGAGGGAATTCCTCCACTACAACATTCACATCTTCCAGAGACAGTGGAGGAACATGAGAGCTCCATTTATTGATCATTGTGTCCAGTTATGATGGAAAGATGGTCATTATGCCCCGTACACACGGTCGGATTTTCCGATGGACAATGTCCGATCAGAGCGTGTTGTCGGAAATTCCGACCGTGTGTGGGCGCCATCGGACATTTTCCATCGGATTTTCCGATACACAAAGTTGGACAGCAGGAGATAAAATTTTCCGACAACAAAATCCGATCGCGTCAATTCGGACCGTGTGTGGCCTGTTCCGACGCACAAAGTGCCACGCATGCTCAGAAGAAATTCCGACACGGGACAGCTCGTTCTGGTAAACTTAGCGTTCGCAATGGATACAGCACTTTCATCACGCTGCAATGTTAAAAATGGTTAAATACAGCGCACTCTCTTCTTCTTTATAATGTGACAAGAATTAAGTAGTTTTGCTGCTCATATTCACACACACTTCTCACAAACTTTTATTTGTGTTTTTTTAGTGGGATTCCCTCAATATATTGTTATTAGTTGTCACATCTGACAGTTTTATATTTTTTATGTTTTTTTTTTTTGTATTTTAAGCCTTTTTTTTTCTTTAATGTTTGGATTTTTTCCAAGGCTGATCTTTGTTCAATGTTATTTTTATTTTTACTCCAGAATATTTTTGCGTGTGTTTTGTGTGTCAAGTTACCCCAACACCATTGATATCTTTTATTATTTAATCTCTAGGAGATTGTTTGTTGTTGGTGTCCCTTGTTCATTTCACATTGTATATTTGAAATGTACCTGAATCCTCACAAACAAACTGTCATTTTTGAAGTAAAACACATAGGAGAGTATAATTCAAAACAAAAATCCTTTATTAAGGGATCAGAACCAAACAAAGAGGAAGGCAACACTGGAGAAACATGAGAAATTAGCGAAGCCTGGGACCCCCACGGCAGACATCAATTCTTCAACATCAAAATTGGTGGCCTGAGGAGTCCATATGTAAGGGAGGGCAGTCTGGTCCGGGATTCGCAGAGATCTGGAAAGCAGCAGATGACATCTGTGTCCCCAGGCTGTGGTACCACAAGAGGCTGCATTTTTTGGCCGACCAGACTGGATCCAGGGTCCTCACTCTCTGGTCTTCCTTTTACGCTTCCTTCCCGGCTGTGGCTGTGCAGTTGGAGATGTGGCAGGAGGAGGAGTAGGACCTGGAGGAGAACTGGAAGGACCTGGAGGAGAGGGAGGATGAGGAGAAGGACCTGCAGGAGGAGGAGTAGGACCTGGAGGAGGAGGAGGACTGGGAGGACCTGGAGGAGAAGGAGGAGGAGGACCATCGCGAAGGTGTGTTTGAGGTGTAATTTGGCCCCTCATACCTTTCTCCAGAGCCTCCGATATGAGGGCCTGACACATTACTTTTTGGAATAGAAAGGACTACCGCGCTACATGTGCAAACAAATGTAGAATTTAAATGAACAAACCCCTCAAAAATCAAAAACAAAGCATAAAAGAAATATAAATAAATATAATCAATAAATGACACTAGAGCAGCCGCTAAAAGTGGGATACAGAGAGAGGGGGGGGGTGCTGCGCTAACCAGAGGGGTCTTAGATTATAGGGATAGGTAGTATTTCCTAGTATCCATAGGTCCCGAGGTTTTCAATAGTAAAAAACGTCTGAAAATCGCATGAATTGGAATAGAGAGTATGTATAGATGTAGTGACTCAAAATTGATTATGTATATATAGATCCAATCAGTGATAAAAATATAATAATAAACACTGGTGCATATATTGATTAAAAATTATATAAAAACCAATATTACATATATTAAAAATGTTTAGAAATTCAATATAGCCAAAGTGCTCGTGCTCTTGTGCCTTAAATCTAAAGATCAAACTCATACATATGCTCAAGTGCAAAATAAGGCAATAAAATAAAAAACAAAAACTAACAAGTCATATATCAAGTGAAAACAAACAAAAAACGAGTGAAGCAAACAAGAAAAAAAGGAAGAAATGGTCGCCTGATCCTTATGTTGCGACCCGTGCGACAGTGCAAGTATAATGTGAATGATCACGTGAGTGAATAAACCCTCTTTAATAATTAGTGTCCAGAGTAAATTAATAATACAAGTGTCCAAAAAAATAAATAGTGTTCAAAGGCCAGTGCTTAAGCGCAATACTCCAATGACAGTGGGGTGTTGCTATGCAGATCAGACACTCTATATCTTCTTCATGCAGCATGCACTAGTGTAGATAATGGCCCCTTACCTAGCGGTGCTAGGTCAACCGCATTTAAGTTGTTAACTCTCGAGGTCCTGGGTCTCTCCTGTGTCTCTGTGTCCAGACTTGCTGACTCTACAGGATCCTATTGGGGGCTGGGATATATCTAGTTGTGGTCCTAACTGGGGTCCTGGGACAGTGCGGCTCCTAGCTCCTCCTCCACATCATGTCTCCATTGTATGTAAGATATAGGATAAAGTACCCAGATAGTGAAGAATGTTTTTATAGGTCGCTTTATTCACATAAACCATGTACAGAGTACTCACATTAGCAGTTGTTCTCATAAAGCATGGTATCCTACGAGCAGCGAGCTCGCAATGCATTCAGCAAGGAAGGTAAAACGAAACAAGCCTATTCCGTCCCTACGCGTGACGTCACTTGATCACGTGACTTCTTCAGGGGAAGATCCCCTGAAGAAGTCACGTGATCAAGTGACGTCACGCGTAGGGACGGAATAGGCTTGTTTCGTTTTACCTTCCTTGCTGAATGCATTGCGAGCTCGCTGCTCGTAGGATACCATGCTTTATGAGAACAACTGCTAATGTGAGTACTCTGTACATGGTTTATGTGAATAAAGCGACCTATAAAAACATTCTTCACTATCTGGGTACTTTATCCTATATCTTACATACAATGGAGACATGATGTGGAGGAGGAGCTAGGAGCCGCACTGTCCCAGGACCCCAGTTAGGACCACAACTAGACATATCCCAGCCCCCAATAGGATCCTGTAGAGTCAGCAAGTCTGGACACAGAGACACAGGAGAGACCCAGGACCTCGAGAGTTAACAACTTAAATGCGGTTGACCTAGCACCGCTAGGTAAGGGGCCATTATCTACACTAGTGCATGCTGCATGAAGAAGATATAGAGTGTCTGATCTGCATAGCAACACCCCACTGTCATTGGAGTATTGCGCTTAAGCACTGGCCTTTGAACACTATTTATTTTTTTGGACACTTGTATTATTAATTTACTCTGGACACTAATTATTAAAGAGGGTTTATTCACTCACGTGATCATTCACATTATACTTGCACTGTCGCACGGGTCGCAACATAAGGATCAGGCGACCATTTCTTCCTTTTTTTCTTGTTTGCTTCACTCGTTTTTTGTTTGTTTTCACTTGATATATGACTTGTTAGTTTTTGTTTTTTATTTTATTGCCTTATTTTGCACTTGAGCATATGTATGAGTTTGATCTTTAGATTTAAGGCACAAGAGCACGAGCACTTTGGCTATATTGAATTTCTAAACATTTTTAATATATGTAATATTGGTTTTTATATAATTTTTAATCAATATATGCACCAGTGTTTATTATTATATTTTTATCACCGATTGGATCTATATATACATAATCAATTTTGAGTCACTACATCTATACATACTCTCTATTCCAATTCATGCGATTTTCAGACGTTTTTTACTATTGAAAACCTCGGGACCTATGGATACTAGGAAATACTACCTATCCCTATAATCTAAGACCCCTCTGGTTAGCGCAGCACCCCCCCCCCTCTCTCTTTATACCATTTTTTGGGCTGGTGTTTGAGCCCTTGTTTTCGGTGCATGCAGCTGTCCAGTAAGAGAAGTTGCATATAGGTTATAAAATCGATTAGACCCATTTCCCTAACTGGTAGCGCAGGAATAACCCCCGTTTTTACTTATAAAAGTGGGATACACACACTAAAATATTCAAAATCAAAAAAAGGAGCAGCGCTGTAAGAATGAATAACTTAAGGGTTGACCTATAAGTGAACAAAATATTAAAGTGAAAATGCCTTAATAGGTGATGATACAAATTAACATGTAAATTTGGACATTGATCACATAAAGGTTAGTCCCAAAACAACAAACAAGAGAGACAGTCCAAATATAAGTCCATACAGATGAATGAGATGATGTGGAGAGATAGAGGTACCAATCCCGGTTGACAGATAGGAGTGCAATTGGATAAATGAGACCTTCACCGCACCAATGTGGCAGATTGATAAAAATTGCGCGCTTACCAGAAGGCAAGCTAATATGAGCTTGCGACCTTAACCCGGTCGGGGCCTTTTGTGGATTGAAACAAAAGGCCCCGAAATTGACTCTTGGGTACAGACCGGAGCCATGATCTGTGGTGACAACTGTTTAAAGGAATATAAGAGTTGCGTTCCACATTTTAAAAAAAAACAGACCGCAACTCATATATTCCTTTAAACAGTTGTCACCACAGATCATGGCTCCGGTCTGTACCCAAGAGTCAATTTATGCGACTTAAACGCAATTGCACTGACGATTTTCAGTTCTTAGAACAGGCCGGTGTCTTGATGAATCGCTTTGTAGAAAAAGGCTACAATAAGGAGTCTCTAACCCAAACCTTGCATGCTGTCAAGGATATCGACAGAAAACAGCTATTAAGCGAGAGGGTACTCCCTAAAGAGAACTCTGTGACTCTCCCCTTCGTTACAACCTATTCAATACAGCACAATAATATCAAAAGCTTGCTCAATAGGCATTGGCACATATTGTGCAATGATCCTGTTCTGAGAGCTGTGATCCCAGAGAAACCTCAAGTGATCTTTAGGGGAGCATTGTCCCTCAGAAATAGACTAGCCCCTAACGTTCTCGATCCCCCTGTTAGGAGCATACAAGGTCTGTTTGATAATTTGAAGGGGTACTATAAATGTGGTAGATGTCGTGTCTGTAAGTTGAATTCTGCGCCCTCTAGACGTACCCAGAGATTTACCTCCTTTAGTACTCATGAGGAGCACGACATCAAACCCTTTATCACTTGTGGAACGGAGGGGGTCGTCTACATGCTGCAATGCCCGTGTGGTTTGCAGTATGTGGGCAGGACTAGACGACCCCTCTCCGTTCACATAAATGAACATATTACCAACATCATAAATGGCTTCCCGAAACATTCTGTCTCAAAGCATTATCTAACCACCCATAATAAGGATCCTTCTAAGACTTTGTTTTTGGGTATTGACAGGTATCGGCCCCACTGGAGGGGTAGTTCTCTGATCAGGAGCATCTCTAAGCTCGAGATGCTCTGGATACATAAAATCAAGTGCTACGTTCCACATGGGCTCAATGTGGATGTTGATACCAATGCCTTCATTGACAACTCATAAAATAAATATCATTAATATAAAAAAAAATTTTTTCCATTCACTGGGTGAACCTTTACTTAGGTTCCTGAGATGCTCTCAGGAACCTATTTATAATGTATGAGAGGCCATTGATTATCCATCTAGTCCTAGGTTGGACACATGCTCCATAGGTTATATTAAGATACTTTAGCAATGGGGTATGTGCCCCATCATTTGAATTTTAATCAGGACTCTTGAGGTGTGGTAAGTCTATAGTTATTTGTATGTGATGTATTTCCCTTTATTACCTGTGTTGGATTTATTATGCTATAGTAAAGGTTTTCCCATATGGGGGACGAAATCACCTTCCTCTTCTCTAGTTTATTCACTTTGTTTAATATCTGCTTGATTGGGTGTGACGTTTTGTCTTATTTATGCCCTACCCTTACCCAACCGAATATGGACGAGTGCACTATTAAATACGCTTTCGGCGGAAATTTTTCTTTGAATTCAATTAATTTTGGCACTCACATATATATTTTTTATTTATAATTTATTCTTTATTTAATTTATAGTTTTCGTATGGGATTTCATTTTCCTGTATAATTGAAGGAATTTCTGGTATTCCTTCATTTGATATTAGTTTTAATTTGAAATGTTATGCATTAATGTATGTGAGACCTTGACAATTAAATGTCTTTGCATTGGTTTTTGCATATCCGGGGGTCCCGCAGTAGTAACTTACACTGATTTCATATTTGTAATCCCTCTTTTAAGATGGCGTTTTTATACCATCCGCTTTATCTAGTGGAGCGCAGGGTGATTTCCAGTTCCTGTCTCATCACGAGGCTTGGTTATGTTGTTTACTATTTATGTGCGACACGTCAGTGCGTCGCCCGTGCCCCAGACGATGTCAGAGTGTGACGAAACGTACGTCGGGCGTGCTGATGTGCTGCAGATTCCGTCTCGGACGGGTGTTCGCTCTTAGCTGGCCGGCTATTTTTTGCTCTTATTCGACCTACCAAATGTAAGTGTGATTTTAACCTACTTTTTAATAAACCATTAAGCAGGATTACACTATGTTGCCCTTTCTTTTCCTTTGAATACCCCCTTGAGAACAACCCTTAGCTGGAGGGAATATCTCCCCAATTGAATGTTTCCTGGGATCTGACGGACAGTGTACCCATCCATAAGCTGAAGTGGTGCGTTGCTGTTTCAATCCACAAAAGGCCCCGACCGGGTTAAGGTCGCAAGCTCATATTAGCTTGCCTTCTGGTAAGCGCGCAATTTTTATCAATCTGCCACATTGGTGCGGTGAAGGTCTCATTTATCCAATTGCACTCCTATCTGTCAACCGGGATTGGTACCTCTATCTCCCCACATCATCTCATTCATCTGTATGGACTTATATTTGGACTGTCTCTCTTGTTTGTTGTTTTGGGACTAACCTTTATGTGATCAATGTCCAAATTTACATGTTAATTTGTATCATCACCTATTAAGGCATTTTCACTTTAATATTTTGTTCACTTATAGGTCAACCCTTAAGTTATTCATTCTTACAGCGCTGCTCCTTTTTTGATTTTGAACATTACTTTTTGGCCCTCCTCCATCCTCTGCATTTTATAAGCTATGAATGCAGCAATGTTCTCCTGCATGGTGTGGGGTGCTCCCAGGACCTCTGTAGCCCTCCAAAAGAATCTGATAGCAGCCTCCTCTAGGGTACTCCTCCTACTGCCACTTTCTGTTTTCAGGGGGGGTGGAGGGACCTTAATATCAGCCAGCCGGCTAGGCCCGGCCACCTCCTGGCTGAGACTTCCCTGTGTATGAAAAAGGGACATGGTTTTAGTTTTTGCATCATCAATCACAATCATAAATTAGTACTCCCAACTAACATCTAGTTAACATCATTGATTGACAAGCAGAAATATTTAGAGGAATGCTATACCTGGCTCAATCTGGGCTCCTCCACATATCACCTGGAAGGCCCAGGTTGGGCATCAGAAGCCTCAGCCGGACGGGAAGGAAGCGTGGAAGGAAGACTTGAGAGGGAGGACCCGGGTTCAGTCTGGCCTGCCAGAAAGTGCAGCCTGTCGTAGTACAACATCCTGGGGACATAGATGTCATCTGCTGCTCCGGATCTCTGCGAATCCAGGACTTTCTGGCGCTCCCTCAGATATGTGCTCCTCAGGCCACCAATTAATTGATTTAAATAGTTGATGTCTGCCGTGGGGATCACCTGCTTCACAATTTCACACAATTGCTCCAGTGCTGCCTTCCTCTTTGCTTGGTTCTTGAAATGGGGGTGGGTAATCTCCCACAGACAGGGCAGCTCCCTTAGCATCTCGAGGAATAATGACATGAAGTCAGTATCTTTTAATAAGATATCCATGTTCACTGCAAGACACAACACAAGACAAAGCCTAATGTCAGACAAAACTCTCCTAATCTTGTTACAATATAGGCCTCAATCTAGAAGCAGTATAGGCACAAGTTTGTCTCTTACCTTCGTTCTTACGATCGGCGCGTGCAATGCTCCTTCCTCCGCTCACAGATCGTACGTAATACGCACGCGTTACGCTTTATACACACTGCGCATGCGTGTAACTCCGCCCGCCCCTGACGTTCTTTCTAGTCTATTCCCCGCCCCTTTTCGTTCGGCGCAGTGGGTGAAGAGCATGATGGCAGAGTTACAGCAGGTGCATGCTAATTCTAGCAACGAGGAGGAGGAGGAGGAAAGCCCGGATCCAGGCACATCCCGATCCAGAAGGAGACGTTTTAAGGCCACAAATATGTCGTTTGGGGAGATGTTGGAGATGGTAGACATCATGAGGAAGTCCGACTATGACAGAAAATATGGGCCTTACCCCCACCCCAACATCCGAAAGGCCAAAATCATTGGTAAAGTGGTCCGGAGTCTGGAGAGGAATTTCGGGGTACGAAGATCTAAAGATCAGCTCAGGAAGCGGTGGTCGGACCTGAAGTTGAGAGAGCCAGAGCAGTACCGAAAGATCCGGAGAGTGCTGCAAAAAAGTAAGTAGTTGTGCTGTGTTCCTATTCTTTCTGTCTTTATTACGTTCATTCTGCTCCATATGCTTTTATTATTGTAACGTTTAAAAGGGCAACTTTAATGTTCATGGGCCCATTATTTGTTCGTATCAAACATTTTTATTTCGGCCTCTAGAACACCATTGTTTAGGCCATATGCATTTTCACACATTTTTTGGGGCCTACTTGGATGCCAAATATTTGTTTGTGTAGATGGGTTTGTTACTAGAATGAAATGACAACTAGATTCTGTGTAAGGAGAGGACACTGAGCAGCTGTTTTCACATCTGGACACTGGAGCACTAGTGTGGGACACAAGAACACCATTTTTATTAGGGGGGGCACACAGGTGCTCCAGTGTATACTATAGGGGGGTCTCCATCTGTGAAGCTTGTACCAAACAGGTAAAGTATTGCAGCTTGACAAAGGGCAATAAAAAAAATATACATCTTGGAACTCGGCTAAAATTGACAATTGTACCCCACTTCCAAGCAATGTTTCCTATTTGTAGTTCTGCCATCAAATATCTGTGTGCTAAGTATACCATTTTTGTTTTACATAGGGGAGAAAAGACTCGGAGGACACCCCTCATCCGAGGAGACCAGAGACCCCCCACCTCTGGAAGAAGGGGAAATACCAACACAAGAAGCTGAGCAGGAGGAAGAAGAAGACGTGGTGGAGATTGGCACCACAACAGGTGAGTGTCTGCGACCACAGACTCAGGTAAACGAGATGGATGGTGGCAGATTTTTGAGACTTTTTTTGTTCTTTATCTCTTTTTAGGTGATCGTGATGTGAGGGATCCTGAACGCTTTACTTCAGAAAGTGCCCAGATCCTGATCGGGGAGATCATGGGGTGTAATCTCCAATTGCAAAACATCCAGCAACAAATCAGTGATGTTATTAAAAAAAATAATAACATCATTGATGTTTTGGGGCGAAATTAAACCCCACAAAATCACCTGTTTTATTGTGGTCCAATCTTACAAAAATTTTTAAAAAGTTTAGAAAAGCCAAATTTGGAGGATGCACACAGTGTGCCAACATGTGCTATCTGCCATCACGGGAGATCAATGGACGCGTTTTGGGGGTGCAACCCCTTACTCAATAATAAAGTAGCATTGAGGAAGGGCTTGCTCCCCCAAAACACGTCCCTTGATCCCCCCCTGATGGCAGATAGCACATGTTGACATTCGTAAATTGGTGTGCATCTTCCAAATTTGGCTTTTCCAGGGGTGATTTCCCCCCCATCTGAACGCTATATCAAACCCAGTTCCTAAATACTGATGTCTGATATAGCCTTCAGGTTTTACCATATGTGAACTTTGTAAGTTCAAGTTTTTTGGCTTTCTTGTTGGTTTTACACAGGCCTGTCTTATCTGAAATGGATATTTCGAGTTTTGATAATGCTACTGCAAAAATTGTTATACAACAAACATGTTGGTTTGTTTTAAAAACCTTTCGTAAATGCACATGTGATTGTGCAGGTATAAAAAAGTGCCTCACTCAAGAATGTGTGGATTATTGTCTCAACACTACAACACTTTTGGGGTGATGTAATTGCTGTTTTATGCAAAAATGGGGGTTATTTCCTAAGGGAAAATACACTTTGCACTACAAGTGCAGGTTCAGTGCAGTTGCAAGTGCACTTGTAGTGAAATGTGTTTTTGCATTTAGGAAGTACCAGCCAACACTGCTTTTATAAGGTTACCCAATCACGCCATTTTCTGCACTCAACACATTTCTGTCAGGGTCAGCTAAAACAAACACAAGCAGTAAATGTCCACAAAGAATTTCTTTTGGTTGTTTTTTATTTGAAAAAGGTGTCACAGATTGTCTGGCATATTGATAGCCCCCCTACCCGCAAAGAACTCCAGGTATCGTAACCGGACATCACGGGCATTCAGGGAGGGCAAGCCAGGACGGCCACTTTCAAGCGCCGTCAGTGTTGATGGATTTGGGATTCCGGCCTCAGGCCCAACTGAGCCAGCATAGTTGGCTGAATGTTTGCGTAAAAAATTATGGAGAACACAGCAGGCAAGTATTATATGGTTCAGTTTATACTCCGCCATATGGATGGGTGTCAGAAATAATCGGAACCAGCTGGCCAGGATTCCAAATGTGTTCTCCACCACTCTTCGGGCTCTGGCCAGCCGGTAATTAAAAACACTCTGTTCCGGGGTGAGGGTCCTCATTGGGAATGGCCGCATCAGGTGGTCCCCCAGCGCAAACGCTTCATCAGCAACGAACACAAATGGGAGACCTTCAACATTGTCCTTTGGAGGTGGCAAGTCCAAGCTGCCATTCTGGAGATGCCTGTAGAACTCCGTCTGGGCGATCACTCCACCATCGGACATCCGGCCATTCTTCCCCACGTCCACATACAAGAACTCGTAATTAGCCGACACCACTGCCAACATCACAATACTATTAAACCCCTTGTAATTATAATAGTACGACCCCGAGTTGGGTGGTGGGACGATGTGGACGTGTTTCCCATCAATTGCCCCTCCGCAGTTAGGAAAGTCCCACCGCTGGGCAAAGTGGGAGGCCACAGTCTGCCATTCCTGTGGCGTGGAAGGAAACTGTTGAGGAAAAAACAACATTACTATTTTTTCACAGAAACATGGCAAGCAGATTAGACACAAACATTATGGGGCAACCTCCAGATAGCATTTATTAAGGGAAATTTAACAACAACAAAGTATAAGGTACACCTATCATATTCCCCCTTCCCCCCCTCTCATGGGCCATTTCTAACATTATAGGGGGGGAACTCTTGGACAGGTAACCCTCTTCACTTCATTTAGAGATGAATGCCTAAATAATGGGTATTACTTGGAACAGCCCCTCCTTAGTTACACTATTGGCAGACCACTGGACAGGTAAGAAGTGTCATAATACAAAGATATAAATACACATTGTACACATTTGAGCACATTTGAACATTCTGCTATTACCTATCAAGATAATAATAGGATACAAGAACTTTAAACAGTACCATTGGAAAGTATACAGGCAGGCCCTTGCACTACATGCTTTGGGGAATTCATCCATAAATCTGAGCACTAAAGAGATGGGTATAGTGTGTATGGGTTTGGCAAAGTCAGCAGATAGATGATAGAGGATAGAGAATTGGGATCAGCTGACTTAGCAGTTGGGGGAGGGAGGGTTACAAAAAATTTGGGGACACCACAAAAAAAAGCCTCTGGCACTCTGCCAGAATTTAAATCAAAAATAACATTTCCAAACATTTTAGGGGGTGTTTGGAGTAAAGCACTACTATGGAGCTGATAAAATACATTGTTAAGTGACTACATGAGGTGAATATAGGGCCAGGAGACAGACACCATGCTGGAGAGGTTATTGAAGGGCCAATATGTATGAAGGACCTAAAATAATAATTACATAAAAAAACAGCATGCATGAGGGCAAAGGGGACATTCACAGCATATTCCAATCATGGTCATTAGGGAATGAGGAAAGAAATACAATATATTAGCAAACATTCAATACAATAAAATGTGATATTAAAGGATAAAAATCTTACCTTCATATACTCCTTCTGCAGGACCTGAATGATGGCAGAACAGGTCTCTGGGATAATGATCCCCAGAGCCTGGGGGGAGATGCCTGTCGAGAACTTGAGGTCCTGCAGGCTTCTCCCTGTGGCCAAATACCGCAAGGTAGCGACCAACCTCTGCTCCGGAGTGATGGCTTGCCTCATGCAGGTATCCTGCCTGCTGATATAGGGGGTCAGCGAAGCCAACAAACAGTGAAACACGGGGTCCGTCATCCTGAGAAAGTTCCTGAAATCATCAGGATTATTCTCACGGATCTCACGGAGCAAAGGCATATGACAGAACTGGTCACGCTGAAGCAACCAATTCTTGGTCCATGAACTCCTCCCCACCCTGTTCATGGACTGGACTTGTGTCAAGGTCAGGACTCCAACACCAAGCCCCCGCACAGCACGAACTCTACGAGGAGTACGCATACGAAACATGGCTAGAAAACGGTCGGCTGCTCAGAACGAAGTAACAGAACGCACTGAAGAACAGCAAGGCCTGTGAAGAGCGACCTGAAAACCAGTAACGAACGAACAAGAATACAGTGACTAAAGTCACGCGAAACTTGCTTGCACGCACTGAAGAGCAGATACAAACCCACAAGCACAAACTGAATGGCATAAAACGATCTGAAAGCCACGAGTCTGAAAAAGCGCGAATCATCTCTCACCAAACTTTTACTAACGCGAGATTAGCAAAAGGAGCCCAAAGGGTGCCGCGCTTGGTTCTGAACTGGCCTTTTCTAGTCTCGTCGTACGTGGTGTACGTGACCGCGTGGTTGTCGATCGGAAATTCCGACAACTTTGTGCGACCGTGTGTAGGCAAAACAAGTTTGAGCCAACATCCGTCGGAAAAAATCCTAGGATTTTGTTGTCGGAATGTCCGAACAAAGTCCGACCGTGTGTACGGGGCATTAGAGTCCCAGAAATACTGGAGAGGAGATTTATAAGGGAAAAATAAAGTCCAGTACATGGACAACTTACTTTGAGCTGCAGCAATTAGATCTGAGGAAAAAGAAAAAGAAAGAGATAAATGTATAAAACATTCTCACCAACAGAAAGTAGAATAAATAATATACATGGAAAATGGGGAAGAAATGGGGAAGAAATAGAAGAGCTCCATTTACTGAATATGTCATCTAATATTGATCTCAGGATGTGAATTGGATGGGAATACATTGAATTGAAGAATAAGGCCCCCATACACACTATTAGATTTTCTGCAGATTTTTGTCTTCAGATTTACCAAAACCATGTAGTGCAAGGGCCTGCCTGATTGGATACAAATTGAAACTCTTAAGGTTTGACCTCATATTATATAATTTTGGTAAATCTGAAGACAAAAATCTGCAGAAAATCTAATAGTGTATATGGGGCCTAAGATATAAGACCGCTTTCACACTTTCGGGCTAAAAATAGCGCCTGTAAAGCACCTGAAAAATGGCTCCCCTGCAGTCTCAAGGTGAAAGTCTGGGTGCTTTCACACTGAGGCGATGCGCTGGCAGGACAATGAAAAAACTCCTGGAAGCAGCATCTTTGGAGCGGTGAAGGAGTGATGTATGCACGGCTCCTCCACCGCTCCTGCCCCTTGAACTGAATGAGCACCGCTGCTGAATCACTCGCAAAGCGTTTCGGCAGCGGCGGTACATGGGCGGTATTAACCCCTTCATCGGCCGCTAGCGGGGGTTAAAACTGCCCCGCTATCGACCGAATAGCAGCGCTAATATGACGGTAAAGCGCCACTAAAACTAGTGGCACTTTACCATCAATGCTCGCCCGCTCCAGTGTAAAAGCAGCCTTAGAGCAGCATGTGCTCCATGATTACTAGAAAAGAGATCCTGAGAACATTCACAAATACACAGAACATAAGACAATGGACACAAGGGGCTTTATTCTATAAAGATATTAAAGATACTCCAGGAAAACAGACAAATATAGATGAATGAATACAAGGCTTCCTCTGATTGACTGAGGTAACGATCATGATATCTCCTGCCCACCAATCAGAGGAAGCTTTTTATTCATTCATAGAATACAAAGTTTCCTATGAATGGATGAGCAGTTCCCAGTCTAACTCTATTGTGTTCCAGGAGTGAGATGGGAAGTTCTCGTCCCGCTACCGGAACACAGCGCTGTATATTGTATGTAGCTGAGGATACAGTTCATAGAGCGCACCCAGCAATCACTCCTGTTAGTGCAGTAAATAGTTGGGACCAGATTGGCCCAAACAAACTATATAAAGGCACATTAACCTCTTCAATGGAAGGCCCTTTAACCCCCTTCCTGCCCAGGCCAATTTTCAGCTTTCAACGCTGTCACATTTTAAATGACAATTACTTTGTCATACAACTCTGTACCCAAATTACATTTTTATATTTTTTTTTTGTTTGAGAAAGAGCTTTCTTTTGGTTGTATTTAATTACCACTGAGTTTTTATTTAGGTTTCAAAATAAATGAAAAAGGACAGACATTTTTGAAAGAAAAAAGGTTTTTCTTAGTTTGTTATAAATTTTGCAAATAAGTAATTTTTATTCTTTACTGATGGACACTGGTGAGCTGCAATGATGAGGCAGCACTGATAAGTTGCAATGATGAGGCAGCACTGATAATTTGCAATGATGAGGCAGTACTGATAAGTTGCACTGATGGGGCTGCACTGATAAGTTGCACTGATGGGGCTGCACTGACTATCAGTGTAAACAATGTACTCACTGTGCCCTCCCAGTTGATAACTGGCAAGTCTGTTTACATTGTGACAGCTGTGGTTGGAGACAGCTGATCACATGGTAAAGGGCCGCTGTGATTGGCCCTTTACCCTAATCTGTGATGTGCTGTGTCCAAGGCACACAGTGATCACAGACTCTTTCTTGTAACAGAAATAGACATGACAGGTCATCTTTATTGAGAGATCTGGGGTCAAGACCCCAAATCTATAACCTTTGCAAGCAAAAGAAAAAAAATATTTTGACATTTTGACTTAAAAAAAATATTTGTTTATGCCTGAGAACTAGAAGTGATGTCAGAGGTCACTCCGGTCCTCCAAGGGAATAGAGCTGAGTGGGGTCCATCTTGCCCTCACTCAATCTACTTCCTGCCCAGCAAACAGCCACATCAGATCACTTCCAGGCTTTACTGATGGCTCCGGTATGAAGGCTGATGAAGAAGACGTGGCTTGCCTTCAAAATGCATTCCTATTGGCTACTGATCCTTGGGCTTACAGGTCATATACACAGGTTGTAGGATCTTCCCAGGGGTCCACCGCAGATTTGGAATCATCTGCCCAGTGGTCCCTGGCTACTCTGGCCTTGGCTCACCCTGGAATGTTCCCTTGGACTGTGGGTTCTCCCTGGACCACCGGTCCCTCCCAGAGAGCTGGCAGCTGCTCCCCCCTGGGCCATCCCAGACAGCACATCCTCCGCTGTCCTTACCCTGTCACCCCCACAAACTTTGTGAGAGCATTTTGTAATGTCTTTATATATTTTTATAATAAACTGTGCTACACTATAGCCTGATTGGCGCCTCTTTCCTTCCCCTCTTCTCCAACAGTAAATGATCAGCAGTAAACTAATGGGGTCATCTTTCTGCTTACTTTGCTATCTCCTCCTATCAGCATGTTCATTGTTATCATATATATAGGCAGCACATCTGATTGGCTCCCAGTGCTGTCCAGTGAGTAATAAACCTTTCATCTCAGTAATAGGAGTCCTGACATTCCTGATTTGTAAGGAAAACTCTTCTCCATCAGATATCTCTCACACAATGACAACAAATCTGTACTAATCTGATGTCACAAGAATTCGATGTGTTCGGGTTCAATCCCTTATTTGTATCTATCAGGTACAGATATAATGGAAGGAGGGAATTCCTCCACTACAACATTCACATCTTCCAGAGACAGTGGAGGAACATGAGAGCTCCATTTATTGATCATTGTGTCCAGTTATGATGGAAAGATGGTCATTAGAGTCCCAGAAATACTGGAGAGGAGATTTATAAGGGAACAAATAAAGTCCAGTACATGGACAACTTACTTTGAGCTGCAGCAATTAGATCTGAGGAAAAAGAAAAAGAAAGAGATAAATGTATAAAACATTCTCACCAACAGAAAGTAGAATAAATAATATACATGGAAAATGGGGAAGAAATAGAAGAGCTCCATTTACTGAATATGTCATCTAATATTGATCTCAGGATGTTAATTGGATGGGAATACATTAAATTGAAGAATAAGATATAAGAGCAGCATGTGCTCCATGATTACTAGAAAAGAGATCCTGAGAACATTCACAAATACACAGAACATAAGACAATGGACACAAGGGGCTTTATTCTATAAAGATATAAAAGATACTCCAGGAAAACAGACAAATATAAATTAATGAATACAAGGCTTCATAATATCTCCTGCCCACCAATCAGAGGAAGCTTTTTATTCATTCGTAGAATACAAAGTTTCCTATGAATGGATGAGCAGTTCCCAGTCCAACTCTATTGTGTTCCAGGAGTGAGATGGGAAGTTCTCGTCCCACTACCGGAACACAGCGCTGTATATTGTATGTAGCTGAGGATACAGTTCATAGAGCGCACCCAGCAATCACTCCTGTTAGTGCAGTAAATAGTTGGGACCAGATTGGCCCAAACAAACTATATAAAGGCACATTAACCTCTTCAATGGAAGGCCTTTTAACCCCCTTCCTGCCCAGGCCAATTTTCAGCTTTCAACGCTGTCACATTTTAAATGACAATTACTTTGTCATACAACTCTGTACCCAAATTACATTTTTATATTTTTTTTTGTTTGAGAAAGAGCTTTCTTTTGGTTTTATTTAATTACCACTGAGTTTTTATTTAGGTTTCAAAATAAATGAAAAAGGACAGAAATTTTTTAAAGAAAAAAGGTTTTTCTTAGTTTGTTATAAATTTTGCAAATAAGTAATTTTTATTCTTTACTGATGGACACTGGTGGGCTGCAATGATGAGGCAGCACTGATAAGTTGCAATGATGAGGCAGCACTGATAAGTTGCAATGATGAGGCAGCACTGATAAGTTGCACTGATGGGGCTGCACTGATAAGTTGCACTGATGGGGCTGCACTGACTATCAGTGTAAACAATGTACTCACTGTGCCCTCCCAGTTGATAACTGGCAAGTCTGTTTACATTGTGACAGCTGTGGTTGGAGACAGCTGATCACATGGTAAAGGGCCGCTGTGATTGGCCCTTTACCCTAATCTGTGATGTGCTGTGTCCAAGGCACACAGTGATCACAGACTCTTTCTTGTAACAGAAATAGACATGACAGGTCATCTTTATTGAGAGATCTGGGGTCAAGACCCCAAATCTATAACCTTTGCAAGCAAAAGAAAAAAAATATTTTGACATTTTGACTTAAAAAAAATATTTGTTTATGCCTGAGAACCAGAAGTGATGTCAGAGGTCACTCTGGTCCTCCAAGGGAATAGAGCTGAGTGGGGTCCATCTTGCCCTCACTCAATCTACTTCCTGCCCAGCAAACAGCCACATCAGATCACTTCCAGGCTTTACTGATGGCTCCGGTATGAAGGCTGATGAAGAAGACGTGGCTTGCCTTCAAAATGCATTCCTATTGGCTACTGATCCTTGGGCTTACAGGTCATATACACAGGTTGTAGGATCTTCCCAGGGGTCCACCGCAGATTTGGAATCATCTGCCCAGTGGTCCCTGGCTACTCTGGCCTTGGCTCACCCTGGAATGTTCCCTTGGACTGTGGGTTCTCCCTGGACCACCGGTCCCTCCCAGAGTGCTGGCAGCTGCTCCCCCCTGGGCCATCCCAGACAGCACATCCTCCGCTGTCCTTACCCTGTCACCCCCACAAACTTTGTGAGAGCATTTTGTAATGTCTTTATATATTTTTATAATAAACTGTGCTACACTATAGCCTGATTGGCGCCTCTTTCCTTCCCCTCTTCTCCAACAGTAAATGATCAGCAGTAGACTAATGGGGTCATCTTTCTGCTTACTTTGCTATCTCCTTCTATCAGCATGTTCATTGTTATCATATATATAGGCAGCACATCTGATTGGCTCCCAGTGCTGTCCAGTGAGTAATAAACCTTTCATCTCAGTAATAGGAGTCCTGACATTCCTGATTTGTAAGGAAAACTCTTCTCCATCAGATATCTCTCACACAATGACAACAAATCTGTACTAATCTGATGTCACAAGAATTCGATGTGTTCGGGTTCAATCCCTTATTTGTATCTATCAGGTACAGATATAATGGAAGGAGGGAATTCCTCCACTACAACATTCACATCTTCCAGAGACAGTGGAGGAACATGAGAGCTCCATTTATTGATCATTGTGTCCAGTTATGATGGAAAGATGGTCATTAGAGTCCCAGAAATACTGGAGAGGAGATTTATAAGGGAACAAATAAAGTCCAGTACATGGACAACTTACTTTGAGCTGCAGCAATTAGATCTGAGGAAAAAGAAAAAGAAAGAGATAAATGTATAAAACATTCTCACCAACAGAAAGTAGAATAAATAATATACATGGAAAATGGGGAAGAAATAGAAGAGCTCCATTTACTGAATATGTCATCTAATATTGATCTCAGGATGTGAATTGGATGGGAATACATTGAATTGAAGAATAAGATATAAGAGCAGCATGTGCTCCATGATTACTAGAAAAGAGATCCTGAGAACATTCACAAATACACAGAACATAAGACAATGGACACAAGGGGCTTTATTCTATAAAGATATAAAAGATACTCCAGGAAAACAGACAAATATAAATGAATGAATACAAGGCTTCTTAATATCTCCTGCCCACCAATCAGAGGAAGCTTTTTATTCATTCGTAGAATACAAAGTTTCCTATGAATGGATGAGCAGTTCCCAGTCCAACTCTATTGTGTTCCAGGAGTGAGATGGGAAGTTCTCGTCCCGCTACCGGACCACAGCGCTGTATATTGTATGTAGCTGAGGATACAGTTCATAGAGCGCACCCAGCAATCACTCCTGTTAGTGCAGTAAATAGTTGGGACCAGATTGGCCCAAACAAACTATATAAAGGCACATTAACCTCTTCAATGGAAGGCCCTTTAACCCCCTTCCTGCCCAGGCCAATTTTCAGCTTTCAATGCTGTCACATTTTAAATGACAATTACTTTGTCATACAACTCTGTACCCAAATTACATTTTTATATTTTTTTTGTTTGAGAAAGAGCTTTCTTTTGGTTTTATTTAATTACCACTGAGTTTTTATTTAGGTTTCAAAATAAATGAAAAAGGACAGAAATTTTTTAAAGAAAAAAGGTTTTTCTTAGTTTGTTATAAATTTTGCAAATAAGTAATTTTTATTCTTTACTGATGGACACTGGTGGGCTGCAATGATGAGGCAGCACTGATAAGTTGCAATGATGAGGCAGCACTGATAAGTTGCACTGATGGGGCTGCACTGATAAGTTGCACTGATGGGGCTGCACTGACTATCAGTGTAAACAATGTACTCACTGTGCCCTCCCAGTTGATAACTGGCAAGTCTGTTTACATTGTGACAGCTGTGGTTGGAGACAGCTGATCACATGGTAAAGGGCCGCTGTGATTGGCCCTTTACCCTAATCTGTGATGTGCTGTGTCCAAGGCACACAGTGATCACAGACTCTTTCTTGTAACAGAAATAGACATGACAGGTCATCTTTATTGAGAGATCTGGGGTCAAGACCCCAAATCTATAACCTTTGCAAGCAAAAGAAAAAACATATTTTGACATTTTGACTTAAAAAAAAATATTTGTTTATGCCTGAGAACCAGAAGTGATGTCAGAGGTCACTCCGGTCCTCCAAGGGAATAGAGCTGAGTGGGGTCCATCTTGCCCTCACTCAATCTACTTCCTGCCCAGCAAACAGCCACATCAGATCACTTCCAGGCTTTACTGATGGCTCCAGTATGAAGGCTGATGAAGAAGACGTGGCTTGCCTTCAAAATGCATTCCTATTGGCTACTGATCCTTGGGCTTACAGGTCATATACACAGGTTGTAGGATCTTCCCAGGGGTCCACCGCAGATGTGAAATCATCTGCCCAGTGGTCCCTGGCTACTCTGGCCTTGGCTCACCCTGGAATGTTCCCTTGGACTGTGGGTTCTCCCTGGACCACCGGTCCCTCCCAGAGTGTTGGCAGCTGCTCCCCCCTGGACCATCCCAGACAGCACATCCTCCGCTGTCCTTACCCTGTCACCCCCACAAACTTTGTGAGTGCATTTTGTAATGTCTTTATATATTTTTATAGTAAACTGTGCTACACCATAGCCTGATTGGCGCCTCTTTCCTTCCCCTCTTCTCCAACAGTAAATGATTAGCAGTAGACTAATGGGGTCATCTTTCTGCTTACTTTGCTATCTCCTCCTATCAGCATGTTCATTGTCATCATATATATAGGCAGCACATCTGATTGGCTCTCAGTGCTGTCCAGTGAGTAATAAACCTTTCATCTCAGTAATAGGAGTCCTGACATTCCTGATTTGTAAGGAAAACTCTTCTCCATCAGATATCTCTCACACAATGACAACAAATCTGTACTAATCTGATGTCACAAGAATTCGATGTGTTCGGGTTCAATCCCTTATTTGTATCTATCAGGTACAGATATAATGGAAGGAGGGAATTCCTCCACTACAACATTCACATCTTCCAGAGACAGTGGAGGAACATGAGAGCTCCATTTATTGATCATTGTGTCCAGTTATGATGGAAAGATGGTCATTATGCCCCGTACACACGGTCGGATTTTCCGATGGACAATGTCCGATCGGAGTGTGTTGTCGGAAATTCCGACCGTGTGTGGGCGCCATCGGACATTTTCCATCGGATTTTCCGACACACAAAGTTGGACAGCAGGAGATAAAATTTTCCGACAACAAAATCCGATCGCGTCAATTCCGACCGCGTGTGGCCTGTTCCGGCGCACAAAGTGCCACGCATGCTCAGAAGAAATTCCGACACGGGACAGCTCGTTCTGGTAAACTTAGCGTTCGCAATGGATACAGCACTTTCGTCACGCTGCAATGTTAAAAATGGTTAAATACAGCGCACTCTCTTCTTCTTTATAATGTGACAAGAATTAAGTCGTTTTGCTGCTCATATTCACACACACTTCTCACAAACTTTTATTTGTGTTTTTTTAGTGGGATTCCCTCAATATATTGTTATTAGTTGTCACATCTGACAGTTTTATATTTTTTATGTTTTTTTTTTTTGTATTTTAAGCCTTTTTTTTTCTTTAATGTTTGGATTTTTTCCAAGGCTGATCTTTGTTCAATGTTATTTTTATTTTTACTCCAGAATATTTTTGCGTGTGTTTTGTGTGTCAAGTTACCCCAACACCATTGATATCTTTTATTATTTAATCTCTAGGAGATTGTTTGTTGTTGGTGTCCCTTCTTCATTTCACATTGTATATTTGAAATGTACCTGAATCCTCACAAACAAACTGTCATTTTTGAAGTAAAACACATAGGAGAGTATAATTCAAAACAAAAATCCTTTATTAAGGGATCAGAACCAAACAAAGAGGAAGGCAACACTGGAGAAACATGAGAAATTAGCGAAGCCTGGGACCCCCACGGCAGACATCAATTCTTCAACATCAAAATTGGTGGCCTGAGGAGTCCATATGTAAGGGAGGGCAGTCTGGTCCGGGATTCGCAGAGATCTGGAAAGCAGCAGATGACATCTGTGTCCCCAGGCTGTGGTACCACAAGAGGCTGCATTTTTTGGCCGACCAGACTGGATCCAGGGTCCTCACTCTCTGGTCTTCCTTTTACGCTTCCTTCCCGGCTGTGGCTGTGCAGTTGGAGATGTGGCAGGAGGAGGAGTAGGACCTGGAGGAGAACTGGAAGGACCTGGAGGAGAGGGAGGATGAGGAGGAGGACCTGCAGGAGGAGGAGTAGGACCTGGAGGAGGAGGAGGACTGGGAGGACCTGGAGGAGAAGGAGGAGGAGGACCATCGCGAAGGTGTGTTTGAGGTGTAATTTGGCCCCTCATACCTTTCTCCAGAGCCTCCGATATGAGGGCCTGACACATTACTTTTTGGAATAGAAAGGACTACCGCGCTACATGTGCAAACAAATGTAGAATTTAAATGAACAAACCCCTCAAAAATCAAAAACAAAGCATAAAAGAAATATAAATAAATATAATCAATAAATGACACTAGAGCAGCCGCTAAAAGTGGGATACACACACTAAAATATTCAAAATCAAAAAAAGGAGCAGCGCTGTAAGAATGAATAACTTAAGGGTTGACCTATAAGTGAACAAAATATTAAAGTGAAAATGCCTTAATAGGTGATGATACAAATTAACATGTAAATTTGGACATTGATCAGATAAAGGTTAGTCCCAAAACAACAAACAAGAGAGACAGTCCAAATATAAGTCCATACAGATGAATGAGATGATGTGGAGAGATAGAGGTACCAATCCCGGTTGACAGATAGGAGTGCAATTGGATAAATGAGACATTCACCGCACCAATGTGGCAGATTGATAAAAATTGCGCGCTTACCAGAAGGCAAGCTAATATGAGCTTGCGACCTTAACCCGGTCGGGGCCTTTTGTGGATTGAAACAGCAACGCACCACTTCAGCTTATGGATGGGTACACTGTCCGTCAGATCCCAGGAAACATTCAATTGGGGAGATATTCCCTCCAGCTAAGGGTTGTTCTCAAGGGGGTATTCAAAGGAAAAGAAACGGCAACATAGTGTAATCCTGCTTAATGGTTTATTAAAAAGTAGGTTAAAATCACACTTACATTTGGTAGGTCGAATAAGAGCAAAAAATAGCCGGCCAGCTAAGAGCGAACACCCGTCCGAGACGGAATCTGCAGCACGTCAGCACGTCAGCACGCCCGACGTACGTTTCGTCACACTCTGACGTCGTCTGGGGCATGGGCGACGCACTGACGTGTCGCACATAAATAGTAAACAACATAACCAAGCCTCGTGATGAGACCGGAACTGGAAATCACCCTGCGCTCCACTAGATAAAGCGGATGGTAGAAAAACACCATCTTAAAAGAGGGATTGCAAATATGAAATCAGTGTAAGTTACTACTGCGGGACCCCCGGATATGCAAAAACCAATGCAAAGACATTTAATTGTCAAGGTCTCACATACATTAATGCATAACATTTCAAATTAAAACTAATATCAAATGAAGGAATACCAGAAATTCCTTCAATTATACAGGAAAATGAAATCCCATACGAAAACTATAAATTAAATAAAGAATAAATTATAAATAAAAAATATATATGTGAGTGCCAAAATTAATTGAATTCAAAGAAAAATTTCCGCCGAAAGCGTATTTAATAGTGCACTCGTCCATATTCGGTTGGGTAAGGGTAGGGCATAAATAAGACAAAACGTCACACCCAATCAAGCAGATATTAAACAAAGTGAATAAACTAGGGAAGAGGAAGGTGATTTCGTCCCCCATATGGGAAAACCTTTACTATGGCATAATAAATCCAACACAGGTTATAAAGGGAAATACATCACATACAAATAACTATAGACTTACCACACCTCAAGAGTCCTGATTAAAATTCAAATGATGGGGCACATACCCCATTGCTAAAGTATCTTAATATAACCTATGGAGCATGTGTCCAACCTAGGACTAGATGGATAATCAATGGCCTCTCATACATTATAAATAGGTTCCTGAGAGCATCTCAGGAACCTAAGTAAAGGTTCACCCAGTGAATGGAAAAAATTTTTTTTATATTAATGATATTTATTTTATGAGTTGTCAATGAAGGCATTGGTATCAACGTCCACATTGAGCCCATGTGGAACGTAGCACTTGATTTTATGTATCCAGAGCATCTCGAGCTTAGAGATGCTCCTGATCAGAGAACTACCCCTCCAGTGGGGCCGATACCTGTCAATACCCAAAAACAAAGTCTTAGAAGGATCCTTATTATGGGTGGTTAGATAATGCTTTGAGACAGAATGTTTCGGGAAGCCATTTATGATGTTGGTAATATGTTCATTTATGCGAACGGAGAGGGGTTGTCTAGTCCTGCCCACATACTGCAAACCACACTGGCATTGCAGCATGTAGACGACCCCCTCCGTTCCACAAGTGATAAAGGGTTTGATGTCGTGCTCCTCATGAGTACTAAAGGAGGTAAATCTCTGGGTACGTCTAGAGGGCGCAGAATTCAACTTACAGACACGACATCTACCACATTTATAGTACCCCTTCAAATTATCAAACAGACCTTGTATGCTCCTAACAGGGGGATCGAGAACGTTAGGGGCTAGTCTATTTCTGAGGGACAATGCTCCCCTAAAGATCACTTGAGGTTTCTCTGGGATCACAGCTCTCAGAACAGGATCATTGCACAATATGTGCCAATGCCTATTGAGCAAGCTTTTGATATTATTGTGCTGTATTGAATAGGTTGTAACGAAGGGGAGAGTCACAGAATTCTCTTTAGGGAGTACCCTCTCGCTTAATAGCTGTTTTCTGTCGATATCCTTGACAGCATGCAAGGTTTGGGTTAGAGACTCCTTATTGTAGCCTTTTTCTACAAAGCGATTCATCAAGACACCGGCCTGTTCCAAGAACTGAAAATCGTCAGTGCAATTGCGTTTAAGTCGCATAAATTGACTCTTGGGTACAGACCGGAGCCATGATCTGTGGTGACAACTGTTTAAAGGAATATATGAGTTGCGTTCCACATTTTTAAAAAAAACAGACCGCAACTCATATATTCCTTTAAACAGTTGTCACCACAGATCATGGCTCCGGTCTGTACCCAAGAGTCAATTTATGCGACTTAAACGCAATTGCACTGACGATTTTCAGTTCTTAGAACAGGCCGGTGTCTTGATGAATCGCTTTGTAGAAAAAGGCTACAATAAGGAGTCTCTAACCCAAACCTTGCATGCTGTCAAGGATATCGACAGAAAACAGCTATTAAGCGAGAGGGTACTCCCTAAAGAGAACTCTGTGACTCTCCCCTTCGTTACAACCTATTCAATACAGCACAATAATATCAAAAGCTTGCTCAATAGGCATTGGCACATATTGTGCAATGATCCTGTTCTGAGAGCTGTGATCCCAGAGAAACCTCAAGTGATCTTTAGGGGAGCATTGTCCCTCAGAAATAGACTAGCCCCTAACGTTCTCGATCCCCCTGTTAGGAGCATACAAGGTCTGTTTGATAATTTGAAGGGGTACTATAAATGTGGTAGATGTCGTGTCTGTAAGTTCAATTCTGCGCCCTCTAGACGTACCCAGAGATTTACCTCCTTTAGTACTCATGAGGAGCACGACATCAAACCCTTTATCACTTGTGGAACGGAGGGGGTCGTCTACATGCTGCAATGCCCGTGTGGTTTGCAGTATGTGGGCAGGACTAGACGACCCCTCTCCGTTCACATAAATGAACATATTACCAACATCATAAATGGCTTCCCGAAACATTCTGTCTCAAAGCATTATCTAACCACCCATAATAAGGATCCTTCTAAGACTTTGTTTTTGGGTATTGACAGGTATCGGCCCCACTGGAGGGGTAGTTCTCTGATCAGGAGCATCTCTAAGCTCGAGATGCTCTGGATACATAAAATCAAGTGCTACGTTCCACATGGGCTCAATGTGGATGTTGATACCAATGCCTTCATTGACAACTCATAAAATAAATATCATTAATATAAAAAAAAAATTTTTCCATTCACTGGGTGAACCTTTACTTAGGTTCCTGAGATGCTCTCAGGAACCTATTTATAATGTATGAGAGGCCATTGATTATCCATCTAGTCCTAGGTTGGAAACATGCTCCATAGGTTATATTAAGATACTTTAGCAATGGGGTATGTGCCCCATCATTTGAATTTTAATCAGGACTCTTGAGGTGTGGTAAGTCTATAGTTATTTGTATGTGATGTATTTCCCTTTATAACCTGTGTTGGATTTATTATGCTATAGTAAAGGTTTTCCCATATGGGGGATGAAATCACCTTCCTCTTCCCTAGTTTATTCACTTTGTTTAATATCTGCTTGATTGGGTGTGACGTTTTGTCTTATTTATGCCCTACCCTTACCCAACCGAATATGGATGAGTGCACTATTAAATACGCTTTCGGCGGAAATTTTTCTTTGAATTCAATTAATTTTGGCACTCACATATATATTTTTTATTTATAATTTATTCTTTATTTAATTTATAGTTTTCGTATGGGATTTCATTTTCCTGTATAATTGAAGGAATTTCTGGTATTTCTTCATTTGATATTAGTTTTAATTTGAAATGTTATGCATTAATGTATGTGAGACCTTGACAATTAAATGTCTTTGCATTGGTTTTTGCATATCCGGGGGTCCCGCAGTAGTAACTTACACTGATTTCATATTTGTAATCCCTCTTTTAAGATGGCGTTTTTATACCATCCGCTTTATCTAGTGGAGCGCAGGGTGATTTCCAGTTCCTGTCTCATCACGAGGCTTGGTTATGTTGTTTACTATTTATGTGCGACACGTCAGTGCGTCGCCCGTGCCCCAGACGATGTCAGAGTGTGACGAAACGTACGTTGGGCGTGCTGACGTGCTGCAGATTCCGTCTCGGACGGGTGTTCGCTCTTAGCTGGCCGGCTATTTTTTGCTCTTATTCGACCTACCAAATGTAAGTGTGATTTTAACCTACTTTTTAATAAACCATTAAGCAGGATTACACTATGTTGCCCTTTCTTTTCCTTTGAATACCCCCTTGAGAACAACCCTTAGCTGGAGGGAATATCTCCCCAATTGAATGTTTCCTGGGATCTGACGGACAGTGTACCCATCCATAAGCTGAAGTGGTGCGTTGCTGTTTCAATCCACAAAAGGCCCCGACCGGGTTAAGGTCGCAAGCTCATATTAGCTTGCCTTCTGGTAAGCGCGCAATTTTTATCAATCTGCCACATTGGTGCGGTGAAGGTCTCATTTATCCAATTGCACTCCTATCTGTCAACCGGGATTGGTACCTCTATCTCCCCACATCATCTCATTCATCTGTATGGACTTATATTTGGACTGTCTCTCTTGTTTGTTGTTTTGGGACTAACCTTTATGTGATCAATGTCCAAATTTACATGTTAATTTGTATCATCACCTATTAAGGCATTTTCACTTTAATATTTTGTTCACTTATAGGTCAACCCTTAAGTTATTCATTCTTACAGCGCTGCTCCTTTTTTGATTTTGAACATTACTTTTTGGCCCTCCTCCATCCTCTGCATTTTATATGCTATGAATGCAGCAATGTTCTCCTGCATGGTGTGGAGTGCTCCCAGGACCTCTGTAGCCCTCCAAAAGAATCTGATAGCAGCCTCCTCTAGGGTACTCCTCCTACTGCCACTTTCTGTTTTCAGGGGGGGTGGAGGGACCTTGATATCAGCCAGCCGGCTAGGCCCGGCCACCTCCTGGCTGAGACTTCCCTGTGTATGAAAAAGGGACATGGTTTTAGTTTTTGCATCATCAATCACAATCATAAATTAGTACTCCCAACTAACATCTAGTTAACATCATTGATTGACAAGCAGAAATATTTAGAGGAATGCTATACCTGGCTCAATCTGGGCTCCTCCACATATCACCTGGAAGGCCCAGGTTGGGCATCAGAAGCCTCAGCCGGACGGGAAGGAAGCGTGGAAGGAAGACTTGAGAGGGAGGACCCGGGTTCAGTCTGGCCTGCCAGAAAGTGCAGCCTGTCGTAGTACAACATCCTGGGGACATAGATGTCATCTGCTGCTCCGGATCTCTGCGAATCCAGGACTTTCTGGCGCTCCCTCAGATATGTGCTCCTCAGGCCACCAATTAATTGATTTAAATAGTTGATGTCTGCCGTGGGGATCACCTGCTTCACAATTTCACACAATTGCTCCAGTGCTGCCTTCCTCTTTGCTTGGTTCTTGAAATGGGGGTGGGTAACCTCCCACAGACAGGGCAGCTCCCTTAGCATCTCGAGGAATAATGACATGAAGTCAGTATCTTTTAATAAGATATCCATGTTCACTGCAAGACACAACACAAGACAAAGCCTAATGTCAGACAAAACTCTCCTAATCTTGTTACAATATAGGCCTCAATCTAGAAGCAGTATAGGCACAAGTTTGTCTCTTACCTTCATTCTTACGATCGGCGCGTGCAATGCTCCTTCCTCCGCTCACAGATCGTACATAATACGCACGCGTTACGCTTTATACACACTGCGCATGCGTGTAACTCCGCCCGCCCCTGACGTTCTTTCTAGTCTATTCCCCGCCCCTTTTCGTTCGGCGCAGTGGGTGAAGAGCATGATGGCAGAGTTACAGCAGGTGCATGCTAATTCTAGCAACGAGGAGGAGGAGGAGGAAAGCCCGGATCCAGGCACATCCCGATCCAGAAGGAGACGTTTTAAGGCCACAAATATGTCGTTTGGGGAGATGTTGGAGATGGTAGACATCATGAGGAAGTCCGACTATGACGGAAAATATGGGCCTTACCCCCACCCCAACATCCGAAAGGCCAAAATCATTGGTAAAGTGGTCCGGAGTCTGGAGAGGAATTTCGGGGTACGAAGATCTAAAGATCAGCTCAGGAAGCGGTGGTCGGACCTGAAGTTGAGAGAGCCAGAGCAGTACCGAAAGATCCGGAGAGTGCTGCAAAAAAGTAAGTAGTTGTGCTGTGTTCCTATTCTTTCTGTCTTTATTACGTTCATTCTGCTCCATATGCTTTTATTATTGTAACGTTTAAAAGGGCAACTTTAATGTTCATGGACCCATTATTTGTTCGTATCAAACATTTTTATTTCGGCCTCTAGAACACCATTGTTTAGGCCATATGCATTTTCACACATTTTTTGGGGCCTACTTGGATGCCAAATATTTGTTTGTGTAGATGGGTTTGTTACTAGAATGAAATGACAACTAGATTCTGTGTAAGGAGAGGACACTGAGCAGCTGTTTTCACATCTGGACACTGGAGCACTAGTGTGGGACACAAGAACACCATTTTTATTAGGGGGGGCACACAGGTGCTCCAGTGTATACTATAGGGGGGGTCTCCATCTGTGAAGCTTGTACCAAACAGGTAAAGTATTGCAGCTTGACAAAGGGCAATAAAAAAAATATACATCTTGGAACTCGGCTAAAATTGACAATTGTACCCCACTTCCAAGCAATGTTTCCTATTTGTAGTTCTGCCATCAAATATCTGTGTGCTAAGTATACCATTTTTGTTTTACATAGGGGAGAAAAGACTCGGAGGACACCCCTCATCCGAGGAGACCAGAGACCCCCCACCTCTGGAAGAAGGGGAAATACCAACACAAGAAGCTGAGCAGGAGGAAGAAGAAGACGTGGTGGAGATTGGCACCACAACAGGTGAGTGTCTGCGACCACAGACTCAGGTAAACGAGATGGATGGTGGCAGATTTTTGAGACTTTTTTTGTTCTTTATCTCTTTTTAGGTGATCGTGATGTGAGGGATCCTGAACGCTTTACTTCAGAAAGTGCCCAGATCCTGATCGGGGAGATCATGGGGTGTAATCTCCAATTGCAAAACATCCAGCAACAAATCAGTGATGTTATTAAAAAAAATAATAACATCATTGATGTTTTGGGGCGAAATTAAACCCCACAAAATCACCTGTTTTATTGTGGTCCAATCTTACAAAAATTTTTAAAATGTTTAGAAAAGCCAAATTTGGAGGATGCACACAGTGTGCCAACATGTGCTATCTGCCATTACGGGAGATCAATGGACGCGTTTTGGGGGTGCAACCCCTTACTCAATAATAAAGTAGCATTGAGGAAGGGCTTGCTCCCCCAAAACACATCCCTTGATCCCCCCCTGATGGCAGATAGCACATGTTGACATTCGTAAATTGGTGTGCATCTTCCAAATTTGGCTTTTCCAGGGGTGATTTCCCCCCATCTGAACGCTATATCAAACCCAGTTCCTAAATACTGATGTCTGATATAGCCTTCAGGTTTTACCATATGTGAACTTTGTAAGTTCAAGTTTTTTGGCTTTCTTGTTGGTTTTACACAGGCCTGTTTTATCTGAAATGGATATTTCGAGTTTTGATAATGCTACTGCAAAAATTGTTATACAACAAACATGTTGGTTTGTTTTAAAAACCTTTCGTAAATGCACATGTGATTGTGCAGGTATAAAAAAGTGCCTCACTCAAGAATGTGTGGATTATTGTCTCAACACTACAACACTTTTGGGGTGATGTAATTGCTGTTTTATGCAAAAATGGGGGTTATTTCCTAAGGGAAAATACACTTTGCACTACAAGTGCAGGTTCAGTGCAGTTGCAAGTGCACTTGTAGTGAAATGTGTTTTTGCATTTAGGAAGTACCAGCCAACACTGTTTTTATAAGGTTACCCAATCACGCCATTTTCTGCACTCAACACATTTCTGTCAGGGTCAGCTAAAACAAACACAAGCAGTAAATGTCCACAAAGAATTTCTTTTGGTTGTTTTTTATTTGAAAAAGGTGTCACAGATTGTCTGGCATATTGATAGCCCCCCTACCCGCAAAGAACTCCAGGTATCGTAACCGGACATCACGGGCATTCAGGGAGGGCAAGCCAGGACGGCCACTTTCAAGCGCCGTCAGTGTTGATGGATTTGGGATTCCGGCCTCAGGCCCAACTGAGCCAGCATAGTTGGCTGAATGTTTGCGTAAAAAATTATGGAGAACACAGCAGGCAAGTATTATATGGTTCAGTTTATACTCCGCCATATGGATGGGTGTCAGAAATAATCGGAACCAGCTGGCCAGGATTCCAAATGTGTTCTCCACCACTCTTCGGGCTCTGGCCAGCCGGTAATTAAAAACACTCTGTTCCGGGGTGAGGGTCCTCATTGGGAATGGCCGCATCAGGTGGTCCCCCAGCGCAAACGCTTCATCAGCAACGAACACAAATGGGAGACCTTCAACATTGTCCTTTGGAGGTGGCAAGTCCAAGCTGCCATTCTGGAGATGCCTGTAGAACTCCGTCTGGGCGATCACTCCACCATCGGACATCCGGCCATTCTTCCCCACGTCCACATACAAGAACTCGTAATTAGCCGACACCACTGCCAACATCACAATACTATTAAACCCCTTGTAATTATAATAGTACGACCCAGAGTTGGGTGGTGGGACGATGTGGACGTGTTTCCCATCAATTGCCCCTCCGCAGTTAGGAAAGTCCCACCGCTGGGCAAAGTGGGAGGCCACAGTCTGCCATTCCTGTGGCGTGGAAGGAAACTGTTGAGGAAAAAACAACATTACTATTTTTTCACAGAAACATGGCAAGCAGATTAGACACAAACATTATGGGGCAACCTCCAGATAGCATTTATTAAGGGAAATTTAACAACAACAAAGTATAAGGTACACCTATCATATTCCCCCTTCCCCCCCTCTCATGGGCCATTTCTAACATTATAGGGGGGGAACTCTTGGACAGGTAACCCTCTTCACTTCATTTAGAGATGAATGCCTAAATAATGGGTATTACTTGGAACAGCCCCTCCTTAGTTACACTATTGGCAGACCACTGGACAGGTAAGAAGTGTCATAATACAAAGATATAAATACACATTGTACACATTTGAGCACATTTGAACATTCTGCTATTACCTATCAAGATAATAATAGGATACAAGAACTTTAAACAGTACCATTGGAAAGTATACAGGCAGGCCCTTGCACTACATGCTTTGGGGAATTCATCCATAAATCTGAGCACTAAAGAGATGGGTATAGTGTGTATGGGTTTGGCAAAGTCAGCAGATAGATGATAGAGGATAGAGAATTGGGATCAGCTGACTTAGCAGTTGGGGGAGGGAGGGTTACAAAAAATTTGGGGACACCACAAAAAAAAGCCTCTGGCACTCTGCCAGAATTTAAATCAAAAATAACATTTCCAAACATTTTAGGGGGTGTTTGGGGTAAAGCACTACTATGGAGCTGATAAAATACATTGTTAAGTGACTACATGAGGTGAATATAGGGCCAGGAGACAGACACCATGCTGGAGAGGTTATTGAAGGGCAAATATGTATGAAGGACCTAAAATAATAATTACATAAAAAAACAGCATGCATGAGGGCAAAGGGGACATTCACAGCATATTCCAATCATGGTCATTAGGGAATGAGGAAAGAAATACAATATATTAGCAAACATTCAATACAATAAAATGTGATATTAAAGGATAAAAATCTTACCTTCATATACTCCTTCTGCAGGACCTGAATGATGGCAGAACAGGTCTCTGGGATAATGATCCCCAGAGCCTGGGGGGAGATGCCTGTCGAGAACTTGAGGTCCTGCAGGCTTCTCCCTGTGGCCAAATACCGCAAGGTAGCGACCAACCTCTGCTCCGGAGTGATGGCTTGCCTCATGCAGGTATCCTGCCTGCTGATATAGGGGGTCAGCGAAGCCAACAAACAGTGAAACACGGGGTCCGTCATCCTGAGAAAGTTCCTGAAATCATCACGGATCTCACGGAGCAAAGGCATATGACAGAACTGGTCACGCTGAAGCAACCAATTCTTGGTCCATGAACTCCTCCCCACCCTGTTCATGGACTGGACTTGTGTCAAGGTCAGGACTCCAACACCAAGCCCCCGCACAGCACGAACTCTACGAGGAGTACGCATACGAAACATGGCTAGAAAACGGTCGGCTGCTCAGAACGAAGTAACAGAACGCACTGAAGAACAGCAAGGCCTGTGAAGAGCGACCTGAAAACCAGTAACGAACGAACAAGAATACAGTGACTAAAGTCACGCGAAACTTGCTTGCACGCACTGAAGAGCAGATACAAACCCACAAGCACAAACTGAACGGCAGAAAACGATCTGAAAGCCACGAGTCTGAAAAAGCGCGAATCATCTCTCACCAAACTTTTACTAACGCGAGATTAGCAAAAGGAGCCCAAAGGGTGCCGCGCTTGGTTCTGAACCGGCCTTTTCTAGTCTCGTCGTACGTGGTGTACGTGACCGCGTGGTTGTCGATCGGAAATTCCGACAACTTTGTGCGACCGTGTGTAGGCAAAACAAGTTTGAGCCAACATCCGTCGGAAAAAATCCTAGGATTTTGTTGTCGGAATGTCCGAACAAAGTCCGACCGTGTGTACGGGGCATTAGAGTCCCAGAAATACTGGAGAGGAGATTTATAAGGGAAAAATAAAGTCCAGTACATGGACAACTTACTTTGAGCTGCAGCAATTAGATCTGATGAAAAAGAAAAAGAAAGAGATAAATGTATAAAACATTCTCACCAACAGAAAGTAGAATAAATAATATACATGGAAAATGGGGAAGAAATGGGGAAGAAATAGAATAGAAGAAATAGAAGAGCTCCGTTTACTGAATATGTCATCTAATATTGATCTCAGGATGTGAATTGGATGGGAATACATTGAATTGAAGAATAAGGCCCCCATACACACTATTAGATTTTCTGCAGATTTTTGTCTTCAGATTTACCAAAACCATGTAGTGCAAGGGCCTGCCTGATTGGATACAAATTGAAACTCTTAAGGTTTGACCTCATATTATATAATTTTGGTAAATCTGAAGACAAAAATCTGCAGAAAATCTAATAGTGTATATGGGGCCTAAGATATAAGACCGCTTTCACACTTTCGGGGTAAAAATAGCGCCTGTAAAGCACCTGAAAAATGGCTCCCCTGCAGTCTCAAGGTGAAAGTCTGGGTGCTTTCACACTGAGGCGATGCGCTGGCAGGACAATGAAAAAACTCCTGGAAGCAGCATCTTTGGAGCGGTGAAGGAGTGATGTATGCACGGCTCCTCCACCGCTCCTGCCCCTTGAAATGAATGAGCACCGCTGCTGAATCACTCGCAAAGCGTTTCGGCAGCGGCGGTACACGGGCGGTATTAACCCCTTCATCGGCCGCTAGCGGGGGTTAAAACTGCCCCGCTATCGACCGAATAGCAGCGCTAATATGACGGTAAAGCGCCACTAAAACTAGTGGCACTTTACCATCAATGCTCGCCCGCTCCAGTGTGAAAGCAGCCTTAGAGCAGCATGTGCTCCATGATTACTAGAAAAGAGATCCTGAGAACATTCACAAATACACAGAACATAAGACAATGGACACAAGGGGCTTTATTCTATAAAGATATTAAAGATACTCCAGGAAAACAGACAAATATAGATGAATGAATACAAGGCTTCCTCTGATTGACTGAGGTAACGATCATGATATCTCCTGCCCACCAATCAGAGGAAGCTTTTTATTCATTCATAGAATACAAAGTTTCCTATGAATGGATGAGCAGTTCCCAGTCCAACTCTATTGTGTTCCAGGAGTGAGATGGGAAGTTCTCGTCCCGCTACCGGAACACAGCGCTGTATATGTAGCTGAGGATACAGTTCATAGAGCGCACCCAGCAATCACTCCTGTTAGTGCAGGAAATAGTTGGGACCAGATTGGCCCAAACAAACTATATAAAGGCACATTAACCTCTTCAATGGAAGGCCCTTTAACCCCTTCCTGCCCAGGCCAATTTTCAGCTTTCAACGCTGTCACATTTTAAATGACAATTACTTTGTCATACAACTCTGTACCCAAATTACATTTTTATATTTTTTTTTTTTGTTTGAGAAAGAGCTTTCTTTTGGTTTTATTTAATTACCACTGAGTTTTTATTTAGGTTTCAAAATAAATGAAAAAGGACAGACATTTTTTAAAGAAAAAAGGTTTTTCATAGTTTGTTATAAATTTTGCAAATAAGTAATTTTTATTCTTTACTGATAGACACTGGTGGGCTGCAATGATGAGGCAGCACTGATAAGTTGCACTGATGAGGCAGCACTGATAAGTTGCACTGATGGGGCTGCACTGATAAGTTGCACTGATGGGGCTGCACTGACTATCAGTGTAAACAATGTACTCACTGTGCCCTCCCAGTTGATAACTGGCAAGTCTGTTTACATTGTGACAGCTGTGGTTGGAGACAGCTGATCACATGGTAAAGGGCCGCTGTGATTGGCCCTTTACCCTAATCTGTGATGTGCTGTGTCCAAGGCACACAGTGATCACAGACTCTTTCTTGTAACAGAAATAGACATGACAGGTCATCTTTATTGAGAGATCTGGGGTCAAGACCCCAAATCTATAACCTTTGCAAGCAAAAGAAAAAAAATATTTTGACATTTTGACTTAAAAAAAAATATTTGTTTATGCCTGAGAACCAGAAGTGATGTCAGAGGTCACTCCGGTCCTCCAAGGGAATAGAGCTGAGTGGGGTCCATCTTGCCCTCACTCAATCTACTTCCTGCCCAGCAAACAGCCACATCAGATCACTTCCAGGCTTTACTGATGGCCCCGGTATGAAGGCTGATGAAGAAGACGTGGCTTGCCTTCAAAATGCATTCCTATTGGCTACTGATCCTTGGGCTTACAGGTCATATACACAGGTTGTAGGATCTTCCCAGGGGTCCACCGCAGATTTGGAATCATCTGCCCAGTGGTCCCTGGCTACTCTGGCCTTGGCTCACCCTGGAATGTTCCCTTGGACTGTGGGTTCTCCCTGGACCACCGGTCCCTCCCAGAGTGTTGGCAGCTGCTCCCCCCTGGGCCATCCCAGACAGCACATCCTCCGCTGTCCTTACCCTGTCACCCCCACAAACTTTGTGAGTGCATTTTGTAATGTCTTTATATATTTTTATAGTAAACTGTGCTACACCATAGCCTGATTGGCGCCTCTTTCCTTCCCCTCTTCTCCAACAGTAAATGATCAGCAGTAGACTAATGGGGTCATCTTTTTGCTTACTTTGCTATCTCCTCCTATCAGCATGTTCATTGTCATCATATATATAGGCAGCAGATCTGATTGGCTCCCAGTGCTGTCCAGTGAGTAATAAACCTTTCATATCAGTAATAGGAGTCCTGACATTCCTGATCTGTAAGAAAAACTCTTCTCCATCAGATATCTCTCACACAATGACAACAAATCTGTACTAATCTGATGTCACAAGAATTCGATGTGTTGGGGTTCAATCCCTTCCTGCCCAGCAAACAGCCACATCAGATCACTTCCAGGCTTTACTGATGGCTCCGGTATGAAGGCTTATGAAGAAGACGTGGCTTGCCTTCAAAATGCATTCCTATTGGCTACTGATCCTTGGGCTTACAGGTCATATACACAGGTTGTAGGATTTTCCCAGGGGTCCACCGCAGATTTGGAATCATCTGCCCAGTGGTCCCTGGCTACTCTGGCCTTGGCTCACCCTGGAATGTTCCCTTGGACTGTGGGTTCTCCCTGGACCAGTGGCGGACCGTCCATAGGGGGCGCCTGGGCGCCGTCCCCCCCCCCCCCTCCAGGCAGCAAAAAAAAAAAGTCAAAAAAAAAAAAAAATTTTTTTTTACTACTGGCCCTTTAAAAAAAAAAAAAAAGAAAAAAAAAGGTCCTTAAGTGCACTGTGTTCGGACGCCGGATACAGTGCGACGCCGGACACAGTGCACTTATAGGAAGCGCCACGTCTATGCAATCACAACATTGCAGACGTGGCGCTGCATTTGCGGGCGTTTAGCCCGCCTTGGGACGTTTTCTGAAGCGCCGAGTAGCTTCCGCTCACCCATAGTAATAGATACTACGGGCGCCGGGCGGAAGCTACTTGGCACTTCAGATTTGATTGACATCTGCCCTGAGTCAGATGTCACTTCCTGCCTCTCTCTTTCATTGCGCCCGAGAGAGGAAACAGGAAGAATGCTGGTGCCAGTGTGAGGAGGAGGACACCGCAGGAGACTGAAGGTAAGTACCGCTGTGTGGAGAATAGGGGGGACACCTGCTGTGGGGGGCTCTGAGGGGGGACACATGCTGTGGGGGGCTCTGATGGGGGACACATGCTGTGGGGGACTCTGATGGGGGACACATGCTGTGGGGGGCTCTGATGGGGGACACATGCTGTGGGGGACTCTGATGGGGACACCCTGCTGTGGGGGGCTCTGATGGGGGACACATGCTGTGGGGGGCTCTGATGGGGGACACATGCTGTGGGGGGGCTCTGATGGGGGACACATGCTGTGGGGGGCTCTGATGGGGGACACATGCTGTGGGGGCTCTGATGGGGGACACATGCTGTGGGGGGGCTCTGATGGGGGACACATGCTGTGGGGACTTTGATGGGGGACACATGCTGTGGGGGGCTCTGATGGGGACACCCTGCTGTGGGGGGCTCTGATGGGGGACACATGCTGTGGGGGGCTCTGATGGGGGACACATGCTGTGGGGGGCTCTGATGGGGGACACATGCTGTGGGGGGCTCTGATGGGGGACTCCTGTTTTGGGGGGACTCTGATGGGGACACCTGCTGTGGGGGGACTCTGATTGAGACACCTGCTTTGGGGGACACCTGCTCTTGGGGGGCTCTGATGGGGGACACCTGCTGTGGGGGGACTCTGATGGGGGACACCTGCTGTGGGGGGACTCTGATGGGGGACACCTGCTGTGGGGGGACTTTGATGGGGGACACCTGCTGTGGGGGGCTTTGATAGGGGACACCTGCTGTGGGGGGCTCTGATAGGGGACTCTGATGGGGGACACCTGCTGTGGCGGGACTTTGATGGGGACACCTGCTGTGGGGGGACTCTGATGGGGACATCTGCTGTGGGGGGGCTCTGATGGGGGACTCCTGTTTTGGGGGGACTCTGATGGGGGACACCTGCTGTGGGGGGCTTTGATGGGGAACACCTGCTGTGGGGGGACTCTGATGGGGGACACCTGCTGTGGGGGGGACTCTGATGGGAGACACCTGCTGTGGGGGGGCTCTGATGGGGACACATGCTGTGGGGGGCTCTGATGGGGGACACATGCTGTGGGGGGCTCTGATGGGGACACCCTGCTGTGGGGGGCTCTGATGGGGGACACATGCTGTGGGGGGCTCTGATGGGGGACACATGCTGTGGGGGGCTCTGATGGGGGACACATGCTGTGGGGGGCTCTGATGGGGGACTCCTGTTTTGGGGGGACTCTGATGGGGACACCTGCTGTGGGGGGACTCTGATGGAGACACCTGCTTTGGGGGACACCTGCTCTTGGGGGACTCTGATGGGGGACACCTGCTGTGGGGGGACTCTGATGGGGGACACCTGCTGTGGGGGGACTCTGATGAGGGACACCTGCTGTGGGGGGACTCTGATGGGGGACACCTGCTGTGGGGGGACTTTGATGGGGGACACCTGCTGTGGGGGGCTTTGATAGGGGACACCTGCTGTGGGGGGCTCTGATAGGGGACTCTGATGGGGGACACCTGCTGTAGGGGACACCTGCTGTGGGGGGTTCTGATGGGGACTCCTGTTTTGGGGGGACTCTGATGGGGGACACCTGCTGTGGGGGGCTTTGATGGGGAACACCTGCTGTGGGGGGACTCTGATGGGGGACACCTGCTGTGGGGGGACTCTGATGGGGGACACCTGCTGTGGGGGGCTTTGATAGGGGACACCTGCTGTGGGGGGCTCTGGTGGGGGGCTCTGATGGGGGACTCTGATGGGGGACACATGCTGTGGGGGGACTCTGATGGGGACACCCTGCTGTGGGGGGACTCTGATTGAGACACCCTGCTGTGGGGGGACTCTGATGGAGACACCCTGCTGTGGGGGACACCTGCTGTGGGGGGACTCTGATGGAGACACCCTGCTGTGGGGGACACCTGCTGTGGGGGGCTCTAAAGGGGACACCTGCTGTGGGGGACACATGCTGTGGGGGGACACTGATGGCAACTCTGATGTAAGGGGACAAAGGCTGTATTTGGGGGGGGGCAGAGGCTGTATTTGGGGGGGGGACAGAGGCTGCATTTTATTTGACAGAAGCTGTATCTGGGGGGGGCAGAGGCTGCATTTGGGGGGGACAGAGGCTGCATTTGGGGGGACAGAGGCTGCATTTTATGTGACAGAGGATGCATTTTATGTGACAGAGGCTGCATGTAAGGACGGACTGCTGGGGACACCTGATGGCATCTGCTTGTAGGCGACGTGGCTAGTGACACACTCGGGGCAACCACTGATTCTGCATTATGGTGAGTTGAATGATTTCATTTTATATTACAATATAACAATAGAAACAATGCGCTTCAATCATCCTGACATCATAACAACCATGGTGCTGGGATGATTGAAGCGCTAACACCAGGTGTTTGGAGTATCTTTATCTGATTGTTAAACTTTGTAGAATACACATTTCTATTGTTGTGTAGGATCTGGGCCTGCTGTCCCTCTCTCCCTCTCCCTCCATCCCTCGTTCATCTCAGACGCTAACCACACTGCCTTAGAGCCACACCCACTATTTCGCTGAAACCACGCCCATTTTTACCAAGTGGGAGGGGTCAAAAAGGAAGGGCGGGGTCTGGCGCCCCCCATCCTAAAACTTCACCAGCCGCCACTGCCCTGGACCACCGGTCCCTCCCAGAGTGTTGGCAGCTGCTCCCCCCTGGGCCATCCCAGACAGCACATCCTCCGCTGTCCTTACCCTGTCACCCCTACAAACTTTGTGAGTGCATTTTGTAATGTCTTTATATATTTTTATAATAAACTGTGCTAAACCATAGCCTGATTGGCACCTCTTTCCTTCCCCTCTTCTCCAACAGTAAATGATCAGCAGTAGACTAATGGGGTCATCTTTCTGCTTACTTTGCTATCTCCTCCTATCAGCATGTTCATTGTCATCATATATATAGGCAGCACATCTGATTGGCTCCCAGTGCTGTCCAGTGAGTAATAAACCTTTCATCTCAGTAATAGGAGTCCTGACATTCCTGATCTGTAAGAAAAACTCTTCTCCATCTGATATCTCTCACACAATGACAACAAATCTGTACTAATCTGATGTCACAAGAATTCGATGTGTTCGGGTTCAATCCCTTATTTGTATCTATCAGGTACAGATATAATGGAAGGAGGGAATTCCTCCACTACAACATTCACATCTTCCAGAGACAGTGGAGGAACATGAGAGCTCCATTTATTGATCATTGTGTCCAGTTATGATGGAAAGATGGTCATTAGAGTCCCAGAAATACTGGAGAGGAGATTTATAAGGGAAAAATAAAGTCCAGTAACTGGACAACTTACCGAACTCTGGAGGAATTACATCTGAGAAAAAAGAAAAAGAAAGAGATAAATGTATAAAACATTCTCACCAACAGAAAGTAGAATAAATAATATACATGGAAAATGGGGAAGAAATAGAAGAGCTCCATTTACTGAATATGTCATCTAATATTGATCTCAGGATGTGAATTGGATGGGAATACATTGAATTGAAGAATAAGGCCCCCATACACAGTATTAGATTTTCTGCAGATTTTTGTCTTCAGATTTACCAAAACCATGTAGTGCAAGGGCCTGCCTGATTGGATACAAATTGAAACTCTTAAGGTTTGACCTCATATTATATAATTTTGGTAAATCTGAAGACAAAAATCTGCAGAAAATCTAATAGTGTATATGGGGCCTAAGATAGAAGACCGCTTTCACACTTTCGGGCTAAAAATAGCGCCTGTAAAGCACCTGAAAAATGGCTCCCCTGCAGTCTCAAGGTGAAAGTCTGGGTGCTTTCACACTGAGGCGATGCGCTGGCAGGACGTTGAAAAAACTCCTGGAAGCAGCATCTTTGGAGCGGTGAAGGAGTGATGTATACACGGCTCCTCCACCGCTCCTGCCCCTTGAAATGAATGAGCACCGCTGCTGAATCACTTGCAAAGCGTTTCGGCAGCGGCGGTACACGGGCGGTATTAACCCCTTCATCGGCCGCTAGCGGGGGTTAAAACTGCCCCGCTATCGACCGAATAGCACCGCTAATATGACGGTAAAGCGCCACTAAAACTAGTGGCACTTTACCATCAATGCTCGCCCGCTCCAGTGTGAAAGCAGCCTTAGAGCAGCATGTGCTCCATGATTACTAGAAAAGAGATCCTGAGAACATTCACAAATACACAGAACATAAGACAATGGACACAAGGGGCTTTATTCTATAAAGATATTAAAGATACTCCAGGAAAACAGACAAATATAGATGAATGAATACAAGGCTTCCTCTGATTGACTGAGGTAACGATCATGATATCTCCTGCCCACCAATCAGAGGAAGCTTTTTATTCATTCATAGAATACAAAGTTTCCTATGAATGGATGAGCAGTTCCCAGTCCAACTCTATTGTGTTCCAGGAGTGAGATGGGAAGTTCTCGTCCCGCTACCGGAACACAGCGCTGTATATTGTATGTAGCTGAGGATACAGTTCATAGAGCGCACCCAGCAATCACTCCTGTTAGTGCAGTAAATAGTTGGGACCAGATTGGCCCAAACAAACTATATAAAGGCACATTAACCTCTTCAATGGAAGGCCCTTTAACCCCCTTCCTGCCCAGGCCAATTTTCAGCTTTCAACGCTGTCACATTTTAAATGACAATTACTTTGTCATACAACTCTGTACCCAAATTACATTTTTATATTTTTTTTTTGTTTGAGAAAGAGCTTTCTTTTGGTTGTATTTAATTACCACTGAGTTTTTATTTAGGTTTCAAAATAAATGAAAAAGGACAGACATTTTTGAAAGAAAAAAGGTTTTTCTTAGTTTGTTATAAATTTTGCAAATAAGTAATTTTTATTCTTTACTGATAGACACTGGTGAGCTGCAATGATGAGGGAGCACTAATAAGTTGCACTGATGGGGCTGCACTGATAAGTTGCACTGATGGGGCTGCACTGACTATCAGTGTAAACAATGTACTCACTGTGCCCTCCCAGTTGATAACTGGCAAGTCTGTTTACATTGTGACAGCTGTGGTTGGAGACAGCTGATCACATGGTAAAGGGCCGCTGTGATTGGCCCTTTACCCTAATCTGTGATGTGCTGTGTCCAAGGCACACAGTGATCACAGACTCTTTCTTGTAACAGAAATAGACATGACAGGTCATCTTTATTGAGAGATCTGGGGTCAAGACCCCAAATCTATAACCTTTGCAAGCAAAAGAAAAAAAATATTTTGACATTTTGACTTAAAAAAAAATATTTGTTTATGCCTGAGAACCAGAAGTGATGTCAGAGGTCACGCCGGTCCTCCAAGGGAATAGAGCTGAGTGGGGTCCATCTTGCCCTCACTCAATCTACTTCCTGCCCAGCAAACAGCCACATCAGATCACTTCCAGGCTTTACTGATGGCTCCGGTATGAAGGCTGATGAAGAAGACATGGCTTGCCTTCAAAATGCATTCCTATTGGCTACTGATCCTTGGGCTTACAGGTCATATACACAGGTTGTAGGATCTTCCCAGGGGTCCACCGCAGATTTGGAATCATCTGCCCAGTGGTCCCTGGCTACTCTGGCCTTGGCTCACCCTGGAATGTTCCCTTGGACTGTGGGTTCTCCCTGGACCACCGGTTCCTCCCAGAGTGTTGGCAGCTGCTCCCCCCTGGGCCATCCCAGACAGCACATCCTCCGCTGTCCTTACCCTGTCACCCCCACAAACTTTGTGAGTGCATTTTGTAATGTCTTTATACATTTTTATAATAAACTGTGCTACACCATAGCCTGATTGGCGCCTCTTTCCTTCCCCTCTTCTCCAACAGTAAATGATCAGCAGTAGACTAATGGGGTCATCTTTCTGCTTACTTTGCTATCTCCTCCTATCAGCATGTTCATTGTCATCATATATATAGGCAGCACATCTGATTGGCTCTCAGTGCTGTCCAGTGAGTAATAAACCTTTCATCTCAGTAATAGGAGTCCTGACATTCCTGATTTGTAAGGAAAACTCTTCTCCATCAGATATCTCTCACACAATGACAACAAATCTGTACTAATCTGATGTCACAAGAATTCGATGTGTTCGGGTTCAATCCCTTATTTGTATCTATCAGGTACAGATATAATGGAAGGAGGGAATTCCTCCACTACAACATTCACATCTTCCAGAGACAGTGGAGGAACATGAGAGCTCCATTTATTGATCATTGTGTCCAGTTATGATGGAAAGATGGTCATTATGCCCCGTACACACGGTCGGATTTTCCGATGGACAATGTCCGATCGGAGCGTGTTGCCGGAAATTCCGACCGTGTGTGGGCGCCATCGGACATTTTCCATCGGATTTTCCGACACACAAAGTTGGACAGCAGGAGATAAAATTTTCCGACAACAAAATCCGATCGCGTCAATTCCGACCGCGTGTGGCCTGTTCCGACGCACAAAGTGCCACGCATGCTCAGAAGAAATTACGACACGGGACAGCTCGTTCTGGTAAACTTAGCGTTCGCAATGGATACAGCACTTTCGTCACGCTGCAATGTTAAAAATGGTTAAATACAGCGCACTCTCTTCTTCTTTATAATGTGACAAGAATTAAGTCGTTTTGCTGCTCATATTCACACACACTTCTCACAAACTTTTATTTGTGTTTTTTTAGTGGGATTCCCTCAATATATTGTTATTAGTTGTCACATCTGACAGTTTTATATTTTTTATGTTTTTTTTTTTTTGTATTTTAAGCCTTTTTTTTTCTTTAATGTTTGGATTTTTTCCAAGGCTGATCTTTGTTCAATGTTATTTTTATTTTTACTCCAGAATATTTTTGCGTGTGTTTTGTGTGTCAAGTTACCCCAACACCATTGATATCTTTTATTATTTAATCTCTAGGAGATTGTTTGTTGTTGGTGTCCCTTGTTCATTTCACATTGTATATTTGAAATGTACCTGAATCCTCACAAACAAACTGTCATTTTTGAAGTAAAACACATAGGAGAGTATAATTCAAAACAAAAATCCTTTATTAAGGGATCAGAACCAAACAAAGAGGAAGGCAACACTGGAGAAACATGAGAAATTAGCGAAGCCTGGGACCCCCACGGCAGACATCAATTCTTCAACATCAAAATTGGTGGCCTGAGGAGTCCATATGTAAGGGAGGGCAGTCTGGTCCGGGATTCGCAGAGATCTGGAAAGCAGCAGATGACATCTGTGTCCCCAGGCTGTGGTACCACAAGAGGCTGCATTTTTTGGCCGACCAGACTGGATCCAGGGTCCTCACTCTCTGGTCTTCCTTTTACGCTTCCTTCCCGGCTGTGGCTGTGCAGTTGGAGATGTGGCAGGAGGAGGAGTAGGACCTGGAGGAGAACTGGAAGGACCTGGAGGAGAGGGAGGATGAGGAGGAGGACCCGCAGGAGGAGGAGTAGGACCTGGAGGAGGAGGAGGACTGGGAGGACCTGGAGGAGAAGGAGGAGGAGGACCATCGCGAAGGTGTGTTTGAGGTGTAATTTGGCCCCTCATACCTTTCTCCAGAGCCTCCGATATGAGGGCCTGACACATTACTTTTTGGAATAGAAAGGACTACCGCGCTACATGTGCAAACAAATGTAGAATTTAAATGAACAAACCCCTCAAAAATCAAAAACAAAGCATAAAAGAAATATAAATAAATATAATCAATAAATGACACTAGAGCAGCCGCTAAAAGTGGGATACACACACTAAAATATTCAAAATCAAAAAAAGGAGCAGCGCTGTAAGAATGAATAACTTAAGGGTTGACCTATAAGTGAACAAAATATTAAAGTGAAAATGCCTTAATAGGTGATGATACAAATTAACATGTAAATTTGGACATTGATCACATAAAGGTTAGTCCCAAAACAACAAACAAGAGAGACAGTCCAAATATAAGTCCATACAGATGAATGAGATGATGTGGAGAGATAGAGGTACCAATCCCGGTTGACAGATAGGAGTGCAATTGGATAAATGAGACCTTCACCGCACCAATGTGGCAGATTGATAAAAATTGCGCGCTTACCAGAAGGCAAGCTAATATGAGCTTGCGACCTTAACCCGGTCGGGGCCTTTTGTGGATTGAAACAGCAACGCACCACTTCAGCTTATGGATGGGTACACTGTCCGTCAGATCCCAGGAAACATTCAATTGGGGAGATATTCCCTCCAGCTAAGGGTTGTTCTCAAGGGGGTATTCAAAGGAAAAGAAAGGGCAACATAGTGTAATCCTGCTTAATGGTTTATTAAAAAGTAGGTTAAAATCACACTTACATTTGGCAGGTCGAATAAGAGGAAAAAATAGCCGGCCAGCTAAGAGCGAACACCCGTCCGAGACGGAATCTGCAGCACGTCAGCACGTCAGCATGCCCGACGTACGTTTCGTCACACTCTGACGTCGTCTGGGGCATGGGCGACGCACTGACGTGTCGCACATAAATAGTAAACAACATAACCAAGCCTCGTGATGAGACCGGAACTGGAAATCACCCTGCGCTCCACTAGATAAAGCGGATGGTATAAAAACGCCATCTTAAAAGAGGGATTGCAAATATGAAATCAGTGTAAGTTACTACTGCGGGACCCCCGGATATGCAAAAACCAATGCAAAGACATTTAATTGTCAAGGTCTCACATACATTAATGCATAACATTTCAAATTAAAACTAATATCAAATGAAGGAATACCAGAAATTCCTTCAATTATACAGGAAAATGAAATCCCATACGAAAACTATAAATTAAATAAAGAATAAATTATAAATAAAAAATATATATGTGAGTGCCAAAATTAATTGAATTCAAAGAAAAATTTCCACCGAAAGCGTATTTAATAGTGCACTCGTCCATATTCGGTTGGGTAAGGGTAGGGCATAAATAAGACAAAACGTCACACCCAATCAAGCAGATATTAAACAAAGTGAATAAACTAGGGAAGAGGAAGGTGATTTCGTCCCCCATATGGGAAAACCTTTACTATGGCATAATAAATCCAACACAGGTTATAAAGGGAAATACATCACATACAAATAACTATAGACTTACCACACCTCAAGAGTCCTGATTAAAATTCAAATGATGGGGCACATACCCCATTGCTAAAGTATCTTAATATAACCTATGGAGCATGTGTCCAACCTAGGACTAGATGGATAATCAATGGCCTCTCATACATTATAAATAGGTTCCTGAGAGCATCTCAGGAAACTAAGTAAAGGTTCACCCAGTGAATGGAAAAATTTTTTTTTATATTAATGATATTTATTTTATGAGTTGTCAATGAAGGCATTGGTATCAACGTCCACATTGAGCCCATGTGGAACGTAGCACTTGATTTTATGTATCCAGAGCATCTCGAGCTTAGAGATGCTCCTGATCAGAGAACTACCCCTCCAGTGGGGCCGATACCTGTCAATACCCAAAAACAAAGTCTTAGAAGGATCCTTATTATGGGTGGTTAGATAATGCTTTGAGACAGAATGTTTCGGGAAGCCATTTATGATGTTGGTAATATGTTCATTTATGCGAACGGAGAGGGGTCGTCTAGTCCTGCCCACATACTGCAAACCACACGGGCATTGCAGCATGTAGACGACCCCCTCCGTTCCACAAGTGATAAAGGGTTTGATGTCGTGCTCCTCATGAGTACTAAAGGAGGTAAATCTCTGGGTACGTCTAGAGGGCGCAGAATTCAACTTACAGACACGACATCTGCCACATTTTTAATACCCCTTCAAATTATCAAACAGACCTTGTATGCTCCTAACAGGGGGATCGAGAACGTTAGGGGCTAGTCTATTTCTGAGGGACAATGCTCCCCTAAAGATCACTTGAGGTTTCTCTGGGATCACAGCTCTCAGAACAGGATCATTGCACAATATGTGCCAATGCCTATTGAGCAAGCTTTTGATATTATTGTGCTGTATTGAATAGGTTGTAACGAAGGGGAGAGTCACAGAATTCTCTTTAGGGAGTACCCTCTCGCTTAATAGCTGTTTTCTGTCGATATCCTTGACAGCATGCAAGGTTTGGGTTAGAGACTCCTTATTGTAGCCTTTTTCTACAAAGCGATTCATCAAGACACCGGCCTGTTCCAAGAACTGAAAATCGTCAGTGCAATTGCGTTTAAGTCGCATAAATTGACTCTTGGGTACAGACCGGAGCCATGATCTGTGGTGACAACTGTTTAAAGGAATATATGAGTTGCGTTCCACATTTTTAAAAAAAACAGACCGCAACTCATATATTCCTTTAAACAGTTGTCACCACAGATCATGGCTCCGGTCTGTACCCAAGAGTCAATTTATGCGACTTAAACGCAATTGCACTGACGATTTTCAGTTCTTAGAACAGGCCGGTGTCTTGATGAATCGCTTTGTAGAAAAAGGCTACAATAAGGAGTCTCTAACCCAAACCTTGCATGCTGTCAAGGATATCGACAGAAAACAGCTATTAAGCGAGAGGGTACTCCCTAAAGAGAACTCTGTGACTCTCCCCTTCGTTACAACCTATTCAATACAGCACAATAATATCAAAAGCTTGCTCAATAGGCATTGGCACATATTGTGCAATGATCCTGTTCTGAGAGCTGTGATCCCAGAGAAACCTCAAGTGATCTTTAGGGGAGCATTGTCCCTCAGAAATAGACTAGCCCCTAACGTTCTCGATCCCCCTGTTAGGAGCATACAAGGTCTGTTTGATAATTTGAAGGGGTACTATAAATGTGGTAGATGTCGTGTCTGTAAGTTGAATTCTGCGCCCTCTAGACGTACCCAGAGATTTACCTCCTTTAGTACTCATGAGGAGCACGACATCAAATTCTTTATCACTTGTGGAACGGAGGGGGTCGTCTACATGCTGCAATGCCCGTGTGGTTTGCAGTATGTGGGCAGGACTAGACGACCCCTCTCCGTTCACATAAATGAACATATTACCAACATCATAAATGGCTTCCCGAAACATTCTGTCTCAAAGCATTATCTAACCACCCATAATAAGGATCCTTCTAAGACTTTGTTTTTGGGTATTGACAGGTATCGGCCCCACTGGAGGGGTAGTTCTCTGATCAGGAGCATCTCTAAGCTCGAGATGCTCTGGATACATAAAATCAAGTGCTACGTTCCACATGGGCTCAATGTGGATGTTGATACCAATGCCTTCATTGACAACTCATAAAATAAATATCATTAATATAAAAAAAAATTTTTTCCATTCACTGGGTGAACCTTTACTTAGGTTCCTGAGATGCTCTCAGGAACCTATTTATAATGTATGAGAGGCCATTGATTATCCATCTAGTCCTAGGTTGGACACATGGTCCATAGGTTATATTAAGATACTTTAGCAATGGGGTATGTGCCCCATCATTTGAATTTTAATCAGGACTCTTGAGTTGTGGAAAGTCTATAGTTATTTGTATGTGATGTATTTCCCTTTATAACCTGTGTTGGATTTATTATGCTATAGTAAAGGTTTTCCCATATGGGGGACGAAATCACCTTCCTCTTCCCTAGTTTATTCACTTTGTTTAATATCTGCTTGATTGGGTGTGACGTTTTGTCTTATTTATGCCCTACCCTTACCCAACCGAATATGGACGAGTGCACTATTAAATACGCTTTCGGCGGAAATTTTTCTTTGAATTCAATTAATTTTGGCACTCACATATATATTTTTTATTTATAATTTATTCTTTATTTAATTTATAGTTTTCGTATGGGATTTCATTTTCCTGTATAATTGAAGGAATTTCTGGTATTCCTTCATTTGATATTAGTTTTAATTTGAAATGTTATGCATTAATGTATGTGAGACCTTGACAATTAAATGTCTTTGCATTGGTTTTTGCATATCCGGGGGTCCCGCAGTAGTAACTTACACTGATTTCATATTTGTAATCCCTCTTTTAAGATGGCGTTTTTATACCATCCGCTTTATCTAGTGGAGCGCAGGGTGATTTCCAGTTCCTGTTTCATCACGAGGCTTGGTTATGTTGTTTACTATTTATGTGCGACACGTCAGTGCGTCGCCCGTGCCCCAGACGATGTCAGAGTGTGACGAAACGTACGTCGGGCGTGCTGACGTGCTGCAGATTCCGTCTCGGACGGGTGTTCGCTCTTAAGGTCGCAAGCTCATATTAGCTTGCCTTCTGGTAAGCGCGCAATTTTTATCAATCTGCCACATTGGTGCGGTGAAGGTCTCATTTATCCAATTGCACTCCTATCTGTCAACCGGGATTGGTACCTCTATCTCCCCACATCATCTCATTCATCTGTATGGACTTATATTTGGACTGTCTCTCTTGTTTGTTGTTTTGGGACTAACCTTTATGTGATCAATGTCCAAATTTACATGTTAATTTGTATCATCACCTATTAAGGCATTTTCACTTTAATATTTTGTTCACTTATAGGTCAACCCTTAAGTTATTCATTCTTACAGCGCTGCTCCTTTTTTGATTTTGAACATTACTTTTTGGCCCTCCTCCATCCTCTGCATTTTATATGCTATGAATGCAGCAATGTTCTCCTGCATGGTGTGGGGTGCTCCCAGGACCTCTGTAGCCCTCCAAAAGAATCTGATAGCAGCCTCCTCTAGGGTACTCCTCCTACTGCCACTTTCTGTTTTCAGGGGGGGTGGAGGGACCTTGATATCAGCCAGCCGGCTAGGCCCGGCCACCTCCTGGCTGAGACTTCCCTGTGTATGAAAAAGGGACATGGTTTTAGTTTTTGCATCATCAATCACAATCATAAATTAGTACTCCCAACTAACATCTAGTTAACATCATTGATTGACAAGCAGAAATATTTAGAGGAATGCTATACCTGGCTCAATCTGGGCTCCTCCACATATCACCTGGAAGGCCCAGGTTGGGCATCAGAAGCCTCAGCCGGACGGGAAGGAAGCGTGGAAGGAAGACTTGAGAGGGAGGACCCGGGTTCAGTCTGGCCTGCCAGAAAGTGCAGCCTGTCGTAGTACAACATCCTGGGGACATAGATGTCATCTGCTGCTCCGGATCTCTGCGAATCCAGGACTTTCTGGCGCTCCCTCAGATATGTGCTCCTCAGGCCACCAATTAATTGATTTAAATAGTTGATGTCTGCCGTGGGGATCACCTGCTTCACAATTTCACACAATTGCTCCAGTGCTGCCTTCCTCTTTGCTTGGTTCTTGAAATGGGGGTGGGTAATCTCCCACAGACAGGGCAGCTCCCTTAGCATCTCGAGGAATAATGACATGAAGTCAGTATCTTTTAATAAGATATCCATGTTCACTGCAAGACACAACACAAGACAAAGCCTAATGTCAGACAAAACTCTCCTAATCTTGTTACAATATAGGCCTCAATCTAGAAGCAGTATAGGCACAAGTTTGTCTCTTACCTTCGTTCTTACGATCGGCGCGTGCAATGCTCCTTCCTCCGCTCACAGATCGTACGTAATACGCATGCGTTACGCTTTATACACACTGCGCATGCGTGTAACTCCGCCCGCCCCTGACGTTCTTTCTAGTCTATTTCCCGCCCCTTTTCGTTCGGCACAGTGGGTGAAGAGCATGATGGCAGAGTTACAGCAGGTGCATGCTAATTCTAGCAACGAGGAGGAGGAGGAGGAAAGCCCGGATCCAGGCACATCCCGATCCAGAAGGAGACGTTTTAAGGCCACAAATATGTCGTTTGGGGAGATGTTGGAGATGGTAGACATCATGAGGAAGTCCGACTATGACGGAAAATATGGGCCTTACCCCCACCCCAACATCCGAAAGGCCAAAATCATTGGTAAAGTGGTCCGGAGTCTGGAGAGGAATTTCGGGGTACGAAGATCTAAAGATCAGCTCAGGAAGCGGTGGTCGGACCTGAAGTTGAGAGAGCCAGAGCAGTACCGAAAGATCCGGAGAGTGCTGCAAAAAAGTAAGTAGTTGTGCTGTGTTCCTATTCTTTCTGTCTTTATTACGTTCATTCTGCTCCATATGCTTTTATTATTGTAACGTTTAAAAGGGCAACTTTAATGTTCATGGACCCATTATTTGTTCGTATCAAACATTTTTATTTCGGCCTCTAGAACACCATTGTTTAGGCCATATGCATTTTCACACATTTTTTGGGGCCTACTTGGATGCCAAATATTTGTTTGTGTAGATGGGTTTGTTACTAGAATGAAATGACAACTAGATTCTGTGTAAGGAGAGGACACTGAGCAGCTGTTTTCACATCTGGACACTGGAGCACTAGTGTGGGACACAAGAACACCATTTTTATTAGGGGGGGCACACAGGTGCTCCAGTGTATACTATAGGGGGGGTCTCCATCTGTGAAGCTTGTACCAAACAGGTAAAGTATTGCAGCTTGACAAAGGGCAATAAAAAAAATATACATCTTGGAACTCGGCTAAAATTGACAATTGTACCCCACTTCCAAGCAATGTTTCCTATTTGTAGTTCTGCCATCAAATATCTGTGTGCTAAGTATACCATTTTTGTTTTACATAGGGGAGAAAAGACTCGGAGGACACCCCTCATCCGAGGAGACCAGAGACCCCCCACCTCTGGAAGAAGGGGAAATACCAACACAAGAAGCTGAGCAGGAGGAAGAAGAAGACGTGGTGGAGATTGGCACCACAACAGGTGAGTGTGCGACCACAGACTCAGGTAAACGAGATGGATGGTGGCAGATTTTTGAGACTTTTTTTGTTCTTTATCTCTTTTTAGGTGATCGTGATGTGAGGGATCCTGAACGCTTTACTTCAGAAAGTGCCCAGATCCTGATCGGGGAGATCATGGGGTGTAATCTCCAATTGCAAAACATCCAGCAACAAATCAGTGATGTTATTAAAAAAAATAATAACATCATTGATGTTTTGGGGGGAAATTAAACCCCACAAAATCACCTGTTTTATTGTGGTCCAATCTTACAAAAATTTTTTAAATGTTTAGAAAAGCCAAATTTGGAGGATGCACACAGTGTGCCAACATGTGCTATCTGCCATCACGGGAGATCAATGGACGCGTTTTGGGGGTGCAACCCCTTACTCAATAATAAAGTAGCATTGAGGAAGGGCTTGCTCCCCCAAAACACATCCCTTGATCCCCCCCTGATGGCAGATAGCACATGTTGACATTCGTAAATTGGTGTGCATCTTCCAAATTTGGCTTTTCCAGGGGTGATTTCCCCCCATCTGAACGCTATATCAAACCCAGTTCCTAAATACTGATGTCTGATATAGCCTTCAGGTTTTACCATATGTGAACTTTGTAAGTTCAAGTTTTTTGGCTTTCTTGTTGGTTTTACACAGGCCTGTTTTATCTGAAATGGATATTTCGAGTTTTGATAATGCTACTGCAAAAATTGTTATACAACAAACATGTTGGTTTGTTTTAAAAACCTTTCGTAAATGCACATGTGATTGTGCAGGTATAAAAAAGTGCCTCACTCAAGAATGTGTGGATTATTGTCTCAACACTACAACACTTTTGGGGTGATGTAATTGCTGTTTTATGCAAAAATGGGGGTTATTTCCTAAGGGAAAATACACTTTGCACTACAAGTGCAGGTTCAGTGCAGTTGCAAGTGCACTTGTAGTGAAATGTGTTTTTGCATTTAGGAAGTACCAGCCAACACTGTTTTTATAAGGTTACCCAATCACGCCATTTTCTGCACTCAACACATTTCTGTCAGGGTCAGCTAAAACAAACACAAGCAGTAAATGTCCACAAAGAATTTCTTTTGGTTGTTTTTTATTTGAAAAAGGTGTCACAGATTGTCTGGCATATTGATAGCCCCCCTACCCGCAAAGAACTCCAGGTATCGTAACCGGACATCACGGGCATTCAGGGAGGGCAAGCCAGGACGGCCACTTTCAAGCGCCGTCAGTGTTGATGGATTTGGGATTCCGGCCTCAGGCCCAACTGAGCCAGCATAGTTGGCTGAATGTTTGCGTAAAAAATTATGGAGAACACAGCAGGCAAGTATTATATGGTTCAGTTTATACTCCGCCATATGGATGGGTGTCAGAAATAATCGGAACCAGCTGGCCAGGATTCCAAATGTGTTCTCCACCACTCTTCGGGCTCTGGCCAGCCGGTAATTAAAAACACTCTGTTCCGGGGTGAGGGTCCTCATTGGGAATGGCCGCATCAGGTGGTCCCCCAGCGCAAACGCTTCATCAGCAACGAACACAAATGGGAGACCTTCAACATTGTCCTTTGGAGGTGGCAAGTCCAAGCTGCCATTCTGGAGATGCCTGTAGAACTCCGTCTGGGCGATCACTCCACCATCGGACATCCGGCCATTCTTCCCCACGTCCACATACAAGAACTCGTAATTAGCCGACACCACTGCCAACATCACAATACTATTAAACCCCTTGTAATTATAATAGTACGACCCCGAGTTGGGTGGTGGGACGATGTGGACGTGTTTCCCATCAATTGCCCCTCCGCAGTTAGGAAAGTCCCACCGCTGGGCAAAGTGGGAGGCCACAGTCTGCCATTCCTGTGGCGTGGAAGGAAACTGTTGAGGAAAAAACAACATTACTATTTTTTCACAGAAACATGGCAAGCAGATTAGACACAAACATTATGGGGCAACCTCCAGATAGCATTTATTAAGGGAAATTTAACAACAACAAAGTATAAGGTACACCTATCATATTCCCCCTTCCCCCCCTCTCATGGGCCATTTCTAACATTATAGGGGGGGAACTCTTGGACAGGTAACCCTCTTCACTTCATTTAGAGATGAATGCCTAAATAATGGGTATTACTTGGAACAGCCCCTCCTTAGTTACACTATTGGCAGACCACTGGACAGGTAAGAAGTGTCATAATACAAAGATATAAATACACATTGTACACATTTGAGCACATTTGAACATTCTGCTATTACCTATCAAGATAATAATAGGATACAAGAACTTTAAACAGTACCATTGGAAAGTATACAGGCAGGCCCTTGCACTACATGCTTTGGGGAATTCATCCATAAATCTGAGCACTAAAGAGATGGGTATAGTGTGTATGGGTTTGGCAAAGTCAGCAGATAGATGATAGAGGATAGAGAATTGGGATCAGCTGACTTAGCAGTTGGGGGAGGGAGGGTTACAAAAAATTTGGGGACACCACAAAAAAAAGCCTCTGGCACTCTGCCAGAATTTAAATCAAAAATAACATTTCCAAACATTTTAGGGGGTGTTTGGGGTAAAGCACTACTATGGAGCTGATAAAATACATTGTTAAGTGACTACATGAGGTGAATATAGGGCCAGGAGACAGACACCATGCTGGAGAGGTTATTGAAGGGCAAATATGTATGAAGGACCTAAAATAATAATTACATAAAAAAACAGCATGCATGAGGGCAAAGGGGACATTCACAGCATATTCCAATCATGGTCATTAGGGAATGAGGAAAGAAATACAATATATTAGCAAACATTCAATACAATAAAATGTGATATTAAAGGATAAAAATCTTACCTTCATATACTCCTTCTGCAGGACCTGAATGATGGCAGAACAGGTCTCTGGGATAATGATCCCCAGAGCCTGGGGGGAGATGCCTGTCGAGAACTTGAGGTCCTGCAGGCTTCTCCCTGTGGCCAAATACCGCAAGGTAGCGACCAACCTCTGCTCCGGAGTGATGGCTTGCCTCATGCAGGTATCCTGCCTGCTGATATAGGGGGTCAGCGAAGCCAACAAACAGTGAAACACGGGGTCCGTCATCCTGAGAAAGTTCCTGAAATCATCAGGATTATTCTCACGGATCTCACGGAGCAAAGGCATATGACAGAACTGGTCACGCTGAAGCAACCAATTCTTGGTCCATGAACTCCTCCCCACCCTGTTCATGGACTGGACTTGTGTCAAGGTCAGGACTCCAACACCAAGCCCCCGCACAGCACGAACTCTACGAGGAGTACGCATACGAAACATGGCTAGAAAACGGTCGGCTGCTCAGAACGAAGTAACAGAACGCACTGAAGAACAGCAAGGCCTGTGAAGAGCGACCTGAAAACCAGTAACGAACGAACAAGAATACAGTGACTAAAGTCACGCGAAACTTGCTTGCACGCACTGAAGAGCAGATACAAACCCACAAGCACAAACTGAACGGCATAAAACGATCTGAAAGCCACGAGTCTGAAAAAGCGCGAATCATCTCTCACCAAACTTTTACTAACGCAAGATTAGCAAAAGGAGCCCAAAGGGTGCCGCGCTTGGTTCTGAACCGGCCTTTTCTAGTCTCGTCGTACGTGGTGTACGTGACCGCGTGGTTGTCGATCGGAAATTCCGACAACTTTGTGCGACCGTGTGTAGGCAAAACAAGTTTGAGCCAACATCCGTCGGAAAAAATCCTAGGATTTTGTTGTCGGAATGTCCGAACAAAGTCCGACCGTGTGTACGGGGCATTAGAGTCCCAGAAATACTGGAGAGGAGATTTATAAGGGAAAAATAAAGTCCAGTACATGGACAACTTACTTTGAGCTGCAGCAATTAGATCTGAGGAAAAAGAAAAAGAAAGAGATAAATGTATAAAACATTCTCACCAACAGAAAGTAGAATAAATAATATACATGGAAAATGGGGAAGAAATGGGGAAGAAATAGAAGAGCTCCATTTACTGAATATGTCATCTAATATTGATCTCAGGATGTGAATTGGATGGGAATACATTGAATTGAAGAATAAGGCCCCCATACACACTATTAGATTTTCTGCAGATTTTTGTCTTCAGATTTACCAAAACCATGTAGTGCAAGGGCCTGCCTGATTGGATACAAATTGAAACTCTTAAGGTTTGACCTCATATTATATAATTTTGGTAAATCTGAAGACAAAAATCTGCAGAAAACCTAATAGTGTATATGGGGCCTAAGATAGAAGACCGCTTTCACACTTTCGGGCTAAAAATAGCGCCTGTAAAGCACCTGAAAAATGGCTCCCCTGCAGTCTCAAGGTGAAAGTCTGGGTGCTTTCACACTGAGGCGATGCGCTGGCAGGACGTTGAAAAAACTCCTGGAAGCAGCATCTTTGGAGCGGTGAAGGAGTGATGTATGCACGGCTCCTCCACCGCTCCTGCCCCTTGAAATGAATGAGCACCGCTGCTGAATCACTTGCAAAGCGTTTCGGCAGCGGCGGTACACGGGCGGTATTAACCCCTTCATCGGCCGCTAGCGGGGGTTAAAACTGCCCCGCTATCGACCGAATAGCAGCGCTAATATGACGGTAAAGCGCCACTAAAAGTAGTGGCACTTTACCATCAATGCTCGCCCGCTCCAGTGTGAAAGCAGCCTTAGAGCAGCATGTGCTCCATGATTACTAGAAAAGAGATCCTGAGAACATTCACAAATACACAGAACATAAGACAATGGACACAAGGGGCTTTATTCTATAAAGATATTAAAGATACTCCAGGAAAACAGACAAATATAGATGAATGAATACAAGGCTTCCTCTGATTGACTGAGGTAACGATCATGATATCTCCTGCCCACCAATCAGAGGAAGCTTTTTATTCATTCATAGAATACAAAGTTTCCTATGAATGGATGAGCAGTTCCCAGTCCAACTCTATTGTGTTCCAGGAGTGAGATGGGAAGTTCTCGTCCCGCTACCGGAACACAGCGCTGTATATTGTATGTAGCTGAGGATACAGTTCATAGAGCGCACCCAGCAATCACTCCTGTTAGTGCAGTAAATAGTTGGGACCAGATTGGCCCAAACAAACTATATAAAGGCACATTAACCTCTTCAATGGAAGGCCCTTTAACCCCCTTCCTGCCCAGGCCAATTTTCAGCTTTCAACGCTGTCACATTTTAAATGACAATTACTTTGTCATACAACTCTGTACCCAAATTACATTTTTATATTTTTTTTTTGTTTGAGAAAGAGCTTTCTTTTGGTTGTATTTAATTACCACTGAGTTTTTATTTAGGTTTCAAAATAAATGAAAAAGGACAGACATTTTTTAAAGAAAAAAGGTTTTTCTTAGTTTGTTATAAATTTTGCAAATAAGTAATTTTTATTCTTTACTGATGGACACTGGTGAGCTGCAATGATGAGGGAGCACTAATAAGTTGCACTGATGAGGCAGCACTGATAAGTTGCAATGATGAGACAGCAATGATAAGTTGCACTGATGGGGCTGCACTGACTATCAGTGTAAACAATGTACTCACTGTGCCCTCCCAGTTGATAACTGGCAAGTCTGTTTACATTGTGACAGCTGTGGTTGGAGACAGCTGATCACATGGTAAAGGGCCGCTGTGATTGGCCCTTTACCCTAATCTGTGATGTGCTGTGTCCAAGGCACACAGTGATCACAGACTCTTTCTTGTAACAGAAATAGACATGACAGGTCATCTTTATTGAGAGATCTGGGGTCAAGACCCCAAATCTATAACCTTTGCAAGCAAAAGAAAAAAAATATTTTGACATTTTGACTTAAAAAAAAATATTTGTTTATGCCTGAGAACCAGAAGTGATGTCAGAGGTCACTCCGGTCCTCCAAGGGAATAGAGCTGAGTGGGGTCCATCTTGCCCTCACTCAATCTACTTCCTGCCCAGCAAACAGCCACATCAGATCACTTCCAGGCTTTACTGATGGCTCCGGTATGAAGGCTGATGAAGAAGACGTGGCTTGCCTTCAAAATGCATTCCTATTGGCTACTGATCCTTGGGCTTACAGGTCATATACACAGGTTGTAGGATCTTCCCAGGGGTCCACCGCAGATTTGGAATCATCTGCCCAGTGGTCCCTGGCTACTCTGGCCTTGGCTCACCCTGGAATGTTCCCTTGGACTGTGGGTTCTCCCTGGACCACCGGTTCCTCCCAGAGTGTTGGCAGCTGCTCCCCCCTGGGCCATCCCAGACAGCACATCCTCCGCTGTCCTTACCCTGTCACCCCCACAAACTTTGTGAGTGCATTTTGTAATGTCTTTATACATTTTTATAATAAACTGTGCTACACCATAGCCTGATTGGCGCCTCTTTCCTTCCCCTCTTCTCCAACAGTAAATGATCAGCAGTAGACTAATGGGGTCATCTTTCTGCTTACTTTGCTATCTCCTCCTATCAGCATGTTCATTGTCATCATATATATAGGCAGCACATCTGATTGGCTCTCAGTGCTGTCCAGTGAGTAATAAACCTTTCATCTCAGTAATAGGAGTCCTGACATTCCTGATTTGTAAGGAAAACTCTTCTCCATCAGATATCTCTCACACAATGACAACAAATCTGTACTAATCTGATGTCACAAGAATTCGATGTGTTCGGGTTCAATCCCTTATTTGTATCTATCAGGTACAGATATAATGGAAGGAGGGAATTCCTCCACTACAACATTCACATCTTCCAGAGACAGTGGAGGAACATGAGAGCTCCATTTATTGATCATTGTGTCCAGTTATGATGGAAAGATGGTCATTATGCCCCGTACACACGGTCGGATTTTCCGATGGACAATGTCCGATCGGAGTGTGTTGTCGGAAATTCCGACCGTGTGTGGGCGCCATCGGACATTTTCCATCGGATTTTCCGACACACAAAGTTGGACAGCAGGAGATAAAATTTTCCGACAACAAAATCCGATCGCGTCAATTCCGACCGCGTGTGGCCTGTTCCGACGCACAAAGTGCCACGCATGCTCAGAAGAAATTCCGACACGGGACAGCTCGTTCTGGTAAACTTAGCGTTCGCAACGGATACAGCACTTTCGTCACGCTGCAATGTTAAAAATGGTTAAATACAGCGCACTCTCTTCTTCTTTATAATGTGACAAGAATTAAGTCGTTTTGCTGCTCATATTCACACACACTTCTCACAAACTTTTATTTGTGTTTTTTTAGTGGGATTCCCTCAATATATTGTTATTAGTTGTCACATCTGACAGTTTTATATTTTTTATGTTTTTTTTTTTTTGTATTTTAAGCCTTTTTTTTTCTTTAATGTTTGGATTTTTTCCAAGGCTGATCTTTGTTCAATGTTATTTTTATTTTTACTCCAGAATATTTTTGCGTGTGTTTTGTGTGTCAAGTTACCCCAACACCATTGATATCTTTTATTATTTAATCTCTAGGAGATTGTTTGTTGTTGGTGTCCCTTGTTCATTTCACATTGTATATTTGAAATGTACCTGAATCCTCACAAACAAACTGTCATTTTTGAAGTAAAACACATAGGAGAGTATAATTCAAAACAAAAATCCTTTATTAAGGGATCAGAACCAAACAAAGAGGAAGGCAACACTGGAGAAACATGAGAAATTAGCGAAGCCTGGGACCCCCACGGCAGACATCAATTCTTCAACATCAAAATTGGTGGCCTGAGGAGTCCATATGTAAGGGAGGGCAGTCTGGTCCGGGATTCGCAGAGATCTGGAAAGCAGCAGATGACATCTGTGTCCCCAGGCTGTGGTACCACAAGAGGCTGCATTTTTTGGCCGACCAGACTGGATCCAGGGTCCTCACTCTCTGGTCTTCCTTTTACGCTTCCTTCCCGGCTGTGGCTGTGCAGTTGGAGATGTGGCAGGAGGAGGAGTAGGACCTGGAGGAGAACTGGAAGGACCTGGAGGAGAGGGAGGATGAGGAGGAGGACCTGCAGGAGGAGGAGTAGGACCTGGAGGAGGAGGAGGACTGGGAGGACCTGGAGGAGAAGGAGGAGGAGGACCATCGCGAAGGTGTGTTTGAGGTGTAATTTGGCCCCTCATACCTTTCTCCAGAGCCTCCGATATGAGGGCCTGACACATTACTTTTTGGAATAGAAAGGACTACCGCGCTACATGTGCAAACAAATGTAGAATTTAAATGAACAAACCCCTCAAAAATCAAAAACAAAGCATAAAAGAAATATAAATAAATATAATCAATAAATGACACTAGAGCAGCCGCTAAAAGTGGGATACACACACTAAAATATTCAAAATCAAAAAAAGGAGCAGCGCTATAAGAATGAATAACTTAAGGGTTGACCTATAAGTGAACAAAATATTAAAGTGAAAATGCCTTAATAGGTGATGATACAAATTAACATGTAAATTTGGACATTGATCACATAAAGGTTAGTCCCAAAACAACAAACAAGAGAGACAGTCCAAATATAAGTCCATACAGATGAATGAGATGATGTGGAGAGATAGAGGTACCAATCCCGGTTGACAGATAGGAGTGCAATTGGATAAATGAGACCTTCACCGCACCAATGTGGCAGATTGATAAAAATTGCGCGCTTACCAGAAGGCAAGCTAATATGAGCTTGCGACCTTAACCCGGTCGGGGCCTTTTGTGGATTGAAACAGCAACGCACCACTTCAGCTTATGGATGGGTACACTGTCCGTCAGATCCCAGGAAACATTCAATTGGGGAGATATTCCCTCCAGCTAAGGGTTGTTCTCAAGGGGGTATTCAAAGGAAAAGAAAGGGCAACATAGTGTAATCCTGCTTAATGGTTTATTAAAAAGTAGGTTAAAATCACACTTACATTTGGTAGGTCGAATAAGAGCAAAAAATAGCCGGCCAGCTAAGAGCGAACACCCGTCCGAGACGGAATCTGCAGCACGTCAGCACGTCAGCACGCCCGACGTACGTTTCGTCACACTCTGACGTCGTCTGGGGCATGGGCGACGCACTGACGTGTCGCACATAAATAGTAAACAACATAACCAAGCCTCGTGATGAGACCGGAACTGGAAATCACCCTGCGCTCCACTAGATAAATCGGATGGTATAAAAACACCATCTTAAAAGAGGGATTGCAAATATGAAATCAGTGTAAGTTACTACTGCGGGACCCCCGGATATGCAAAAACCAATGCAAAGACATTTAATTGTCAAGGTCTCACATACATTAATGCATAACATTTCAAATTAAAACTAATATCAAATGAAGGAATACCAGAAATTCCTTCAATTATACAGGAAAATGAAATCCCATACGAAAACTATAAATTAAATAAAGAATAAATTATAAATAAAAAATATATATGTGAGTGCCAAAATTAATTGAATTCAAAGAAAAATTTCCGCCGAAAGCGTATTTAATAGTGCACTCGTCCATATTCGGTTGGGTAAGGGTAGGGCATAAATAAGACAAAACGTCACACCCAATCAAGCAGATATTAAACAAAGTGAATAAACTAGGGAAGAGGAAGGTGATTTCGTCCCCCATATGGGAAAACCTTTACTATGGCATAATAAATCCAACACAGGTTATAAAGGGAAATACATCACATACAAATAACTATAGACTTACCACACCTCAAGAGTCCTGATTAAAATTCAAATGATGGGGCACATACCCCATTGCTAAAGTATCTTAATATAACCTATGGAGCATGTGTCCAACCTAGGACTAGATGGATAATCAATGGCCTCTCATACATTATAAATAGGTTCCTGAGAGCATCTCAGGAAACTAAGTAAAGGTTCACCCAGTGAATGGAAAAATTTTTTTTTATATTAATGATATTTATTTTATGAGTTGTCAATGAAGGCATTGGTATCAACGTCCACATTGAGCCCATGTGGAACGTAGCACTTGATTTTATGTATCCAGAGCATCTCGAGCTTAGAGATGCTCCTGATCAGAGAACTACCCCTCCAGTGGGGCCGATACCTGTCAATACCCAAAAACAAAGTCTTAGAAGGATCCTTATTATGGGTGGTTAGATAATGCTTTGAGACAGAATGTTTCGGGAAGCCATTTATGATGTTGGTAATATGTTCATTTATGCGAACGGAGAGGGGTCGTCTAGTCCTGCCCACATACTGCAAACCACACGGGCATTGCAGCATGTAGACGACCCCCTCCGTTCCACAAGTGATAAAGGGTTTGATGTCGTGCTCCTCATGAGTACTAAAGGAGGTAAATCTCTGGGTACGTCTAGAGGGCGCAGAATTCAACTTACAGACACGACATCTACCACATTTATAGTACCCCTTCAAATGATCAAACAGACCTTGTATGCTCCTAACAGGGGGATCGAGAACGTTAGGGGCTAGTCTATTTCTGAGGGACAATGCTCCCCTAAAGATCACTTGAGGTTTCTCTGGGATCACAGCTCTCAGAACAGGATCATTGCACAATATGTGCCAATGCCTATTGAGCAAGCTTTTGATATTATTGTGCTGTATTGAATAGGTTGTAACGAAGGGGAGAGTCACAGAATTCTCTTTAGGGAGTACCCTCTCGCTTAATAGCTGTTTTCTGTCGATATCCTTGACAGCATGCAAGGTTTGGGTTAGAGACTCCTTATTGTAGCCTTTTTCTACAAAGCGATTCATCAAGACACCGGCCTGTTCCAAGAACTGAAAATCGTCAGTGCAATTGCGTTTAAGTCGCATAAATTGACTCTTGGGTACAGACCGGAGCCATGATCTGTGGTGACAACTGTTTAAAGGAATATATGAGTTGCGTTCCACATTTTTAAAAAAAACAGACCGCAACTCATATATTCCTTTAAACAGTTGTCACCACAGATCATGGCTCCGGTCTGTACCCAAGAGTCAATTTATGCGACTTAAACGCAATTGCACTGACGATTTTCAGTTCTTAGAACAGGCCGGTGTCTTGATGAATCGCTTTGTAGAAAAAGGCTACAATAAGGAGTCTCTAACCCAAACCTTGCATGCTGTCAAGGATATCGACAGAAAACAGCTATTAAGCGAGAGGGTACTCCCTAAAGAGAACTCTGTGACTCTCCCCTTCGTTACAACCTATTCAATACAGCACAATAATATCAAAAGCTTGCTCAATAGGCATTGGCACATATTGTGCAATGATCCTGTTCTGAGAGCTGTGATCCCAGAGAAACCTCAAGTGATCTTTAGGGGAGCATTGTCCCTCAGAAATAGACTAGCCCCTAACGTTCTCGATCCCCCTGTTAGGAGCATACAAGGTCTGTTTGATAATTTGAAGGGGTACTATAAATGTGGTAGATGTCGTGTCTGTAAGTTGAATTCTGCGCCCTCTAGACGTACCCAGAGATTTACCTCCTTTAGTACTCATGAGGAGCACGACATCAAACCCTTTATCACTTGTGGAACGGAGGGGGTCGTCTACATGCTGCAATGCCCGTGTGGTTTGCAGTATGTGGGCAGGACTAGACGACCCCTCTCCGTTCACATAAATGAACATATTACCAACATCATAAATGGCTTCCCGAAACATTCTGTCTCAAAGCATTATCTAACCACCCATAATAAGGATCCTTCTAAGACTTTGTTTTTGGGTATTGACAGGTATCGGCCCCACTGGAGGGGTAGTTCTCTGATCAGGAGCATCTCTAAGCTCGAGATGCTCTGGATACATAAAATCAAGTGCTACGTTCCACATGGGCTCAATGTGGATGTTGATACCAATGCCTTCATTGACAACTCATAAAATAAATATCATTAATATAAAAAAAAAATTTTTCCATTCACTGGGTGAACCTTTACTTAGGTTCCTGAGATGCTCTCAGGAACCTATTTATAATGTATGAGAGGCCATTGATTATCCATCTAGTCCTAGGTTGGACACATGCTCCATAGGTTATATTAAGATACTTTAGCAATGGGGTATGTGCCCCATCATTTGAATTTTAATCAGGACTCTTGAGGTGTGGTAAGTCTATAGTTATTTGTATGTGATGTATTTCCCTTTATAACCTGTGTTGGATTTATTATGCTATAGTAAAGGTTTTCCCATATGGGGGACGAAATCACCTTCCTCTTCCCTAGTTTATTCACTTTGTTTAATATCTGCTTGATTGGGTGTGACGTTTTGTCTTATTTATGCCCTACCCTTACCCAACCGAATATGGATGAGTGCACTATTAAATACGCTTTCGGCGGAAATTTTTCTTTGAATTCAATTAATTTTGGCACTCACATATATATTTTTTATTTATAATTTATTCTTTATTTAATTCATAGTTTTCGTATGGGATTTCATTTTCCTGTATAATTGAAGGAATTTCTGGTATTTCTTCATTTGATATTAGTTTTAATTTGAAATGTTATGCATTAATGTATGTGAGACCTTGACAATTAAATGTCTTTGCATTGGTTTTTGCATATCCGGGGGTCCCGCAGTAGTAACTTACACTGATTTCATATTTGTAATCCCTCTTTTAAGATGGCGTTTTTATACCATCCGCTTTATCTAGTGGAGCGCAGGGTGATTTCCAGTTCCTGTCTCATCACGAGGCTTGGTTATGTTGTTTACTATTTATGTGCGACACGTCAGTGCGTCGCCCGTGCCCCAGACGATGTCAGAGTGTGACGAAACGTACGTCGGGCGTGCTGACGTGCTGCAGATTCCGTCTCGGACGGGTGTTCGCTCTTAGCTGGCCGGCTATTTTTTGCTCTTATTCGACCTACCAAATGTAAGTGTGATTTTAACCTACTTTTTAATAAACCATTAAGCAGGATTACACTATGTTGCCCTTTCTTTTCCTTTGAATACCCCCTTGAGAACAACCCTTAGCTGGAGGGAATATCTCCCCAATTGAATGTTTCCTGGGATCTGACGGACAGTGTACCCATCCATAAGCTGAAGTGGTGCGTTGCTGTTTCAATCCACAAAAGGCCCCGACCGGGTTAAGGTCGCAAGCTCATATTAGCTTGCCTTCTGGTAAGCGCGCAATTTTTATCAATCTGCCACATTGGTGCGGTGAAGGTCTCATTTATCCAATTGCACTCCTATCTGTCAACCGGGATTGGTACCTCTATCTCCCCACATCATCTCATTCATCTGTATGGACTTATATTTGGACTGTCTCTCTTGTTTGTTGTTTTGGGACTAACCTTTATGTGATCAATGTCCAAATTTACATGTTAATTTGTATCATCACCTATTAAGGCATTTTCACTTTAATATTTTGTTCACTTATAGGTCAACCCTTAAGTTATTCATTCTTACAGCGCTGCTCCTTTTTTGATTTTGAACATTACTTTTTGGCCCTCCTCCATCCTCTGCATTTTATATGCTATGAATGCAGCAATGTTCTCCTGCATGGTGTGGAGTGCTCCCAGGACCTCTGTAGCCCTCCAAAAGAATCTGATAGCAGCCTCCTCTAGGGTACTCCTCCTACTGCCACTTTCTGTTTTCAGGGGGGGTGGAGGGACCTTGATATCAGCCAGCCGGCTAGGCCCGGCCACCTCCTGGCTGAGACTTCCCTGTGTATGAAAAAGGGACATGGTTTTAGTTTTTGCATCATCAATCACAATCATAAATTAGTACTCCCAACTAACATCTAGTTAACATCATTGATTGACAAGCAGAAATATTTAGAGGAATGCTATACCTGGCTCAATCTGGGCTCCTCCACATATCACCTGGAAGGCCCAGGTTGGGCATCAGAAGCCTCAGCCGGACGGGAAGGAAGCGTGGAAGGAAGACTTGAGAGGGAGGACCCGGGTTCAGTCTGGCCTGCCAGAAAGTGCAGCCTGTCGTAGTACAACATCCTGGGGACATAGATGTCATCTGCTGCTCCGGATCTCTGCGAATCCAGGACTTTCTGGCGCTCCCTCAGATATGTGCTCCTCAGGCCACCAATTAATTGATTTAAATAGTTGATGTCTGCCGTGGGGATCACCTGCTTCACAATTTCACACAATTGCTCCAGTGCTGCCTTCCTCTTTGCTTGGTTCTTGAAATGGGGGTGGGTAATCTCCCACAGACAGGGCAGCTCCCTTAGCATCTCGAGGAATAATGACATGAAGTCAGTATCTTTTAATAAGATATCCATGTTCACTGCAAGACACAACACAAGACAAAGCCTAATGTCAGACAAAACTCTCCTAATCTTGTTACAATATAGGCCTCAATCTAGAAGCAGTATAGGCACAAGTTTGTCTCTTACCTTCGTTCTTACGATCGGCGCGTGCAATGCTCCTTCCTCCGCTCACAGATCGTACGTAATACGCACGCGTTACGCTTTATACACACTGCGCATGCGTGTAACTCCGCCCGCCCCTGACGTTCTTTCTAGTCTATTCCCCGCCCCTTTTCGTTCGGCGCAGTGGGTGAAGAGCATGATGGCAGAGTTACAGCAGGTGCATGCTAATTCTAGCAACGAGGAGGAGGAGGAGGAAAGCCCGGATCCAGGCACATCCCGATCCAGAAGGAGACGTTTTAAGGCCACAAATATGTCGTTTGGGGAGATGTTGGAGATGGTAGACATCATGAGGAAGTCCGACTATGACGGAAAATATGGGCCTTACCCCCACCCCAACATCCGAAAGGCCAAAATCATTGGTAAAGTGGTCCGGAGTCTGGAGAGGAATTTCGGGGTACGAAGATCTAAAGATCAGCTCAGGAAGCGGTGGTCGGACCTGAAGTTGAGAGAGCCAGAGCAGTACCGAAAGATCCGGAGAGTGCTGCAAAAAAGTAAGTAGTTGTGCTGTGTTCCTATTCTTTCTGTCTTTATTACGTTCATTCTGCTCCATATGCTTTTATTATTGTAACGTTTAAAAGGGCAACTTTAATGTTCATGGACCCATTATTTGTTCGTATCAAACATTTTTATTTCGGCCTCTAGAACACCATTGTTTAGGCCATATGCATTTTCACACATTTTTTGGGGCCTACTTGGATGCCAAATATTTGTTTGTGTAGATGGGTTTGTTACTAGAATGAAATGACAACTAGATTCTGTGTAAGGAGAGGACACTGAGCAGCTGTTTTCACATCTGGACACTGGAGCACTAGTGTGGGATACAAGAACACCATTTTTATTAGGGGGGGCACACAGGTGCTCCAGTGTATACTATAGGGGGGGTCTCCATCTGTGAAGCTTGTACCAAACAGGTAAAGTATTGCAGCTTGACAAAGGGCAATAAAAAAAATATACATCTTGGAACTCGGCTAAAATTGACAATTGTACCCCACTTCCAAGCAATGTTTCCTATTTGTAGTTCTGCCATCAAATATCTGTGTGCTAAGTATACCATTTTTGTTTTACATAGGGGAGAAAAGACTCGGAGGACACCCCTCATCCGAGGAGACCAGAGACCCCCCACCTCTGGAAGAAGGGGAAATACCAACACAAGAAGCTGAGCAGGAGGAAGAAGAAGACGTGGTGGAGATTGGCACCACAACAGGTGAGTGTCTGCGACCACAGACTCAGGTAAACGAGATGGATGGTGGCAGATTTTTGAGACTTTTTTTGTTCTTTATCTCTTTTTAGGTGATCGTGATGTGAGGGATCCTGAACGCTTTACTTCAGAAAGTGCCCAGATCCTGATCGGGGAGATCATGGGGTGTAATCTCCAATTGCAAAACATCCAGCAACAAATCAGTGATGTTATTAAAAAAATAATAACATCATTGATGTTTTGGGGCGAAATTAAACCCCACAAAATCACCTGTTTTATTGTGGTCCAATCTTACAAAAATTTTTAAAATGTTTAGAAAAGCCAAATTTGGAGGATGCACACAGTGTGCCAACATGTGCTATCTGCCATCACGGGAGATCAATGGACGCGTTTTGGGGGTTCAACCCCTTACTCAATAATAAAGTAGCATTGAGGAAGGGCTTGCTCCCCCAAAACACGTCCCTTGATCCCCCCCTGATGGCAGATAGCACATGTTGACATTCGTAAATTGGTGGTCATCTTCCAAATTTGGCTTTTCCAGGGGTGATTTCCCCCCATCTGAACGCTATATCAAACCCAGTTCCTAAATACTGATGTCTGATATAGCCTTCAGGTTTTACCATATGTGAACTTTGTAAGTTCAAGTTTTTTGGCTTTCTTGTTGGTTTTACACAGGCCTGTTTTATCTGAAATGGATATTTCGAGTTTTGATAATGCTACTGCAAAAATTGTTATACAACAAACATGTTGGTTTGTTTTAAAAACCTTTCGTAAATGCACATGTGATTGTGCAGGTATAAAAAAGTGCCTCACTCAAGAATGTGTGGATTATTGTCTCAACACTACAACACTTTTGGGGTGATGTAATTGCTGTTTTATGCAAAAATGGGGGTTATTTCCTAAGGGAAAATACACTTTGCACTACAAGTGCAGGTTCAGTGCAGTTGCAAGTGCACTTGTAGTGAAATGTGTTTTTGCATTTAGGAAGTACCAGCCAACACTGTTTTTATAAGGTTACCCAATCACGCCATTTTCTGCACTCAACACATTTCTGTCAGGGTCAGCTAAAACAAACACAAGCAGTAAATGTCCACAAAGAATTTCTTTTGGTTGTTTTTTATTTGAAAAAGGTGTCACAGATTGTCTGGCATATTGATAGCCCCCCTACCCGCAAAGAACTCCAGGTATCGTAACCGGACATCACGGGCATTCAGGGAGGGCAAGCCAGGACGGCCACTTTCAAGCGCCGTCAGTGTTGATGGATTTGGGATTCCGGCCTCAGGCCCAACTGAGCCAGCATAGTTGGCTGAATGTTTGCGTAAAAAATTATGGAGAACACAGCAGGCAAGTATTATATGGTTCAGTTTATACTCCGCCATATGGATGGGTGTCAGAAATAATCGGAACCAGCTGGCCAGGATTCCAAATGTGTTCTCCACCACTCTTCGGGCTCTGGCCAGCCGGTAATTAAAAACACTCTGTTCCGGGGTGAGGGTCCTCATTGGGAATGGCCGCATCAGGTGGTCCCCCAGCGCAAACGCTTCATCAGCAACGAACACAAATGGGAGACCTTCAACATTGTCCTTTGGAGTTGGCAAGTCCAAGCTGCCATTCTGGAGATGCCTGTAGAACTCCGTCTGGGCGATCACTCCACCATCGGACATCCGGCCATTCTTTCCCACGTCCACATACAAGAACTCGTAATTAGCCAACACCACTGCCAACATCACAATACTATTAAACCCCTTGTAATTATAATAGTACGACCCCGAGTTGGGTGGTGGGACGATGTGGACTTGTTTCCCATCAATTGCCCCTCCGCAGTTAGGAAAGTCCCACCGCTGGGCAAAGTGGGAGGCCACAGTCTGCCATTCCTGTGGCGTGGAAGGAAACTGTTGAGGAAAAAACAACATTACTATTTTTTCACAGAAACATGGCAAGCAGATTAGACACAAACATTATGGGGCAACCTCCAGATAGCATTTATTAAGGGAAATTTAACAACAACAAAGTATAAGGTACACCTATCATATTCCCCCTTCCCCCCCTCTCATGGGCCATTTCTAACATTATAGGGGGGGAACTCTTGGACAGGTAACCCTCTTCACTTCATTTAGAGATGAATGCCTAAATAATGGGTATTACTTGGAACAGCCCCTCCTTAGTTACACTATTGGCAGACCACTGGACAGGTAAGAAGTGTCATAATACAAAGATATAAATACACATTGTACACATTTGAGCACATTTGAACATTCTGCTATTACCTATCAAGATAATAATAGGATACAAGAACTTTAAACAGTACCATTGGAAAGTATACAGGCAGGCCCTTGCACTACATGCTTTGGGGAATTCATCCATAAATCTGAGCACTAAAGAGATGGGTATAGTGTGTATGGGTTTGGCAAAGTCAGCAGATAGATGATAGAGGATAGAGTATTGGGATCAGCTGACTTAGCAGTTGGGGGAGGGAGGGTTACAAAAAATTTGGGGACACCACAAAAGAAAGCCTCTGGCACTCTGCCAGAATTTAAATCAAAAATAACATTTCCAAACATTTTAGGGGGTGTTTGGGGTAAAGCACTACTATGGAGCTGATAAAATACATTGTTAAGTGACTACATGAGGTGAATATAGGGCCAGGAGACAGACACCATGCTGGAGAGGTTATTGAAGGGCAAATATGTATGAAGGACCTAAAATAATAATTACATAAAAAAACAGCATGCATGAGGGCAAAGGGGACATTCACAGCATATTCCAATCATGGTCATTAGGGAATGAGGAAAGAAATACAATATATTAGCAAACATTCAATACAATAAAATGTGATATTAAAGGATAAAAATCTTACCTTCATATACTCCTTCTGCAGGACCTGAATGATGGCAGAACAGGTCTCTGGGATAATGATCCCCAGAGCCTGGGGGGAGATGCCTGTCGAGAACTTGAGGTCCTGCAGGCTTCTCCCTGTGGCCAAATACCGCAAGGTAGCGACCAACCTCTGCTCCGGAGTGATGGCTTGCCTCATGCAGGTATCCTGCCTGCTGATATAGGGGGTCAGCGAAGCCAACAAACAGTGAAACACGGGGTCCGTCATCCTGAGAAAGTTCCTGAAATCATCACGGATCTCACGGAGCAAAGGCATATGACAGAACTGGTCACGCTGAAGCAACCAATTCTTGGTCCATGAACTCCTCCCCACCCTGTTCATGGACTGGACTTGTGTCAAGGTCAGGACTCCAACACCAAGCCCCCGCACAGCACGAACTCTACGAGGAGTACGCATACGAAACATGGCTAGAAAACGGTCGGCTGCTCAGAACGAAGTAACAGAACGCACTGAAGAACAGCAAGGCCTGTGAAGAGCGACCTGAAAACCAGTAACGAACGAACAAGAATACAGTGACTAAAGTCACGCGAAACTTGCTTGCACGCACTGAAGAGCAGATACAAACCCACAAGCACAAACTGAACGGCAGAAAACGATCTGAAAGCCACGAGTCTGAAAAAGCGCGAATCATCTCTCACCAAACTTTTACTAACGCGAGATTAGCAAAAGGAGCCCAAAGGGTGCCGCGCTTGGTTCTGAACCGGCCTTTTCTAGTCTCGTCGTACGTGGTGTACGTGACCGCGTGGTTGTCGATCGGAAATTCCGACAACTTTGTGCGACCGTGTGTAGGCAAAACAAGTTTGAGCCAACATCCGTCGGAAAAAATCCTAGGATTTTGTTGTCGGAATGTCCGAACAAAGTCCGACCGTGTGTACGGGGCATTAGAGTCCCAGAAATACTGGAGAGGAGATTTATAAGGGAAAAATAAAGTCCAGTACATGGACAACTTACTTTGAGCTGCAGCAATTAGATCTGAGGAAAAAGAAAAAGAAAGAGATAAATGTATAAAACATTCTCACCAACAGAAAGTAGAATAAATAATATACATGGAAAATGGGGAAGAAATGGGGAAGAAATAGAAGAGCTCCATTTACTGAATATGTCATCTAATATTGATCTCAGGATGTGAATTGGATGGGAATACATTGAATTGAAGAATAAGGCCCCCATACACACTATTAGATTTTCTGCAGATTTTTGTCTTCAGATTTACCAAAACCATGTAGTGCAAGGGCCTGCCTGATTGGATACAAATTGAAACTCTTAAGGTTTGACCTCATATTATATAATTTTGGTAAATCTGAAGACAAAAATCTGCAGAAAATCTAATAGTGTATATGGGGCCTAAGATATAAGACTGCTTTCACACTTTCGGGCTAAAAATAGCGCCTGTAAAGCACCTGAAAAATGGCTCCCCTGCAGTCTCAAGGTGAAAGTCTGGGTGCTTTCACACTGAGGCGATGCGCTGGCAGGACAATGAAAAAACTCCTGGAAGCAGCATCTTTGGAGCGGTGAAGGAGTGATGTATGCACGGCTCCTCCACCGCTCCTGCCCCTTGAAATGAATGAGCACCGCTGCTGAATCACTCGCAAAGCGTTTCGGCAGCGGCGGTACACGGGCGGTATTAACCCCTTCATCGGCCGCTAGCGGGGGTTAAAACTGCCCCGCTATCGACCGAATAGCAGCGCTAATATGACGGTAAAGCGCCACTAAAACTAGTGGCACTTTACCATCAATGCTCGCCCGCTCCAGTGTGAAAGCAGCCTTAGAGCAGCATGTGCTCCATGATTACTAGAAAAGAGATCCTGAGAACATTCACAAATACACAGAACATAAGACAATGGCTTTATTCTATAAAGATATTAAAGATACTCCAGGAAAACAGACAAATATAGATGAATGAATACAAGGCTTCCTCTGATTGACTGAGGTAACGATCATGATATCTCCTGCCCACCAATCAGAGGAAGCTTTTTATTCATTCATAGAATACAAAGTTTCCTATGAATGGATGAGCAGTTCCCAGTCCAACTCTATTGTGTTCCAGGAGTGAGATGGGAAGTTCTCGTCCCGCTACCGGAACACAGCGCTGTATATGTAGCTGAGGATACAGTTCATAGAGCGCACCCAGCAATCACTCCTGTTAGTGCAGGAAATAGTTGGGACCAGATTGGCCCAAACAAACTATATAAAGGCACATTAACCTCTTCAATGGAAGGCCCTTTAACCCCTTCCTGCCCAGGCCAATTTTCAGCTTTCAACGCTGTCACATTTTAAATGACAATTACTTTGTCATACAACTCTGTACCCAAATTACATTTTTATATTTTTTTTTTTTGTTTGAGAAAGAGCTTTCTTTTGGTTTTATTTAATTACCACTGAGTTTTTATTTAGGTTTCAAAATAAATGAAAAAGGACAGACATTTTTTAAAGAAAAAAGGTTTTTCATAGTTTGTTATAAATTTTGCAAATAAGTAATTTTTATTCTTTACTGATAGACACTGGTGGGCTGCAATGATGAGGCAGCACTGATAAGTTGCACTGATGAGGCAGCACTGATAAGTTGCACTGATGGGGCTGCACTGATAAGTTGCACTGATGGGGCTGCACTGACTATCAGTGTAAACAATGTACTCACTGTGCCCTCCCAGTTGATAACTGGCAAGTCTGTTTACATTGTGACAGCTGTGGTTGGAGACAGCTGATCACATGGTAAAGGGCCGCTGTGATTGGCCCTTTACCCTAATCTGTGATGTGCTGTGTCCAAGGCACACAGTGATCACAGACTCTTTCTTGTAACAGAAATAGACATGACAGGTCATCTTTATTGAGAGATCTGGGGTCAAGACCCCAAATCTATAACCTTTGCAAGCAAAAGAAAAAAAATATTTTGACATTTTGACTTAAAAAAAAATATTTGTTTATGCCTGAGAACCAGAAGTGATGTCAGAGGTCACTCCGGTCCTCCAAGGGAATAGAGCTGAGTGGGGTCCATCTTGCCCTCACTCAATCTACTTCCTGCCCAGCAAACAGCCACATCAGATCACTTCCAGGCTTTACTGATGGCCCCGGTATGAAGGCTGATGAAGAAGACGTGGCTTGCCTTCAAAATGCATTCCTATTGGCTACTGATCCTTGGGCTTACAGGTCATATACACAGGTTGTAGGATCTTCCCAGGGGTCCACCGCAGATTTGGAATCATCTGCCCAGTGGTCCCTGGCTACTCTGGCCTTGGCTCAACCTGGAATGTTCCCTTGGACTGTGGGTTCTCCCTGGACCACCGGTCCCTCCCAGAGTGTTGGCAGCTGCTCCCCCCTGGGCCATCCCAGACAGCACATCCTCCGCTGTCCTTACCCTGTCACCCCCACAAACTTTGTGAGTGCATTTTGCAATGTCTTTATATATTTTTATAGTAAACTGTGCTACACCATAGCCTGATTGGCGCCTCTTTCCTTCCCCTCTTCTCCAACAGTAAATGATCAGCAGTAGACTAATGGGGTCATCTTTCTGCTTACTTTGCTATCTCCTCCTATCAGCATGTTCATTGTCATCATATATATAGGCAGCACATCTGATTGGCTCCCAGTGCTGTCCAGTGAGTAATAAACCTTTCATATCAGTAATAGGAGTCCTGACATTCCTGATCTGTAAGAAAAACTCTTCTCCATCAGATATCTCTCACACAATGACAACAAATCTGTACTAATCTGATGTCACAAGAATTCGATGTGTTGGGGTTCAATCCCTTCCTGCCCAGCAAACAGCCACATCAGATCACTTCCAGGCTTTACTGATGGCTCCGGTATGAAGGCTGATGAAGAAGACGTGGCTTGCCTTCAAAATGCATTCCTATTGGCTACTGATCCTTGGGCTTACAGGTCATATACACAGGTTGTAGGATTTTCCCAGGGGTCCACCGCAGATTTGGAATCATCTGCCCAGTGGTCCCTGGCTACTCTGGCCTTGGCTCACCCTGGAATGTTCCCTTGGACTGTGGGTTCTCCCTGGACCAGTGGCGGCCCATCCATAGGGGGCGCCTGGGCGCCGTCCCCCCCCCCCTCCAGGCAGCAAAAAAAAAAAAGTCAAAAAAAAAAAAAAAATTTTTTTTTACTACTGGCCCTTTAAAAAAAAAAAAAAAGAAAAAAAAAGGTCCTTAAGTGCACTGTGTTCGGACGCCGGATACAGTGCGACGCCGGACACAGTGCACTTATAGGAAGCGCCACGTCTATGCAATCACAACATTGCAGACGTGGCGCTGCATTTGCGGGCGTTTAGCCCGCCTTGGGACGTTTTCTGAAGCGCCGAGTAGCTTCCGCTCACCCATAGTAATAGATACTACGGGCGCTGGGCGGAAGCTACTTGGCACTTCAGATTTGATTGACATCTGCCCTGAGTCAGATGTCACTTCCTGCCTCTCTCTTTCATTGCGCCCGAGAGAGGAAACAGGAAGAATGCTGGTGCCAGTGTGAGGAGGAGGACACCGCAGGAGACTGAAGGTAAGTACCGCTGTGTGGAGAATAGGGGGGACACCTGCTGTGGGGGGCTCTGAGGGGGGACACATGCTATGGGGGGCTCTGATGGGGGACACATGCTGTGGGGGACTCTGATGGGGGACACATGCTGTGGGGGGCTCTGATGGGGGACACATGCTGTGGGGGACTCTGATGGGGACACCCTGCTGTGGGGGGCTCTGATGGGGGACACATGCTGTGGGGGGCTCTGATGGGGGACACATGCTGTGGGGGGGCTCTGATGGGGGACACATGCTGTGGGGGGCTCTGATGGGGGACACATGCTGTGGGGGCTCTGATGGGGGACACATGCTGTGGGGGGGCTCTGATGGGGGACACATGCTGTGGGGGGCTTTGATGGGGGACACATGCTGTGGGGGGCTCTGATGGGGACACCCTGCTGTGGGGGGCTCTGATGGGGGACACATGCTGTGGGGGGCTCTGATGGGGGACACATGCTGTGGGGGGCTCTGATGGGGGACACATGCTGTGGGGGGCTCTGATGGGGGACTCCTGTTTTGGGGGGACTCTGATGGGGACACCTGCTGTGGGGGGACTCTGATTGAGACACCTGCTTTGGGGGACACCTGCTCTTGGGGGGCTCTGATGGGGGACACCTGCTGTGGGGGGACTCTGATGGGGGACACCTGCTGTGGGGGGACTCTGATGGGGGACACCTGCTGTGGGGGGACTTTGATGGGGGACACCTGCTGTGGGGGGCTTTGATAGGGGACACCTGCTGTGGGGGGCTCTGATAGGGGACTCTGATGGGGGACACCTGCTGTGGGGGGACTTTGATGGGGACACCTGCTGTGGGGGGACTCTGATGGGGACATCTGCTGTGGGGGGGCTCTGATGGGGGACTCCTGTTTTGGGGGGACTCTGATGGGGGACACCTGCTGTGGGGGGCTTTGATGGGGAACACCTGCTGTGGGGGGACTCTGATGGGGGACACCTGCTGTGGGGGGGACTCTGATGGGGGACACCTGCTGTGGGGGGGCTCTGATGGGGGACACATGCTGTGGGGGGCTCTGATGGGGGACACATGCTGTGGGGGGCTCTGATGGGGACACCCTGCTGTGGGGGGCTCTGATGGGGGACACATGCTGTGGGGGGCTCTGATGGGGGACACATGCTGTGGGGGGCTCTGATGGGGGACACATGCTGTGGGGGGCTCTGATGGGGGACTCCTGTTTTGGGGGGACTCTGATGGGGACACCTGCTGTGGGGGGACTCTGATGGAGACACCTGCTTTGGGGGACACCTGCTCTTGGGGGACTCTGATGGGGGACACCTGCTTTGGGGGGACTCTGATGGGGGACACCTGCTGTGGGGGGACTCTGATGGGGGACACCTGCTGTGGGGGGACTCTGATGGGGGACACCTGCTGTGGGGGGACTCTGATGGGGGACACCTGCTGTGGGGGGACTTTGATGGGGGACACCTGCTGTGGGGGGCTTTGATAGGGGACACCTGCTGTGGGGGGCTCTGATAGGGGACTCTGATGGGGGACACCTGCTGTAGGGGACACCTGCTGTGGGGGGTTCTGATGGGGACTCCTGTTTTGGGGGGACTCTGATGGGGGACACCTGCTGTGGGGGGCTTTGATGGGGAACACCTGCTGTGGGGGGACTCTGATGGGGGACACCTGCTGTGGGGGGACTCTGATGGGGGACACCTGCTGTGGGGGGACTCTGATGGGGGACACCTGCTGTGGGGGGCTTTGATAGGGGACACCTGCTGTGGGGGGCTCTGGTGGGGGGCTCTGATGGGGGACTCTGATGGGGGACACATGCTGTGGGGGGACTCTGATGGGGACACCCTGCTGTGGGGGGACTCTGATGGAGACACCCTGCTGTGGGGGGACTCTGATGGAGACACCCTGCTGTGGGGGACACCTGCTGTGGGGGGACTCTGATGGAGACACCCTGCTGTGGGGGACACCTGCTGTGGGGGGCTCTAAAGGGGACACCTGCTGTGGGGGACACATGCTGTGGGGGGACACTGATGGCAACTCTGATGTAAGGGGACAAAGGCTGTATTTGGGGGGGGCAGAGGCTGTATTTGGGGGGGGACAGAGGCTGCATTTTATTTGACAGAAGCTGTATCTGGGGGGGGCAGAGGCTGCATTTGGGGGGGACAGAGGCTGCATTTGGGGGGACAGAGGCTGCATTTTATGTGACAGAGGCTGCATTTTATGTGACAGTAGCTGCATTTTATGTGACAGAGGATGCATTTTATGTGACAGAGGCTGCATTTGATGTGACACAGGCTGCATGTAAGGACGGACTGCTGGGGACACCTGATGGCATCTGCTTGTAGGCGACGTGGCTAGTGACACACTCGGGGCAACCACTGATTCTGCATTATGGTGAGTTGAATGATTTCATTTTATATTACAATATAACAATAGAAACAATGCGCTTCAATCATCCTGACATCATAACAACCATGGTGCTGGGATGATTGAAGCGCTAACACCAGGTGTTTGGAGTATCTTTATCTGATTGTTAAACTTTGTAGAATACACATTTCTATTGTTGTGTAGGATCTGGGCCTGCTGTCCCTCTCTCCCTCTCCCTCCATCCCTCGTTCATCTCAGACGCTAACCACACTGCCTTAGAGCCACACCCACTATTTCGCTGAAACCACGCCCATTTTTACCAAGTGGGAGGGGTCAAAAAGGAAGGGCGGGGTCTGGCGCCCCCCCATCCTAAAACTTCACCAGCCGCCACTGCCCTGGACCACCGGTCCCTCCCAGAGTGTTGGCAGCTGCTCCCCCCTGGGCCATCCCAGACAGCACATCCTCCGCTGTCCTTACCCTGTCACCCCCACAAACTTTGTGAGTGCATTTTGTAATGTCTTTATATATTTTTATAATAAACTGTGCTAAACCATAGCCTGATTGGCGCCTCTTTCCTTCCCCTCTTCTCCAACAGTAAATGATCAGCAGTAGACTAATGGGGTCATCTTTCTGCTTACTTTGCTATCTCCTCCTATCAGCATGTTCATTGTCATCATATATATAGGCAGCACATCTGATTGGCTCCCAGTGCTGTCCAGTGAGTAATAAACCTTTCATCTCAGTAATAGGAGTCCTGACATTTGTGATCTGTAAGGAAAACTCTTCTCCATCAGATATCTCTCACACAATGACAACAAATCTGTACTAATCTGATGTCACAAGAATTCGATGTGTTCGGGTTCAATCCCTTATTTGTATCTATCAGGTAGAGATATAATGGAAGGAGGGAATTCCTCCACTACAACATTCACATCTTCCAGAGACAGTGGAGGAACATGAGAGCTCCATTTATTGATCATTGTGTCCAGTTATGATGGAAAGATGGTCATTAGAGTCCCAGAAATACTGGAGAGGAGATTTATAAGGGAAAAATAAAGTCCAGTAACTGGACAACTTACCGAACTCTGGAGGAATTACATCTGAGAAAAAAGAAAAAGAAAGAGATAAATGTATAAAACATTCTCACCAACAGAAAGTAGAATAAATAATATACATGGAAAATGGGGAAGAAATAGAAGAGCTCCATTTACTGAATATGTCATCTAATATTGATCTCAGGATGTGAATTGGATGGGAATACATTGAATTGAAGAATAAGGCCCCCATACACACTATTAGATTTTCTGCAGATTTTTGTCTTCAGATTTACCAAAACCATGTAGTGCAAGGGCCTGCCTGATTGGATACAAATTGAAACTCTTAAGGTTTGACCTCATATTATATAATTTTGGTAAATCTGAAGACAAAAATCTGCAGAAAATCTAATAGTGTATATGGGGCCTAAGATATAAGACCGCTTTCACACTTTCGGGCTAAAAATAGGGCCTGTAAAGCACCTGAAAAATGGCTCCCCTGCAGTCTCAAGGTGAAAGTCTGGGTGCTTTCACACTGAGGCGATGCGCTGGCAGGACAATGAAAAAACTCCTGGAAGCAGCATCTTTGGAGCGGTGAAGGAGTGATGTATGCACGGCTCCTCCACCGCTCCTGCCCCTTGAAATGAATGAGCACCGCTGCTGAATCACTTGCAAAGCGTTTCGGCAGCGGCGGTACACGGGCGGTATTAACCCCTTCATCGGCCGCTAGCGGGGGTTAAAACTGCCCCGCTATCGACCGAATAGCACCGCTAATATGATGGTAAAGCGCCACTAAAACTAGTGGCACTTTACCATCAATGCTCGCCCGCTCCAGTGTGAAAGCAGCCTTAGAGCAGCATGTGCTCCATGATTACTAGAAAAGAGATCCTGAGAACATTCACAAATACACAGAACATAAGACAATGGACACAAGGGGCTTTATTCTATAAAGATATAAAAGATACTCCAGGAAAACAGACAAATATAGATGAATGAATACAAGGCTTCCTCTGATTGACTGAGGTAACGATCATGATATCTCCTGCCCACCAATCAGAGGAAGCTTTTTATTCATTCATAGAATACAAAGTTTCCTATGAATGGATGAGCAGTTCCCAGTCTAACTCTATTGTGTTCCAGGAGTGAGATGGGAAGTTCTCGTCCCGCTACCGGAACACAGCGCTGTATATGTAGCTGAGGATACAGTTCATAGAGCGCACCCAGCAATCACTCCTGTTAGTGCAGTAAATAGTTGGGACCAGATTGGCCCAAACAAACTATATAAAGGCACATTAACCTCTTCAATGGAAGGCCCTTTAACCCCCTTCCTGCCCAGGCCAATTTTCAGCTTTCAACGCTGTCACATTTTAAATGACAATTACTTTGTCATACAACTCTGTACCCAAATTACATTTTTATATTTTTTTTTTTGTTTGAGAAAGAGCTTTCTTTTGGTTGTATTTAATTACCACTGAGTTTTTATTTAGGTTTCAAAATAAATGAAAAAGGACAGACATTTTTGAAAGAAAAAAGGTTTTTCTTAGTTTGTTATAAATTTTGCAAATAAGTAATTTTTATTCTTTACTGATGGACACTGGTGAGCTGCAATGATGAGGCAGCACTGATAAGTTGCAATGATGAGGCAGCACTGATAAGTTGCACTGATGGGGCTGCACTGATAAGTTGCACTGATGGGGCTGCACTGACTATCAGTGTAAACAATGTACTCACTGTGCCCTCCCAGTTGATAACTGGCAAGTCTGTTTACATTGTGACAGCTGTGGTTGGAGACAGCTGATCACTTGGTAAAGGGCCGCTGTGATTGGCCCTTTACCCTAATCTGTGATGTGCTGTGTCCAAGGCACACAGTGATCACAGACTCTTTCTTGTAACAGAAATAGACATGACAGGTCATCTTTATTGAGAGATCTGGGGTCAAGACCCCAAATCTATAACCTTTGCAAGCAAAAGAAAAAAAATATTTTGACATTTTGACTTAAAAAAAATATTTGTTTATGCCTGAGAACCAGAAGTGATGTCAGAGGTCACTCCGGTCCTCCAAGGGAATAGAGCTGAGTGGGGTCCATCTTGCCCTCACTCAATCTACTTCCTGCCCAGCAAACAGCCACATCAGATCACTTCCAGGCTTTACTGATGGCTCCGGTATGAAGGCTGATGAAGAAGACGTGGCTTGCCTTCAAAATGCATTCCTATTGGCTACTGATCCTTGGGCTTACAGGTCATATACACAGGTTGTAGGATCTTCTCAGGGGTCCACCGCAGATTTGGAATCATCTGCCCAGTGGTCCCTGGCTACTCTGGCCTTGGCTCACCCTGGAATGTTCCCTTGGACTGTGGGTTCTCCCTGGACCACCGGTCCCTCCCAGAGTGCTGGCAGCTGCTCCCCCCTGGGCCATCCCAGACAGCACATCCTCCGCTGTCCTTACCCTGTCACCCCCACAAACTTTGTGAGAGCATTTTGTAATGTCTTTATATATTTTTATAATAAACTGTGCTACACTATAGCCTGATTGGCGCCTCTTTCCTTCCCCTCTTCTCCAACAGTAAATGATCAGCAGTAGACTAATGGGGTCATCTTTCTGCTTACTTTGCTATCTCCTTCTATCAGCATGTTCATTGTTATCATATATATAGGCAGCACATCTGATTGGCTCCCAGTGCTGTCCAGTGAGTAATAAACCTTTCATCTCAGTAATAGGAGTCCTGACATTCCTGATTTGTAAGGAAAACTCTTCTCCATCAGATATCTCTCACACAATGACAACAAATCTGTACTAATCTGATGTCACAAGAATTCGATGTGTTCGGGTTCAATCCCTTATTTGTATCTATCAGGTACAGATATAATGGAAGGAGGGAATTCCTCCACTACAACATTCACATCTTCCAGAGACAGTGGAGGAACATGAGAGCTCCATTTATTGATCATTGTGTCCAGTTATGATGGAAAGATGGTCATTAGAGTCCCAGAAATACTGGAGAGGAGATTTATAAGGGAACAAATAAAGTCCAGTACATGGACAACTTACTTTGAACTGCAGCAATTAGATCTGAGGAAAAAGAAAAAGAAAGAGATAAATGTATAAAACATTCTCACCAACAGAAAGTAGAATAAATAATATACATGGAAAATGGGGAAGAAATAGAAGAGCTCCATTTACTGAATATGTCATCTAATATTGATCTCAGGATGTGAATTGGATGGGAATACATTGAATTGAAGAATAAGATATAAGAGCAGCATGTGCTCCATGATTACTAGAAAAGAGATCCTGAGAACATTCACAAATACACAGAACATAAGACAATGGACACAAGGGGCTTTATTCTATAAAGATATTAAAGATACTCCAGGAAAACAGACAAATATAGATGAATGAATACAAGGCTTCCTCTGATTGACTGAGGTAACGATCATGATATCTCCTGCCCACCAATCAGAGGAAGCTTTTTATTCATTCGTAGAATACAAAGTTTCCTATGAATGGATGAGCAGTTCCCAGTCCAACTCTATTGTGTTCCAGGAGTGAGATGGGAAGTTCTCGTCCCGCTACCGGAACACAGCGCTGTATATTGTATGTAGCTGAGGATACAGTTCATAGAGCGCACCCAGCAATCACTCCTGTTAGTGCAGTAAATAGTTGGGACCAGATTGGCCCAAACAAACTATATAAAGGCACATTAACCTCTTCAATGGAAGGCCCTTTAACCCCTTCCTGCCCAGGCCAATTTTCAGCTTTCAACGCTGTCACATTTTAAATGACAATTACTTTGTCATACAACTCTGTACCCAAATTACATTTTTATATTTTTTTTTTGTTTGAGAAAGAGCTTTCTTTTGGTTGTATTTAATTACCACTGAGTTTTTATTTAGGTTTCAAAATAAATGAAAAAGGACAGACATTTTTTAAAGAAAAAAGGTTTTTCTTAGTTTGTTATAAATTTTGCAAATAAGTAATTTTTATTCTTTACTGATGGACACTGGTGAGCTGCAATGATGAGGGAGCACTGATAAGTTGCACTGATGAGGGAGCACTAATAAGTTGCACTGATGAGGCAGCACTGATAAGTTGCAATGATGAGACAGCAATGATAAGTTGCACTGATGGGGCTGCACTGACTATCAGTGTAAACAATGTACTCACTGTGCCCTCCCAGTTGATAACTGGCAAGTCTGTTTACATTGTGACAGCTGTGGTTGGAGACAGCTGATCACATGGTAAAGGGCCGCTGTGATTGGCCCTTTACCCTAATCTGTGATGTGCTGTGTCCAAGGCACACAGTGATCACAGACTCTTTCTTGTAACAGAAATAGACATGACAGGTCATCTTTATTGAGAGATCTGGGGTCAAGACCCCAAATCTATAACCTTTGCAAGCAAAAGAAAAAAAATATTTTGACATTTTGACTTAAAAAAAAATATTTGTTTATGCCTGAGAACCAGAAGTGATGTCAGAGGTCACTCCGGTCCTCCAAGGGAATAGAGCTGAGTGGGGTCCATCTTGCCCTCACTCAATCTACTTCCTGCCCAGCAAACAGCCACATCAGATCACTTCCAGGCTTTACTGATGGCTCCGGTATGAAGGCTGATGAAGAAGACGTGGCTTGCCTTCAAAATGCATTCCTATTGGCTACTGATCCTTGGGCTTACAGGTCATATACACAGGTTGTAGGATCTTCCCAGGGGTCCACCGCAGATTTGGAATCATATGCCCAGTGGTCCCTGGCTACTCTGGCCTTGGCTCACCCTGGAATGTTCCCTTGGACTGTGGGTTCTCCCTGGACCACCGGTTCCTCCCAGAGTGTTGGCAGCTGCTCCCCCCTGGGCCATCCCAGACAGCACATCCTCCGCTGTCCTTACCCTGTCACCCCCACAAACTTTGTGAGTGCATTTTGTAATGTCTTTATACATTTTTATAATAAACTGTGCTAAACCATAGCCTGATTGGCGCCTCTTTCCTTCCCCTCTTCTCCAACAGTAAATGATCAGCAGTAGACTAATGGGGTCATCTTTCTGCTTACTTTGCTATCTCCTCCTATCAGCATGTTCATTGTCATCATATATATAGGCAGCACATCTGATTGGCTCTCAGTGCTGTCCAGTGAGTAATAAACATTTCATCTCAGTAATAGGAGTCCTGACATTCCTGATTTGTAAGGAAAACTCTTCTCCATCAGATATCTCTCACACAATGACAACAAATCTGTACTAATCTGATGTCACAAGAATTCGATGTGTTCGGGTTCAATCCCTTATTTGTATCTATCAGGTACAGATATAATGGAAGGAGGGAATTCCTCCACTACAACATTCACATCTTCCAGAGACAGTGGAGGAACATGAGAGCTCCATTTATTGATCATTGTGTCCAGTTATGATGGAAAGATGGTCATTATGCCCCGTACACACGGTCGGATTTTCCGATGGACAATGTCCGATCGGAGCGTGTTGCCGGAAATTCCGATCGTGTGTGGGCGCCATCGGACATTTTCCATCGGATTTTCCGACACACAAAGTTGGACAGCAGGAGATAAAATTTTCCGACAACAAAATCCGATCGCGTCAATTCCGACCGCGTGTGGCCTGTTCCGACGCACAAAGTGCCACGCATGCTCAGAAGAAATTACGACACGGGACAGCTCGTTCTGGTAAACTTAGCGTTCGCAATGGATACAGCACTTTCGTCACGCTGCAATGTTAAAAATGGTTAAATACAGCGCACTCTCTTCTTCTTTATAATGTGACAAGAATTAAGTCGTTTTGCTGCTCATATTCACACACACTTCTCACAAACTTTTATTTGTGTTTTTTTAGTGGGATTCCCTCAATATATTGTTATTAGTTGTCACATCTGACAGTTTTATATTTTTTATGTTTTTTTTTTTTTGTATTTTAAGCCTTTTTTTTTCTTTAATGTTTGGATTTTTTCCAAGGCTGATCTTTGTTCAATGTTATTTTTATTTTTACTCCAGAATATTTTTGCGTGTGTTTTGTGTGTCAAGTTACCCCAACACCATTGATATCTTTTATTATTTAATCTCTAGGAGATTGTTTGTTGTTGGTGTCCCTTGTTCATTTCACATTGTATATTTGAAATGTACCTGAATCCTCACAAACAAACTGTCATTTTTGAAGTAAAACACATAGGAGAGTATAATTCAAAACAAAAATCCTTTATTAAGGGATCAGAACCAAACAAAGAGGAAGGCAACACTGGAGAAACATGAGAAATTAGCGAAGCCTGGGACCCCCACGGCAGACATCAATTCTTCAACATCAAAATTGGTGGCCTGAGGAGTCCATATGTAAGGGAGGGCAGTCTGGTCCGGGATTCGCAGAGATCTGGAAAGCAGCAGATGACATCTGTGTCCCCAGGCTGTGGTACCACAAGAGACTGCATTTTTTGGCCGACCAGACTGGATCCAGGGTCCTCACTCTCTGGTCTTCCTTTTACGTTTCCTTCCCGGCTGTGGCTGTGCAGTTGGAGATGTGGCAGGAGGAGGAGTAGGACCTGGAGGAGAACTGGAAGGACCTGGAGGAGAGGGAGGATGAGGAGGAGGACCTGCAGGAGGAGGAGTAGGACCTGGAGGAGGAGGAGGACTGGGAGGACCTGGAGGAGAAGGAGGAGGAGGACCATCGCGAAGGTGTGTTTGAGGTGTAATTTGGCCCCTCATACCTTTCTCCAGAGCCTCCGATATGAGGGCCTGACACATTACTTTTTGGAATAGAAAGGACTACCGCGCTACATGTGCAAACAAATGTAGAATTTAAATGAACAAACCCCTCAAAAATCAAAAACAAAGCATAAAAGAAATATAAATAAATATAATCAATAAATGACACTAGAGCAGCCGCTAAAAGTGGGATACACACACTAAAATATTCAAAATCAAAAAAAGGAGCAGCGCTGTAAGAATGAATAACTTAAGGGTTGACCTATAAGTGAACAAAATATTAAAGTGAAAATGCCTTAATAGGTGATGATACAAATTAACATGTAAATTTGGACATTGATCACATAAAGGTTAGTCCCAAAACAACAAACAAGAGAGACAGTCCAAATATAAGTCCATACAGATGAATGAGATGATGTGGAGAGATAGAGGTACCAATCCCGGTTGACAGATAGGAGTGCAATTGGATAAATGAGACCTTCACCGCACCAATGTGGCAGATTGATAAAAATTGCGCGCTTACCAGAAGGCAAGCTAATATGAGCTTGCGACCTTAACCCGGTCGGGGCCTTTTGTGGATTGAAACAGCAACGCACCACTTCAGCTTATGGATGGGTACACTGTCCGTCAGATCCCAGGAAACATTCAATTGGGGAGATATTCCCTCCAACTAAGGGTTGTTCTCAAGGGGGTATTCAAAGGAAAAGAAAGGGCAACATAGTGTAATCCTGCTTAATGGTTTATTAAAAAGTAGGTTAAAATCACACTTACATTTGGCAGGTCGAATAAGAGGAAAAAATAGCCGGCCAGCTAAGAGCGAACACCCGTCCGAGACGGAATCTGCAGCACGTCAGCACGTCAGCATGCCCGACGTACGTTTCGTCACACTCTGACGTCGTCTGGGGCATGGGCGACGCACTGACGTGTCGCACATAAATAGTAAACAACATAACCAAGCCTCGTGATGAGACCGGAACTGGAAATCACCCTGCGCTCCACTAGATAAAGCGGATGGTATAAAAACGCCATCTTAAAAGAGGGATTGCAAATATGAAATCAGTGTAAGTTACTACTGCGGGACCCCCGGATATGCAAAAACCAATGCAAAGACATTTAATTGTCAAGGTCTCACATACATTAATGCATAACATTTCAAATTAAAACTAATATCAAATGAAGGAATACCAGAAATTCCTTCAATTATACAGGAAAATGAAATCCCATACGAAAACTATAAATTAAATAAAGAATAAATTATAAATAAAAAATATATATGTGAGTGCCAAAATTAATTGAATTCAAAGAAAAATTTCCGCCGAAAGCGTATTTAATAGTGCACTCGTCCATATTCGGTTGGGTAAGGGTAGGGCATAAATAAGACAAAACGTCACACCCAATCAAGCAGATATTAAACAAAGTGAATAAACTAGGGAAGAGGAAGGTGATTTCGTCCCCCATATGGGAAAACCTTTACTATGGCATAATAAATCCAACACAGGTTATAAAGGGAAATACATCACATACAAATAACTATAGACTTACCACACCTCAAGAGTCCTGATTAAAATTCAAATGATGGGGCACATACCCCATTGCTAAAGTATCTTAATATAACCTATGGAGCATGTGTCCAACCTAGGACTAGATGGATAATCAATGGCCTCTCATACATTATAAATAGGTTCCTGAGAGCATCTCAGGAACCTAAGTAAAGGTTCACCCAGTGAATGGAAAAATTTTTTTTTATATTAATGATATTTATTTTATGAGTTGTCAATGAAGGCATTGGTATCAACGTCCACATTGAGCCCATGTGGAACGTAGCACTTGATTTTATGTATCCAGAGCATCTCGAGCTTAGAGATGCTCCTGATCAGAGAACTACCCCTCCAGTGGGGCCGATACCTGTCAATACCCAAAAACAAAGTCTTAGAAGGATCCTTATTATGGGTGGTTAGATAATGCTTTGAGACAGAATGTTTCGGGAAGCCATTTATGATGTTGGTAATATGTTCATTTATGCGAACGGAGAGGGGTCGTCTAGTCCTGCCCACATACTGCAAACCACACGGGCATTGCAGCATGTAGACGACCCCCTCCGTTCCACAAGTGATAAAGGGTTTGATGTCGTGCTCCTCATGAGTACTAAAGGAGGTAAATCTCTGGGTACGTCTAGAGGGCGCAGAATTCAACTTACAGACACGACATCTACCACATTTTTAGTACCCCTTCAAATTATCAAACAGACCTTGTATGCTCCTAACAGGGGGATCGAGAACGTTAGGGGCTAGTCTATTTCTGAGGGACAATGCTCCCCTAAAGATCACTTGAGGTTTCTCTGGGATCACAGCTCTCAGAACAAGATCATTGCACAATATGTGCCAATGCCTATTGAGCAAGCTTTTGATATTATTGTGCTGTATTGAATAGGTTGTAACGAAGGGGAGAGTCACAGAATTCTCTTTAGGGAGTACCCTCTCGCTTAATAGCTGTTTTCTGTCGATATCCTTGACAGCATGCAAGGTTTGGGTTAGAGACTCCTTATTGTAGCCTTTTTCTACAAAGCGATTCATCAAGACACCGGCCTGTTCCAAGAACTGAAAATTGTCAGTGCAATTGCGTTTAAGTCGCATAAATTGACTCTTGGGTACAGACCGGAGCCATGATCTGTGGTGACAACTGTTTAAAGGAATATATGAGTTGCGTTCCACATTTTTAAAAAAAACAGACCGCAACTCATATATTCCTTTAAACAGTTGTCACCACAGATCATGGCTCCGGTCTGTACCCAAGAGTCAATTTATGCGACTTAAACGCAATTGCACTGACGATTTTCAGTTCTTAGAACAGGCCGGTGTCTTGATGAATCGCTTTGTAGAAAAAGGCTACAATAAGGAGTCTCTAACCCAAACCTTGCATGCTGTCAAGGATATCGACAGAAAACAGCTATTAAGCGAGAGGGTACTCCCTAAAGAGAACTCTGTGACTCTCCCCTTCGTTACAACCTATTCAATACAGCACAATAATATCAAAAGCTTGCTCAATAGGCATTGGCACATATTGTGCAATGATCCTGTTCTGAGAGCTGTGATCCCAGAGAAACCTCAAGTGATCTTTAGGGGAGCATTGTCCCTCAGAAATAGACTAGCCCCTAACGTTCTCGATCCCCCTGTTAGGAGCATACAAGGTCTGTTTGATAATTTGAAGGGGTACTAAAAATGTGGTAGATGTCGTGTCTGTAAGTTGAATTCTGCGCCCTCTAGACGTACCCAGAGATTTACCTCCTTTAGTACTCATGAGGAGCACGACATCAAACCCTTTATCACTTGTGGAACGGAGGGGGTCGTCTACATGCTGCAATGCCCGTGTGGTTTGCAGTATGTGGGCAGGACTAGACGACCCCTCTCCGTTCACATAAATGAACATATTACCAACATCATAAATGGCTTCCCGAAACATTCTGTCTCAAAGCATTATCTAACCACCCATAATAAGGATCCTTCTAAGACTTTGTTTTTGGGTATTGACAGGTATCGGCCCCACTGGAGGGGTAGTTCTCTGATCAGGAGCATCTCTAAGCTCGAGATGCTCTGGATACATAAAATCAAGTGCTACGTTCCACATGGGCTCAATGTGGATGTTGATACCAATGCCTTCATTGACAACTCATAAAATAAATATCATTAATATAAAAAAAATGTTTTTCCATTCACTGGGTGAACCTTTACTTAGGTTCCTGAGATGCTCTCAGGAACCTATTTATAATGTATGAGAGGCCATTGATTATCCATCTAGTCTTGGTTGGACACATGGTCCATAGGTTATATTAAGATACTTTAGCAATGGGGTATGTGCCCCATCATTTGAATTTTAATCAGGACTCTTGAGGTGTGGTAAGTCTATAGTTATTTGTATGTGATGTATTTCCCTTTATAACCTGTGTTGGATTTATTATGCTATAGTAAAGGTTTTCCCATATGGGGGACGAAATCACCTTCCTCTTCCCTAGTTTATTCACTTTGTTTAATATCTGCTTGATTGGGTGTGACGTTTTGTCTTATTTATGCCCTACCCTTACCCAACCGAATATGGACGAGTGCACTATTAAATACGCTTTCGGCGGAAATTTTTCTTTGAATTCAATTAATTTTGGCACTCACATATATATTTTTTATTTATAATTTATTCTTTATTTAATTTATAGTTTTCGTATGGGATTTCATTTTCCTGTATAATTGAAGGAATTTCTGGTATTCCTTCATTTGATATTAGTTTTAATTTGAAATGTTATGCATTAATGTATGTGAGACCTTGACAATTAAATGTCTTTGCATTGGTTTTTGCATATCCGGGGGTCCCGCAGTAGTAACTTACACTGATTTCATATTTGTAATCCCTCTTTTAAGATGGCGTTTTTATACCATCCGCTTTATCTAGTGGAGCGCAGGGTGATTTCCAGTTCCTGTTTCATCACGAGGCTTGGTTATGTTGTTTACTATTTATGTGCGACACGTCAGTGCGTCGCCCGTGCCCCAGACGATGTCAGAGTGTGACGAAACGTACGTCGGGCGTGCTGACGTGCTGCAGATTCCGTCTCGGACGGGTGTTCGCTCTTAGCTGGCCGGCTATTTTTTGCTCTTATTCGACCTACCAAATGTAAGTGTGATTTTAACCTACTTTTTAATAAACCATTAAGCAGGATTACACTATGTTGCCCTTTCTTTTCCTTTGAATACCCCCTTGAGAACAACCCTTAGCTGGAGGGAATATCTCCCCAATTGAATGTTTCCTGGGATCTGACGGACAGTGTACCCATCCATAAGCTGAAGTGGTGCGTTGCTGTTTCAATCCACAAAAGGCCCCGACCGGGTTAAGGTCGCAAGCTCATATTAGCTTGCCTTCTGGTAAGCGCGCAATTTTTATCAATCTGCCACATTGGTGCGGTGAAGGTCTCATTTATCCAATTGCACTCCTATCTGTCAACCGGGATTGGTACCTCTATCTCCCCACATCATCTCATTCATCTGTATGGACTTATATTTGGACTGTCTCTCTTGTTTGTTGTTTTGGGACTAACCTTTATGTGATCAATGTCCAAATTTACATGTTAATTTGTATCATCACCTATTAAGGCATTTTCACTTTAATATTTTGTTCACTTATAGGTCAACCCTTAAGTTATTCATTCTTACAGCGCTGCTCCTTTTTTGATTTTGAACATTACTTTTTGGCCCTCCTCCATCCTCTGCATTTTATATGCTATGAATGCAGCAATGTTCTCCTGCATGGTGTGGGGTGCTCCCAGGACCTCTGTAGCCCTCCAAAAGAATCTGATAGCAGCCTCCTCTAGGGTACTCCTCCTACTGCCACTTTCTGTTTTCAGGGGGGGTGGAGGGACCTTGATATCAGCCAGCCGGCTAGGCCCGGCCACCTCCTGGCTGAGACTTCCCTGTGTATGAAAAAGGGACATGGTTTTAGTTTTTGCATCATCAATCACAATCATAAATTAGTACTCCCAACTAACATCTAGTTAACATCATTGATTGACAAGCAGAAATATTTAGAGGAATGCTATACCTGGCTCAATCTGGGCTCCTCCACATATCACCTGGAAGGCCCAGGTTGGGCATCAGAAGCCTCAGCCGGACGGGAAGGAAGCGTGGAAGGAAGACTTGAGAGGGAGGACCCGGGTTCAGTCTGGCCTGCCAGAAAGTGCAGCCTGTCGTAGTACAACATCCTGGGGACATAGATGTCATCTGCTGCTCCGGATCTCTGCGAATCCAGGACTTTCTGGCGCTCCCTCAGATATGTGCTCCTCAGGCCACCAATTAATTGATTTAAATAGTTGATGTCTGCCGTGGGGATCACCTGCTTCACAATTTCACACAATTGCTCCAGTGCTGCCTTCCTCTTTGCTTGGTTCTTGAAATGGGGGTGGGTAATCTCCCACAGACAGGGCAGCTCCCTTAGCATCTCGAGGAATAATGACATGAAGTCAGTATCTTTTAATAAGATATCCATGTTCACTGCAAGACACAACACAAGACAAAGCCTAATGTCAGACAAAACTCTCCTAATCTTGTTACAATATAGGCCTCAATCTAGAAGCAGTATAGGCACAAGTTTGTCTCTTACCTTCGTTCTTACGATCGGCGCGTGCAATGCTCCTTCCTCCGCTCACAGATCGTACGTAATACGCACGCGTTACGCTTTATACACACTGCGCATGCGTGTAACTCCGCCCGCCCCTGACGTTCTTTCTAGTCTATTCCCCGCCCCTTTTCGTTCGGCGCAGTGGGTGAAGAGCATGATGGCAGAGTTACAGCAGGTGCATGCTAATTCTAGCAACGAGGAGGAGGAGGAGGAAAGCCCGGATCCAGGCACATTCCGATCCAGAAGGAGACGTTTTAAGGCCACAAATATGTCATTTGGGGAGATGTTGGAGATGGTAGACATCATGAGGAAGTCCGACTATGACGGAAAATATGGGCCTTACCCCCACCCCAACATCCGAAAGGCCAAAATCATTGGTAAAGTGGTCCGGAGTCTGGAGAGGAATTTCGGGGTACGAAGATCTAAAGATCAGCTCAGGAAGCGGTGGTCGGACCTGAAGTTGAGAGAGCCAGAGCAGTACCGAAAGATCCGGAGAGTGCTGCAAAAAAGTAAGTAGTTGTGCTGTGTTCCTATTCTTTCTGTCTTTATTACGTTCATTCTGCTCCATATGCTTTTATTATTGTAACGTTTAAAAGGGCAACTTTAATGTTCATGGACCCATTATTTGTTCGTATCAAACATTTTTATTTCGGCCTCTAGAACACCATTGTTTAGGCCATATGCATTTTCACACATTTTTTGGGGCCTACTTGGATGCCAAATATTTGTTTGTGTAGATGGGTTTGTTACTAGAATGAAATGACAACTAGATTCTGTGTAAGGAGAGGACACTGAGCAGCTGTTTTCACATCTGGACACTGGAGCACTAGTGTGGGACACAAGAACACCATTTTTATTAAGGGGGGCACACAGGTGCTCCAGTGTATACTATAGGGGGGGTCTCCATCTGTGAAGCTTGTACCAAACAGGTAAAGTATTGCAGCTTGACAAAGGGCAATAAAAAAAATATACATCTTGGAACTCGGCTAAAATTGACAATTGTACCCCACTTCCAAGCAATGTTTCCTATTTGTAGTTCTGCCATCAAATATCTGTGTGCTAAGTATACCATTTTTGTTTTACATAGGGGAGAAAAGACTCGGAGGACACCCCTCATCCGAGGAGACCAGAGACCCCCCACCTCTGGAAGAAGGGGAAATACCAACACAAGAAGCTGAGCAGGAGGAAGAAGAAGACGTGGTGGAGATTGGCACCACAACAGGTGAGTGTCTGCGACCACAGACTCAGGTAAACGAGATGGATGGTGGCAGATTTTTGAGACTTTTTTTGTTCTTTATCTCTTTTTAGGTGATCGTGATGTGAGGGATCCTGAACGCTTTACTTCAGAAAGTGCCCAGATCCTGATCGGGGAGATCATGGGGTGTAATCTCCAATTGCAAAACATCCAGCAACAAATCAGTGATGTTATTAAAAAAAATAATAACATCATTGATGTTTTGGGGCGAAATTAAACCCCACAAAATCACCTGTTTTATTGTGGTCCAATCTTACAAAAATTTTTAAAATGTTTAGAAAAGCCAAATTTGGAGGATGCACACAGTGTGCCAACATGTGCTATCTGCCATCACGGGAGATCAATGGACGCGTTTTGGGGGTGCAACCCCTTACTCAATAATAAAGTAGCATTGAGGAAGGGCTTGCTCCCCCAAAACACATCCCTTGATCCCCCCCTGATGGCAGATAGCACATGTTGACATTCGTAAATTGGTGTGCATCTTCCAAATTTGGCTTTTCCAGGGGTGATTTCCCCCCATCTGAACGCTATATCAAACCCAGTTCCTAAATACTGATGTCTGATATAGCCTTCAGGTTTTACCATATGTGAACTTTGTAAGTTCAAGTTTTTTGGCTTTCTTGTTGGTTTTACACAGGCCTGTTTTATCTGAAATGGATATTTCGAGTTTTGATAATGCTACTGCAAAAATTGTTATACAACAAACATGTTGGTTTGTTTTAAAAACCTTTCGTAAATGCACATGTGATTGTGCAGGTATAAAAAAGTGCCTCACTCAAGAATGTGTGGATTATTGTCTCAACACTACAACACTTTTGGGGTGATGTAATTGCTGTTTTATGCAAAAATGGGGGTTATTTCCTAAGGGAAAATACACTTTGCACTACAAGTGCAGGTTCAGTGCAGTTGCAAGTGCACTTGTAGTGAAATGTGTTTTTGCATTTAGGAAGTACCAGCCAACACTGTTTTTATAAGGTTACCCAATCACGCCATTTTCTGCACTCAACACATTTCTGTCAGGGTCAGCTAAAACAAACACAAGCAGTAAATGTCCACAAAGAATTTCTTTTGGTTGTTTTTTATTTGAAAAAGGTGTCACAGATTGTCTGGCATATTGATAGCCCCCCTACCCGCAAAGAACTCCAGGTATCGTAACCGGACATCACGGGCATTCAGGGAGGGCAAGCCAGGACGGCCACTTTCAAGCGCCGTCAGTGTTGATGGATTTGGGATTCCGGCCTCAGGCCCAACTGAGCCAGCATAGTTGGCTGAATGTTTGCGTAAAAAATTATGGAGAACACAGCAGGCAAGTATTATATGGTTCAGTTTATACTCCGCCATATGGATGGGTGTCAGAAATAATCGGAACCAGCTGGCCAGGATTCCAAATGTGTTCTCCACCACTCTTCGGGCTCTGGCCAGCCAGTAATTAAAAACACTCTGTTCCGGGGTGAGGGTCCTCATTGGGAATGGCCGCATCAGGTGGTCCCCCAGTGCAAACGCTTCATCAGCAACGAACACAAATGGGAGACCTTCAACATTGTCCTTTGGAGGTGGCAAGTCCAAGCTGCCATTCTGGAGATGCCTGTAGAACTCCGTCTGGGCGATCACTCCACCATCGGACATCCGGCCATTCTTCCCCACGTCCACATGCAAGAACTCGTAATTAGCCGACACCACTGCCAACATCACAATACTATTAAACCCCTTGTAATTATAATAGTACGACCCAGAGTTGGGTGGTGGGACGATGTGGACGTGTTTCCCATCAATTGCCCCTCCGCAGTTAGGAAAGTCCCACCGCTGGGCAAAGTGGGAGGCCACAGTCTGCCATTCCTGTGGCGTGGAAGGAAACTGTTGAGGAAAAAACAACATTACTATTTTTTCACAGAAACATGGCAAGCAGATTAGACACAAACATTATGGGGCAACCTCCAGATAGCATTTATTAAGGGAAATTTAACAACAACAAAGTATAAGGTACACCTATCATATTCCCCCTTCCCCCCCTCTCATGGGCCATTTCTAACATTATAGGGGGGGAACTCTTGGACAGGTAACCCTCTTCACTTCATTTAGAGATGAATGCCTAAATAATGGGTATTACTTGGAACAGCCCCTCCTTAGTTACACTATTGGCAGACCACTGGACAGGTAAGAAGTGTCATAATACAAAGATATAAATACACATTGTACACATTTGAGCACATTTGAACATTCTGCTATTACCTATCAAGATAATAATAGGATACAAGAACTTTAAACAGTACCATTGGAAAGTATACAGGCAGGCCCTTGCACTACATGCTTTGGGGAATTCATCCATAAATCTGAGCACTAAAGAGATGGGTATAGTGTGTATGGGTTTGGCAAAGTCAGCAGATAGATGATAGAGGATAGAGAATTGGGATCAGCTGACTTAGCAGTTGGGGGAGGGAGGGTTACAAAAAATTTGGGGACACCACAAAAAAAAGCCTCTGGCACTCTGCCAGAATTTAAATCAAAAATAACATTTCCAAACATTTTAGGGGGTGTTTGGGGTAAAGCACTACTATGGAGCTGATAAAATACATTGTTAAGTGACTACATGAGGTGAATATAGGGCCAGGAGACAGACACCATGCTGGAGAGGTTATTGAAGGGCAAATATGTATGAAGGACCTAAAATAATAATTACATAAAAAAACAGCATGCATGAGGGCAAAGGGGACATTCACAGCATATTCCAATCATGGTCATTAGGGAATGAGGAAAGAAATACAATATATTAGCAAACATTCAATACAATAAAATGTGATATTAAAGGATAAAAATCTTACCTTCATATACTCCTTCTGCAGGACCTGAATGATGGCAGAACAGGTCTCTGGGATAATGATCCCCAGAGCCTGGGGGGAGATGCCTGTCGAGAACTTGAGGTCCTGCAGGCTTCTCCCTGTGGCCAAATACCGCAAGGTAGCGACCAACCTCTGCTCCGGAGTGATGGCTTGCCTCATGCAGGTATCCTGCCTGCTGATATAGGGGGTCAGCGAAGCCAACAAACAGTGAAACACGGGGTCCGTCATCCGGAGAAAGTTCCTGAAATCATCAGGATTATTCTCACGGATCTCACGGAGCAAAGGCATATGACAGAACTGGTCACGCTGAAGCAACCAATTCTTGGTCCATGAACTCCTCCCCACCCTGTTCATGGACTGGACTTGTGTCAAGGTCAGGACTCCAACACCAAGCCCCCGCACAGCACGAACTCTACGAGGAGTACGCATATGAAACATGGCTAGAAAACGGTCGGCTGCTCAGAACGAAGTAACAGAACGCACTGAAGAACAGCAAGGCCTGTGAAGAGCGACCTGAAAACCAGTAACGAACGAACAAGAATACAGTGACTAAAGTCACGCGAAACTTGCTTGCACGCACTGAAGAGCAGATACAAACCCACAAGCACAAACTGAATGGCAGAAAACGATCTGAAAGCCACGAGTCTGAAAAAGCGCGAATCATCTCTCACCAAACTTTTACTAACGCGAGATTAGCAAAAGGAGCCCAAAGGGTGCCGCGCTTGGTTCTGAACTGGCCTTTTCTAGTCTCGTCGTACGTGGTGTACGTGACCGCGTGGTTGTCGATCGGAAATTCCGACAACTTTGTGCGACCGTGTGTAGGCAAAACAAGTTTGAGCCAACATCCGTCGGAAAAAATCCTAGGATTTTGTTGTCGGAATGTCCGAACAAAGTCCGACCGTGTGTACGGGGCATTAGAGTCCCAGAAATACTGGAGAGGAGATTTATAAGGGAAAAATAAAGTCCAGTACATGGACAACTTACTTTGAGCTGCAGCAATTAGATCTGAGGAAAAAGAAAAAGAAAGAGATAAATGTATAAAACATTCTCACCAACAGAAAGTAGAATAAATAATATACATGGAAAATGGGGAAGAAATGGGGAAGAAATAGAAGAGCTCCATTTACTGAATATGTCATCTAATATTGATCTCAGGATGTGAATTGGATGGGAATACATTGAATTGAAGAATAAGGCCCCTATACACACTTTTAGATTTTCTGCAGATTTTTGTCTTCAGATTTACCAAAACCATGTAGTGCAAGGGCCTGCCTGATTGGATACAAATTGAAACTCTTAAGGTTTGACCTCATATTATATAATTTTGGTAAATCTGAAGACAAAAATCTGCAGAAAATCTAATAGTGTATATGGGGCCTAAGATATAAGACCGCTTTCACACTTTCGGGCTAAAAATAGCGCCTGTAAAGCACCTGAAAAATGGCTCCCCTGCAGTCTCAAGGTGAAAGTCTGGGTGCTTTCACACTGAGGCGATGCGCTGGCAGGACAATGAAAAAACTCCTGGAAGCAGCATCTTTGGAGCGGTGAAGGAGTGATGTATGCACGGCTCCTCCACCGCTCCTGCCCCTTGAAATGAATGAGCACCGCTGCTGAATCACTCGCAAAGCGTTTCGGCAGCGGCGGTACACGGGCGGTATTAACCCCTTCATCGGCCGCTAGCGGGGGTTAAAACTGCCCCGCTATCGACCGAATAGCAGCGCTAATATGACGGTAAAGCGCCACTAAAACTAGTGGCACTTTACCATCAATGCTCGCCCGCTCCAGTGTGAAAGCAGCCTTAGAGCAGCATGTGCTCCATGATTACTAGAAAAGAGATCCTGAGAACATTCACAAATACACAGAACATAAGACAATGGACACAAGGGGCTTTATTCTATAAAGATATTAAAGATACTCCAGGAAAACAGACAAATATAGATGAATGAATACAAGGCTTCCTCTGATTGACTGAGGTAACGATCATGATATCTCCTGCCCACCAATCAGAGGAAGCTTTTTATTCATTCATAGAATACAAAGTTTCCTATGAATGGATGAGCAGTTCCCAGTCCAACTCTATTGTGTTCCAGGAGTGAGATGGGAAGTTCTCGTCCCGCTACCGGAACACAGCGCTGTATATGTAGCTGAGGATACAGTTCATAGAGCGCACCCAGCAATCACTCCTGTTAGTGCAGGAAATAGTTGGGACCAGATTGGCCCAAACAAACTATATAAAGGCACATTAACCTCTTCAATGGAAGGCCCTTTAACCCCTTCCTGCCCAGGCCAATTTTCAGCTTTCAACGCTGTCACATTTTAAATGACAATTACTTTGTCATACAACTCTGTACCCAAATTACATTTTTATATTTTTTTTTTTTGTTTGAGAAAGAGCTTTCTTTTGGTTTTATTTAATTACCACTGAGTTTTTATTTAGGTTTCAAAATAAATGAAAAAGGACAGACATTTTTTAAAGAAAAAAGGTTTTTCATAGTTTGTTATAAATTTTGCAAATAAGTAATTTTTATTCTTTACTGATAGACACTGGTGGGCTGCAATGATGAGGCAGCACTGATAAGTTGCACTGATGAGGCAGCACTGATAAGTTGCACTGATGGGGCTGCACTGATAAGTTGCACTGATGGGGCTGCACTGACTATCAGTGTAAACAATGTACTCACTGTGCCCTCCCAGTTGATAACTGGCAAGTCTGTTTACATTGTGACAGCTGTGGTTGGAGACAGCTGATCACATGGTAAAGGGCCGCTGTGATTGGCCCTTTACCCTAATCTGTGATGTGCTGTGTCCAAGGCACACAGTGATCACAGACTCTTTCTTGTAACAGAAATAGACATGACAGGTCATCTTTATTGAGAGATCTGGGGTCAAGACCCCAAATCTATAACCTTTGCAAGCAAAAGAAAAAAAATATTTTGACATTTTGACTTAAAAAAAAATATTTGTTTATGCCTGAGAACCAGAAGTGATGTCAGAGGTCACTCCGGTCCTCCAAGGGAATAGAGCTGAGTGGGGTCCATCTTGCCCTCACTCAATCTACTTCCTGCCCAGCAAACAGCCACATCAGATCACTTCCAGGCTTTACTGATGGCTCCGGTATGAAGGCTGATGAAGAAGACGTGGCTTGCCTTCAAAATGCATTCCTATTGGCTACTGATCCTTGGGCTTACAGGTCATATACACAGGTTGTAGGATCTTCCCAGGGGTCCACCGCAGATTTGGAATCATCTGCCCAGTGGTCCCTGGCTACTCTGGCCTTGGCTCACCCTGGAATGTTCCCTTGGACTGTGGGTTCTCCCTGGACCACCGGTCCCTCCCAGAGTGTTGGCAGCTGCTCCCCCCTGGGCCATCCCAGACAGCACATCCTCCGCTGTCCTTACCCTGTCACCCCCACAAACTTTGTGAGTGCATTTTGTAATGTCTTTATATATTTTTATAGTAAACTGTGCTACACCATAGCCTGATTGGCGCCTCTTTCCTTCCCCTCTTCTCCAACAGTAAATGATCAGCAGTAGACTAATGGGGTCATCTTTCTGCTTACTTTGCTATCTCCTCCTATCAGCATGTTCATTGTTATCATATATATAGGCAGCACATCTGATTGGCTCCCAGTGCTGTCCAGTGAGTAATAAACCTTTCATATCAGTAATAGGAGTCCTGACATTCCTGATCTGTAAGAAAAACTCTTCTCCATCAGATATCTCTCACACAATGACAACAAATCTGTACTAATCTGATGTCACAAGAATTCAATGTGTTGGGGTTCAATCCCTTCCTGCCCAGCAAACAGCCACATCAGATCACTTCCAGGCTTTACTGATGGCTCCGGTATGAAGGCTGATGAAGAAGACGTGGCTTGCCTTCAAAATGCATTCCTATTGGCTACTGATCCTTGGGCTTACAGGTCATATACACAGGTTGTAGGATTTTCCCAGGGGTCCACCGCAGATTTGGAATCATCTGCCCAGTGGTCCCTGGCTACTCTGGCCTTGGCTCACCCTGGAATGTTCCCTTGGACTGTGGGTTCTCCCTGGACCAGTGGCGGCCCGTCCATAGGGGGCGCCTGGGCGCCGTCCCCCCCCCCCTCCAGGCAGCAAAAAAAAAAAAGTAAAAAAAAAAAAAAAAATTTTTTTTTACTACTGGCCCTTTAAAAAAAAAAAAAAAAGAAAAAAAAAGGTCCTTAAGTGCACTGTGTTCGGACGCCGGATACAGTGCGACGCCGGACACAGTGCACTTATAGGAAGCGCCACGTCTATGCAATCACAACATTGCAGACGTGGCGCTGCATTTGCGGGCGTTTAGCCCGCCTTGGGACGTTTTCTGAAGCGCCGAGTAGCTTCCGCTCACCCATAGTAATAGATACTACGGGCGCTGGGCGGAAGCTACTTGGCACTTCAGATTTGATTGACATCTGCCCTGAGTCAGATGTCACTTCCTGCCTCTCTCTTTCATTGCGCCCGAGAGAGGAAACAGGAAGAATGCTGGTGCCAGTGTGAGGAGGAGGACACCGCAGGAGACTGAAGGTAAGTACCGCTGTGTGGAGAATAGGGGGGACACCTGCTGTGGGGGGCTCTGAGGGGGGACACATGCTGTGGGGGGCTCTGATGGGGGACACATGCTGTGGGGGACTCTGATGGGGGACACATGCTGTGGGGGGCTCTGATGGGGGACACATGCTGTGGGGGACTCTGATGGGGACACCCTGCTGTGGGGGGCTCTGATGGGGGACACATGCTGTGGGGGGCTCTGATGGGGGACACATGCTGTGGGGGGGCTCTGATGGGGGACACATGCTGTGGGGGGCTCTGATGGGGGACACATGCTGTGGGGGCTCTGATGGGGGACACATGCTGTGGGGGGGCTCTGATGGGGGACACATGCTGTGGGGGGCTTTGATGGGGGACACATGCTGTGGGGGGCTCTGATGGGGACACCCTGCTGTGGGGGGCTCTGATGGGGGACACATGCTGTGGGGGGCTCTGATGGGGGACACATGCTGTGGGGGGCTCTGATGGGGGACACATGCTGTGGGGGGCTCTGATGGGGGACTCCTGTTTTGGGGGGACTCTGATGGGGACACCTGCTGTGGGGGGACTCTGATTGAGACACCTGCTTTGGGGGACACCTGCTCTTGGGGGGCTCTGATGGGGGACACCTGCTGTGGGGGGACTCTGATGGGGGACACCTGCTGTGGGGGGACTCTGATGGGGACACCTGCTGTGGGGGGACTTTGATGGGGGACACCTGCTGTGGGGGGCTTTGATAGGGGACACCTGCTGTGGGGGGCTCTGATAGGGGACTCTGATGGGGGACACCTGCTGTGGGGGGACTTTGATGGGGACACCTGCTGTGGGGGGACTCTGATGGGGACATCTGCTGTGGGGGGGCTCTGATGGGGGACTCCTGTTTTGGGGGGACTCTGATGGGGGACACCTGCTGTGGGGGGCTTTGATGGGGAACACCTGCTGTGGGGGGACTCTGATGGGGGACACCTGCTGTGGGGGGGACTCTGATGGGGGACACCTGCTGTGGGGGGGCTCTGATGGGGGACACATGCTGTGGGGGGCTCTGATGGGGGACACATGCTGTGGGGGGCTCTGATGGGGACACCCTGCTGTGGGGGGCTCTGATGGGGGACACATGCTGTGGGGGGCTCTGATGGGGGACACATGCTGTGGGGGGCTCTGATGGGGGACACATGCTGTGGGGGGCTCTGATGGGGGACTCCTGTTTTGGGGGGACTCTGATGGGGACACCTGCTGTGGGGGGACTCTGATGGAGACACCTGCTTTGGGGGACACCTGCTCTTGGGGGACTCTGATGGGGGACACCTGCTGTGGGGGGACTCTGATGGGGGACACCTGCTGTGGGGGGACTCTGATGGGGGACACCTGCTGTGGGGGGACTCTGATGGGGGACACCTGCTGTGGGGGGACTTTGATGGGGGACACCTGCTGTGGGGGGCTTTGATAGGGGACACCTGCTGTGGGGGGCTCTGATAGGGGACTCTGATGGGGGACACCTGCTGTAGGGGACACCTGCTGTGGGGGGTTCTGATGGGGACTCCTGTTTTGGGGGGACTCTGATGGGGGACACCTGCTGTGGGGGGCTTTGATGGGGAACACCTGCTGTGGGGGGACTCTGATGGGGGACACCTGCTGTGGGGGGACTCTGATGGGGGACACCTGCTGTGGGGGGACTCTGATGGGGGACACCTGCTGTGGGGGGCTTTGATAGGGGACACCTGCTGTGGGGGGCTCTGGTGGGGGGCTCTGATGGGGGACTCTGATGGGGGACACATGCTGTGGGGGGACTCTGATGGGGACACCCTGCTGTGGGGGGACTCTGATGGAGACACCCTGCTGTGGGGGGACTCTGATGGAGACACCCTGCTGTGGGGGACACCTGCTGTGGGGGGACTCTAATGGAGACACCCTGCTGTGGGGGACACCTGCTGTGGGGGGGCTCTAAATGGGACACCTGCTGTGGGGGACACATGCTGTGGGGGGACACTGATGGCAACTCTGATGTAAGGGGACAAAGGCTGTATTTGGGGGGGGGACAGAGGCTGCATTTTATTTGACAGAAGCTGTATCTGGGGGGGGGCAGAGGCTGCATTTGGGGGGGACAGAGGCTGCATTTGGGGGGACAGAGGCTGCATTTTATGTGACAGAGGATGCATTTTATGTGACAGAGGCTGCATTTGATGTGACACAGGCTGCATGTAAGGACGGACTGCTGGGGACACCTGATGGCATCTGCTTGTAGGCGACGTGGCTAGTGACACACTCGGGGCAACCACTGATTCTGCATTATGGTGAGTTGAATGATTTCATTTTATATTACAATATAACAATAGAAACAATGCGCTTCAATCATCCTGACATCATAACAACCATGGTGCTGGGATGATTGAAGCGCTAACACCAGGTGTTTGGAGTATCTTTATCTGATTGTTAAACTTTGTAGAATACACATTTCTATTGTTGTGTAGGATCTGGGCCTGCTGTCCCTCTCTCCCTCTCCCTCCATCCCTCGTTCATCTCAGACGCTAACCACACTGCCTTAGAGCCACACCCACTATTTCGCTGAAACCACGCCCATTTTTACCAAGTGGGAGGGGTCAAAAAGGAAGGGCGGGGTCTGGCGCCCCCCCATCCTAAAACTTCACCAGCCGCCACTGCCCTGGACCACCGGTCCCTCCCAGAGTGTTGGCAGCTGCTCCCCCCTGGGCCATCCCAGACAGCACATCCTCCGCTGTCCTTACCCTGTCACCCCCACAAACTTTGTGAGTGCATTTTGTAATGTCTTTATATATTTTTATAATAAACTGTGCTAAACCATAGCCTGATTGGCGCCTCTTTCCTTCCCCTCTTCTCCAACAGTAAATGATCAGCAGTAGACTAATGGGGTCATCTTTCTGCTTACTTTGCTATCTCCTCCTATCAGCATGTTCATTGTCATCATATATATAGGCAGCACATCTGATTGGCTCCCAGTGCTGTCCAGTGAGTAATAAACCTTTCATATCAGTAATAGGAGTCCTGACATTCCTGATCTGTAAGAAAAACTCTTCTCCATCTGATATCTCTCACACAATGACAACAAATCTGTACTAATCTGATGTCACAAGAATTCGATGTGTTGGGGTTCAATCCCTTATTTGTATCTATCAGGTAGAGATATAATGGAAGGAGGGAATTCCTCCACTACAACATTCACATCTTCCAGAGACAGTGGAGGAACATGAGAGCTCCATTTATTGATCATTGTGTCCAGTTATGATGGAAAGATGGTCATTAGAGTCCCAGAAATACTGGAGAGGAGATTTATAAGGGAAAAATAAAGTCCAGTAACTGGACAACTTACCGAACTCTGGAGGAATTACATCTGAGAAAAAAGAAAAAGAAAGAGATAAATGTATAAAACATTCTCACCAACAGAAAGTAGAATAAATAATATACATGGAAAATGGGGAAGAAATAGAAGAGCTCCATTTACTGAATATGTCATCTAATATTGATCTCAGGATGTGAATTGGATGGGAATACATTGAATTGAAGAATAAGGCCCCCATACACACTATTAGATTTTCTGCAGATTTTTGTCTTCAGATTTACCAAAACCATGTAGTGCAAGGGCCTGCCTGATTGGATACAAATTGAAACTCTTAAGGTTTGACCTCATATTATATAATTTTGGTAAATCTGAAGACAAAAATCTGCAGAAAATCTAATAGTGTATATGGGGCCTAAGATATAAGACCGCTTTCACACTTTCGGGCTAAAAATAGGGCCTGTAAAGCACCTGAAAAATGGCTCCCCTGCAGTCTCAAGGTGAAAGTCTGGGTGCTTTCACACTGAGGCGATGCGCTGGCAGGACAATGAAAAAACTCCTGGAAGCAGCATCTTTGGAGCGGTGAAGGAGTGATGTATGCACGGCTCCTCCACCGCTCCTGCCCCTTGAAATGAATGAGCACCGCTGCTGAATCACTTGCAAAGCGTTTCGGCAGCGGCGGTACACGGGCGGTATTAACCCCTTCATCGGCCGCTAGCGGGGGTTAAAACTGCCCCGCTATCGACCGAATAGCACCGCTAATATGATGGTAAAGCGCCACTAAAACTAGTGGCACTTTACCATCAATGCTCGCCCGCTCCAGTGTGAAAGCAGCCTTAGAGCAGCATGTGCTCCATGATTACTAGAAAAGAGATCCTGAGAACATTCACAAATACACAGAACATAAGACAATGGACACAAGGGGCTTTATTCTATAAAGATATAAAAGATACTCCAGGAAAACAGACAAATATAAATGAATGAATACAAGGCTTCCTCTGATTGACTGAGGTAACGATCATGATATCTCCTGCCCACCAATCAGAGGAAGCTTTTTATTCATTCGTAGAATACAAAGTTTCCTATGAATGGATGAGCAGTTCCCAGTCCAACTCTATTGTGTTCCAGGAGTGAGATGGGAAGTTCTCGTCCCGCTACCGGAACACAGCGCTGTATATTGTATGTAGCTGAGGATACAGTTCATAGAGCGCACCCAGCAATCACTCCTGTTAGTGCAGTAAATAGTTGGGACCAGATTGGCCCAAACAAACTATATAAAGGCACATTAACCTCTTCAATGGAAGGCCCTTTAACCCCCTTCTTGCCCAGGCCAATTTTCAGCTTTCAACGCTGTCACATTTTAAATGACAATTACTTTGTCATACAACTCTGTACCCAAATTACATTTTTATATTTTTTTTTGTTTGAGAAAGAGCTTTCTTTTGGTTGTATTTAATTACCACTGAGTTTTTATTTAGGTTTCAAAATAAATGAAAAAGGACAGACATTTTTGAAAGAAAAAAGGTTTTTCTTAGTTTGTTATAAATTTTGCAAATAAGTAATTTTTATTCTTTACTGATGGACACTGGTGGGCTGCAATGATGAGGCAGCACTGATAAGTTGCAATGATGAGGCAGCACTGATAAGTTGCAATGATGAGGCAGCACTGATAAGTTGCACTGATGGGGCTGCACTGACTATCAGTGTAAACAATGTACTCACTGTGCCCTCCCAGTTGATAACTGGCAAGTCTGTTTACATTGTGACAGCTGTGGTTGGAGACAGCTGATCACATGGTAAAGGGCCGCTGTGATTGGCCCTTTACCCTAATCTGTGATGTGCTGTGTCCAAGGCACACAGTGATCACAGACTCTTTCTTGTAACAGAAATAGACATGACAGGTCATCTTTATTGAGAGATCTGGGGTCAAGACCCCAAATCTATAACCTTTGCAAGCAAAAGAAAAAAAATATTTTGACATTTTGACTTAAAAAAAATATTTGTTTATGCCTGAGAACCAGAAGTGATGTCAGAGGTCACTCCGGTCCTCCAAGGGAATAGAGCTGAGTGGGGTCCATCTTGCCCTCACTCAATCTACTTCCTGCCCAGCAAACAGCCACATCAGATCACTTCCAGGCTTTACTGATGGCTCCGGTATGAAGGCTGATGAAGAAGACGTGGCTTGCCTTCAAAATGCATTCCTATTGGCTACTGATCCTTGGGCTTACAGGTCATATACACAGGTTGTAGGATCTTCCCAGGGGTCCACCGCAGATTTGGAATCATCTGCCCAGTGGTCCCTGGCTACTCTGGCCTTGGCTCACCCTGGAATGTTCCCTTGGACTGTGGGTTCTCCCTGGACCACCGGTCCCTCCCAGAGTGCTGGCAGCTGCTCCCCCCTGGGCCATCCCAGACAGCACATCCTCCGCTGTCCTTACCCTGTCACCCCCACAAACTTTGTGAGAGCATTTTGTAATGTCTTTATATATTTTTATAATAAACTGTGCTACACTATAGCCTGATTGGCGCCTCTTTCCTTCCCCTCTTCTCCAACAGTAAATGATCAGCAGTAGACTAATGGGGTCATCTTTCTGCTTACTTTGCTATCTCCTTCTATCAGCATGTTCATTGTTATCATATATATAGGCAGCACATCTGATTGGCTCCCAGTGCTGTCCAGTGAGTAATAAACCTTTCATCTCAGTAATAGGAGTCCTGACATTCCTGATTTGTAAGGAAAACTCTTCTCCATCAGATATCTCTCACACAATGACAACAAATCTGTACTAATCTGATGTCACAAGAATTCGATGTGTTCGGGTTCAATCCCTTATTTGTATCTATCAGGTACAGATATAATGGAAGGAGGGAATTCCTCCACTACAACATTCACATCTTCCAGAGACAGTGGAGGAACATGAGAGCTCCATTTATTGATCATTGTGTCCAGTTATGATGGAAAGATGGTCATTATGCCCCGTACACACGGTCGGATTTTCCGATGGACAATGTCCGATTGGAGCGTGTTGCCGGAAATTCCGACCGTGTGTGGGCGCCATCGGACATTTTCCATCGGATTTTCCGACACACAAAGTTGGACAGCAGGAGATAAAATTTTCCAACAACAAAATCCGATCGCGTCAATTCCGACCGCGTGTGGCCTGTTCCGACGCACAAAGTGCCACGCATGCTCAGAAGAAATTACGACACGGGACAGCTCGTTCTGGTAAACTTAGCGTTCGCAACGGATACAGCACTTTCGTCACGCTGCAATGTTAAAAATGGTTAAATACAGCGCACTCTCTTCTTCTTTATAATGTGACAAGAATTAAGTAGTTTTGCTGCTCATATTCACACACACTTCTCACAAACTTTTATTTGTGTTTTTTTAGTGGGATTCCCTCAATATATTGTTATTAGTTGTCACATCTGACAGTTTTATATTTTTTATGTTTTTTTTTTTTGTATTTTAAGCCTTTTTTTTTCTTTAATGTTTGGATTTTTTCCAAGGCTGATCTTTGTTCAATGTTATTTTTATTTTTACTCCAGAATATTTTTGCGTGTGTTTTGTGTGTCAAGTTACCCCAACACCATTGATATCTTTTATTATTTAATCTCTAGGAGATTGTTTGTTGTTGGTGTCCCTTCTTCATTTCACATTGTATATTTGAAATGTACCTGAATCCTCACAAACAAACTGTCATTTTTGAAGTAAAACACATAGGAGAGTATAATTCAAAACAAAAATCCTTTATTAAGGGATCAGAACCAAACAAAGAGGAAGGCAACACTGGAGAAACATGAGAAATTAGCGAAGCCTGGGACCCCCACGGCAGACATCAATTCTTCAACATCAAAATTGGTGGCCTGAGGAGTCCATATGTAAGGGAGGGCAGTCTGGTCCGGGATTCGCAGAGATCTGGAAAGCAGCAGATGACATCTGTGTCCCCAGGCTGTGGTACCACAAGAGGCTGCATTTTTTGGCCGACCAGACTGGATCCAGGGTCCTCACTCTCTGGTCTTCCTTTTACGCTTCCTTCCCGGCTGTGGCTGTGCAGTTGGAGATGTGGCAGGAGGAGGAGTAGGACCTGGAGGAGAACTGGAAGGACCTGGAGGAGAGGGAGGATGAGGAGGAGGACCTGCAGGAGGAGGAGTAGGACCTGGAGGAGGAGGAGGACTGGGAGGACCTGGAGGAGAAGGAGGAGGAGGACCATCGCGAAGGTGTGTTTGAGGTGTAATTTGGCCCCTCATACCTTTCTCCAGAGCCTCCGATATGAGGGCCTGACACCTTACTTTTTGGAATAGAAAGGACTACCGCGCTACATGTGCAAACAAATGTAGAATTTAAATGAACAAACCCCTCAAAAATCAAAAACAAAGCATAAAAGAAATATAAATAAATATAATCAATAAATGACACTAGAGCAGCCGCTAAAAGTGGGATACACACACTAAAATATTCAAAATCAAAAAAGGAGCAGCGCTGTAAGAATGAATAACTTAAGGGTTGACCTATAAGTGAACAAAATATTAAAGTGAAAATGCCTTAATAGGTGATGATACAAATTAACATGTAAATTTGGACATTGATCACATAAAGGTTAGTCCCAAAACAACAAACAAGAGAGACAGTCCAAATATAAGTCCATACAGATGAATGAGATGATGTGGAGAGATAGAGGTACCAATCCCGGTTGACAGATAGGAGTGCAATTGGATAAATGAGACCTTCACCGCACCAATGTGGCAGATTGATAAAAATTGCGCGCTTACCAGAAGGCAAGCTAATATGAGCTTGCGACCTTAACCCGGTCGGGGCCTTTTGTGGATTGAAACAGCAACGCACCACTTCAGCTTATGGATGGGTACACTGTCCGTCAGATCCCAGGAAACATTCAATTGGGGAGATATTCCCTCCAGCTAAGGGTTGTTCTCAAGGGGGTATTCAAAGGAAAAGAAAGGGCAACATAGTGTAATCCTGCTTAATGGTTTATTAAAAAGTAGGTTAAAATCACACTTACATTTGGCAGGTCGAATAAGAGGAAAAAATAGCCGGCCAGCTAAGAGCGAACACCCGTCCGAGACGGAATCTGCAGCACGTCAGCACGCCCGACGTACGTTTCGTCACACTCTGACGTCGTCTGGGGCATGGGCGACGCACTGACGTGTCGCACATAAATAGTAAACAACATAACCAAGCCTCGTGATGAGACCGGAACTGGAAATCACCCTGCGCTCCACTAGATAAAGCGGATGGTATAAAAACGCCATCTTAAAAGAGGGATTGCAAATATGAAATCAGTGTAAGTTACTACTGCGGGACCCCCGGATATGCAAAAACCAATGCAAAGACATTTAATTGTCAAGGTCTCACATACATTAATGCATAACATTTCAAATTAAAACTAATATCAAATGAAGGAATACCAGAAATTCCTTCAATTATACAGGAAAATGAAATCCCATACGAAAACTATAAATTAAATAAAGAATAAATTATAAATAAAAAATATATATGTGAGTGCCAAAATTAATTGAATTCAAAGAAAAATTTCCGCCGAAAGCGTATTTAATAGTGCACTCGTCCATATTCGGTTGGGTAAGGGTAGGGCATAAATAAGACAAAACGTCACACCCAATCAAGCAGATATTAAACAAAGTGAATAAACTAGGGAAGAGGAAGGTGATTTCGTCCCCCATATGGGAAAACCTTTACTATGGCATAATAAATCCAACACAGGTTATAAAGGGAAATACATCACATACAAATAACTATAGACTTACCACACCTCAAGAGTCCTGATTAAAATTCAAATGATGGGGCACATACCCCATTGCTAAAGTATCTTAATATAACCTATGGAGCATGTGTCCAACATAGGACTAGATGGATAATCAATGGCCTCTCATACATTATAAATAGGTTCCTGAGAGCATCTCAGGAACCTAAGTAAAGGTTCACCCAGTGAATGGAAAAATTTTTTTTTATATTAATGATATTTATTTTATGAGTTGTCAATGAAGGCATTGGTATCAACGTCCACATTGAGCCCATGTGGAACGTAGCACTTGATTTTATGTATCCAGAGCATCTCGAGCTTAGAGATGCTCCTGATCAGAGAACTACCCCTCCAGTGGGGCCGATACCTGTCAATACCCAAAAACAAAGTCTTAGAAGGATCCTTATTATGGGTGGTTAGATAATGCTTTGAGACAGAATGTTTCGGGAAGCCATTTATGATGTTGGTAATATGTTCATTTATGCGAACGTAGAGGGGTCGTCTAGTCCTGCCCACATACTGCAAACCACATGGGCATTGCAGCATGTAGACGACCCCCTCCGTTCCACAAGTGATAAAGGGTTTGATGTCGTGCTCCTCATGAGTACTAAAGGAGGTAAATCTCTGGGTACGTCTAGAGGGCGCAGAATTCAACTTACAGACACGACATCTACCACATTTTTAGTACCCCTTCAAATTATCAAACAGACCTTGTATGCTCCTAACAGGGGAATCGAGAACGTTAGGGGCTAGTCTATTTCTGAGGGACAATGCTCCCCTAAAGATCACTTGAGGTTTCTCTGGGATCACAGCTCTCAGAACAGGATCATTGCACAATATGTGCCAATGCCTATTGAGCAAGCTTTTGATATTATTGTGCTGTATTGAATAGGTTGTAACGAAGGGGAGAGTCACAGAATTCTCTTTAGGGAGTACCCTCTCGCTTAATAGCTGTTTTCTGTCGATATCCTTGACAGCATGCAAGGTTTGGGTTAGAGACTCCTTATTGTAGCCTTTTTCTACAAAGCGATTCATCAAGACACCGGCCTGTTCCAAGAACTGAAAATCGTCAGTGCAATTGCGTTTAAGTCGCATAAATTGACTCTTGGGTACAGACCGGAGCCATGATCTGTGGTGACAACTGTTTAAAGGAATATATGAGTTGCGTTCCACATTTTTAAAAAAAACAGACCGCAACTCATATATTCCTTTAAACAGTTGTCACCACAGATCATGGCTCCGGTCTGTACCCAAGAGTCAATTTATGTGACTTAAACGCAATTGCACTGACGATTTTCAGTTCTTAGAACAGGCCGGTGTCTTGATGAATCGCTTTGTAGAAAAAGGCTACAATAAGGAGTCTCTAACCCAAACCTTGCATGCTGTCAAGGATATCGACAGAAAACAGCTATTAAGCGAGAGGGTACTCCCTAAAGAGAACTCTGTGACTCTCCCCTTCGTTACAACCTATTCAATACAGCACAATAATATCAAAAGCTTGCTCAATAGGCATTGGCACATATTGTGCAATGATCCTGTTCTGAGAGCTGTGATCCCAGAGAAACCTCAAGTGATCTTTAGGGGAGCATTGTCCCTCAGAAATAGACTAGCCCCTAACGTTCTCGATCCCCCTGTTAGGAGCATACAAGGTCTGTTTGATAATTTGAAGGGGTACTATAAATGTGGTAGATGTCGTGTCTGTAAGTTGAATTCTGCGCCCTCTAGACGTACCCAGAGATTTACCTCCTTTAGTACTCATGAGGAGCACGACATCAAACCCTTTATCACTTGTGGAACGGAGGGGGTCGTCTACATGCTGCAATGCCCGTGTGGTTTGCAGTATGTGGGCAGGACTAGACGACCCCTCTCCGTTCACATAAATGAACATATTACCAACATCATAAATGGCTTCCCGAAACATTCTGTCTCAAAGCATTATCTAACCACCCATAATAAGGATCCTTCTAAGACTTTGTTTTTGGGTATTGACAGGTATCGGCCCCACTGGAGGGGTAGTTCTCTGATCAGGAGCATCTCTAAGCTCGAGATGCTCTGGATACATAAAATCAAGTGCTACGTTCCACATGGGCTCAATGTGGATGTTGATACCAATGCCTTCATTGACAACTCATAAAATAAATATCATTAATATAAAAAAAATGTTTTTCCATTCACTGGGTGAACCTTTACTTAGGTTCCTGAGATGCTCTCAGGAACCTATTTATAATGTATGAGAGGCCATTGATTATCCATCTAGTCCTAGGTTGGACACATGCTCCATAGGTTATATTAAGATACTTTAGCAATGGGGTATGTGCCCCATCATTTGAATTTTAATCAGGACTCTTGAGGTGTGGTAAGTCTATAGTTATTTGTATGTGATGTATTTCCCTTTATAACCTGTGTTGGATTTATTATGCTATAGTAAAGGTTTTCCCATATGGGGGACGAAATCACCTTCCTCTTCCCTAGTTTATTCACTTTGTTTAATATCTGCTTGATTGGGTGTGACGTTTTGTCTTATTTATGCCCTACCCTTACCCAACCGAATATGGACGAGTGCACTATTAAATACGCTTTCGGCGGAAATTTTTCTTTGAATTCAATTAATTTTGGCACTCACATATATATTTTTTATTTATAATTTATTCTTTATTTAATTTATAGTTTTCGTATGGGATTTCATTTTCCTGTATAATTGAAGGAATTTCTGGTATTCCTTCATTTGATATTAGTTTTAATTTGAAATGTTATGCATTAATGTATGTGAGACCTTGACAATTAAATGTCTTTGCATTGGTTTTTGCATATCCGGGGGTCCCGCAGTAGTAACTTACACTGATTTCATATTTGTAATCCCTCTTTTAAGATGGCGTTTTTATACCATCCGCTTTATCTAGTGGAGCGCAGGGTGATTTCCAGTTCCTGTTTCATCACGAGGCTTGGTTATGTTGTTTACTATTTATGTGCGACACGTCAGTGCGTCGCCCGTGCCCCAGACGATGTCAGAGTGTGACGAAACGTACGTCGGGCGTGCTGACGTGCTGCAGATTCCGTCTCGGACGGGTGTTCGCTCTTAGCTGGCCGGCTATTTTTTGCTCTTATTCGACCTACCAAATGTAAGTGTGATTTTAACCTACTTTTTAATAAACCATTAAGCAGGATTACACTATGTTGCCCTTTCTTTTCCTTTGAATACCCCCTTGAGAACAACCCTTAGCTGGAGGGAATATCTCCCCAATTGAATGTTTCCTGGGATCTGACGGACAGTGTACCCATCCATAAGCTGAAGTGGTGCGTTGCTGTTTCAATCCACAAAAGGCCCCGACCGGGTTAAGGTCGCAAGCTCATATTAGCTTGCCTTCTGGTAAGCGCGCAATTTTTATCAATCTGCCACATTGGTGCGGTGAAGGTCTCATTTATCCAATTGCACTCCTATCTGTCAACCGGGATTGGTACCTCTATCTCCCCACATCATCTCATTCATCTGTATGGACTTATATTTGGACTGTCTCTCTTGTTTGTTGTTTTGGGACTAACCTTTATGTGATCAATGTCCAAATTTACATGTTAATTTGTATCATCACCTATTAAGGCATTTTCACTTTAATATTTTGTTCACTTATAGGTCAACCCTTAAGTTATTCATTCTTACAGCGCTGCTCCTTTTTTGATTTTGAACATTACTTTTTGGCCCTCCTCCATCCTCTGCATTTTATATGCTATGAATGCAGCAATGTTCTCCTGCATGGTGTGGGGTGCTCCCAGGACCTCTGTAGCCCTCCAAAAGAATCTGATAGCAGCCTCCTCTAGGGTACTCCTCCTACTGCCACTTTCTGTTTTCAGGGGGGGTGGAGGGACCTTGATATCAGCCAGCCGGCTAGGCCCGGCCACCTCCTGGCTGAGACTTCCCTGTGTATGAAAAAGGGACATGGTTTTAGTTTTTGCATCATCAATCACAATCATAAATTAGTACTCCCAACTAACATCTAGTTAACATCATTGATTGACAAGCAGAAATATTTAGAGGAATGCTATACCTGGCTCAATCTGGGCTCCTCCACATATCACCTGGAAGGCCCAGGTTGGGCATCAGAAGCCTCAGCCGGATGGGAAGGAAGCGTGGAAGGAAGACTTGAGAGGGAGGACCCGGGTTCAGTCTGGCCTGCCAGAAAGTGCAGCCTGTCGTAGTACAACATCCTGGGGACATAGATGTCATCTGCTGCTCCGGATCTCTGCGAATCCAGGACTTTCTGGCGCTCCCTCAGATATGTGCTCCTCAGGCCACCAATTAATTGATTTAAATAGTTGATGTCTGCCGTGGGGATCACCTGCTTCACAATTTCACACAATTGCTCCAGTGCTGCCTTCCTCTTTGCTTGGTTCTTGAAATGGGGGTGGGTAATCTCCCACAGACAGGGCAGCTCCCTTAGCATCTCGAGGAATAATGACATGAAGTCAGTATCTTTTAATAAGATATCCATGTTCACTGCAAGACACAACACAAGACAAAGCCTAATGTCAGACAAAACTCTCCTAATCTTGTTACAATATAGGCCTCAATCTAGAAGCAGTATAGGCACAAGTTTGTCTCTTACCTTCGTTCTTACGATCGGCGCGTGCAATGCTCCTTCCTCCGCTCACAGATCGTACGTAATACGCACGCGTTACGCTTTATACACACTGCGCATGCGTGTAACTCCGCCCGCCCCTGACGTTCTTTCTAGTCTATTCCCCGCCCCTTTTCGTTCGGCGCAGTGGGTGAAGAGCATGATGGCAGAGTTACAGCAGGTGCATGCTAATTCTAGCAACGAGGAGGAGGAGGAGGAAAGCCCGGATCCAGGCACATCCCGATCCAGAAGGAGACGTTTTAAGGCCACAAATATGTCATTTGGGGAGATGTTGGAGATGGTAGACATCATGAGGAAGTCCGACTATGACGGAAAATATGGGCCTTACCCCCACCCCAACATCCGAAAGGCCAAAATCATTGGTAAAGTGGTCCGGAGTCTGGAGAGGAATTTCGGGGTACGAAGATCTAAAGATCAGCTCAGGAAGCGGTGGTCGGACCTGAAGTTGAGAGAGCCAGAGCAGTACCGAAAGATCCGGAGAGTGCTGCAAAAAAGTAAGTAGTTGTGCTGTGTTCCTATTCTTTCTGTCTTTATTACGTTCATTCTGCTCCATATGCTTTTATTATTGTAACGTTTAAAAGGGCAACTTTAATGTTCATGGACCCATTATTTGTTCGTATCAAACATTTTTATTTCGGCCTCTAGAACACCATTGTTTAGGCCATATGCATTTTCACACATTTTTTGGGGCCTACTTGGATGCCAAATATTTGTTTGTGTAGATGGGTTTGTTACTAGAATGAAATGACAACTAGATTCTGTGTAAGGAGAGGACACTGAGCAGCTGTTTTCACATCTGGACACTGGAGCACTAGTGTGGGACACAAGAACACCATTTTTATTAAGGGGGGCACACAGGTGCTCCAGTGTATACTATAGGGGGGGTCTCCATCTGTGAAGCTTGTACCAAACAGGTAAAGTATTGCAGCTTGACAAAGGGCAATAAAAAAAATATACATCTTGGAACTCGGCTAAAATTGACAATTGTACCCCACTTCCAAGCAATGTTTCCTATTTGTAGTTCTGCCATCAAATATCTGTGTGCTAAGTATACCATTTTTGTTTTACATAGGGGAGAAAAGACTCGGAGGACACCCCTCATCCGAGGAGACCAGAGACCCCCCACCTCTGGAAGAAGGGGAAATACCAACACAAGAAGCTGAGCAGGAGGAAGAAGAAGACGTGGTGGAGATTGGCACCACAACAGGTGAGTGTCTGCGACCACAGACTCAGGTAAACGAGATGGATGGTGGCAGATTTTTGAGACTTTTTTTGTTCTTTATCTCTTTTTAGGTGATCGTGATGTGAGGGATCCTGAACGCTTTACTTCAGAAAGTGCCCAGATCCTGATCGGGGAGATCATGGGGTGTAATCTCCAATTGCAAAACATCCAGCAACAAATCAGTGATGTTATTAAAAAAAATAATAACATCATTGATGTTTTGGGGCGAAATTAAACCCCACAAAATCACCTGTTTTATTGTGGTCCAATCTTACAAAAATTTTTAAAATGTTTAGAAAAGCCAAATTTGGAGGATGCACACAGTGTGCCAACATGTGCTATCTGCCATCACGGGAGATCAATGGACGCGTTTTGGGGGTGCAACCCCTTACTCAATAATAAAGTAGCATTGAGGAAGGGCTTGCTCCCCCAAAACACATCCCTTGATCCCCCCCTGATGGCAGATAGCACATGTTGACATTCGTAAATTGGTGTGCATCTTCCAAATTTGGCTTTTCCAGGGGTGATTTCCCCCCATCTGAACGCTATATCAAACCCAGTTCCTAAATACTGATGTCTGATATAGCCTTCAGGTTTTACCATATGTGAACTTTGTAAGTTCAAGTTTTTTGGCTTTCTTGTTGGTTTTACACAGGCCTGTTTTATCTGAAATGGATATTTCGAGTTTTGATAATGCTACTGCAAAAATTGTTATACAACAAACATGTTGGTTTGTTTTAAAAACCTTTCGTAAATGCACATGTGATTGTGCAGGTATAAAAAAGTGCCTCACTCAAGAATGTGTGGATTATTGTCTCAACACTACAACACTTTTGGGGTGATGTAATTGCTGTTTTATGCAAAAATGGGGGTTATTTCCTAAGGGAAAATACACTTTGCACTACAAGTGCAGGTTCAGTGCAGTTGCAAGTGCACTTGTAGTGAAATGTGTTTTTGCATTTAGGAAGTACCAGCCAACACTGTTTTTATAAGGTTACCCAATCACGCCATTTTCTGCACTCAACACATTTCTGTCAGGGTCAGCTAAAACAAACACAAGCAGTAAATGTCCACAAAGAATTTCTTTTGGTTGTTTTTTATTTGAAAAAGGTGTCACAGATTGTCTGGCATATTGATAGCCCCCCTACCCGCAAAGAACTCCAGGTATCGTAACCGGACATCACGGGCATTCAGGGAGGGCAAGCCAGGACGGCCACTTTCAAGCGCCGTCAGTGTTGATGGATTTGGGATTCCGGCCTCAGGCCCAACTGAGCCAGCATAGTTGGCTGAATGTTTGCGTAAAAAATTATGGAGAACACAGCAGGCAAGTATTATATGGTTCAGTTTATACTCCGCCATATGGATGGGTGTCAGAAATAATCGGAACCAGCTGGCCAGGATTCCAAATGTGTTCTCCACCACTCTTCGGGCTCTGGCCAGCCAGTAATTAAAAACACTCTGTTCCGGGGTGAGGGTCCTCATTGGGAATGGCCGCATCAGGTGGTCCCCCAGTGCAAACGCTTCATCAGCAACGAACACAAATGGGAGACCTTCAACATTGTCCTTTGGAGGTGGCAAGTCCAAGCTGCCATTCTGGAGATGCCTGTAGAACTCCGTCTGGGCGATCACTCCACCATCGGACATCCGGCCATTCTTCCCCACGTCCACATGCAAGAACTCGTAATTAGCCGACACCACTGCCAACATCACAATACTATTAAACCCCTTGTAATTATAATAGTACGACCCAGAGTTGGGTGGTGGGACGATGTGGACGTGTTTCCCATCAATTGCCCCTCCGCAGTTAGGAAAGTCCCACCGCTGGGCAAAGTGGGAGGCCACAGTCTGCCATTCCTGTGGCGTGGAAGGAAACTGTTGAGGAAAAAACAACATTACTATTTTTTCACAGAAACATGGCAAGCAGATTAGACACAAACATTATGGGGCAACCTCCAGATAGCATTTATTAAGGGAAATTTAACAACAACAAAGTATAAGGTACACCTATCATATTCCCCCTTCCCCCCCTCTCATGGGCCATTTCTAACATTATAGGGGGGGAACTCTTGGACAGGTAACCCTCTTCACTTCATTTAGAGATGAATGCCTAAATAATGGGTATTACTTGGAACAGCCCCTCCTTAGTTACACTATTGGCAGACCACTGGACAGGTAAGAAGTGTCATAATACAAAGATATAAATACACATTGTACACATTTGAGCACATTTGAACATTCTGCTATTACCTATCAAGATAATAATAGGATACAAGAACTTTAAACAGTACCATTGGAAAGTATACAGGCAGGCCCTTGCACTACATGCTTTGGGGAATTCATCCATAAATCTGAGCACTAAAGAGATGGGTATAGTGTGTATGGGTTTGGCAAAGTCAGCAGATAGATGATAGAGGATAGAGAATTGGGATCAGCTGACTTAGCAGTTGGGGGAGGGAGGGTTACAAAAAATTTGGGGACACCACAAAAAAAAGCCTCTGGCACTCTGCCAGAATTTAAATCAAAAATAACATTTCCAAACATTTTAGGGGGTGTTTGGGGTAAAGCACTACTATGGAGCTGATAAAATACATTGTTAAGTGACTACATGAGGTGAATATAGGGCCAGGAGACAGACACCATGCTGGAGAGGTTATTGAAGGGCAAATATGTATGAAGGACCTAAAATAATAATTACATAAAAAAACAGCATGCATGAGGGCAAAGGGGACATTCACAGCATATTCCAATCATGGTCATTAGGGAATGAGGAAAGAAATACAATATATTAGCAAACATTCAATACAATAAAATGTGATATTAAAGGATAAAAATCTTACCTTCATATACTCCTTCTGCAGGACCTGAATGATGGCAGAACAGGTCTCTGGGATAATGATCCCCAGAGCCTGGGGGGAGATGCCTGTCGAGAACTTGAGGTCCTGCAGGCTTCTCCCTGTGGCCAAATACCGCAAGGTAGCGACCAACCTCTGCTCCGGAGTGATGGCTTGCCTCATGCAGGTATCCTGCCTGCTGATATAGGGGGTCAGCGAAGCCAACAAACAGTGAAACACGGGGTCCGTCATCCGGAGAAAGTTCCTGAAATCATCAGGATTATTCTCACGGATCTCACGGAGCAAAGGCATATGACAGAACTGGTCACGCTGAAGCAACCAATTCTTGGTCCATGAACTCCTCCCCACCCTGTTCATGGACTGGACTTGTGTCAAGGTCAGGACTCCAACACCAAGCCCCCGCACAGCACGAACTCTACGAGGAGTACGCATACGAAACATGGCTAGAAAACGGTCGGCTGCTCAGAACGAAGTAACAGAACGCACTGAAGAACAGCAAGGCCTGTGAAGAGCGACCTGAAAACCAGTAACGAACGAACAAGAATACAGTGACTAAAGTCACGCGAAACTTGCTTGCACGCACTGAAGAGCAGATACAAACCCACAAGCACAAACTGAACGGCAGAAAACGATCTGAAAGCCACGAGTCTGAAAAAGCGCGAATCATCTCTCACCAAACTTTTACTAACGCGAGATTAGCAAAAGGAGCCCAAAGGGTGCCGCGCTTGGTTCTGAACCGGCCTTTTCTAGTCTCGTCGTACGTGGTGTACGTGACCGCGTGGTTGTCGATCGGAAATTCCGACAACTTTGTGCGACCGTGTGTAGGCAAAACAAGTTTGAGCCAACATCCGTCGGAAAAAATCCTAGGATTTTGTTGTCGGAATGTCCGAACAAAGTCCGACCGTGTGTACGGGGCATTAGAGTCCCAGAAATACTGGAGAGGAGATTTATAAGGGAAAAATAAAGTCCAGTACATGGACAACTTACTTTGAGCTGCAGCAATTAGATCTGAGGAAAAAGAAAAAGAAAGAGATAAATGTATAAAACATTCTCACCAACAGAAAGTAGAATAAATAATATACATGGAAAATGGGGAAGAAATGGGGAAGAAATAGAAGAGCTCCATTTACTGAATATGTCATCTAATATTGATCTCAGGATGTGAATTGGATGGGAATACATTGAATTGAAGAATAAGGCCCCCATACACACTATTAGATTTTCTGCAGATTTTTGTCTTCAGATTTACCAAAACCATGTAGTGCAAGGGCCTGCCTGATTGGATACAAATTGAAACTCTTAAGGTTTGACCTCATATTATATAATTTTGGTAAATCTGAAGACAAAAATCTGCAGAAAATCTAATAGTGTATATGGGGCCTAAGATATAAGACCGCTTTCACACTTTCGGGCTAAAAATAGCGCCTGTAAAGCACCTGAAAAATGGCTCCCCTGCAGTCTCAAGGTGAAAGTCTGGGTGCTTTCACACTGAGGCGATGCGCTGGCAGGACAATGAAAAAACTCCTGGAAGCAGCATCTTTGGAGCGGTGAAGGAGTGATGTATGCACGGCTCCTCCACCGCTCCTGCCCCTTGAAATGAATGAGCACCGCTGCTGAATCACTCGCAAAGCGTTTCGGCAGCGGCGGTACACGGGCGGTATTAACCCCTTCATCGGCCGCTAGCGGGGGTTAAAACTGCCCCGCTATCGACCGAATAGCAGCGCTAATATGACGGTAAAGCGCCACTAAAACTAGTGGCACTTTACCATCAATGCTCGCCCGCTCCAGTGTGAAAGCAGCCTTAGAGCAGCATGTGCTCCATGATTACTAGAAAAGAGATCCTGAGAACATTCACAAATACACAGAACATAAGACAATGGACACAAGGGGCTTTATTCTATAAAGATATTAAAGATACTCCAGGAAAACAGACAAATATAGATGAATGAATACAAGGCTTCCTCTGATTGACTGAGGTAACGATCATGATATCTCCTGCCCACCAATCAGAGGAAGCTTTTTATTCATTCATAGAATACAAAGTTTCCTATGAATGGATGAGCAGTTCCCAGTCCAACTCTATTGTGTTCCAGGAGTGAGATGGGAAGTTCTCGTCCCGCTACCGGAACACAGCGCTGTATATGTAGCTGAGGATACAGTTCATAGAGCGCACCCAGCAATCACTCCTGTTAGTGCAGGAAATAGTTGGGACCAGATTGGCCCAAACAAACTATATAAAGGCACATTAACCTCTTCAATGGAAGGCCCTTTAACCCCTTCCTGCCCAGGCCAATTTTCAGCTTTCAACGCTGTCACATTTTAAATGACAATTACTTTGTCATACAACTCTGTACCCAAATTACATTTTTATATATTTTTTTTTTGTTTGAGAAAGAGCTTTCTTTTGGTTTTATTTAATTACCACTGAGTTTTTATTTAGGTTTCAAAATAAATGAAAAAGGACAGACATTTTTTAAAGAAAAAAGGTTTTTCATAGTTTGTTATAAATTTTGCAAATAAGTAATTTTTATTCTTTACTGATAGACACTGGTGGGCTGCAATGATGAGGCAGCACTGATAAGTTGCACTGATGAGGCAGCACTGATAAGTTGCACTGATGGGGCTGCACTGATAAGTTGCACTGATGGGGCTGCACTGACTATCAGTGTAAACAATGTACTCACTGTGCCCTCCCAGTTGATAACTGGCAAGTCTGTTTACATTGTGACAGCTGTGGTTGGAGACAGCTGATCACATGGTAAAGGGCCGCTGTGATTGGCCCTTTACCCTAATCTGTGATGTGCTGTGTCCAAGGCACACAGTGATCACAGACTCTTTCTTGTAACAGAAATAGACATGACAGGTCATCTTTATTGAGAGATCTGGGGTCAAGACCCCAAATCTATAACCTTTGCAAGCAAAAGAAAAAAAATATTTTGACATTTTGACTTAAAAAAAAATATTTGTTTATGCCTGAGAACCAGAAGTGATGTCAGAGGTCACTCCGGTCCTCCAAGGGAATAGAGCTGAGTGGGGTCCATCTTGCCCTCACTCAATCTACTTCCTGCCCAGCAAACAGCCACATCAGATCACTTCCAGGCTTTACTGATGGCTCCGGTATGAAGGCTGATGAAGAAGACGTGGCTTGCCTTCAAAATGCATTCCTATTGGCTACTGATCCTTGGGCTTACAGGTCATATACACAGGTTGTAGGATCTTCCCAGGGGTCCACCGCAGATTTGGAATCATCTGCCCAGTGGTCCCTGGCTACTCTGGCCTTGGCTCACCCTGGAATGTTCCCTTGGACTGTGGGTTCTCCCTGGACCACCGGTCCCTCCCAGAGTGTTGGCAGCTGCTCCCCCCTGGGCCATCCCAGACAGCACATCCTCCGCTGTCCTTACCCTGTCACCCCCACAAACTTTGTGAGTGCATTTTGTAATGTCTTTATATATTTTTATAGTAAACTGTGCTACACCATAGCCTGATTGGCGCCTCTTTCCTTCCCCTCTTCTCCAACAGTAAATGATCAGCAGTAGACTAATAGGGTCATCTTTCTGCTTACTTTGCTATCTCCTCCTATCAGCATGTTCATTGTTATCATATATATAGGCAGCACATCTGATTAGCTCCCAGTGCTGTCCAGTGAGTAATAAACCTTTCATATCAGTAATAGGAGTCCTGACATTCCTGATCTGTAAGAAAAACTCTTCTCCATCAGATATCTCTCACACAATGACAACAAATCTGTACTAATCTGATGTCACAAGAATTCAATGTGTTGGGGTTCAATCCCTTCCTGCCCAGCAAACAGCCACATCAGATCACTTCCAGGCTTTACTGATGGCTCCGGTATGAAGGCTGATGAAGAAGACGTGGCTTGCCTTCAAAATGCATTCCTATTGGCTACTGATCCTTGGGCTTACAGGTCATATACACAGGTTGTAGGATTTTCCCAGGGGTCCACCGCAGATTTGGAATCATCTGCCCAGTGGTCCCTGGCTACTCTGGCCTTGGCTCACCCTGGAATGTTCCCTTGGACTGTGGGTTCTCCCTGGACCAGTGGCGGCCCGTCCATAGGGGGCGCCTGGGCGCCGTCCCCCCCCCCCCTCCAGGCAGCAAAAAAAAAAAAGTAAAAAAAAAAAAAAAAATTTTTTTTTACTACTGGCCCTTTAAAAAAAAAAAAAAAAGAAAAAAAAAGGTCCTTAAGTGCACTGTGTTCGGACGCCGGATACAGTGCGACGCCGGACACAGTGCACTTATAGGAAGCGCCACGTCTATGCAATCACAACATTGCAGACGTGGCGCTGCATTTGCGGGCGTTTAGCCCGCCTTGGGACGTTTTCTGAAGCGCCGAGTAGCTTCCGCTCACCCATAGTAATAGATACTACGGGCGCTGGGCGGAAGCTACTTGGCACTTCAGATTTGATTGACATCTGCCCTGAGTCAGATGTCACTTCCTGCCTCTCTCTTTCATTGCGCCCGAGAGAGGAAACAGGAAGAATGCTGGTGCCAGTGTGAGGAGGAGGACACCGCAGGAGACTGAAGGTAAGTACCGCTGTGTGGAGAATAGGGGGGACACCTGCTGTGGGGGGCTCTGAGGGGGGACACATGCTGTGGGGGGCTCTGATGGGGGACACATGCTGTGGGGGACTCTGATGGGGGACACATGCTGTGGGGGGCTCTGATGGGGGACACATGCTGTGGGGGACTCTGATGGGGACACCCTGCTGTGGGGGGCTCTGATGGGGGACACATGCTGTGGGGGGCTCTGATGGGGGACACATGCTGTGGGGGGGCTCTGATGGGGGACACATGCTGTGGGGGGCTCTGATGGGGGACACATGCTGTGGGGGCTCTGATGGGGGACACATGCTGTGGGGGGGCTCTGATGGGGGACACATGCTGTGGGGGGCTTTGATGGGGGACACATGCTGTGGGGGGCTCTGATGGGGACACCCTGCTGTGGGGGGCTCTGATGGGGGACACATGCTGTGGGGGGCTCTGATGGGGGACACATGCTGTGGGGGGCTCTGATGGGGGACACATGCTGTGGGGGGCTCTGATGGGGGACTCCTGTTTTGGGGGGACTCTGATGGGGACACCTGCTGTGGGGGGACTCTGATTGAGACACCTGCTTTGGGGGACACCTGCTCTTGGGGGGCTCTGATGGGGGACACCTGCTGTGGGGGGACTCTGATGGGGGACACCTGCTGTGGGGGGACTCTGATGGGGACACCTGCTGTGGGGGGACTTTGATGGGGGACACCTGCTGTGGGGGGCTTTGATAGGGGACACCTGCTGTGGGGGGCTCTGATAGGGGACTCTGATGGGGGACACCTGCTGTGGGGGGACTTTGATGGGGACACCTGCTGTGGGGGGACTCTGATGGGGACATCTGCTGTGGGGGGGCTCTGATGGAGGACTCCTGTTTTGGGGGGACTCTGATGGGGGACACCTGCTGTGGGGGGCTTTGATGGGGAACACCTGCTGTGGGGGGACTCTGATGGGGGACACCTGCTGTGGGGGGGACTCTGATGGGGGACACCTGCTGTGGGGGGGCTCTGATGGGGGACACATGCTGTGGGGGGCTCTGATGGGGGACACATGCTGTGGGGGGCTCTGATGGGGACACCCTGCTGTGGGGGGCTCTGATGGGGGACACATGCTGTGGGGGGCTCTGATGGGGGACACATGCTGTGGGGGGCTCTGATGGGGGACACATGCTGTGGGGGGCTCTGATGGGGGACTCCTGTTTTGGGGGGACTCTGATGGGGACACCTGCTGTGGGGGGACTCTGATGGAGACACCTGCTTTGGGGGACACCTGCTCTTGGGGGACTCTGATGGGGGACACCTGCTGTGGGGGGACTCTGATGGGGGACACCTGCTGTGGGGGGACTCTGATGGGGGACACCTGCTGTGGGGGGACTCTGATGGGGGACACCTGCTGTGGGGGGACTTTGATGGGGGACACCTGCTGTGGGGGGCTTTGATAGGGGACACCTGCTGTGGGGGGCTCTGATAGGGGACTCTGATGGGGGACACCTGCTGTAGGGGACACCTGCTGTGGGGGGTTCTGATGGGGACTCCTGTTTTGGGGGGACTCTGATGGGGGACACCTGCTGTGGGGGGCTTTGATGGGGAACACCTGCTGTGGGGGGACTCTGATGGGGGACACCTGCTGTGGGGGGACTCTGATGGGGGACACCTGCTGTGGGGGGACTCTGATGGGGGACACCTGCTGTGGGGGGCTTTGATAGGGGACACCTGCTGTGGGGGGCTCTGGTGGGGGGCTCTGATGGGGGACTCTGATGGGGGACACATGCTGTGGGGGGACTCTGATGGGGACACCCTGCTGTGGGGGGACTCTGATGGAGACACCCTGCTGTGGGGGGACTCTGATGGAGACACCCTGCTGTGGGGGACACCTGCTGTGGGGGGACTCTAATGGAGACACCCTGCTGTGGGGGACACCTGCTGTGGGGGGGCTCTAAATGGGACACCTGCTGTGGGGGACACATGCTGTGGGGGGACACTGATGGCAACTCTGATGTAAGGGGACAAAGGCTGTATTTGGGGGGGGGACAGAGGCTGCATTTTATTTGACAGAAGCTGTATCTGGGGGGGGGCAGAGGCTGCATTTGGGGGGGACAGAGGCTGCATTTGGGGGGACAGAGGCTGCATTTTATGTGACAGAGGATGCATTTTATGTGACAGAGGCTGCATTTGATGTGACACAGGCTGCATGTAAGGACGGACTGCTGGGGACACCTGATGGCATCTGCTTGTAGGCGACGTGGCTAGTGACACACTCGGGGCAACCACTGATTCTGCATTATGGTGAGTTGAATGATTTCATTTTATATTACAATATAACAATAGAAACAATGCGCTTCAATCATCCTGACATCATAACAACCATGGTGCTGGGATGATTGAAGCGCTAACACCAGGTGTTTGGAGTATCTTTATCTGATTGTTAAACTTTGTAGAATACACATTTCTATTGTTGTGTAGGATCTGGGCCTGCTGTCCCTCTCTCCCTCTCCCTCCATCCCTCGTTCATCTCAGACGCTAACCACACTGCCTTAGAGCCACACCCACTATTTCGCTGAAACCACGCCCATTTTTACCAAGTGGGAGGGGTCAAAAAGGAAGGGCGGGGTCTGGCGCCCCCCCATCCTAAAACTTCACCAGCCGCCACTGCCCTGGACCACCGGTCCCTCCCAGAGTGTTGGCAGCTGCTCCCCCCTGGGCCATCCCAGACAGCACATCCTCCGCTGTCCTTACCCTGTCACCCCCACAAACTTTGTGAGTGCATTTTGTAATGTCTTTATATATTTTTATAATAAACTGTGCTAAACCATAGCCTGATTGGCGCCTCTTTCCTTCCCCTCTTCTCCAACAGTAAATGATCAGCAGTAGACTAATGGGGTCATCTTTCTGCTTACTTTGCTATCTCCTCCTATCAGCATGTTCATTGTCATCATATATATAGGCAGCACATCTGATTGGCTCCCAGTGCTGTCCAGTGAGTAATAAACCTTTCATATCAGTAATAGGAGTCCTGACATTCCTGATCTGTAAGAAAAACTCTTCTCCATCTGATATCTCTCACACAATGACAACAAATCTGTACTAATCTGATGTCACAAGAATTCGATGTGTTGGGGTTCAATCCCTTATTTGTATCTATCAGGTACAGATATAATGGAAGGAGGGAATTCCTCCACTACAACATTCACATCTTCCAGAGACAGTGGAGGAACATGAGAGCTCCATTTATTGATCATTGTGTCCAGTTATGATGGAAAGATGGTCATTAGAGTCCCAGAAATACTGGAGAGGAGATTTATAAGGGAAAAATAAAGTCCAGTAACTGGACAACTTACCGAACTCTGGAGGAATTACATCTGAGAAAAAAGAAAAAGAAAGAGATAAATGTATAAAACATTCTCACCAACAGAAAGTAGAATAAATAATATACATGGAAAATGGGGAAGAAATGGGGAAGAAATAGAAGAGCTCCATTTACTGAATATGTCATCTAATATTGATCTCAGGATGTGAATTGGATGGGAATACATTGAATTGAAGAATAAGGCCCCCATACACACTATTAGATTTTCTGCAGATTTTTGTCTTCAGATTTACCAAAACCATGTAGTGCAAGGGCCTGCCTGATTGGATACAAATTGAAACTCTTAAGGTTTGACCTCATATTATATAATTTTGGTAAATCTGAAGACAAAAATCTGCAGAAAATCTAATAGTGTATATGGGGCCTAAGATATAAGACCGCTTTCACACTTTCGGGCTAAAAATAGGGCCTGTAAAGCACCTGAAAAATGGCTCCCCTGCAGTCTCAAGGTGAAAGTCTGGGTGCTTTCACACTGAGGCGATGCGCTGGCAGGACAATGAAAAAACTCCTGGAAGCAGCATCTTTGGAGCGGTGAAGGAGTGATGTATACACGGCTCCTCCACCGCTCCTGCCCCTTGAAATGAATGAGCACCGCTGCTGAATCACTTGCAAAGCATTTCGGCAGCGGCGGTACACGGGCGGTATTAACCCCTTCATCGGCCGCTAGCGGGGGTTAAAACTGCCCCGCTATCGACCGAATAGCACCGCTAATATGATGGTAAAGCGCCACTAAAACTAGTGGCACTTTACCATCAATGCTCGCCCGCTCCAGTGTGAAAGCAGCCTTAGAGCAGCATGTGCTCCAAGATTACTAGAAAAGAGATCCTGAGAACATTCACAAATACACAGAACATAAGACAATGGACACAAGGGGCTTTATTCTATAAAGATATAAAAGATACTCCAGGAAAACAGACAAATATAAATGAATGAATACAAGGCTTCCTCTGATTGACTGAGGTAACGATCATGATATCTCCTGCCCACCAATCAGAGGAAGCTTTTTATTCATTCGTAGAATACAAAGTTTCCTATGAATGGATGAGCAGTTCCCAGTCCAACTCTATTGTGTTCCAGGAGTGAGATGGGAAGTTCTCGTCCCGCTACCGGAACACAGCGCTGTATATTGTATGTAGCTGAGGATACAGTTCATAGAGCGCACCCAGCAATCACTCCTGTTAGTGCAGGAAATAGTTGGGACCAGATTGGCCCAAACAAACTATATAAAGGCACATTAACCTCTTCAATGGAAGGCCCTTTAACCCCCTTCTTGCCCAGGCCAATTTTCAGCTTTCAACGCTGTCACATTTTAAATGACAATTACTTTGTCATACAACTCTGTACCCAAATTACATTTTTATATTTTTTTTTGTTTGAGAAAGAGCTTTCTTTTGGTTGTATTTAATTACCACTGAGTTTTTATTTAGGTTTCAAAATAAATGAAAAAGGACAGACATTTTTGAAAGAAAAAAGGTTTTTCTTACTTTGTTATAAATTTTGCAAATAAGTAATTTTTATTCTTTACTGATGGACACTGGTGGGCTGCAATGATGAGGCAGCACTGATAAGTTGCAATGATAAGGCAGCACTGATAAGTTGCAATGATGAGGCAGCACTGATAAGTTGCACTGATGGGGCTGCACTGACTATCAGTGTAAACAATGTACTCACTGTGCCCTCCCAGTTGATAACTGGCAAGTCTGTTTACATTGTGACAGCTGTGGTTGGAGACAGCTGATCACATGGTAAAGGGCCGCTGTGATTGGCCCTTTACCCTAATCTGTGATGTGCTGTGTCCAAGGCACACAGTGATCACAGACTCTTTCTTGTAACAGAAATAGACATGACAGGTCATCTTTATTGAGAGATCTGGGGTCAAGACCCCAAATCTATAACCTTTGCAAGCAAAAGAAAAAAAATATTTTGACATTTTGACTTAAAAAAAATATTTGTTTATGCCTGAGAACCAGAAGTGATGTCAGAGGTCACTCCGGTCCTCCAAGGGAATAGAGCTGAGTGGGGTCCATCTTGCCCTCACTCAATCTACTTCCTGCCCAGCAAACAGCCACATCAGATCACTTCCAGGCTTTACTGATGGCTCCGGTATGAAGGCTGATGAAGAAGACGTGGCTTGCCTTCAAAATGCATTCCTATTGGCTACTGATCCTTGGGCTTACAGGTCATATACACAGGTTGTAGGATCTTCCCAGGGGTCCACCGCAGATTTGGAATCATCTGCCCAGTGGTCCCTGGCTACTCTGGCCTTGGCTCACCCTGGAATGTTCCCTTGGACTGTGGGTTCTCCCTGGACCACCGGTCCCTCCCAGAGTGCTGGCAGCTGCTCCCCCCTGGGCCATCCCAGACAGCACATCCTCCGCTGTCCTTACCCTGTCACCCCCACAAACTTTGTGAGAGCATTTTGTAATGTCTTTATATATTTTTATAATAAACTGTGCTACACTATAGCCTGATTGGCGCCTCTTTCCTTCCCCTCTTCTCCAACAGTAAATGATCAGCAGTAGACTAATGGGGTCATCTTTCTGCTTACTTTGCTATCTCCTTCTATCAGCATGTTCATTGTTATCATATATATAGGCAGCACATCTGATTGGCTCCCAGTGCTGTCCAGTGAGTAATAAACCTTTCATCTCAGTAATAGGAGTCCTGACATTCCTGATTTGTAAGGAAAACTCTTCTCCATCAGATATCTCTCACACAATGACAACAAATCTGTACTAATCTGATGTCACAAGAATTCGATGTGTTCGGGTTCAATCCCTTATTTGTATCTATCAGGTACAGATATAATGGAAGGAGGGAATTCCTCCACTACAACATTCACATCTTCCAGAGACAGTGGAGGAACATGAGAGCTCCATTTATTGATCATTGTGTCCAGTTATGATGGAAAGATGGTCATTAGAGTCCCAGAAATACTGGAGAGGAGATTTATAAGGGAACAAATAAAGTCCAGTACATGGACAACTTACTTTGAACTGCAGCAATTAGATCTGAGGAAAAAGAAAAAGAAAGAGATAAATGTATAAAACATTCTCACCAACAGAAAGTAGAATAAATAATATACATGGAAAATGGGGAAGAAATAGAAGAGCTCCATTTACTGAATATGTCATCTAATATTGATCTCAGGATGTGAAATGGATGGGAATACATTGAATTGAAGAATAAGATATAAGAGCAGCATGTGCTCCATGATTACTAGAAAAGAGATCCTGAGAACATTCACAAATACACAGAACATAAGACAATGGACACAAGGGGCTTTATTCTATAAAGATATAAAAGATACTCCAGGAAAACAGACAAATATAAATGAATGAATACAAGGCTTCCTCTGATTGACTGAGGTAACGATCATGATATCTCCTGCCCACCAATCAGAGGAAGCTTTTTATTCATTCGTAGAATACAAAGTTTTCTATGAATGGATGAGCAGTTCCCAGTCCAACTCTATTGTGTTCCAGGAGTGAGATGGGAAGTTCTCGTCCCGCTACCGGAACACAGCGCTGTATATTGTATGTAGCTGAGGATACAGTTCATAGAGCGCACCCAGCAATCACTCCTGTTAGTGCAGTAAATAGTTGGGACCAGATTGGCCCAAACAAACTATATAAAGGCACATTAACCTCTTCAATGGAAGGCCCTTTAACCCCCTTCCTGCCCAGGCCAATTTTCAGCTTTCAACGCTGTCACATTTTAAATGACAATTACTTTGTCATACAACTCTGTACCCAAATTACATTTTTATATTTTTTTTTTGTTTGAGAAAGAGCTTTCTTTTGGTTGTATTTAATTACCACTGAGTTTTTATTTAGGTTTCAAAATAAATGAAAAAGGACAGACATTTTTTAAAGAAAAAAGGTTTTTCTTAGTTTGTTATAAATTTTGCAAATAAGTAATTTTTATTCTTTACTGATGGACACTGGTGAGCTGCAATGATGAGGCAGCACTGATAAGTTGCACTGATGAGGCAGCACTGATAAGTTGCAATGATGAGACAGCACTGATAAGTTGCACTGATGGGGCTGCACTGACTATCAGTGTAAACAATGTACTCACTGTGCCCTCCCAGTTGATAACTGGCAAGTCTGTTTACATTGTGACAGCTGTGGTTGGAGACAGCTGATCACATGGTAAAGGGCCGCTGTGATTGGCCCTTTACCCTAATCTGTGATGTGCTGTGTCCAAGGCACACAGTGATCACAGACTCTTTCTTGTAACAGAAATAGACATGACAGGTCATCTTTATTGAGAGATCTGGGGTCAAGACCCCAAATCTATAACCTTTGCAAGCAAAAGAAAAAAAATATTTTGACATTTTGACTTAAAAAAAATATTTGTTTATGCCTGAGAACCAGAAGTGATGTCAGAGGTCACTCCGGTCCTCCAAGGGAATAGAGCTGAGTGGGGTCCATCTTGCCCTCACTCAATCTACTTCCTGCCCAGCAAACAGCCACATCAGATCACTTCCAGGCTTTACTGATGGCTCCGGTATGAAGGCTGATGAAGAAGACGTGGCTTGCCTTCAAAATGCATTCCTATTGGCTACTGATCCTTGGGCTTACAGGTCATATACACAGGTTGTAGGATCTTCTCAGGGGTCCACCGCAGATTTGGAATCATCTGCCCAGTGGTCCCTGGCTACTCTGGCCTTGGCTCACCCTGGAATGTTCCCTTGGACTGTGGGTTCTCCCTGGACCACCGGTCCCTCCCAGAGTGCTGGCAGCTGCTCCCCCCTGGGCCATCCCAGACAGCACATCCTCCGCTGTCCTTACCCTGTCACCCCCACAAACTTTGTGAGTGCATTTTGTAATGTCTTTATACATTTTTATAATAAACTGTGCTACACCATAGCCTGATTGGCGCCTCTTTCCTTCCCCTCTTCTCCAACAGTAAATGATCAGCAGTAGACTAATGGGGTCATCTTTCTGCTTACTTTGCTATCTCCTCCTATCAGCATGTTCATTGTCATCATATATATAGGCAGCACATCTGATTGGCTCTCAGTGCTGTCCAGTGAGTAATAAACCTTTCATCTCAGTAATAGGAGTCCTGACATTCCTGATTTGTAAGGAAAACTCTTCTCCATCAGATATCTCTCACACAATGACAACAAATCTGTACTAATCTGATGTCACAAGAATTCGATGTGTTCGGGTTCAATCCCTTATTTGTATCTATCAGGTACAGATATAATGGAAGGAGGGAATTCCTCCACTACAACATTCACATCTTCCAGAGACAGTGGAGGAACATGAGAGCTCCATTTATTGATCATTGTGTCCAGTTATGATGGAAAGATGGTCATTATGCCCCGTACACACGGTCGGATTTTCCGATGGACAATGTCCGATTGGAGCGTGTTGCCGGAAATTCCGACCGTGTGTGGGCGCCATCGGACATTTTCCATCGGATTTTCCGACACACAAAGTTGGACAGCAGGAGATAAAATTTTCCAACAACAAAATCCGATCGCGTCAATTCCGACCGCGTGTGGCCTGTTCCGACGCACAAAGTGCCACGCATGCTCAGAAGAAATTACGACACGGGACAGCTCGTTCTGGTAAACTTAGCGTTCGCAACGGATACAGCACTTTCGTCACGCTGCAATGTTAAAAATGGTTAAATACAGCGCACTCTCTTCTTCTTTATAATGTGACAAGAATTAAGTAGTTTTGCTGCTCATATTCACACACACTTCTCACAAACTTTTATTTGTGTTTTTTTAGTGGGATTCCCTCAATATATTGTTATTAGTTGTCACATCTGACAGTTTTATATTTTTTATGTTTTTTTTTTTTGTATTTTAAGCCTTTTTTTTTCTTTAATGTTTGGATTTTTTCCAAGGCTGATCTTTGTTCAATGTTATTTTTATTTTTACTCCAGAATATTTTTGCGTGTGTTTTGTGTGTCAAGTTACCCCAACACCATTGATATCTTTTATTATTTAATCTCTAGGAGATTGTTTGTTGTTGGTGTCCCTTCTTCATTTCACATTGTATATTTGAAATGTACCTGAATCCTCACAAACAAACTGTCATTTTTGAAGTAAAACACATAGGAGAGTATAATTCAAAACAAAAATCCTTTATTAAGGGATCAGAACCAAACAAAGAGGAAGGCAACACTGGAGAAACATGAGAAATTAGCGAAGCCTGGGACCCCCACGGCAGACATCAATTCTTCAACATCAAAATTGGTGGCCTGAGGAGTCCATATGTAAGGGAGGGCAGTCTGGTCCGGGATTCGCAGAGATCTGGAAAGCAGCAGATGACATCTGTGTCCCCAGGCTGTGGTACCACAAGAGGCTGCATTTTTTGGCCGACCAGACTGGATCCAGGGTCCTCACTCTCTGGTCTTCCTTTTACGCTTCCTTCCCGGCTGTGGCTGTGCAGTTGGAGATGTGGCAGGAGGAGGAGTAGGACCTGGAGGAGAACTGGAAGGACCTGGAGGAGAGGGAGGATGAGGAGGAGGACCTGCAGGAGGAGGAGTAGGACCTGGAGGAGGAGGAGGACTGGGAGGACCTGGAGGAGAAGGAGGAGGAGGACCATCGCGAAGGTGTGTTTGAGGTGTAATTTGGCCCCTCATACCTTTCTCCAGAGCCTCCGATATGAGGGCCTGACACCTTACTTTTTGGAATAGAAAGGACTACCGCGCTACATGTGCAAACAAATGTAGAATTTAAATGAACAAACCCCTCAAAAATCAAAAACAAAGCATAAAAGAAATATAAATAAATATAATCAATAAATGACACTAGAGCAGCCGCTAAAAGTGGGATACACACACTAAAATATTCAAAATCAAAAAAGGAGCAGCGCTGTAAGAATGAATAACTTAAGGGTTGACCTATAAGTGAACAAAATATTAAAGTGAAAATGCCTTAATAGGTGATGATACAAATTAACATGTAAATTTGGACATTGATCACATAAAGGTTAGTCCCAAAACAACAAACAAGAGAGACAGTCCAAATATAAGTCCATACAGATGAATGAGATGATGTGGAGAGATAGAGGTACCAATCCCGGTTGACAGATAGGAGTGCAATTGGATAAATGAGACCTTCACCGCACCAATGTGGCAGATTGATAAAAATTGCGCGCTTACCAGAAGGCAAGCTAATATGAGCTTGCGACCTTAACCCGGTCGGGGCCTTTTGTGGATTGAAACAGCAACGCACCACTTCAGCTTATGGATGGGTACACTGTCCGTCAGATCCCAGGAAACATTCAATTGGGGAGATATTCCCTCCAGCTAAGGGTTGTTCTCAAGGGGGTATTCAAAGGAAAAGAAAGGGCAACATAGTGTAATCCTGCTTAATGGTTTATTAAAAAGTAGGTTAAAATCACACTTACATTTGGCAGGTCGAATAAGAGGAAAAAATAGCCGGCCAGCTAAGAGCGAACACCCGTCCGAGACGGAATCTGCAGCACGTCAGCACGCCCGACGTACGTTTCGTCACACTCTGACGTCGTCTGGGGCATGGGCGACGCACTGACGTGTCGCACATAAATAGTAAACAACATAACCAAGCCTCGTGATGAGACCGGAACTGGAAATCACCCTGCGCTCCACTAGATAAAGCGGATGGTATAAAAACGCCATCTTAAAAGAGGGATTGCAAATATGAAATCAGTGTAAGTTACTACTGCGGGACCCCCGGATATGCAAAAACCAATGCAAAGACATTTAATTGTCAAGGTCTCACATACATTAATGCATAACATTTCAAATTAAAACTAATATCAAATGAAGGAATACCAGAAATTCCTTCAATTATACAGGAAAATGAAATCCCATACGAAAACTATAAATTAAATAAAGAATAAATTATAAATAAAAAATATATATGTGAGTGCCAAAATTAATTGAATTCAAAGAAAAATTTCCGCCGAAAGCGTATTTAATAGTGCACTCGTCCATATTCGGTTGGGTAAGGGTAGGGCATAAATAAGACAAAACGTCACACCCAATCAAGCAGATATTAAACAAAGTGAATAAACTAGGGAAGAGGAAGGTGATTTCGTCCCCCATATGGGAAAACCTTTACTATGGCATAATAAATCCAACACAGGTTATAAAGGGAAATACATCACATACAAATAACTATAGACTTACCACACCTCAAGAGTCCTGATTAAAATTCAAATGATGGGGCACATACCCCATTGCTAAAGTATCTTAATATAACCTATGGAGCATGTGTCCAACATAGGACTAGATGGATAATCAATGGCCTCTCATACATTATAAATAGGTTCCTGAGAGCATCTCAGGAACCTAAGTAAAGGTTCACCCAGTGAATGGAAAAATTTTTTTTTATATTAATGATATTTATTTTATGAGTTGTCAATGAAGGCATTGGTATCAACGTCCACATTGAGCCCATGTGGAACGTAGCACTTGATTTTATGTATCCAGAGCATCTCGAGCTTAGAGATGCTCCTGATCAGAGAACTACCCCTCCAGTGGGGCCGATACCTGTCAATACCCAAAAACAAAGTCTTAGAAGGATCCTTATTATGGGTGGTTAGATAATGCTTTGAGACAGAATGTTTCGGGAAGCCATTTATGATGTTGGTAATATGTTCATTTATGCGAACGTAGAGGGGTCGTCTAGTCCTGCCCACATACTGCAAACCACATGGGCATTGCAGCATGTAGACGACCCCCTCCGTTCCACAAGTGATAAAGGGTTTGATGTCGTGCTCCTCATGAGTACTAAAGGAGGTAAATCTCTGGGTACGTCTAGAGGGCGCAGAATTCAACTTACAGACACGACATCTACCACATTTTTAGTACCCCTTCAAATTATCAAACAGACCTTGTATGCTCCTAACAGGGGAATCGAGAACGTTAGGGGCTAGTCTATTTCTGAGGGACAATGCTCCCCTAAAGATCACTTGAGGTTTCTCTGGGATCACAGCTCTCAGAACAGGATCATTGCACAATATGTGCCAATGCCTATTGAGCAAGCTTTTGATATTATTGTGCTGTATTGAATAGGTTGTAACGAAGGGGAGAGTCACAGAATTCTCTTTAGGGAGTACCCTCTCGCTTAATAGCTGTTTTCTGTCGATATCCTTGACAGCATGCAAGGTTTGGGTTAGAGACTCCTTATTGTAGCCTTTTTCTACAAAGCGATTCATCAAGACACCGGCCTGTTCCAAGAACTGAAAATCGTCAGTGCAATTGCGTTTAAGTCGCATAAATTGACTCTTGGGTACAGACCGGAGCCATGATCTGTGGTGACAACTGTTTAAAGGAATATATGAGTTGCGTTCCACATTTTTAAAAAAAACAGACCGCAACTCATATATTCCTTTAAACAGTTGTCACCACAGATCATGGCTCCGGTCTGTACCCAAGAGTCAATTTATGCGACTTAAACGCAATTGCACTGACGATTTTCAGTTCTTAGAACAGGCCGGTGTCTTGATGAATCGCTTTGTAGAAAAAGGCTACAATAAGGAGTCTCTAACCCAAACCTTGCATGCTGTCAAGGATATCGACAGAAAACAGCTATTAAGCGAGAGGGTACTCCCTAAAGAGAACTCTGTGACTCTCCCCTTCGTTACAACCTATTCAATACAGCACAATAATATCAAAAGCTTGCTCAATAGGCATTGGCACATATTGTGCAATGATCCTGTTCTGAGAGCTGTGATCCCAGAGAAACCTCAAGTGATCTTTAGGGGAGCATTGTCCCTCAGAAATAGACTAGCCCCTAACGTTCTCGATCCCCCTGTTAGGAGCATACAAGGTCTGTTTGATAATTTGAAGGGGTACTATAAATGTGGTAGATGTCGTGTCTGTAAGTTGAATTCTGCGCCCTCTAGACGTACCCAGAGATTTACCTCCTTTAGTACTCATGAGGAGCACGACATCAAACCCTTTATCACTTGTGGAACGGAGGGGGTCGTCTACATGCTGCAATGCCCGTGTGGTTTGCAGTATGTGGGCAGGACTAGACGACCCCTCTCCGTTCACATAAATGAACATATTACCAACATCATAAATGGCTTCCCGAAACATTCTGTCTCAAAGCATTATCTAACCACCCATAATAAGGATCCTTCTAAGACTTTGTTTTTGGGTATTGACAGGTATCGGCCCCACTGGAGGGGTAGTTCTCTGATCAGGAGCATCTCTAAGCTCGAGATGCTCTGGATACATAAAATCAAGTGCTACGTTCCACATGGGCTCAATGTGGATGTTGATACCAATGCCTTCATTGACAACTCATAAAATAAATATCATTAATATAAAAAAAATGTTTTTCCATTCACTGGGTGAACCTTTACTTAGGTTCCTGAGATGCTCTCAGGAACCTATTTATAATGTATGAGAGGCCATTGATTATCCATCTAGTCCTAGGTTGGACACATGCTCCATAGGTTATATTAAGATACTTTAGCAATGGGGTATGTGCCCCATCATTTGAATTTTAATCAGGACTCTTGAGGTGTGGTAAGTCTATAGTTATTTGTATGTGATGTATTTCCCTTTATAACCTGTGTTGGATTTATTATGCTATAGTAAAGGTTTTCCCATATGGGGGACGAAATCACCTTCCTCTTCCCTAGTTTATTCACTTTGTTTAATATCTGCTTGATTGGGTGTGACGTTTTGTCTTATTTATGCCCTACCCTTACCCAACCGAATATGGACGAGTGCACTATTAAATACGCTTTCGGCGGAAATTTTTCTTTGAATTCAATTAATTTTGGCACTCACATATATATTTTTTATTTATAATTTATTCTTTATTTAATTTATAGTTTTCGTATGGGATTTCATTTTCCTGTATAATTGAAGGAATTTCTGGTATTCCTTCATTTGATATTAGTTTTAATTTGAAATGTTATGCATTAATGTATGTGAGACCTTGACAATTAAATGTCTTTGCATTGGTTTTTGCATATCCGGGGGTCCCGCAGTAGTAACTTACACTGATTTCATATTTGTAATCCCTCTTTTAAGATGGCGTTTTTATACCATCCGCTTTATCTAGTGGAGCGCAGGGTTATTTCCAGTTCCTGTTTCATCACGAGGCTTGGTTATGTTGTTTACTATTTATGTGCGACACGTCAGTGCGTCGCCCGTGCCCCAGACGATGTCAGAGTGTGACGAAACGTACGTCGGGCGTGCTGACGTGCTGCAGATTCCGTCTCGGACGGGTGTTCGCTCTTAGCTGGCCGGCTATTTTTTGCTCTTATTCGACCTACCAAATGTAAGTGTGATTTTAACCTACTTTTTAATAAACCATTAAGCAGGATTACACTATGTTGCCCTTTCTTTTCCTTTGAATACCCCCTTGAGAACAACCCTTAGCTGGAGGGAATATCTCCCCAATTGAATGTTTCCTGGGATCTGACGGACAGTGTACCCATCCATAAGCTGAAGTGGTGCGTTGCTGTTTCAATCCACAAAAGGCCCCGACCGGGTTAAGGTCGCAAGCTCATATTAGCTTGCCTTCTGGTAAGCGCGCAATTTTTATCAATCTGCCACATTGGTGCGGTGAAGGTCTCATTTATCCAATTGCACTCCTATCTGTCAACCGGGATTGGTACCTCTATCTCCCCACATCATCTCATTCATCTGTATGGACTTATATTTGGACTGTCTCTCTTGTTTGTTGTTTTGGGACTAACCTTTATGTGATCAATGTCCAAATTTACATGTTAATTTGTATCATCACCTATTAAGGCATTTTCACTTTAATATTTTGTTCACTTATAGGTCAACCCTTAAGTTATTCATTCTTACAGCGCTGCTCCTTTTTTGATTTTGAACATTACTTTTTGGCCCTCCTCCATCCTCTGCATTTTATATGCTATGAATGCAGCAATGTTCTCCTGCATGGTGTGGGGTGCTCCCAGGACCTCTGTAGCCCTCCAAAAGAATCTGATAGCAGCCTCCTCTAGGGTACTCCTCCTACTGCCACTTTCTGTTTTCAGGGGGGGTGGAGGGACCTTGATATCAGCCAGCCGGCTAGGCCCGGCCACCTCCTGGCTGAGACTTCCCTGTGTATGAAAAAGGGACATGGTTTTAGTTTTTGCATCATCAATCACAATCATAAATTAGTACTCCCAACTAACATCTAGTTAACATCATTGATTGACAAGCAGAAATATTTAGAGGAATGCTATACCTGGCTCAATCTGGGCTCCTCCACATATCACCTGGAAGGCCCAGGTTGGGCATCAGAAGCCTCAGCCGGATGGGAAGGAAGCGTGGAAGGAAGACTTGAGAGGGAGGACCCGGGTTCAGTCTGGCCTGCCAGAAAGTGCAGCCTGTCGTAGTACAACATCCTGGGGACATAGATGTCATCTGCTGCTCCGGATCTCTGCGAATCCAGGACTTTCTGGCGCTCCCTCAGATATGTGCTCCTCAGGCCACCAATTAATTGATTTAAATAGTTGATGTCTGCCGTGGGGATCACCTGCTTCACAATTTCACACAATTGCTCCAGTGCTGCCTTCCTCTTTGCTTGGTTCTTGAAATGGGGGTGGGTAATCTCCCACAGACAGGGCAGCTCCCTTAGCATCTCGAGGAATAATGACATGAAGTCAGTATCTTTTAATAAGATATCCATGTTCACTGCAAGACACAACACAAGACAAAGCCTAATGTCAGACAAAACTCTCCTAATCTTGTTACAATATAGGCCTCAATCTAGAAGCAGTATAGGCACAAGTTTGTCTCTTACCTTCGTTCTTACGATCGGCGCGTGCAATGCTCCTTCCTCCGCTCACAGATCGTACGTAATACGCACGCGTTACGCTTTATACACACTGCGCATGCGTGTAACTCCGCCCGCCCCTGACGTTCTTTCTAGTCTATTCCCCGCCCCTTTTCGTTCGGCGCAGTGGGTGAAGAGCATGATGGCAGAGTTACAGCAGGTGCATGCTAATTCTAGCAACGAGGAGGAGGAGGAGGAAAGCCCGGATCCAGGCACATCCCGATCCAGAAGGAGACGTTTTAAGGCCACAAATATGTCATTTGGGGAGATGTTGGAGATGGTAGACATCATGAGGAAGTCCGACTATGACGGAAAATATGGGCCTTACCCCCACCCCAACATCCGAAAGGCCAAAATCATTGGTAAAGTGGTCCGGAGTCTGGAGAGGAATTTCGGGGTACGAAGATCTAAAGATCAGCTCAGGAAGCGGTGGTCGGACCTGAAGTTGAGAGAGCCAGAGCAGTACCGAAAGATCCGGAGAGTGCTGCAAAAAAGTAAGTAGTTGTGCTGTGTTCCTATTCTTTCTGTCTTTATTACGTTCATTCTGCTCCATATGCTTTTATTATTGTAACGTTTAAAAGGGCAACTTTAATGTTCATGGACCCATTATTTGTTCGTATCAAACATTTTTATTTCGGCCTCTAGAACACCATTGTTTAGGCCATATGCATTTTCACACATTTTTTGGGGCCTACTTGGATGCCAAATATTTGTTTGTGTAGATGGGTTTGTTACTAGAATGAAATGACAACTAGATTCTGTGTAAGGAGAGGACACTGAGCAGCTGTTTTCACATCTGGACACTGGAGCACTAGTGTGGGACACAAGAACACCATTTTTATTAAGGGGGGCACACAGGTGCTCCAGTGTATACTATAGGGGGGGTCTCCATCTGTGAAGCTTGTACCAAACAGGTAAAGTATTGCAGCTTGACAAAGGGCAATAAAAAAAATATACATCTTGGAACTCGGCTAAAATTGACAATTGTACCCCACTTCCAAGCAATGTTTCCTATTTGTAGTTCTGCCATCAAATATCTGTGTGCTAAGTATACCATTTTTGTTTTACATAGGGGAGAAAAGACTCGGAGGACACCCCTCATCCGAGGAGACCAGAGACCCCCCACCTCTGGAAGAAGGGGAAATACCAACACAAGAAGCTGAGCAGGAGGAAGAAGAAGACGTGGTGGAGATTGGCACCACAACAGGTGAGTGTCTGCGACCACAGACTCAGGTAAACGAGATGGATGGTGGCAGATTTTTGAGACTTTTTTTGTTCTTTATCTCTTTTTAGGTGATCGTGATGTGAGGGATCCTGAACGCTTTACTTCAGAAAGTGCCCAGATCCTGATCGGGGAGATCATGGGGTGTAATCTCCAATTGCAAAACATCCAGCAACAAATCAGTGATGTTATTAAAAAAAATAATAACATCATTGATGTTTTGGGGCGAAATTAAACCCCACAAAATCACCTGTTTTATTGTGGTCCAATCTTACAAAAATTTTTAAAATGTTTAGAAAAGCCAAATTTGGAGGATGCACACAGTGTGCCAACATGTGCTATCTGCCATCACGGGAGATCAATGGACGCGTTTTGGGGGTGCAACCCCTTACTCAATAATAAAGTAGCATTGAGGAAGGGCTTGCTCCCCCAAAACACATCCCTTGATCCCCCCCTGATGGCAGATAGCACATGTTGACATTCGTAAATTGGTGTGCATCTTCCAAATTTGGCTTTTCCAGGGGTGATTTCCCCCCATCTGAACGCTATATCAAACCCAGTTCCTAAATACTGATGTCTGATATAGCCTTCAGGTTTTACCATATGTGAACTTTGTAAGTTCAAGTTTTTTGGCTTTCTTGTTGGTTTTACACAGGCCTGTTTTATCTGAAATGGATATTTCGAGTTTTGATAATGCTACTGCAAAAATTGTTATACAACAAACATGTTGGTTTGTTTTAAAAACCTTTCGTAAATGCACATGTGATTGTGCAGGTATAAAAAAGTGCCTCACTCAAGAATGTGTGGATTATTGTCTCAACACTACAACACTTTTGGGGTGATGTAATTGCTGTTTTATGCAAAAATGGGGGTTATTTCCTAAGGGAAAATACACTTTGCACTACAAGTGCAGGTTCAGTGCAGTTGCAAGTGCACTTGTAGTGAAATGTGTTTTTGCATTTAGGAAGTACCAGCCAACACTGTTTTTATAAGGTTACCCAATCACGCCATTTTCTGCACTCAACACATTTCTGTCAGGGTCAGCTAAAACAAACACAAGCAGTAAATGTCCACAAAGAATTTCTTTTGGTTGTTTTTTATTTGAAAAAGGTGTCACAGATTGTCTGGCATATTGATAGCCCCCCTACCCGCAAAGAACTCCAGGTATCGTAACCGGACATCACGGGCATTCAGGGAGGGCAAGCCAGGACGGCCACTTTCAAGCGCCGTCAGTGTTGATGGATTTGGGATTCCGGCCTCAGGCCCAACTGAGCCAGCATAGTTGGCTGAATGTTTGCGTAAAAAATTATGGAGAACACAGCAGGCAAGTATTATATGGTTCAGTTTATACTCCGCCATATGGATGGGTGTCAGAAATAATCGGAACCAGCTGGCCAGGATTCCAAATGTGTTCTCCACCACTCTTCGGGCTCTGGCCAGCCAGTAATTAAAAACACTCTGTTCCGGGGTGAGGGTCCTCATTGGGAATGGCCGCATCAGGTGGTCCCCCAGTGCAAACGCTTCATCAGCAACGAACACAAATGGGAGACCTTCAACATTGTCCTTTGGAGGTGGCAAGTCCAAGCTGCCATTCTGGAGATGCCTGTAGAACTCCGTCTGGGCGATCACTCCACCATCGGACATCCGGCCATTCTTCCCCACGTCCACATGCAAGAACTCGTAATTAGCCGACACCACTGCCAACATCACAATACTATTAAACCCCTTGTAATTATAATAGTACGACCCAGAGTTGGGTGGTGGGACGATGTGGACGTGTTTCCCATCAATTGCCCCTCCGCAGTTAGGAAAGTCCCACCGCTGGGCAAAGTGGGAGGCCACAGTCTGCCATTCCTGTGGCGTGGAAGGAAACTGTTGAGGAAAAAACAACATTACTATTTTTTCACAGAAACATGGCAAGCAGATTAGACACAAACATTATGGGGCAACCTCCAGATAGCATTTATTAAGGGAAATTTAACAACAACAAAGTATAAGGTACACCTATCATATTCCCCCTTCCCCCCCTCTCATGGGCCATTTCTAACATTATAGGGGGGGAACTCTTGGACAGGTAACCCTCTTCACTTCATTTAGAGATGAATGCCTAAATAATGGGTATTACTTGGAACAGCCCCTCCTTAGTTACACTATTGGCAGACCACTGGACAGGTAAGAAGTGTCATAATACAAAGATATAAATACACATTGTACACATTTGAGCACATTTGAACATTCTGCTATTACCTATCAAGATAATAATAGGATACAAGAACTTTAAACAGTACCATTGGAAAGTATACAGGCAGGCCCTTGCACTACATGCTTTGGGGAATTCATCCATAAATCTGAGCACTAAAGAGATGGGTATAGTGTGTATGGGTTTGGCAAAGTCAGCAGATAGATGATAGAGGATAGAGAATTGGGATCAGCTGACTTAGCAGTTGGGGGAGGGAGGGTTACAAAAAATTTGGGGACACCACAAAAAAAAGCCTCTGGCACTCTGCCAGAATTTAAATCAAAAATAACATTTCCAAACATTTTAGGGGGTGTTTGGGGTAAAGCACTACTATGGAGCTGATAAAATACATTGTTAAGTGACTACATGAGGTGAATATAGGGCCAGGAGACAGACACCATGCTGGAGAGGTTATTGAAGGGCAAATATGTATGAAGGACCTAAAATAATAATTACATAAAAAAACAGCATGCATGAGGGCAAAGGGGACATTCACAGCATATTCCAATCATGGTCATTAGGGAATGAGGAAAGAAATACAATATATTAGCAAACATTCAATACAATAAAATGTGATATTAAAGGATAAAAATCTTACCTTCATATACTCCTTCTGCAGGACCTGAATGATGGCAGAACAGGTCTCTGGGATAATGATCCCCAGAGCCTGGGGGGAGATGCCTGTCGAGAACTTGAGGTCCTGCAGGCTTCTCCCTGTGGCCAAATACCGCAAGGTAGCGACCAACCTCTGCTCCGGAGTGATGGCTTGCCTCATGCAGGTATCCTGCCTGCTGATATAGGGGGTCAGCGAAGCCAACAAACAGTGAAACACGGGGTCCGTCATCCGGAGAAAGTTCCTGAAATCATCAGGATTATTCTCACGGGTCTCACGGAGCAAAGGCATATGACAGAACTGGTCACGCTGAAGCAACCAATTCTTGGTCCATGAACTCCTCCCCACCCTGTTCATGGACTGGACTTGTGTCAAGGTCAGGACTCCAACACCAAGCCCCCGCACAGCACGAACTCTACGAGGAGTACGCATACGAAACATGGCTAGAAAACGGTCGGCTGCTCAGAACGAAGTAACAGAACGCACTGAAGAACAGCAAGGCCTGTGAAGAGCGACCTGAAAACCAGTAACGAACGAACAAGAATACAGTGACTAAAGTCACGCGAAACTTGCTTGCACGCACTGAAGAGCAGATACAAACCCACAAGCACAAACTGAACGGCAGAAAACGATCTGAAAGCCACGAGTCTGAAAAAGCGCGAATCATCTCTCACCAAACTTTTACTAACGCGAGATTAGCAAAAGGAGCCCAAAGGGTGCCGCGCTTGGTTCTGAACCGGCCTTTTCTAGTCTCGTCGTACGTGGTGTACGTGACCGCGTGGTTGTCGATCGGAAATTCCGACAACTTTGTGCGACCGTGTGTAGGCAAAACAAGTTTGAGCCAACATCCGTCGGAAAAAATCCTAGGATTTTGTTGTCGGAATGTCCGAACAAAGTCCGACCGTGTGTACGGGGCATTAGAGTCCCAGAAATACTGGAGAGGAGATTTATAAGGGAAAAATAAAGTCCAGTACATGGACAACTTACTTTGAGCTGCAGCAATTAGATCTGAGGAAAAAGAAAAAGAAAGAGATAAATGTATAAAACATTCTCACCAACAGAAAGTAGAATAAATAATATACATGGAAAATGGGGAAGAAATGGGGAAGAAATAGAAGAGCTCCATTTACTGAATATGTCATCTAATATTGATCTCAGGATGTGAATTGGATGGGAATACATTGAATTGAAGAATAAGGCCCCCATACACACTATTAGATTTTCTGCAGATTTTTGTCTTCAGATTTACCAAAACCATGTAGTGCAAGGGCCTGCCTGATTGGATACAAATTGAAACTCTTAAGGTTTGACCTCATATTATATAATTTTGGTAAATCTGAAGACAAAAATCTGCAGAAAATCTAATAGTGTATATGGGGCCTAAGATATAAGACCGCTTTCACACTTTCGGGCTAAAAATAGCGCCTGTAAAGCACCTGAAAAATGGCTCCCCTGCAGTCTCAAGGTGAAAGTCTGGGTGCTTTCACACTGAGGCGATGCGCTGGCAGGACAATGAAAAAACTCCTGGAAGCAGCATCTTTGGAGCGGTGAAGGAGTGATGTATGCACGGCTCCTCCACCGCTCCTGCCCCTTGAAATGAATGAGCACCGCTGCTGAATCACTCGCAAAGCGTTTCGGCAGCGGCGGTACACGGGCGGTATTAACCCCTTCATCGGCCGCTAGCGGGGGTTAAAACTGCCCCGCTATCGACCGAATAGCACCGCTAATATGATGGTAAAGCGCCACTAAAACTAGTGGCACTTTACCATCAATGCTCTCCCGCTCCAGTGTGAAAGCAGCCTTAGAGCAGCATGTGCTCCAAGATTACTAGAAAAGAGATCCTGAGAACATTCACAAATACACAGAACATAAGACAATGGACACAAGGGGCTTTATTCTATAAAGATATAAAAGATACTCCAGGAAAACAGACAAATATAAATGAATGAATACAAGGCTTCCTCTGATTGACTGAGGTAACGATCATGATATCTCCTGCCCACCAATCAGAGGAAGCTTTTTATTCATTCGTAGAATACAAAGTTTCCTATGAATGGATGAGCAGTTCCCAGTCCAACTCTATTGTGTTCCAGGAGTGAGATGGGAAGTTCTCGTCCCGCTACCGGAACACAGCGCTGTATATTGTATGTAGCTGAGGATACAGTTCATAGAGCGCACCCAGCAATCACTCCTGTTAGTGCAGGAAATAGTTGGGACCAGATTGGCCCAAACAAACTATATAAAGGCACATTAACCTCTTCAATGGAAGGCCCTTTAACCCCCTTCTTGCCCAGGCCAATTTTCAGCTTTCAACGCTGTCACATTTTAAATGACAATTACTTTGTCATACAACTCTGTACCCAAATTACATTTTTATATTTTTTTTTGTTTGAGAAAGAGCTTTCTTTTGGTTGTATTTAATTACCACTGAGTTTTTATTTAGGTTTCAAAATAAATGAAAAAGGACAGACATTTTTGAAAGAAAAAAGGTTTTTCTTACTTTGTTATAAATTTTGCAAATAAGTAATTTTTATTCTTTACTGATGGACACTGGTGGGCTGCAATGATGAGGCAGCACTGATAAGTTGCAATGATAAGGCAGCACTGATAAGTTGCAATGATGAGGCAGCACTGATAAGTTGCACTGATGGGGCTGCACTGACTATCAGTGTAAACAATGTACTCACTGTGCCCTCCCAGTTGATAACTGGCAAGTCTGTTTACATTGTGACAGCTGTGGTTGGAGACAGCTGATCACATGGTAAAGGGCCGCTGTGATTGGCCCTTTACCCTAATCTGTGATGTGCTGTGTCCAAGGCACACAGTGATCACAGACTCTTTCTTGTAACAGAAATAGACATGACAGGTCATCTTTATTGAGAGATCTGGGGTCAAGACCCCAAATCTATAACCTTTGCAAGCAAAAGAAAAAAAATATTTTGACATTTTGACTTAAAAAAAATATTTGTTTATGCCTGAGAACCAGAAGTGATGTCAGAGGTCACTCCGGTCCTCCAAGGGAATAGAGCTGAGTGGGGTCCATCTTGCCCTCACTCAATCTACTTCCTGCCCAGCAAACAGCCACATCAGATCACTTCCAGGCTTTACTGATGGCTCCGGTATGAAGGCTGATGAAGAAGACGTGGCTTGCCTTCAAAATGCATTCCTATTGGCTACTGATCCTTGGGCTTACAGGTCATATACACAGGTTGTAGGATCTTCCCAGGGGTCCACCGCAGATTTGGAATCATCTGCCCAGTGGTCCCTGGCTACTCTGGCCTTGGCTCACCCTGGAATGTTCCCTTGGACTGTGGGTTCTCCCTGGACCACCGGTCCCTCCCAGAGTGCTGGCAGCTGCTCCCCCCTGGGCCATCCCAGACAGCACATCCTCCGCTGTCCTTACCCTGTCACCCCCACAAACTTTGTGAGAGCATTTTGTAATGTCTTTATATATTTTTATAATAAACTGTGCTACACTATAGCCTGATTGGCGCCTCTTTCCTTCCCCTCTTCTCCAACAGTAAATGATCAGCAGTAGACTAATGGGGTCATCTTTCTGCTTACTTTGCTATCTCCTTCTATCAGCATGTTCATTGTTATCATATATATAGGCAGCACATCTGATTGGCTCCCAGTGCTGTCCAGTGAGTAATAAACCTTTCATCTCAGTAATAGGAGTCCTGACATTCCTGATTTGTAAGGAAAACTCTTCTCCATCAGATATCTCTCACACAATGACAACAAATCTGTACTAATCTGATGTCACAAGAATTCGATGTGTTCGGGTTCAATCCCTTATTTGTATCTATCAGGTACAGATATAATGGAAGGAGGGAATTCCTCCACTACAACATTCACATCTTCCAGAGACAGTGGAGGAACATGAGAGCTCCATTTATTGATCATTGTGTCCAGTTATGATGGAAAGATGGTCATTAGAGTCCCAGAAATACTGGAGAGGAGATTTATAAGGGAACAAATAAAGTCCAGTACATGGACAACTTACTTTGAACTGCAGCAATTAGATCTGAGGAAAAAGAAAAAGAAAGAGATAAATGTATAAAACATTCTCACCAACAGAAAGTAGAATAAATAATATACATGGAAAATGGGGAAGAAATAGAAGAGCTCCATTTACTGAATATGTCATCTAATATTGATCTCAGGATGTGAAATGGATGGGAATACATTGAATTGAAGAATAAGATATAAGAGCAGCATGTGCTCCATGATTACTAGAAAAGAGATCCTGAGAACATTCACAAATACACAGAACATAAGACAATGGACACAAGGGGCTTTATTCTATAAAGATATAAAAGATACTCCAGGAAAACAGACAAATATAAATGAATGAATACAAGGCTTCATAATATCTCCTGCCCACCAATCAGAGGAAGCTTTTTATTCATTCGTAGAATACAAAGTTTTCTATGAATGGATGAGCAGTTCCCAGTCCAACTCTATTGTGTTCCAGGAGTGAGATGGGAAGTTCTCGTCCCGCTACCGGAACACAGCGCTGTATATTGTATGTAGCTGAGGATACAGTTCATAGAGCGCACCCAGCAATCACTCCTGTTAGTGCAGTAAATAGTTGGGACCAGATTGGCCCAAACAAACTATATAAAGGCACATTAACCTCTTCAATGGAAGGCCCTTTAACCCCCTTCCTGCCCAGGCCAATTTTCAGCTTTCAACGCTGTCACATTTTAAATGACAATTACTTTGTCATACAACTCTGTACCCAAATTACATTTTTATATTTTTTTTTTGTTTGAGAAAGAGCTTTCTTTTGGTTGTATTTAATTACCACTGAGTTTTTATTTAGGTTTCAAAATAAATGAAAAAGGACAGACATTTTTTAAAGAAAAAAGGTTTTTCTTAGTTTGTTATAAATTTTGCAAATAAGTAATTTTTATTCTTTACTGATGGACACTGGTGAGCTGCAATGATGAGGCAGCACTGATAAGTTGCACTGATGAGGCAGCACTGATAAGTTGCAATGATGAGACAGCAATGATAAGTTGCACTGATGGGGCTGCACTGACTATCAGTGTAAACAATGTACTCACTGTGCCCTCCCAGTTGATAACTGGCAAGTCTGTTTACATTGTGACAGCTGTGGTTGGAGACAGCTGATCACATGGTAAAGGGCCGCTGTGATTGGCCCTTTACCCTAATCTGTGATGTGCTGTGTCCAAGGCACACAGTGATCACAGACTCTTTCTTGTAACAGAAATAGACATGACAGGTCATCTTTATTGAGAGATCTGGGGTCAAGACCCCAAATCTATAACCTTTGCAAGCAAAAGAAAAAAAATATTTTGACATTTTGACTTAAAAAAAATATTTGTTTATGCCTGAGAACCAGAAGTGATGTCAGAGGTCACTCCGGTCCTCCAAGGGAATAGAGCTGAGTGGGGTCCATCTTGCCCTCACTCAATCTACTTCCTGCCCAGCAAACAGCCACATCAGATCACTTCCAGGCTTTACTGATGGCTCCGGTATGAAGGCTGATGAAGAAGACGTGGCTTGCCTTCAAAATGCATTCCTATTGGCTACTGATCCTTGGGCTTACAGGTCATATACACAGGTTGTAGGATCTTCTCAGGGGTCCACCGCAGATTTGGAATCATCTGCCCAGTGGTCCCTGGCTACTCTGGCCTTGGCTCACCCTGGAATGTTCCCTTGGACTGTGGGTTCTCCCTGGACCACCGGTCCCTCCCAGAGTGCTGGCAGCTGCTCCCCCCTGGGCCATCCCAGACAGCACATCCTCCGCTGTCCTTACCCTGTCACCCCCACAAACTTTGTGAGTGCATTTTGTAATGTCTTTATACATTTTTATAATAAACTGTGCTACACCATAGCCTGATTGGCGCCTCTTTCCTTCCCCTCTTCTCCAACAGTAAATGATCAGCAGTAGACTAATGGGGTCATCTTTCTGCTTACTTTGCTATCTCCTCCTATCAGCATGTTCATTGTCATCATATATATAGGCAGCACATCTGATTGGCTCTCAGTGCTGTCCAGTGAGTAATAAACCTTTCATCTCAGTAATAGGAGTCCTGACATTCCTGATTTGTAAGGAAAACTCTTCTCCATCAGATATCTCTCACACAATGACAACAAATCTGTACTAATCTGATGTCACAAGAATTCGATGTGTTCGGGTTCAATCCCTTATTTGTATCTATCAGGTACAGATATAATGGAAGGAGGGAATTCCTCCACTACAACATTCACATCTTCCAGAGACAGTGGAGGAACATGAGAGCTCCATTTATTGATCATTGTGTCCAGTTATGATGGAAAGATGGTCATTATGCCCCGTACACACGGTCGGATTTTCCGATGGACAATGTCCGATTGGAGCGTGTTGCCGGAAATTCCGACCGTGTGTGGGCGCCATCGGACATTTTCCATCGGATTTTCCGACACACAAAGTTGGACAGCAGGAGATAAAATTTTCCAACAACAAAATCCGATCGCGTCAATTCCGACCGCGTGTGGCCTGTTCCGACGCACAAAGTGCCACGCATGCTCAGAAGAAATTACGACACGGGACAGCTCGTTCTGGTAAACTTAGCGTTCGCAACGGATACAGCACTTTCGTCACGCTGCAATGTTAAAAATGGTTAAATACAGCGCACTCTCTTCTTCTTTATAATGTGACAAGAATTAAGTAGTTTTGCTGCTCATATTCACACACACTTCTCACAAACTTTTATTTGTGTTTTTTTAGTGGGATTCCCTCAATATATTGTTATTAGTTGTCACATCTGACAGTTTTATATTTTTTATGTTTTTTTTTTTTGTATTTTAAGCCTTTTTTTTTCTTTAATGTTTGGATTTTTTCCAAGGCTGATCTTTGTTCAATGTTATTTTTATTTTTACTCCAGAATATTTTTGCGTGTGTTTTGTGTGTCAAGTTACCCCAACACCATTGATATCTTTTATTATTTAATCTCTAGGAGATTGTTTGTTGTTGGTGTCCCTTCTTCATTTCACATTGTATATTTGAAATGTACCTGAATCCTCACAAACAAACTGTCATTTTTGAAGTAAAACACATAGGAGAGTATAATTCAAAACAAAAATCCTTTATTAAGGGATCAGAACCAAACAAAGAGGAAGGCAACACTGGAGAAACATGAGAAATTAGCGAAGCCTGGGACCCCCACGGCAGACATCAATTCTTCAACATCAAAATTGGTGGCCTGAGGAGTCCATATGTAAGGGAGGGCAGTCTGGTCCGGGATTCGCAGAGATCTGGAAAGCAGCAGATGACATCTGTGTCCCCAGGCTGTGGTACCACAAGAGGCTGCATTTTTTGGCCGACCAGACTGGATCCAGGGTCCTCACTCTCTGGTCTTCCTTTTACGCTTCCTTCCCGGCTGTGGCTGTGCAGTTGGAGATGTGGCAGGAGGAGGAGTAGGACCTGGAGGAGAACTGGAAGGACCTGGAGGAGAGGGAGGATGAGGAGGAGGACCTGCAGGAGGAGGAGTAGGACCTGGAGGAGGAGGAGGACTGGGAGGACCTGGAGGAGAAGGAGGAGGAGGACCATCGCGAAGGTGTGTTTGAGGTGTAATTTGGCCCCTCATACCTTTCTCCAGAGCCTCCGATATGAGGGCCTGACACCTTACTTTTTGGAATAGAAAGGACTACCGCGCTACATGTGCAAACAAATGTAGAATTTAAATGAACAAACCCCTCAAAAATCAAAAACAAAGCATAAAAGAAATATAAATAAATATAATCAATAAATGACACTAGAGCAGCCGCTAAAAGTGGGATACACACACTAAAATATTCAAAATCAAAAAAGGAGCAGCGCTGTAAGAATGAATAACTTAAGGGTTGACCTATAAGTGAACAAAATATTAAAGTGAAAATGCCTTAATAGGTGATGATACAAATTAACATGTAAATTTGGACATTGATCACATAAAGGTTAGTCCCAAAACAACAAACAAGAGAGACAGTCCAAATATAAGTCCATACAGATGAATGAGATGATGTGGAGAGATAGAGGTACCAATCCCGGTTGACAGATAGGAGTGCAATTGGATAAATGAGACCTTCACCGCACCAATGTGGCAGATTGATAAAAATTGCGCGCTTACCAGAAGGCAAGCTAATATGAGCTTGCGACCTTAACCCGGTCGGGGCCTTTTGTGGATTGAAACAGCAACGCACCACTTCAGCTTATGGATGGGTACACTGTCCGTCAGATCCCAGGAAACATTCAATTGGGGAGATATTCCCTCCAGCTAAGGGTTGTTCTCAAGGGGGTATTCAAAGGAAAAGAAAGGGCAACATAGTGTAATCCTGCTTAATGGTTTATTAAAAAGTAGGTTAAAATCACACTTACATTTGGCAGGTCGAATAAGAGGAAAAAATAGCCGGCCAGCTAAGAGCGAACACCCGTCCGAGACGGAATCTGCAGCACGTCAGCACGCCCGACGTACGTTTCGTCACACTCTGACGTCGTCTGGGGCATGGGCGACGCACTGACGTGTCGCACATAAATAGTAAACAACATAACCAAGCCTCGTGATGAGACCGGAACTGGAAATCACCCTGCGCTCCACTAGATAAAGCGGATGGTATAAAAACGCCATCTTAAAAGAGGGATTGCAAATATGAAATCAGTGTAAGTTACTACTGCGGGACCCCCGGATATGCAAAAACCAATGCAAAGACATTTAATTGTCAAGGTCTCACATACATTAATGCATAACATTTCAAATTAAAACTAATATCAAATGAAGGAATACCAGAAATTCCTTCAATTATACAGGAAAATGAAATCCCATACGAAAACTATAAATTAAATAAAGAATAAATTATAAATAAAAAATATATATGTGAGTGCCAAAATTAATTGAATTCAAAGAAAAATTTCCGCCGAAAGCGTATTTAATAGTGCACTCGTCCATATTCGGTTGGGTAAGGGTAGGGCATAAATAAGACAAAACGTCACACCCAATCAAGCAGATATTAAACAAAGTGAATAAACTAGGGAAGAGGAAGGTGATTTCGTCCCCCATATGGGAAAACCTTTACTATGGCATAATAAATCCAACACAGGTTATAAAGGGAAATACATCACATACAAATAACTATAGACTTACCACACCTCAAGAGTCCTGATTAAAATTCAAATGATGGGGCACATACCCCATTGCTAAAGTATCTTAATATAACCTATGGAGCATGTGTCCAACATAGGACTAGATGGATAATCAATGGCCTCTCATACATTATAAATAGGTTCCTGAGAGCATCTCAGGAACCTAAGTAAAGGTTCACCCAGTGAATGGAAAAATTTTTTTTTATATTAATGATATTTATTTTATGAGTTGTCAATGAAGGCATTGGTATCAACGTCCACATTGAGCCCATGTGGAACGTAGCACTTGATTTTATGTATCCAGAGCATCTCGAGCTTAGAGATGCTCCTGATCAGAGAACTACCCCTCCAGTGGGGCCGATACCTGTCAATACCCAAAAACAAAGTCTTAGAAGGATCCTTATTATGGGTGGTTAGATAATGCTTTGAGACAGAATGTTTCGGGAAGCCATTTATGATGTTGGTAATATGTTCATTTATGCGAACGTAGAGGGGTCGTCTAGTCCTGCCCACATACTGCAAACCACATGGGCATTGCAGCATGTAGACGACCCCCTCCGTTCCACAAGTGATAAAGGGTTTGATGTCGTGCTCCTCATGAGTACTAAAGGAGGTAAATCTCTGGGTACGTCTAGAGGGCGCAGAATTCAACTTACAGACACGACATCTACCACATTTTTAGTACCCCTTCAAATTATCAAACAGACCTTGTATGCTCCTAACAGGGGAATCGAGAACGTTAGGGGCTAGTCTATTTCTGAGGGACAATGCTCCCCTAAAGATCACTTGAGGTTTCTCTGGGATCACAGCTCTCAGAACAGGATCATTGCACAATATGTGCCAATGCCTATTGAGCAAGCTTTTGATATTATTGTGCTGTATTGAATAGGTTGTAACGAAGGGGAGAGTCACAGAATTCTCTTTAGGGAGTACCCTCTCGCTTAATAGCTGTTTTCTGTCGATATCCTTGACAGCATGCAAGGTTTGGGTTAGAGACTCCTTATTGTAGCCTTTTTCTACAAAGCGATTCATCAAGACACCGGCCTGTTCCAAGAACTGAAAATCGTCAGTGCAATTGCGTTTAAGTCGCATAAATTGACTCTTGGGTACAGACCGGAGCCATGATCTGTGGTGACAACTGTTTAAAGGAATATATGAGTTGCGTTCCACATTTTTAAAAAAAACAGACCGCAACTCATATATTCCTTTAAACAGTTGTCACCACAGATCATGGCTCCGGTCTGTACCCAAGAGTCAATTTATGCGACTTAAACGCAATTGCACTGACGATTTTCAGTTCTTAGAACAGGCCGGTGTCTTGATGAATCGCTTTGTAGAAAAAGGCTACAATAAGGAGTCTCTAACCCAAACCTTGCATGCTGTCAAGGATATCGACAGAAAACAGCTATTAAGCGAGAGGGTACTCCCTAAAGAGAACTCTGTGACTCTCCCCTTCGTTACAACCTATTCAATACAGCACAATAATATCAAAAGCTTGCTCAATAGGCATTGGCACATATTGTGCAATGATCCTGTTCTGAGAGCTGTGATCCCAGAGAAACCTCAAGTGATCTTTAGGGGAGCATTGTCCCTCAGAAATAGACTAGCCCCTAACGTTCTCGATCCCCCTGTTAGGAGCATACAAGGTCTGTTTGATAATTTGAAGGGGTACTATAAATGTGGTAGATGTCGTGTCTGTAAGTTGAATTCTGCGCCCTCTAGACGTACCCAGAGATTTACCTCCTTTAGTACTCATGAGGAGCACGACATCAAACCCTTTATCACTTGTGGAACGGAGGGGGTCGTCTACATGCTGCAATGCCCGTGTGGTTTGCAGTATGTGGGCAGGACTAGACGACCCCTCTCCGTTCACATAAATGAACATATTACCAACATCATAAATGGCTTCCCGAAACATTCTGTCTCAAAGCATTATCTAACCACCCATAATAAGGATCCTTCTAAGACTTTGTTTTTGGGTATTGACAGGTATCGGCCCCACTGGAGGGGTAGTTCTCTGATCAGGAGCATCTCTAAGCTCGAGATGCTCTGGATACATAAAATCAAGTGCTACGTTCCACATGGGCTCAATGTGGATGTTGATACCAATGCCTTCATTGACAACTCATAAAATAAATATCATTAATATAAAAAAAATGTTTTTCCATTCACTGGGTGAACCTTTACTTAGGTTCCTGAGATGCTCTCAGGAACCTATTTATAATGTATGAGAGGCCATTGATTATCCATCTAGTCCTAGGTTGGACACATGCTCCATAGGTTATATTAAGATACTTTAGCAATGGGGTATGTGCCCCATCATTTGAATTTTAATCAGGACTCTTGAGGTGTGGTAAGTCTATAGTTATTTGTATGTGATGTATTTCCCTTTATAACCTGTGTTGGATTTATTATGCTATAGTAAAGGTTTTCCCATATGGGGGACGAAATCACCTTCCTCTTCCCTAGTTTATTCACTTTGTTTAATATCTGCTTGATTGGGTGTGACGTTTTGTCTTATTTATGCCCTACCCTTACCCAACCGAATATGGACGAGTGCACTATTAAATACGCTTTCGGCGGAAATTTTTCTTTGAATTCAATTAATTTTGGCACTCACATATATATTTTTTATTTATAATTTATTCTTTATTTAATTTATAGTTTTCGTATGGGATTTCATTTTCCTGTATAATTGAAGGAATTTCTGGTATTCCTTCATTTGATATTAGTTTTAATTTGAAATGTTATGCATTAATGTATGTGAGACCTTGACAATTAAATGTCTTTGCATTGGTTTTTGCATATCCGGGGGTCCCGCAGTAGTAACTTACACTGATTTCATATTTGTAATCCCTCTTTTAAGATGGCGTTTTTATACCATCCGCTTTATCTAGTGGAGCGCAGGGTGATTTCCAGTTCCTGTTTCATCACGAGGCTTGGTTATGTTGTTTACTATTTATGTGCGACACGTCAGTGCGTCGCCCGTGCCCCAGACGATGTCAGAGTGTGACGAAACGTACGTCGGGCGTGCTGACGTGCTGCAGATTCCGTCTCGGACGGGTGTTCGCTCTTAGCTGGCCGGCTATTTTTTGCTCTTATTCGACCTACCAAATGTAAGTGTGATTTTAACCTACTTTTTAATAAACCATTAAGCAGGATTACACTATGTTGCCCTTTCTTTTCCTTTGAATACCCCCTTGAGAACAACCCTTAGCTGGAGGGAATATCTCCCCAATTGAATGTTTCCTGGGATCTGACGGACAGTGTACCCATCCATAAGCTGAAGTGGTGCGTTGCTGTTTCAATCCACAAAAGGCCCCGACCGGGTTAAGGTCGCAAGCTCATATTAGCTTGCCTTCTGGTAAGCGCGCAATTTTTATCAATCTGCCACATTGGTGCGGTGAAGGTCTCATTTATCCAATTGCACTCCTATCTGTCAACCGGGATTGGTACCTCTATCTCCCCACATCATCTCATTCATCTGTATGGACTTATATTTGGACTGTCTCTCTTGTTTGTTGTTTTGGGACTAACCTTTATGTGATCAATGTCCAAATTTACATGTTAATTTGTATCATCACCTATTAAGGCATTTTCACTTTAATATTTTGTTCACTTATAGGTCAACCCTTAAGTTATTCATTCTTACAGCGCTGCTCCTTTTTTGATTTTGAACATTACTTTTTGGCCCTCCTCCATCCTCTGCATTTTATATGCTATGAATGCAGCAATGTTCTCCTGCATGGTGTGGGGTGCTCCCAGGACCTCTGTAGCCCTCCAAAAGAATCTGATAGCAGCCTCCTCTAGGGTACTCCTCCTACTGCCACTTTCTGTTTTCAGGGGGGGTGGAGGGACCTTGATATCAGCCAGCCGGCTAGGCCCGGCCACCTCCTGGCTGAGACTTCCCTGTGTATGAAAAAGGGACATGGTTTTAGTTTTTGCATCATCAATCACAATCATAAATTAGTACTCCCAACTAACATCTAGTTAACATCATTGATTGACAAGCAGAAATATTTAGAGGAATGCTATACCTGGCTCAATCTGGGCTCCTCCACATATCACCTGGAAGGCCCAGGTTGGGCATCAGAAGCCTCAGCCGGATGGGAAGGAAGCGTGGAAGGAAGACTTGAGAGGGAGGACCCGGGTTCAGTCTGGCCTGCCAGAAAGTGCAGCCTGTCGTAGTACAACATCCTGGGGACATAGATGTCATCTGCTGCTCCGGATCTCTGCGAATCCAGGACTTTCTGGCGCTCCCTCAGATATGTGCTCCTCAGGCCACCAATTAATTGATTTAAATAGTTGATGTCTGCCGTGGGGATCACCTGCTTCACAATTTCACACAATTGCTCCAGTGCTGCCTTCCTCTTTGCTTGGTTCTTGAAATGGGGGTGGGTAATCTCCCACAGACAGGGCAGCTCCCTTAGCATCTCGAGGAATAATGACATGAAGTCAGTATCTTTTAATAAGATATCCATGTTCACTGCAAGACACAACACAAGACAAAGCCTAATGTCAGACAAAACTCTCCTAATCTTGTTACAATATAGGCCTCAATCTAGAAGCAGTATAGGCACAAGTTTGTCTCTTACCTTCGTTCTTACGATCGGCGCGTGCAATGCTCCTTCCTCCGCTCACAGATCGTACGTAATACGCACGCGTTACGCTTTATACACACTGCGCATGCGTGTAACTCCGCCCGCCCCTGACGTTCTTTCTAGTCTATTCCCCGCCCCTTTTCGTTCGGCGCAGTGGGTGAAGAGCATGATGGCAGAGTTACAGCAGGTGCATGCTAATTCTAGCAACGAGGAGGAGGAGGAGGAAAGCCCGGATCCAGGCACATCCCGATCCAGAAGGAGACGTTTTAAGGCCACAAATATGTCATTTGGGGAGATGTTGGAGATGGTAGACATCATGAGGAAGTCCGACTATGACGGAAAATATGGGCCTTACCCCCACCCCAACATCCGAAAGGCCAAAATCATTGGTAAAGTGGTCCGGAGTCTGGAGAGGAATTTCGGGGTACGAAGATCTAAAGATCAGCTCAGGAAGCGGTGGTCGGACCTGAAGTTGAGAGAGCCAGAGCAGTACCGAAAGATCCGGAGAGTGCTGCAAAAAAGTAAGTAGTTGTGCTGTGTTCCTATTCTTTCTGTCTTTATTACGTTCATTCTGCTCCATATGCTTTTATTATTGTAACGTTTAAAAGGGCAACTTTAATGTTCATGGACCCATTATTTGTTCGTATCAAACATTTTTATTTCGGCCTCTAGAACACCATTGTTTAGGCCATATGCATTTTCACACATTTTTTGGGGCCTACTTGGATGCCAAATATTTGTTTGTGTAGATGGGTTTGTTACTAGAATGAAATGACAACTAGATTCTGTGTAAGGAGAGGACACTGAGCAGCTGTTTTCACATCTGGACACTGGAGCACTAGTGTGGGACACAAGAACACCATTTTTATTAAGGGGGGCACACAGGTGCTCCAGTGTATACTATAGGGGGGGTCTCCATCTGTGAAGCTTGTACCAAACAGGTAAAGTATTGCAGCTTGACAAAGGGCAATAAAAAAAATATACATCTTGGAACTCGGCTAAAATTGACAATTGTACCCCACTTCCAAGCAATGTTTCCTATTTGTAGTTCTGCCATCAAATATCTGTGTGCTAAGTATACCATTTTTGTTTTACATAGGGGAGAAAAGACTCGGAGGACACCCCTCATCCGAGGAGACCAGAGACCCCCCACCTCTGGAAGAAGGGGAAATACCAACACAAGAAGCTGAGCAGGAGGAAGAAGAAGACGTGGTGGAGATTGGCACCACAACAGGTGAGTGTCTGCGACCACAGACTCAGGTAAACGAGATGGATGGTGGCAGATTTTTGAGACTTTTTTTGTTCTTTATCTCTTTTTAGGTGATCGTGATGTGAGGGATCCTGAACGCTTTACTTCAGAAAGTGCCCAGATCCTGATCGGGGAGATCATGGGGTGTAATCTCCAATTGCAAAACATCCAGCAACAAATCAGTGATGTTATTAAAAAAAATAATAACATCATTGATGTTTTGGGGCGAAATTAAACCCCACAAAATCACCTGTTTTATTGTGGTCCAATCTTACAAAAATTTTTAAAATGTTTAGAAAAGCCAAATTTGGAGGATGCACACAGTGTGCCAACATGTGCTATCTGCCATCACGGGAGATCAATGGACGCGTTTTGGGGGTGCAACCCCTTACTCAATAATAAAGTAGCATTGAGGAAGGGCTTGCTCCCCCAAAACACATCCCTTGATCCCCCCCTGATGGCAGATAGCACATGTTGACATTCGTAAATTGGTGTGCATCTTCCAAATTTGGCTTTTCCAGGGGTGATTTCCCCCCATCTGAACGCTATATCAAACCCAGTTCCTAAATACTGATGTCTGATATAGCCTTCAGGTTTTACCATATGTGAACTTTGTAAGTTCAAGTTTTTTGGCTTTCTTGTTGGTTTTACACAGGCCTGTTTTATCTGAAATGGATATTTCGAGTTTTGATAATGCTACTGCAAAAATTGTTATACAACAAACATGTTGGTTTGTTTTAAAAACCTTTCGTAAATGCACATGTGATTGTGCAGGTATAAAAAAGTGCCTCACTCAAGAATGTGTGGATTATTGTCTCAACACTACAACACTTTTGGGGTGATGTAATTGCTGTTTTATGCAAAAATGGGGGTTATTTCCTAAGGGAAAATACACTTTGCACTACAAGTGCAGGTTCAGTGCAGTTGCAAGTGCACTTGTAGTGAAATGTGTTTTTGCATTTAGGAAGTACCAGCCAACACTGTTTTTATAAGGTTACCCAATCACGCCATTTTCTGCACTCAACACATTTCTGTCAGGGTCAGCTAAAACAAACACAAGCAGTAAATGTCCACAAAGAATTTCTTTTGGTTGTTTTTTATTTGAAAAAGGTGTCACAGATTGTCTGGCATATTGATAGCCCCCCTACCCGCAAAGAACTCCAGGTATCGTAACCGGACATCACGGGCATTCAGGGAGGGCAAGCCAGGACGGCCACTTTCAAGCGCCGTCAGTGTTGATGGATTTGGGATTCCGGCCTCAGGCCCAACTGAGCCAGCATAGTTGGCTGAATGTTTGCGTAAAAAATTATGGAGAACACAGCAGGCAAGTATTATATGGTTCAGTTTATACTCCGCCATATGGATGGGTGTCAGAAATAATCGGAACCAGCTGGCCAGGATTCCAAATGTGTTCTCCACCACTCTTCGGGCTCTGGCCAGCCAGTAATTAAAAACACTCTGTTCCGGGGTGAGGGTCCTCATTGGGAATGGCCGCATCAGGTGGTCCCCCAGTGCAAACGCTTCATCAGCAACGAACACAAATGGGAGACCTTCAACATTGTCCTTTGGAGGTGGCAAGTCCAAGCTGCCATTCTGGAGATGCCTGTAGAACTCCGTCTGGGCGATCACTCCACCATCGGACATCCGGCCATTCTTCCCCACGTCCACATGCAAGAACTCGTAATTAGCCGACACCACTGCCAACATCACAATACTATTAAACCCCTTGTAATTATAATAGTACGACCCAGAGTTGGGTGGTGGGACGATGTGGACGTGTTTCCCATCAATTGCCCCTCCGCAGTTAGGAAAGTCCCACCGCTGGGCAAAGTGGGAGGCCACAGTCTGCCATTCCTGTGGCGTGGAAGGAAACTGTTGAGGAAAAAACAACATTACTATTTTTTCACAGAAACATGGCAAGCAGATTAGACACAAACATTATGGGGCAACCTCCAGATAGCATTTATTAAGGGAAATTTAACAACAACAAAGTATAAGGTACACCTATCATATTCCCCCTTCCCCCCCTCTCATGGGCCATTTCTAACATTATAGGGGGGGAACTCTTGGACAGGTAACCCTCTTCACTTCATTTAGAGATGAATGCCTAAATAATGGGTATTACTTGGAACAGCCCCTCCTTAGTTACACTATTGGCAGACCACTGGACAGGTAAGAAGTGTCATAATACAAAGATATAAATACACATTGTACACATTTGAGCACATTTGAACATTCTGCTATTACCTATCAAGATAATAATAGGATACAAGAACTTTAAACAGTACCATTGGAAAGTATACAGGCAGGCCCTTGCACTACATGCTTTGGGGAATTCATCCATAAATCTGAGCACTAAAGAGATGGGTATAGTGTGTATGGGTTTGGCAAAGTCAGCAGATAGATGATAGAGGATAGAGAATTGGGATCAGCTGACTTAGCAGTTGGGGGAGGGAGGGTTACAAAAAATTTGGGGACACCACAAAAAAAAGCCTCTGGCACTCTGCCAGAATTTAAATCAAAAATAACATTTCCAAACATTTTAGGGGGTGTTTGGGGTAAAGCACTACTATGGAGCTGATAAAATACATTGTTAAGTGACTACATGAGGTGAATATAGGGCCAGGAGACAGACACCATGCTGGAGAGGTTATTGAAGGGCAAATATGTATGAAGGACCTAAAATAATAATTACATAAAAAAACAGCATGCATGAGGGCAAAGGGGACATTCACAGCATATTCCAATCATGGTCATTAGGGAATGAGGAAAGAAATACAATATATTAGCAAACATTCAATACAATAAAATGTGATATTAAAGGATAAAAATCTTACCTTCATATACTCCTTCTGCAGGACCTGAATGATGGCAGAACAGGTCTCTGGGATAATGATCCCCAGAGCCTGGGGGGAGATGCCTGTCGAGAACTTGAGGTCCTGCAGGCTTCTCCCTGTGGCCAAATACCGCAAGGTAGCGACCAACCTCTGCTCCGGAGTGATGGCTTGCCTCATGCAGGTATCCTGCCTGCTGATATAGGGGGTCAGCGAAGCCAACAAACAGTGAAACACGGGGTCCGTCATCCGGAGAAAGTTCCTGAAATCATCAGGATTATTCTCACGGATCTCACGGAGCAAAGGCATATGACAGAACTGGTCACGCTGAAGCAACCAATTCTTGGTCCATGAACTCCTCCCCACCCTGTTCATGGACTGGACTTGTGTCAAGGTCAGGACTCCAACACCAAGCCCCCGCACAGCACGAACTCTACGAGGAGTACGCATACGAAACATGGCTAGAAAACGGTCGGCTGCTCAGAACGAAGTAACAGAACGCACTGAAGAACAGCAAGGCCTGTGAAGAGCGACCTGAAAACCAGTAACGAACGAACAAGAATACAGTGACTAAAGTCACGCGAAACTTGCTTGCACGCACTGAAGAGCAGATACAAACCCACAAGCACAAACTGAACGGCAGAAAACGATCTGAAAGCCACGAGTCTGAAAAAGCGCGAATCATCTCTCACCAAACTTTTACTAACGCGAGATTAGCAAAAGGAGCCCAAAGGGTGCCGCGCTTGGTTCTGAACCGGCCTTTTCTAGTCTCGTCGTACGTGGTGTACGTGACCGCGTGGTTGTCGATCGGAAATTCCGACAACTTTGTGCGACCGTGTGTAGGCAAAACAAGTTTGAGCCAACATCCGTCGGAAAAAATCCTAGGATTTTGTTGTCGGAATGTCCGAACAAAGTCCGACCGTGTGTACGGGGCATTAGAGTCCCAGAAATACTGGAGAGGAGATTTATAAGGGAAAAATAAAGTCCAGTACATGGACAACTTACTTTGAGCTGCAGCAATTAGATCTGAGGAAAAAGAAAAAGAAAGAGATAAATGTATAAAACATTCTCACCAACAGAAAGTAGAATAAATAATATACATGGAAAATGGGGAAGAAATGGGGAAGAAATAGAAGAGCTCCATTTACTGAATATGTCATCTAATATTGATCTCAGGATGTGAATTGGATGGGAATACATTGAATTGAAGAATAAGGCCCCCATACACACTATTAGATTTTCTGCAGATTTTTGTCTTCAGATTTACCAAAACCATGTAGTGCAAGGGCCTGCCTGATTGGATACAAATTGAAACTCTTAAGGTTTGACCTCATATTATATAATTTTGGTAAATCTGAAGACAAAAATCTGCAGAAAATCTAATAGTGTATATGGGGCCTAAGATATAAGACCGCTTTCACACTTTCGGGCTAAAAATAGCGCCTGTAAAGCACCTGAAAAATGGCTCCCCTGCAGTCTCAAGGTGAAAGTCTGGGTGCTTTCACACTGAGGCGATGCGCTGGCAGGACAATGAAAAAACTCCTGGAAGCAGCATCTTTGGAGCGGTGAAGGAGTGATGTATGCACGGCTCCTCCACCGCTCCTGCCCCTTGAAATGAATGAGCACCGCTGCTGAATCACTCGCAAAGCGTTTCGGCAGCGGCGGTACACGGGCGGTATTAACCCCTTCATCGGCCGCTAGCGGGGGTTAAAACTGCCCCGCTATCGACCGAATAGCAGCGCTAATATGACGGTAAAGCGCCACTAAAACTAGTGGCACTTTACCATCAATGCTCGCCCGCTCCAGTGTGAAAGCAGCCTTAGAGCAGCATGTGCTCCATGATTACTAGAAAAGAGATCCTGAGAACATTCACAAATACACAGAACATAAGACAATGGACACAAGGGGCTTTATTCTATAAAGATATTAAAGATACTCCAGGAAAACAGACAAATATAGATGAATGAATACAAGGCTTCCTCTGATTGACTGAGGTAACGATCATGATATCTCCTGCCCACCAATCAGAGGAAGCTTTTTATTCATTCATAGAATACAAAGTTTCCTATGAATGGATGAGCAGTTCCCAGTCCAACTCTATTGTGTTCCAGGAGTGAGATGGGAAGTTCTCGTCCCGCTACCGGAACACAGCGCTGTATATGTAGCTGAGGATACAGTTCATAGAGCGCACCCAGCAATCACTCCTGTTAGTGCAGGAAATAGTTGGGACCAGATTGGCCCAAACAAACTATATAAAGGCACATTAACCTCTTCAATGGAAGGCCCTTTAACCCCTTCCTGCCCAGGCCAATTTTCAGCTTTCAACGCTGTCACATTTTAAATGACAATTACTTTGTCATACAACTCTGTACCCAAATTACATTTTTATATATTTTTTTTTTGTTTGAGAAAGAGCTTTCTTTTGGTTTTATTTAATTACCACTGAGTTTTTATTTAGGTTTCAAAATAAATGAAAAAGGACAGACATTTTTTAAAGAAAAAAGGTTTTTCATAGTTTGTTATAAATTTTGCAAATAAGTAATTTTTATTCTTTACTGATAGACACTGGTGGGCTGCAATGATGAGGCAGCACTGATAAGTTGCACTGATGAGGCAGCACTGATAAGTTGCACTGATGGGGCTGCACTGATAAGTTGCACTGATGGGGCTGCACTGACTATCAGTGTAAACAATGTACTCACTGTGCCCTCCCAGTTGATAACTGGCAAGTCTGTTTACATTGTGACAGCTGTGGTTGGAGACAGCTGATCACATGGTAAAGGGCCGCTGTGATTGGCCCTTTACCCTAATCTGTGATGTGCTGTGTCCAAGGCACACAGTGATCACAGACTCTTTCTTGTAACAGAAATAGACATGACAGGTCATCTTTATTGAGAGATCTGGGGTCAAGACCCCAAATCTATAACCTTTGCAAGCAAAAGAAAAAAAATATTTTGACATTTTGACTTAAAAAAAAATATTTGTTTATGCCTGAGAACCAGAAGTGATGTCAGAGGTCACTCCGGTCCTCCAAGGGAATAGAGCTGAGTGGGGTCCATCTTGCCCTCACTCAATCTACTTCCTGCCCAGCAAACAGCCACATCAGATCACTTCCAGGCTTTACTGATGGCTCCGGTATGAAGGCTGATGAAGAAGACGTGGCTTGCCTTCAAAATGCATTCCTATTGGCTACTGATCCTTGGGCTTACAGGTCATATACACAGGTTGTAGGATCTTCCCAGGGGTCCACCGCAGATTTGGAATCATCTGCCCAGTGGTCCCTGGCTACTCTGGCCTTGGCTCACCCTGGAATGTTCCCTTGGACTGTGGGTTCTCCCTGGACCACCGGTCCCTCCCAGAGTGTTGGCAGCTGCTCCCCCCTGGGCCATCCCAGACAGCACATCCTCCGCTGTCCTTACCCTGTCACCCCCACAAACTTTGTGAGTGCATTTTGTAATGTCTTTATATATTTTTATAGTAAACTGTGCTACACCATAGCCTGATTGGCGCCTCTTTCCTTCCCCTCTTCTCCAACAGTAAATGATCAGCAGTAGACTAATGGGGTCATCTTTCTGCTTACTTTGCTATCTCCTCCTATCAGCATGTTCATTGTTATCATATATATAGGCAGCACATCTGATTAGCTCCCAGTGCTGTCCAGTGAGTAATAAACCTTTCATATCAGTAATAGGAGTCCTGACATTCCTGATCTGTAAGAAAAACTCTTCTCCATCAGATATCTCTCACACAATGACAACAAATCTGTACTAATCTGATGTCACAAGAATTCAATGTGTTGGGGTTCAATCCCTTCCTGCCCAGCAAACAGCCACATCAGATCACTTCCAGGCTTTACTGATGGCTCCGGTATGAAGGCTGATGAAGAAGACGTGGCTTGCCTTCAAAATGCATTCCTATTGGCTACTGATCCTTGGGCTTACAGGTCATATACACAGGTTGTAGGATTTTCCCAGGGGTCCACCGCAGATTTGGAATCATCTGCCCAGTGGTCCCTGGCTACTCTGGCCTTGGCTCACCCTGGAATGTTCCCTTGGACTGTGGGTTCTCCCTGGACCAGTGGCGGCCCGTCCATAGGGGGCGCCTGGGCGCCGTCCCCCCCCCCCTCCAGGCAGCAAAAAAAAAAAAGTAAAAAAAAAAAAAAAAATTTTTTTTTACTACTGGCCCTTTAAAAAAAAAAAAAAAAGAAAAAAAAAGGTCCTTAAGTGCACTGTGTTCGGACGCCGGATACAGTGCGACGCCGGACACAGTGCACTTATAGGAAGCGCCACGTCTATGCAATCACAACATTGCAGACGTGGCGCTGCATTTGCGGGCGTTTAGCCCGCCTTGGGACGTTTTCTGAAGCGCCGAGTAGCTTCCGCTCACCCATAGTAATAGATACTACGGGCGCTGGGCGGAAGCTACTTGGCACTTCAGATTTGATTGACATCTGCCCTGAGTCAGATGTCACTTCCTGCCTCTCTCTTTCATTGCGCCCGAGAGAGGAAACAGGAAGAATGCTGGTGCCAGTGTGAGGAGGAGGACACCGCAGGAGACTGAAGGTAAGTACCGCTGTGTGGAGAATAGGGGGGACACCTGCTGTGGGGGGCTCTGAGGGGGGACACATGCTGTGGGGGGCTCTGATGGGGGACACATGCTGTGGGGGACTCTGATGGGGGACACATGCTGTGGGGGACTCTGATGGGGGACACATGCTGTGGGGGACTCTGATGGGGACACCCTGCTGTGGGGGGCTCTGATGGGGGACACATGCTGTGGGGGGCTCTGATGGGGGACACATGCTGTGGGGGGGCTCTGATGGGGGACACATGCTGTGGGGGGCTCTGATGGGGGACACATGCTGTGGGGGCTCTGATGGGGGACACATGCTGTGGGGGGGCTCTGATGGGGGACACATGCTGTGGGGGGCTTTGATGGGGGACACATGCTGTGGGGGGCTCTGATGGGGACACCCTGCTGTGGGGGGCTCTGATGGGGGACACATGCTGTGGGGGGCTCTGATGGGGGACACATGCTGTGGGGGGCTCTGATGGGGGACACATGCTGTGGGGGGCTCTGATGGGGGACTCCTGTTTTGGGGGGACTCTGATGGGGACACCTGCTGTGGGGGGACTCTGATTGAGACACCTGCTTTGGGGGACACCTGCTCTTGGGGGGCTGTGATGGGGGACACCTGCTGTGGGGGGACTCTGATGGGGGACACCTGCTGTGGGGGGACTCTGATGGGGACACCTGCTGTGGGGGGACTTTGATGGGGGACACCTGCTGTGGGGGGCTTTGATAGGGGACACCTGCTGTGGGGGGCTCTGATAGGGGACTCTGATGGGGGACACCTGCTGTGGGGGGACTTTGATGGGGACACCTGCTGTGGGGGGACTCTGATGGGGACATCTGCTGTGGGGGGGCTCTGATGGGGGACTCCTGTTTTGGGGGGACTCTGATGGGGGACACCTGCTGTGGGGGGCTTTGATGGGGAACACCTGCTGTGGGGGGACTCTGATGGGGGACACCTGCTGTGGGGGGGACTCTGATGGGGGACACCTGCTGTGGGGGGGCTCTGATGGGGGACACATGCTGTGGGGGGCTCTGATGGGGGACACATGCTGTGGGGGGCTCTGATGGGGACACCCTGCTGTGGGGGGCTCTGATGGGGGACACATGCTGTGGGGGGCTCTGATGGGGGACACATGCTGTGGGGGGCTCTGATGGGGGACACATGCTGTGGGGGGCTCTGATGGGGGACTCCTGTTTTGGGGGGACTCTGATGGGGACACCTGCTGTGGGGGGACTCTGATGGAGACACCTGCTTTGGGGGACACCTGCTCTTGGGGGACTCTGATGGGGGACACCTGCTGTGGGGGGACTCTGATGGGGGACACCTGCTGTGGGGGGACTCTGATGGGGGACACCTGCTGTGGGGGGACTCTGATGGGGGACACCTGCTGTGGGGGGACTTTGATGGGGGACACCTGCTGTGGGGGGCTTTGATAGGGGACACCTGCTGTGGGGGGCTCTGATAGGGGACTCTGATGGGGGACACCTGCTGTAGGGGACACCTGCTGTGGGGGGTTCTGATGGGGACTCCTGTTTTGGGGGGACTCTGATGGGGGACACCTGCTGTGGGGGGCTTTGATGGGGAACACCTGCTGTGGGGGGACTCTGATGGGGGACACCTGCTGTGGGGGGACTCTGATGGGGGACACCTGCTGTGGGGGGACTCTGATGGGGGACACCTGCTGTGGGGGGCTTTGATAGGGGACACCTGCTGTGGGGGGCTCTGGTGGGGGGCTCTGATGGGGGACTCTGATGGGGGACACATGCTGTGGGGGGACTCTGATGGGGACACCCTGCTGTGGGGGGACTCTGATGGAGACACCCTGCTGTGGGGGGACTCTGATGGAGACACCCTGCTGTGGGGGACACCTGCTGTGGGGGGACTCTAATGGAGACACCCTGCTGTGGGGGACACCTGCTGTGGGGGGGCTCTAAATGGGACACCTGCTGTGGGGGACACATGCTGTGGGGGGACACTGATGGCAACTCTGATGTAAGGGGACAAAGGCTGTATTTGGGGGGGGGACAGAGGCTGCATTTTATTTGACAGAAGCTGTATCTGGGGGGGGGCAGAGGCTGCATTTGGGGGGGACAGAGGCTGCATTTGGGGGGACAGAGGCTGCATTTTATGTGACAGAGGATGCATTTTATGTGACAGAGGCTGCATTTGATGTGACACAGGCTGCATGTAAGGACGGACTGCTGGGGACACCTGATGGCATCTGCTTGTAGGCGACGTGGCTAGTGACACACTCGGGGCAACCACTGATTCTGCATTATGGTGAGTTGAATGATTTCATTTTATATTACAATATAACAATAGAAACAATGCGCTTCAATCATCCTGACATCATAACAACCATGGTGCTGGGATGATTGAAGCGCTAACACCAGGTGTTTGGAGTATCTTTATCTGATTGTTAAACTTTGTAGAATACACATTTCTATTGTTGTGTAGGATCTGGGCCTGCTGTCCCTCTCTCCCTCTCCCTCCATCCCTCGTTCATCTCAGACGCTAACCACACTGCCTTAGAGCCACACCCACTATTTCGCTGAAACCACGCCCATTTTTACCAAGTGGGAGGGGTCAAAAAGGAAGGGCGGGGTCTGGCGCCCCCCCATCCTAAAACTTCACCAGCCGCCACTGCCCTGGACCACCGGTCCCTCCCAGAGTGTTGGCAGCTGCTCCCCCCTGGGCCATCCCAGACAGCACATCCTCCGCTGTCCTTACCCTGTCACCCCCACAAACTTTGTGAGTGCATTTTGTAATGTCTTTATATATTTTTATAATAAACTGTGCTAAACCATAGCCTGATTGGCGCCTCTTTCCTTCCCCTCTTCTCCAACAGTAAATGATCAGCAGTAGACTAATGGGGTCATCTTTCTGCTTACTTTGCTATCTCCTCCTATCAGCATGTTCATTGTCATCATATATATAGGCAGCACATCTGATTGGCTCCCAGTGCTGTCCAGTGAGTAATAAACCTTTCATATCAGTAATAGGAGTCCTGACATTCCTGATCTGTAAGAAAAACTCTTCTCCATCTGATATCTCTCACACAATGACAACAAATCTGTACTAATCTGATGTCACAAGAATTCGATGTGTTGGGGTTCAATCCCTTATTTGTATCTATCAGGTACAGATATAATGGAAGGAGGGAATTCCTCCACTACAACATTCACATCTTCCAGAGACAGTGGAGGAACATGAGAGCTCCATTTATTGATCATTGTGTCCAGTTATGATGGAAAGATGGTCATTAGAGTCCCAGAAATACTGGAGAGGAGATTTATAAGGGAACAAATAAAGTCCAGTAACTGGACAACTTACCGAACTCTGGAGGAATTACATCTGAGAAAAAAGAAAAAGAAAGAGATAAATGTATAAAACATTCTCACCAACAGAAAGTAGAATAAATAATATACATGGAAAATGGGGAAGAAATGGGGAAGAAATAGAAGAGCTCCATTTACTGAATATGTCATCTAATATTGATATCAGGATGTGAATTGGATGGGAATACATTGAATTGAAGAATAAGGCCCCCATACACAGTATTAGATTTTCTGCAGATTTTTGTCTTCAGATTTACCAAAACCATGTAGTGCAAGGGCCTGCCTGATTGGATACAAATTGAAACTCTTAAGGTTTGACCTCATATTATATAATTTTGGTAAATCTGAAGACAAAAATCTGCAGAAAATCTAATAGTGTATATGGGGCCTAAGATATAAGACCGCTTTCACACTTTCGGGCTAAAAATAGGGCCTGTAAAGCACCTGAAAAATGGCTCCCCTGCAGTCTCAAGGTGAAAGTCTGGGTGCTTTCACACTGAGGCGATGCGCTGGCAGGACAATGAAAAAACTCCTGGAAGCAGCATCTTTGGAGCGGTGAAGGAGTGATGTATACACGGCTCCTCCACCGCTCCTGCCCCTTGAAATGAATGAGCACCGCTGCTGAATCACTTGCAAAGCATTTCGGCAGCGGCGGTACACGGGCGGTATTAACCCCTTCATCGGCCGCTAGCGGGGGTTAAAACTGCCCCGCTATCGACCGAATAGCACCGCTAATATGATGGTAAAGCGCCACTAAAACTAGTGGCACTTTACCATCAATGCTCGCCCGCTCCAGTGTGAAAGCAGCCTTAGAGCAGCATGTGCTCCAAGATTACTAGAAAAGAGATCCTGAGAACATTCACAAATACACAGAACATAAGACAATGGACACAAGGGGCTTTATTCTATAAAGATATAAAAGATACTCCAGGAAAACAGACAAATATAAATGAATGAATACAAGGCTTCCTCTGATTGACTGAGGTAACGATCATGATATCTCCTGCCCACCAATCAGAGGAAGCTTTTTATTCATTCGTAGAATACAAAGTTTCCTATGAATGGATGAGCAGTTCCCAGTCCAACTCTATTGTGTTCCAGGAGTGAGATGGGAAGTTCTCGTCCCGCTACCGGAACACAGCGCTGTATATTGTATGTAGCTGAGGATACAGTTCATAGAGCGCACCCAGCAATCACTCCTGTTAGTGCAGTAAATAGTTGGGACCAGATTGGCCCAAACAAACTATATAAAGGCACATTAACCTCTTCAATGGAAGGCCCTTTAACCCCCTTCCTGCCCAGGCCAATTTTCAGCTTTCAACGCTGTCACATTTTAAATGACAATTACTTTGTCATACAACTCTGTACCCAAATTACATTTTTATATTTTTTTTTTGTTTGAGAAAGAGCTTTCTTTTGGTTGTATTTAATTACCACTGAGTTTTTATTTAGGTTTCAAAATAAATGAAAAAGGACAGACATTTTTGAAAGAAAAAAGGTTTTTCTTACTTTGTTATAAATTTTGCAAATAAGTAATTTTTATTCTTTACTGATGGACACTGGTGGGCTGCAATGATGAGGCAGCACTGATAAGTTGCAATGATGAGGCAGCACTGATAAGTTGCAATGATGAGGCAGCACTGATAAGTTGCACTGATGGGGCTGCACTGACTATCAGTGTAAACAATGTACTCACTGTGCCCTCCCAGTTGATAACTGGCAAGTCTGTTTACATTGTGACAGCTGTGGTTGGAGACAGCTGATCACATGGTAAAGGGCCGCTGTGATTGGCCCTTTACCCTAATCTGTGATGTGCTGTGTCCAAGGCACACAGTGATCACAGACTCTTTCTTGTAACAGAAATAGACATGACAGGTCATCTTTATTGAGAGATCTGGGGTCAAGACCCCAAATCTATAACCTTTGCAAGCAAAAGAAAAAAAATATTTTGACATTTTGACTTAAAAAAAATATTTGTTTATGCCTGAGAACCAGAAGTGATGTCAGAGGTCACTCCGGTCCTCCAAGGGAATAGAGCTGAGTGGGGTCCATCTTGCCCTCACTCAATCTACTTCCTGCCCAGCAAACAGCCACATCAGATCACTTCCAGGCTTTACTGATGGCTCCGGTATGAAGGCTGATGAAGAAGACGTGGCTTGCCTTCAAAATGCATTCCTATTGGCTACTGATCCTTGGGCTTACAGGTCATATACACAGGTTGTAGGATCTTCCCAGGGGTCCACCGCAGATTTGGAATCATCTGCCCAGTGGTCCCTGGCTACTCTGGCCTTGGCTCACCCTGGAATGTTCCCTTGGACTGTGGGTTCTCCCTGGACCACCGGTCCCTCCCAGAGTGCTGGCAGCTGCTCCCCCCTGGGCCATCCCAGACAGCACATCCTCCGCTGTCCTTACCCTGTCACCCCCACAAACTTTGTGAGAGCATTTTGTAATGTCTTTATATATTTTTATAATAAACTGTGCTACACTATAGCCTGATTGGCGCCTCTTTCCTTCCCCTCTTCTCCAACAGTAAATGATCAGCAGTAGACTAATGGGGTCATCTTTCTGCTTACTTTGCTATCTCCTTCTATCAGCATGTTCATTGTTATCATATATATAGGCAGCACATCTGATTGGCTCCCAGTGCTGTCCAGTGAGTAATAAACCTTTCATCTCAGTAATAGGAGTCCTGACATTCCTGATTTGTAAGGAAAACTCTTCTCCATCAGATATCTCTCACACAATGACAACAAATCTGTACTAATCTGATGTCACAAGAATTCGATGTGTTCGGGTTCAATCCCTTATTTGTATCTATCAGGTACAGATATAATGGAAGGAGGGAATTCCTCCACTACAACATTCACATCTTCCAGAGACAGTGGAGGAACATGAGAGCTCCATTTATTGATCATTGTGTCCAGTTATGATGGAAAGATGGTCATTAGAGTCCCAGAAATACTGGAGAGGAGATTTATAAGGGGAGAATAAAGTCCAGTACATGGACAACTTACTTTGAACTGCAGCAATTAGATCTGAGGAAAAAGAAAAAGAAAGAGATAAATGTATAAAACATTCTCACCAACAGAAAGTAGAATAAATAATATACATGGAAAATGGGGAAGAAATAGAAGAGCTCCATTTACTGAATATGTCATCTAATATTGATCTCAGGATGTGAAATGGATGGGAATACATTGAATTGAAGAATAAGATATAAGAGCAGCATGTGCTCCATGATTACTAGAAAAGAGATCCTGAGAACATTCACAAATACACAGAACATAAGACAATGGACACAAGGGGCTTTATTCTATAAAGATATAAAAGATACTCCAGGAAAACAGACAAATATAAATGAATGAATACAAGGCTTCATAATATCTCCTGCCCACCAATCAGAGGAAGCTTTTTATTCATTCGTAGAATACAAAGTTTTCTATGAATGGATGAGCAGTTCCCAGTCCAACTCTATTGTGTTCCAGGAGTGAGATGGGAAGTTCTCGTCCCGCTACCGGAACACAGCGCTGTATATTGTATGTAGCTGAGGATACAGTTCATAGAGCGCACCCAGCAATCACTCCTGTTAGTGCAGGAAATAGTTGGGACCAGATTGGCCCAAACAAACTATATAAAGGCACATTAACCTCTTCAATGGAAGGCCCTTTAACCCCTTCCTGCCCAGGCCAATTTTCAGCTTTCAACGCTGTCACATTTTAAATGACAATTACTTTGTCATACAACTCTGTACCCAAATTACATTTTTATATTTTTTTTTTGTTTGAGAAAGAGCTTTCTTTTGGTTGTATTTAATTACCACTGAGTTTTTATTTAGGTTTCAAAATAAATGAAAAAGGACAGACATTTTTTAAAGAAAAAAGGTTTTTCTTAGTTTGTTATAAATTTTGCAAATAAGTAATTTTTATTCTTTACTGATGGACACTGGTGAGCTGCAATGATGAGGCAGCACTGATAAGTTGCACTGATGAGGCAGCACTGATAAGTTGCAATGATGAGACAGCAATGATAAGTTGCACTGATGAGGCAGCACTGATAAGTTGCAATGATGAGGCAGCACTGATAAGTTGCACTGATGAGGCAGCACTGATAAGTTGCACTGATGGGGCTGCACTGATAAGTTGCACTGATGGGGCTGCACTGACTATCAGTGTAAACAATGTACTCACTGTGCCCTCCCAGTTGATAACTGGCAAGTCTGTTTACATTGTGACAGCTGTGGTTGGAGACAGCTGATCACATGGTAAAGGGCCGCTGTGATTGGCCCTTTACCCTAATCTGTGATGTGCTGTGTCCAAGGCACACAGTGATCACAGACTCTTTCTTGTAACAGAAATAGACATGACAGGTCATCTTTATTGAGAGATCTGGGGTCAAGACCCCAAATCTATAACCTTTGCAAGCAAAAGAAAAAAAATATTTTGACATTTTGACTTAAAAAAAATATTTGTTTATGCCTGAGAACCAGAAGTGATGTCAGAGGTCACTCCGGTCCTCCAAGGGAATAGAGCTGAGTGGGGTCCATCTTGCCCTCACTCAATCTACTTCCTGCCCAGCAAACAGCCACATCAGATCACTTCCAGGCTTTACTGATGGCTCCGGTATGAAGGCTGATGAAGAAGACGTGGCTTGCCTTCAAAATGCATTCCTATTGGCTACTGATCCTTGGGCTTACAGGTCATATACACAGGTTGTAGGATCTTCTCAGGGGTCCACCGCAGATTTGGAATCATCTGCCCAGTGGTCCCTGGCTACTCTGGCCTTGGCTCACCCTGGAATGTTCCCTTGGACTGTGGGTTCTCCCTGGACCACCGGTCCCTCCCAGAGTGCTGGCAGCTGCTCCCCCCTGGGCCATCCCAGACAGCACATCCTCCGCTGTCCTTACCCTGTCACCCCCACAAACTTTGTGAGTGCATTTTGTAATGTCTTTATACATTTTTATAATAAACTGTGCTACACCATAGCCTGATTGGCGCCTCTTTCCTTCCCCTCTTCTCCAACAGTAAATGATCAGCAGTAGACTAATGGGGTCATCTTTCTGCTTACTTTGCTATCTCCTCCTATCAGCATGTTCATTGTCATCATATATATAGGCAGCACATCTGATTGGCTCTCAGTGCTGTCCAGTGAGTAATAAACCTTTCATCTCAGTAATAGGAGTCCTGACATTCCTGATTTGTAAGGAAAACTCTTCTCCATCAGATATCTCTCACACAATGACAACAAATCTGTACTAATCTGATGTCACAAGAATTCGATGTGTTCGGGTTCAATCCCTTATTTGTATCTATCAGGTACAGATATAATGGAAGGAGGGAATTCCTCCACTACAACATTCACATCTTCCAGAGACAGTGGAGGAACATGAGAGCTCCATTTATTGATCATTGTGTCCAGTTATGATGGAAAGATGGTCATTATGCCCCGTACACACGGTCGGATTTTCCGATGGACAATGTCCGATTGGAGCGTGTTGCCGGAAATTCCGACCGTGTGTGGGCGCCATCGGACATTTTCCATCGGATTTTCCGACACACAAAGTTGGACAGCAGGAGATAAAATTTTCCAACAACAAAATCCGATCGCGTCAATTCCGACCGCGTGTGGCCTGTTCCGACGCACAAAGTGCCACGCATGCTCAGAAGAAATTACGACACGGGACAGCTCGTTCTGGTAAACTTAGCGTTCGCAACGGATACAGCACTTTCGTCACGCTGCAATGTTAAAAATGGTTAAATACAGCGCACTCTCTTCTTCTTTATAATGTGACAAGAATTAAGTAGTTTTGCTGCTCATATTCACACACACTTCTCACAAACTTTTATTTGTGTTTTTTTAGTGGGATTCCCTCAATATATTGTTATTAGTTGTCACATCTGACAGTTTTATATTTTTTATGTTTTTTTTTTTTGTATTTTAAGCCTTTTTTTTTCTTTAATGTTTGGATTTTTTCCAAGGCTGATCTTTGTTCAATGTTATTTTTATTTTTACTCCAGAATATTTTTGCGTGTGTTTTGTGTGTCAAGTTACCCCAACACCATTGATATCTTTTATTATTTAATCTCTAGGAGATTGTTTGTTGTTGGTGTCCCTTCTTCATTTCACATTGTATATTTGAAATGTACCTGAATCCTCACAAACAAACTGTCATTTTTGAAGTAAAACACATAGGAGAGTATAATTCAAAACAAAAATCCTTTATTAAGGGATCAGAACCAAACAAAGAGGAAGGCAACACTGGAGAAACATGAGAAATTAGCGAAGCCTGGGACCCCCACGGCAGACATCAATTCTTCAACATCAAAATTGGTGGCCTGAGGAGTCCATATGTAAGGGAGGGCAGTCTGGTCCGGGATTCGCAGAGATCTGGAAAGCAGCAGATGACATCTGTGTCCCCAGGCTGTGGTACCACAAGAGGCTGCATTTTTTGGCCGACCAGACTGGATCCAGGGTCCTCACTCTCTGGTCTTCCTTTTACGCTTCCTTCCCGGCTGTGGCTGTGCAGTTGGAGATGTGGCAGGAGGAGGAGTAGGACCTGGAGGAGAACTGGAAGGACCTGGAGGAGAGGGAGGATGAGGAGGAGGACCTGCAGGAGGAGGAGTAGGACCTGGAGGAGGAGGAGGACTGGGAGGACCTGGAGGAGAAGGAGGAGGAGGACCATCGCGAAGGTGTGTTTGAGGTGTAATTTGGCCCCTCATACCTTTCTCCAGAGCCTCCGATATGAGGGCCTGACACCTTACTTTTTGGAATAGAAAGGACTACCGCGCTACATGTGCAAACAAATGTAGAATTTAAATGAACAAACCCCTCAAAAATCAAAAACAAAGCATAAAAGAAATATAAATAAATATAATCAATAAATGACACTAGAGCAGCCGCTAAAAGTGGGATACACACACTAAAATATTCAAAATCAAAAAAGGAGCAGCGCTGTAAGAATGAATAACTTAAGGGTTGACCTATAAGTGAACAAAATATTAAAGTGAAAATGCCTTAATAGGTGATGATACAAATTAACATGTAAATTTGGACATTGATCACATAAAGGTTAGTCCCAAAACAACAAACAAGAGAGACAGTCCAAATATAAGTCCATACAGATGAATGAGATGATGTGGAGAGATAGAGGTACCAATCCCGGTTGACAGATAGGAGTGCAATTGGATAAATGAGACCTTCACCGCACCAATGTGGCAGATTGATAAAAATTGCGCGCTTACCAGAAGGCAAGCTAATATGAGCTTGCGACCTTAACCCGGTCGGGGCCTTTTGTGGATTGAAACAGCAACGCACCACTTCAGCTTATGGATGGGTACACTGTCCGTCAGATCCCAGGAAACATTCAATTGGGGAGATATTCCCTCCAGCTAAGGGTTGTTCTCAAGGGGGTATTCAAAGGAAAAGAAAGGGCAACATAGTGTAATCCTGCTTAATGGTTTATTAAAAAGTAGGTTAAAATCACACTTACATTTGGCAGGTCGAATAGGAGGAAAAAATAGCCGGCCAGCTAAGAGCGAACACCCGTCCGAGACGGAATCTGCAGCACGTCAGCACGCCCGACGTACGTTTCGTCACACTCTGACGTCGTCTGGGGCATGGGCGACGCACTGACGTGTCGCACATAAATAGTAAACAACATAACCAAGCCTCGTGATGAGACCGGAACTGGAAATCACCCTGCGCTCCACTAGATAAAGCGGATGGTATAAAAACGCCATCTTAAAAGAGGGATTGCAAATATGAAATCAGTGTAAGTTACTACTGCGGGACCCCCGGATATGCAAAAACCAATGCAAAGACATTTAATTGTCAAGGTCTCACATACATTAATGCATAACATTTCAAATTAAAACTAATATCAAATGAAGGAATACCAGAAATTCCTTCAATTATACAGGAAAATGAAATCCCATACGAAAACTATAAATTAAATAAAGAATAAATTATAAATAAAAAATATATATGTGAGTGCCAAAATTAATTGAATTCAAAGAAAAATTTCCGCCGAAAGCGTATTTAATAGTGCACTCGTCCATATTCGGTTGGGTAAGGGTAGGGCATAAATAAGACAAAACGTCACACCCAATCAAGCAGATATTAAACAAAGTGAATAAACTAGGGAAGAGGAAGGTGATTTCGTCCCCCATATGGGAAAACCTTTACTATGGCATAATAAATCCAACACAGGTTATAAAGGGAAATACATCACATACAAATAACTATAGACTTACCACACCTCAAGAGTCCTGATTAAAATTCAAATGATGGGGCACATACCCCATTGCTAAAGTATCTTAATATAACCTATGGAGCATGTGTCCAACATAGGACTAGATGGATAATCAATGGCCTCTCATACATTATAAATAAGTTCCTGAGAGCATCTCAGGAACCTAAGTAAAGGTTCACCCAGTGAATGGAAAAATTTTTTTTTATATTAATGATATTTATTTTATGAGTTGTCAATGAAGGCATTGGTATCAACGTCCACATTGAGCCCATGTGGAACGTAGCACTTGATTTTATGTATCCAGAGCATCTCGAGCTTAGAGATGCTCCTGATCAGAGAACTACCCCTCCAGTGGGGCCGATACCTGTCAATACCCAAAAACAAAGTCTTAGAAGGATCCTTATTATGGGTGGTTAGATAATGCTTTGAGACAGAATGTTTCGGGAAGCCATTTATGATGTTGGTAATATGTTCATTTATGCGAACGTAGAGGGGTCGTCTAGTCCTGCCCACATACTGCAAACCACATGGGCATTGCAGCATGTAGACGACCCCCTCCGTTCCACAAGTGATAAAGGGTTTGATGTCGTGCTCCTCATGAGTACTAAAGGAGGTAAATCTCTGGGTACGTCTAGAGGGCGCAGAATTCAACTTACAGACACGACATCTACCACATTTTTAGTACCCCTTCAAATTATCAAACAGACCTTGTATGCTCCTAACAGGGGAATCGAGAACGTTAGGGGCTAGTCTATTTCTGAGGGACAATGCTCCCCTAAAGATCACTTGAGGTTTCTCTGGGATCACAGCTCTCAGAACAGGATCATTGCACAATATGTGCCAATGCCTATTGAGCAAGCTTTTGATATTATTGTGCTGTATTGAATAGGTTGTAACGAAGGGGAGAGTCACAGAATTCTCTTTAGGGAGTACCCTCTCGCTTAATAGCTGTTTTCTGTCGATATCCTTGACAGCATGCAAGGTTTGGGTTAGAGACTCCTTATTGTAGCCTTTTTCTACAAAGCGATTCATCAAGACACCGGCCTGTTCCAAGAACTGAAAATCGTCAGTGCAATTGCGTTTAAGTCGCATAAATTGACTCTTGGGTACAGACCGGAGCCATGATCTGTGGTGACAACTGTTTAAAGGAATATATGAGTTGCGTTCCACATTTTTAAAAAAAACAGACCGCAACTCATATATTCCTTTAAACAGTTGTCACCACAGATCATGGCTCCGGTCTGTACCCAAGAGTCAATTTATGCGACTTAAACGCAATTGCACTGACGATTTTCAGTTCTTAGAACAGGCCGGTGTCTTGATGAATCGCTTTGTAGAAAAAGGCTACAATAAGGAGTCTCTAACCCAAACCTTGCATGCTGTCAAGGATATCGACAGAAAACAGCTATTAAGCGAGAGGGTACTCCCTAAAGAGAACTCTGTGACTCTCCCCTTCGTTACAACCTATTCAATACAGCACAATAATATCAAAAGCTTGCTCAATAGGCATTGGCACATATTGTGCAATGATCCTGTTCTGAGAGCTGTGATCCCAGAGAAACCTCAAGTGATCTTTAGGGGAGCATTGTCCCTCAGAAATAGACTAGCCCCTAACGTTCTCGATCCCCCTGTTAGGAGCATACAAGGTCTGTTTGATAATTTGAAGGGGTACTATAAATGTGGTAGATGTCGTGTCTGTAAGTTGAATTCTGCGCCCTCTAGACGTACCCAGAGATTTACCTCCTTTAGTACTCATGAGGAGCACGACATCAAACCCTTTATCACTTGTGGAACGGAGGGGGTCGTCTACATGCTGCAATGCCCGTGTGGTTTGCAGTATGTGGGCAGGACTAGACGACCCCTCTCCGTTCACATAAATGAACATATTACCAACATCATAAATGGCTTCCCGAAACATTCTGTCTCAAAGCATTATCTAACCACCCATAATAAGGATCCTTCTAAGACTTTGTTTTTGGGTATTGACAGGTATCGGCCCCACTGGAGGGGTAGTTCTCTGATCAGGAGCATCTCTAAGCTCGAGATGCTCTGGATACATAAAATCAAGTGCTACGTTCCACATGGGCTCAATGTGGATGTTGATACCAATGCCTTCATTGACAACTCATAAAATAAATATCATTAATATAAAAAAAAATTTTTTCCATTCACTGGGTGAACCTTTACTTAGGTTCCTGAGATGCTCTCAGGAACTTATTTATAATGTATGAGAGGCCATTGATTATCCATCTAGTCCTAGGTTGGACACATGCTCCATAGGTTATATTAAGATACTTTAGCAATGGGGTATGTGCCCCATCATTTGAATTTTAATCAGGACTCTTGAGGTGTGGTAAGTCTATAGTTATTTGTATGTGATGTATTTCCCTTTATAACCTGTGTTGGATTTATTATGCTATAGTAAAGGTTTTCCCATATGGGGGACGAAATCACCTTCCTCTTCCCTAGTTTATTCACTTTGTTTAATATCTGCTTGATTGGGTGTGACGTTTTGTCTTATTTATGCCCTACCCTTACCCAACCGAATATGGACGAGTGCACTATTAAATACGCTTTCGGCGGAAATTTTTCTTTGAATTCAATTAATTTTGGCACTCACATATATATTTTTTATTTATAATTTATTCTTTATTTAATTTATAGTTTTCGTATGGGATTTCATTTTCCTGTATAATTGAAGGAATTTCTGGTATTCCTTCATTTGATATTAGTTTTAATTTGAAATGTTATGCATTAATGTATGTGAGACCTTGACAATTAAATGTCTTTGCATTGGTTTTTGCATATCCGGGGGTCCCGCAGTAGTAACTTACACTGATTTCATATTTGTAATCCCTCTTTTAAGATGGCGTTTTTATACCATCCGCTTTATCTAGTGGAGCGCAGGGTTATTTCCAGTTCCTGTTTCATCACGAGGCTTGGTTATGTTGTTTACTATTTATGTGTGACACGTCAGTGCGTCGCCCGTGCCCCAGACGATGTCAGAGTGTGACGAAACGTACGTCGGGCGTGCTGACGTGCTGCAGATTCCGTCTCGGACGGGTGTTCGCTCTTAGCTGGCCGGCTATTTTTTGCTCTTATTCGACCTACCAAATGTAAGTGTGATTTTAACCTACTTTTTAATAAACCATTAAGCAGGATTACACTATGTTGCCCTTTCTTTTCCTTTGAATACCCCCTTGAGAACAACCCTTAGCTGGAGGGAATATCTCCCCAATTGAATGTTTCCTGGGATCTGACGGACAGTGTACCCATCCATAAGCTGAAGTGGTGCGTTGCTGTTTCAATCCACAAAAGGCCCCGACCGGGTTAAGGTCGCAAGCTCATATTAGCTTGCCTTCTGGTAAGCGCGCAATTTTTATCAATCTGCCACATTGGTGCGGTGAAGGTCTCATTTATCCAATTGCACTCCTATCTGTCAACCGGGATTGGTACCTCTATCTCCCCACATCATCTCATTCATCTGTATGGACTTATATTTGGACTGTCTCTCTTGTTTGTTGTTTTGGGACTAACCTTTATGTGATCAATGTCCAAATTTACATGTTAATTTGTATCATCACCTATTAAGGCATTTTCACTTTAATATTTTGTTCACTTATAGGTCAACCCTTAAGTTATTCATTCTTACAGCGCTGCTCCTTTTTTGATTTTGAACATTACTTTTTGGCCCTCCTCCATCCTCTGCATTTTATATGCTATGAATGCAGCAATGTTCTCCTGCATGGTGTGGGGTGCTCCCAGGACCTCTGTAGCCCTCCAAAAGAATCTGATAGCAGCCTCCTCTAGGGTACTCCTCCTACTGCCACTTTCTGTTTTCAGGGGGGGTGGAGGGACCTTGATATCAGCCAGCCGGCTAGGCCCGGCCACCTCCTGGCTGAGACTTCCCTGTGTATGAAAAAGGGACATGGTTTTAGTTTTTGCATCATCAATCACAATCATAAATTAGTACTCCCAACTAACATCTAGTTAACATCATTGATTGACAAGCAGAAATATTTAGAGGAATGCTATACCTGGCTCAATCTGGGCTCCTCCACATATCACCTGGAAGGCCCAGGTTGGGCATCAGAAGCCTCAGCCGGACGGGAAGGAAGCGTGGAAGGAAGACTTGAGAGGGAGGACCCGGGTTCAGTCTGGCCTGCCAGAAAGTGCAGCCTGTCGTAGTACAACATCCTGGGGACATAGATGTCATCTGCTGCTCCGGATCTCTGCGAATCCAGGACTTTCTGGCGCTCCCTCAGATATGTGCTCCTCAGGCCACCAATTAATTGATTTAAATAGTTGATGTCTGCCGTGGGGATCACCTGCTTCACAATTTCACACAATTGCTCCAGTGCTGCCTTCCTCTTTGCTTGGTTCTTGAAATGGGGGTGGGTAATCTCCCACAGACAGGGCAGCTCCCTTAGCATCTCGAGGAATAATGACATGAAGTCAGTATCTTTTAATAAGATATCCATGTTCACTGCAAGACACAACACAAGACAAAGCCTAATGTCAGACAAAACTCTCCTAATCTTGTTACAATATAGGCCTCAATCTAGAAGCAGTATAGGCACAAGTTTGTCTCTTACCTTCGTTCTTACGATCGGCGCGTGCAATGCTCCTTCCTCCGCTCACAGATCGTACGTAATACGCACGCGTTACGCTTTATACACACTGCGCATGCGTGTAACTCCGCCCGCCCCTGACGTTCTTTCTAGTCTATTCCCCGCCCCTTTTCGTTCGGCGCAGTGGGTGAAGAACATGATGGCAGAGTTACAGCAGGTGCATGCTAATTCTAGCAACGAGGAGGAGGAGGAGGAAAGCCCGGATCCAGGCACATCCCGATCCAGAAGGAGACGTTTTAAGGCCACAAATATGTCGTTTGGGGAGATGTTGGAGATGGTAGACATCATGAGGAAGTCCGACTATGACGGAAAATATGGGCCTTACCCCCACCCCAACATCCGAAAGGCCAAAATCATTGGTAAAGTGGTCCGGAGTCTGGAGAGGAATTTCGGGGTACGAAGATCTAAAGATCAGCTCAGGAAGCGGTGGTCGGACCTGAAGTTGAGAGAGCCAGAGCAGTACCGAAAGATCCGGAGAGTGCTGCAAAAAAGTAAGTAGTTGTGCTGTGTTCCTATTCTTTCTGTCTTTATTACGTTCATTCTGCTCCATATGCTTTTATTATTGTAACGTTTAAAAGGGCAACTTTAATGTTCATGGACCCATTATTTGTTCGTATCAAACATTTTTATTTCGGCCTCTAGAACACCATTGTTTAGGCCATATGCATTTTCACACATTTTTTGGGGCCTACTTGGATGCCAAATATTTGTTTGTGTAGATGGGTTTGTTACTAGAATGAAATGACAACTAGATTCTGTGTAAGGAGAGGACACTGAGCAGCTGTTTTCACATCTGGACACTGGAGCACTAGTGTGGGACACAAGAACACCATTTTAATTAGGGGGGGCACACAGGTGCTCCAGTGTATACTATAGGGGGGGTCTCCATCTGTGAAGCTTGTACCAAACAGGTAAAGTATTGCAGCTTGACAAAGGGCAATAAAAAAAATATACATCTTGGAACTCGGCTAAAATTGACAATTGTACCCCACTTCCAAGCAATGTTTCCTATTTGTAGTTCTGCCATCAAATATCTGTGTGCTAAGTATACCATTTTTGTTTTACATAGGGGAGAAAAGACTCGGAGGACACCCCTCATCCGAGGAGACCAGAGACCCCCCACCTCTGGAAGAAGGGGAAATACCAACACAAGAAGCTGAGCAGGAGGAAGAAGAAGACGTGGTGGAGATTGGCACCACAACAGGTGAGTGTCTGCGACCACAGACTCAGGTAAACGAGATGGATGGTGGCAGATTTTTGAGACTTTTTTTGTTCTTTATCTCTTTTTAGGTGATCGTGATGTGAGGGATCCTGAACGCTTTACTTCAGAAAGTGCCCAGATCCTGATCGGGGAGATCATGGGGTGTAATCTCCAATTGCAAAACATCCAGCAACAAATCAGTGATGTTATTAAAAAAAATAATAACATCATTGATGTTTTGGGGCGAAATTAAACCCCACAAAATCACCTGTTTTATTGTGGTCCAATCTTACAAAAATTTTTAAAATGTTTAGAAAAGCCAAATTTGGAGGATGCACACAGTGTGCCAACATGTGCTATCTGCCATCACGGGAGATCAATGGACGCGTTTTGGGGGTGCAACCCCTTACTCAATAATAAAGTAGCATTGAGGAAGGGCTTGCTCCCCCAAAACACATCCCTTGATCCCCCCCTGATGGCAGATAGCACATGTTGACATTCGTAAATTGGTGTGCATCTTCCAAATTTGGCTTTTCCAGGGGTGATTTCCCCCCATCTGAACGCTATATCAAACCCAGTTCCTAAATACTGATGTCTGATATAGCCTTCAGGTTTTACCATATGTGAACTTTGTAAGTTCAAGTTTTTTGGCTTTCTTGTTGGTTTTACACAGGCCTGTTTTATCTGAAATGGATATTTCGAGTTTTGATAATGCTACTGCAAAAATTGTTATACAACAAACATGTTGGTTTGTTTTAAAAACCTTTCGTAAATGCACATGTGATTGTGCAGGTATAAAAAAGTGCCTCACTCAAGAATGTGTGGATTATTGTCTCAACACTACAACACTTTTGGGGTGATGTAATTGCTGTTTTATGCAAAAATGGGGGTTATTTCCTAAGGGAAAATACACTTTGCACTACAAGTGCAGGTTCAGTGCAGTTGCAAGTGCACTTGTAGTGAAATGTGTTTTTGCATTTAGGAAGTACCAGCCAACACTGTTTTTATAAGGTTACCCAATCACGCCATTTTCTGCACTCAACACATTTCTGTCAGGGTCAGCTAAAACAAACACAAGCAGTAAATGTCCACAAAGAATTTCTTTTGGTTGTTTTTTATTTGAAAAAGGTGTCACAGATTGTCTGGCATATTGATAGCCCCCCTACCCGCAAAGAACTCCAGGTATCGTAACCGGACATCACGGGCATTCAGGGAGGGCAAGCCAGGACGGCCACTTTCAAGCGCCGTCAGTGTTGATGGATTTGGGATTCCGGCCTCAGGCCCAACTGAGCCAGCATAGTTTGCTGAATGTTTGCGTAAAAAATTATGGAGAACACAGCAGGCAAGTATTATATGGTTCAGTTTATACTCCGCCATATGGATGGGTGTCAGAAATAATCGGAACCAGCTGGCCAGGATTCCAAATGTGTTCTCCACCACTCTTCGGGCTCTGGCCAGCCGGTAATTAAAAACACTCTGTTCCGGGGTGAGGGTCCTCATTGGGAATGGCCGCATCAGGTGGTCCCCCAGCGCAAACGCTTCATCAGCAACGAACACAAATGGGAGACCTTCAACATTGTCCTTTGGAGGTGGCAAGTCCAAGCTGCCATTCTGGAGATGCCTGTAGAACTCCGTCTGGGCGATCACTCCACCATCGGACATCCGGCCATTCTTCCCCACGTCCACATACAAGAACTCGTAATTAGCCGACACCACTGCCAACATCACAATACTATTAAACCCCTTGTAATTATAATAGTACGACCCAGAGTTGGGTGGTGGGACGATGTGGACGTGTTTCCCATCAATTGCCCCTCCGCAGTTAGGAAAGTCCCACCGCTGGGCAAAGTGGGAGGCCACAGTCTGCCATTCCTGTGGCGTGGAAGGAAACTGTTGAGGAAAAAACAACATTACTATTTTTTCACAGAAACATGGCAAGCAGATTAGACACAAACATTATGGGGCAACCTCCAGATAGCATTTATTAAGGGAAATTTAACAACAACAAAGTATAAGGTACACCTATCATATTCCCCCTTCCCCCCCTCTCATGGGCCATTTCTAACATTATAGGGGGGGAACTCTTGGACAGGTAACCCTCTTCACTTCATTTAGAGATGAATGCCTAAATAATGGGTATTACTTGGAACAGCCCCTCCTTAGTTACACTATTGGCAGACCACTGGACAGGTAAGAAGTGTCATAATACAAAGATATAAATACACATTGTACACATTTGAGCACATTTGAACATTCTGCTATTACCTATCAAGATAATAATAGGATACAAGAACTTTAAACAGTACCATTGGAAAGTATACAGGCAGGCCCTTGCACTACATGCTTTGGGGAATTCATCCATAAATCTGAGCACTAAAGAGATGGGTATAGTGTGTATGGGTTTGGCAAAGTCAGCAGATAGATGATAGAGGATAGAGAATTGGGATCAGCTGACTTAGCAGTTGGGGGAGGGAGGGTTACAAAAAATTTGGGGACACCACAAAAAAAAGCCTCTGGCACTCTGCCAGAATTTAAATCAAAAATAACATTTCCAAACATTTTAGGGGGTGTTTGGGGTAAAGCACTACTATGGAGCTGATAAAATACATTGTTAAGTGACTACATGAGGTGAATATAGGGCCAGGAGACAGACACCATGCTGGAGAGGTTATTGAAGGGCAAATATGTATGAAGGACCTAAAATAATAATTTTTTTTTTTTTTTTTTGAAAAGATTTTTTATTGCGCACATAGAAGAATAAACAGACATTACATTGGTTGGGATTACAGTTTCCAACAAGACATAATTAAAAAAACATGTCCATCAGAATATTATCACAGATGTATGTGTCCATCTTTGTTTTTTAGCTGTGCATTTTTTTTTAAACAATAAGAAAAACCAAAGAAGGGGGAGAAGCCCCCCCCCCCCCCCCCTCTAATAGTCAAAACAAAAAAAGAGAGGAAGAAGAACCTCCCATAACAGTAAAACAGAACACATTTCCCCCTGGGATGTCCGCACCCGGTGTCTCCAGCACTAGTCAAGAAAAATCTCATGCTCTAAACTCCGCAAGAGAGAGAGGCAATCCCACTCCCCCCTCCTCCCCCCACCATGGAATTGATAACATAACAACACAACAGTCGTCCTTACTGTCCGCCATTCAATAACTCTCCCTCATCTAATGTGTTTTTCGAATCCACCCATCTAAACCAAACTTTCCTAAATTTTTTGGGAGCTCCCCTGGCCTCATATGTCATTTTGTACATCAGGACATCCGCATTAACTATTTTTATCCACATTCCCAATGTCAGCTGTTCTTCATAAATCCAGCGTCTGGCAATAAGTTTCCGCACCCCAAAGTATAATATCCTAAGAAATAGCTTAGTATGTGCATTCATCTCTTCCTGGTCAAAGATCCCCAGGAGACAACGTAAAGGTGAGCAAATGTTAGGTAGGGCAAACTTATCGCAGATAAACTCAGTTACCTGTGACCACAGTGGCCTCACCTTCCTGCACTCCCAGACCATATGTATGAAAGTGCCCTCTGTCTCTCTACATTTGTGACAGAGAGCTGTTTCTTTTCTTTGCATGCTGTATAGTCTAACAGGAGTATAGTATTGTTGATGGAGGAACCTAAACTGCATCATTTTATCTGTGGATGAGATAACAGTCACCACGTACGTATCTAGTACCTCCTGCCACTGCTCCCCCGACAACTCCGGGACAGCCTCCACCCATCGCTGCTTGGCCCTAGCTGTTATTGTCTTTATTCCTGGTCCCACAGCCCCATAGTATCTAGAGATTCGCCCAGATGGTTCGGGGTCCATCAAGGCCCTCTCCAAATCCGTATTCTGGACCAAAATTATGTCCCCCCCAAACTGCACTCTCGCTGCATGTGTCAACTGCATATATCTATACGTCCATTTCCTGGGTATATTAAACTGGGCTCTCAATTGATCGAAGGTGGCCAGTCGATCATTCTGACAGATCTGATGTAGATATTTAATACCATATTTCGCCCAGGTCTTTTGCCCATCTGGTAGTTTCAAGAACTCCCCCAGGGACCCATTGTACCATAACGGACTATTCGGGGATAGTGCCAATGGTGTATCTTTTCGCCATTTGGAGCATATGTGAAATACTTTCCCAGGAAGTGCCAGGACCGACCCCATCTTCTTCCCCGGAATTCCTTTCCTATAGAGTATATTCTGGAGGGTTTCCTGAGAGGTAGCCAATGCAGCCTCAAACAAAGTAGTGGCATTGGGTTCCTGTGGGAACAATCTCCAGTGCAAGAAAACTAATTGGGAGGCCATAAAATATGACCACAGATCTGGAAGTGCCAACCCTCCCATTGTAATCGGTAGTTTTAGGATTGCCAGGGACACTCTAGGCGCCCTGGCTCCCCAGAGTAACCCCACTATAATTGAGTCAATATGTTTAAATATTCGTAACGGCACAAAAACAGGGGAGTTCGAGAGAATGTAAAGAAACTTGGGCAGGAAAATCATTTTAAATAGATTTATCCTGCCCAACAAACTAAGCGGCATATTCCTCCATCTCTGTACCTTCTCTCGAAAGTTTCCCACAATGGGTGACAGATTATTCTCCAGATACCTAGAGACGGGCAGCTGAATCTCAACCCCCAAGTACCTGAAAGAGGTGGATAATGGGATAGGACAATCTGAGGGAACAACCACTTCCTTATCAATAGGAAATAGCGAGGATTTCTTCCAGTTTATACGGAAACCAGAGTAATCCCCGAAATCCTGTACCAGCTGGAAGGCTGTAGAAAGTGAGGGTCCAGGATCCTGCAGGTATAGCAGCATATCATCTGCATACAGTGACACTCTTTCCTCAAATTCCCCAATCCTCAAGCCAGTCAAAGCCTTAGTAGATCTTAATTTAACTGCTAGAGGCTCAATCGCCAGGGCAAATAGGAGGGGCGACAGAGGACACCCCTGCCTAGTGCCTCGGAATATTGGAAAGGGGTCTGAGATAATACCATTGATCCTCAGTCTAATCAAGGGATCTGTGTACAGGAGCCGTACCCATGAAATAAAAATAGGGCCAAAGCCAAATGACTCCAAGAGGTGGAACAGGTAGGGCCACTCCACGGAGTCAAAGGCCTTCTTTGTGTCTAAAGATGCCACCATTCTAGTCCCAGAGTTGTCGTGAGTCGCCTGGAGGTTTAGGAAGAGTCTTCTAATATTCATTTGTGCACAGCGGCCTTGTATAAATCCTGTTTGATCCGCATCCACCAGCTTTGTGATGACTGTTTGCAATCTACTTGCAAGAACCTTGGCCAGGATTTTTGTGTCAACATTCATCAACGAAATCGGACGGTAGGAGTCACATTCTCGGGGGTCCTTCCCCCCTTTGGGGATCAGGACCACCAAGGCCTCTCGCATTGACGGAGGTAATCTACCGTCCGACTTCGCCGCATCAAACACCTTTAGTAAACGAGGGGCTAAACCATATCTAAAAGTATAGTACCACTCAGACGGAAGACCATCTAAACCGGGGGATTTCCTCGGTGGGAAGGAGGCAATTGCCTTCTCCACCTCCTCCACCATAATATCAGTTTCTAGTGTATTTCTATCTTCCATGGTCAACTTAGGGAGATCAATGTCATTTATGTAAGTCAGCAAATCCGCTGTCCCCAGAGGAGTACAAGATTGGTATAATTCAGTATAGAATTGGACAAAGATTTTCAAAATGTCGGCCGAATCACATATTTCCAGCCTGCAATTATCATAAATTGACTTAATATACACCGGTACATAATCCGGACGCGCCAAGTATGCCAGAAGCCTGCCATTCTTGTCGCCAAATTCAAATATACGCCTGCGTTGAGCCAGGCAAAGTTTTGTGGTACGTTCCGTAAGGAGCGTCTTGTACTCCCTGGTTCTCATGCGTGAAGTCAGCAACCTCTCACTAGTGGGGTCCCTAATATATTCCACCTCTGCAGAAGTCACCTCAGTTTCCTTACTCTGTATGGTGGAGGCTAATTGCTTCTTAAACCCGTGGACCTCCGCTATAAACACTCCTCTCAGTGTGGCCTTAAAAGCCTCCCACCGAAGAGGAGGGGTTCCAAAACTACCATTTTCTACCCAGAACTGTTTTATGGCCTCCGAGCACTTAATTATTATATATTCCTCCTGAAGCCAACTCGCCTCCATCCTCCAGAGGCGTATACCCGATTTCGGTCCTACATTAAGTTCCAATAGCATCGGAGAGTGGTCAGATATTGCTCTGGGTAGATAGGAGACCTTATTAACCATACTGATCCCCTCCCCCTCCGACAGGATAGTGTCTATCCTGGAAAGAGTCTTGTGCGATTCCGAATAGCAGGAGTACTCCTTCACCTCAGGATTATGAAACCGCCAGACATCTTTCAACCCATGAGTAGACATCCACCTTGCAAGGGGGGTTGGTGTATCAGCTTTACCCCCCAACCTATCCAAAGTTGGTACAGCCACAGAATTAAAATCCCCCAAAAGAAATATTTTCCCTTCAGCCACCTCATAAGTGGCCTGCATCATGTCATCTAGATGAGTTACCGAAAAGGGAGGGGGAACATAGACATTTACAATTGTTAGTACTGTATTCATCACCTTTAGCACCAGAATAACATATCTCCCCTTAATATCAGTGCGAACAGCTTGTATAGTTATGGGGAGAGCTTTAGTTACTAAAGTGGACACCCCCCTCGCATATGAGGAGTAACTGGCATGATAAGCTCCAGCTATATGAGCCCTCTTAAGAGAAAGAAGCCTGGAGCCCTGGAGATGTGTTTCCTGGAATAGTATTATATGGGGTTTGTATTTTTTAATATAGTCAAATACTAACGATCGTTTAAATTTTGCATTTAGACCTCTGACATTCCAGGCCAAAATGTTAAGCTTTACCTCCATCATGTGAGTGAGATAGTAAAAAATTGGGGGTCATTCCCCTTTTATAATAGAGGACTCGGTGAGGACAACAGGGCTCCAACCCTCCCCTCCCACAGATACAGAGCACAGTATGTATGACTAAATGCACCGAATGCAGATCATCCCAGATAGATATAAACATCATTTCTTCAACAAACCAGCAACCTCCCTCCCCCCCCCTCCCCCCTCCCTGCACCCAGCCCCAACTTGCCAGGCACTTTTTTCCCATAACCTGAGTCAAAAAAATAGGCAGCAGAGATGCGACTTAAAACTGTCGCATAAAACCAGTTCCTTTGCCGGAGCTCTTGAGCAAAAAAAACACAGTTCCTCGTACAAAAAATTCCCCTATTATCCAGATAAAAAAACAAACAAACTCTGTCTGTGTCTATTATTTCTTCCTTTAGAGCAGTTCACAGACTCATCATCAAGCCAGAGGCACAAAGCAGTATCAGGTAGTTCAATAGCAAAGGTTTCCAGTGAGAGTCTCTTCATATCAAGGGCCAAAAGGCTCAAACGCATCGCATGAAAAAATAAAAGTAAGGAGACCAGAAAGAAAAAAAATTTTTTCCCCTTTTCTTTTATTCAGTCACCTCAGCAGTAAGGTAGTCCAGAAAAGTAGTGAGAAGTGTCATCCTTAACACATCTTGCCTGTCTCCCCCTGTTCTCTCTGGTGGGGGGGGGATCATGGTGAGCGAGAGGCGGATTTACCCCTGCGATTTCCACGTGAATCCAGCCACTCTGAAGCTTCAACAGGGTTTGTAAAAAAATATGTTTTTCCATTTTCTACTACACGCAGTTTAGCAGGATACAGCATACTGTAGATCAGGTTGAGGTCTCTCAATCTTTTCTTTACAGGCTGAAAAGAGGCCCTTTGCTTCTGTGTGGCCGCAGAGAAGTCAGGATAGATCGATATTCGATAGCCATCAAACGATAGTTCAGGGCCAGTCCTGGCCGCACGTAGTATATTCTCACGGTCACGAAAGTGGAGTACCTTCGCTATCATGGACCTGGGAGGGGCTCCCTTCGGCGGTGCCCGGCCTGGAACACGGTGTGCCCTTTCAATGGCGAATAGCTTCGTAAAAGTGCCAGGTTCCATGTGATCAGTCAGCCATTTCTCTAGAAATTCTTCTACTCGCCTCCCCTCCGCGCCTTCAGGGAACCCCACCAATCTAATGTTGCTCCTTCTCATGCGGTCTTCCATGTCGGCCATCTTTAAAGTGTGCTCAGTCAGGGTCTTTTTTGTCACCTGCGCAGCTGTATCTAACGGCCTGACAACGTCTTCTAGAGAAGCAATGCGACGGTCTGAGATTTGCGCTTTTTCTCTTAGTTTTTGCATGTCATGCTTTAGAAAAGAAAACTCCATCTTGAGGCCTTCAAAATGATCAATCAGTTTAGTTTGGCAGCCCTGTATTGCATCCATAATCTGAGCCAGGGACGGTTCCTCCTCCCTCTCTCCTTCCACTGTTGGTCTGCTCCTGACATCCTGCAGCCTGTCTAAGGATCTCCCCCTTCTCAGTGTTCCACCTCTCTGGGGTTTAGGACTCACCCTGACCGGTGTGGAAGGCGGCTGGTGTGGGCTCTCCTCAGTCCTCTGGAGCGGCGGCCATTCCTCCTCCTCCTGTGAGCCGGCGCCATTTTGGGATCCCCAGGCATACCGCGCCAGTCTTTCTCCTGCCGTTTTGGGCCAGGGGGGGCCGTATTTTACCATCCCCGAGGGTTCCCTAGGGGTCTCTGCACTCATCCCCTTCGAGTCTGCACAAAAACGGAGTGCCTCTGCTCCAGGATCAGTATAGGATCGTATGTCTGTGAACGGAGCTCAGAGCTTTCCCTCCTCACATGCCGCGCGCTGGCTCCGCCCCCCCTAAAATAATAATTACATAAAAAAAACAGCATGCATGAGGGCAAAGGGGACATTCACAGCATATTCCAATCATGGTCATTAGGGAATGAGGAAAGAAATACAATATATTAGCAAACATTCAATACAATAAAATGTGATATTAAAGGATAAAAATCTTACCTTCATATACTCCTTCTGCAGGACCTGGATGATGGCAGAACAGGTCTCTGGGATAATGATCCCCAGAGCCTGGGGGGAGATGCCTGTCGAGAACTTGAGGCCCTGCAGGCTTCTCCCTGTGGCCAAATACCGCAAGGTAGCGACCAACCTCTGCTCCGGAGTGATGGCTTGCCTCATGCAGGTATCCTGCCTGCTGATATAGGGGGTCAGCGAAGCCAACAAACAGTGAAACACGGGGTCCGTCATCCTGAGAAAGTTCCTGAAATCATCAGGATTATTCTCACGGATCTCACGGAGCAAAGGCATATGACAGAACTGGTCACGCTGAAGCAACCAATTCTTGGTCCATGAACTCCTCCCCACCCTGTTCATGGACTGGACTTGTGTCAAGGTCAGGACTCCAACACCAAGCCCCCGCACAGCACGAACTCTACGAGGAGTACGCATACGAAACATGGCTAGAAAACGGTCGGCTGCTCAGAACGAAGTAACAGAACGCACTGAAGAACAGCAAGGCCTGTGAAGAGCGACCTGAAAACCAGTAACGAACGAACAAGAATACAGTGACTAAAGTCACGCGAAACTTGCTTGCACGCACTGAAGAGCAGATACAAACCCACAAGCACAAACTGAACGGCAGAAAACGATCTGAAAGCCACGAGTCTGAAAAAGCGCGAATCATCTCTCACCAAACTTTTACTAACGCGAGATTAGCAAAAGGAGCCCAAAGGGTGCCGCGCTTGGTTCTGAACCGGCCTTTTCTAGTCTCGTCGTACGTGGTGTACGTGACCGCGTGGTTGTCGATCGGAAATTCCGACAACTTTGTGCGACCGTGTGTAGGCAAAACAAGTTTGAGCCAACATCCGTCGGAAAAAATCCTAGGATTTTGTTGTCGGAATGTCCGAACAAAGTCCGACCGTGTGTACGGGGCATTAGAGTCCCAGAAATACTGGAGAGGAGATTTATAAGGGAAAAATAAAGTCCAGTACATGGACAACTTACTTTGAGCTGCAGCAATTAGATCTGAGGAAAAAGAAAAAGAAAGAGATAAATGTATAAAACATTCTCACCAACAGAAAGTAGAATAAATAATATACATGGAAAATGGGGAAGAAATGGGGAAGAAATAGAAGAGCTCCATTTACTGAATATGTCATCTAATATTGATCTCAGGATGTGAATTGGATGGGAATACATTGAATTGAAGAATAAGGCCCCCATACACACTATTAGATTTTCTGCAGATTTTTGTCTTCAGATTTACCAAAACCATGTAGTGCAAGGGCCTGCCTGATTGGATACAAATTGAAACTCTTAAGGTTTGACCTCATATTATATAATTTTGGTAAATCTGAAGACAAAAATCTGCAGAAAATCTAATAGTGTATATGGGGCCTAAGATATAAGACTGCTTTCACACTTTCGGGCTAAAAATAGCGCCTGTAAAGCACCTGAAAAATGGCTCCCCTGCAGTCTCAAGGTGAAAGTCTGGGTGCTTTCACACTGAGGCGATGCGCTGGCAGGACAATGAAAAAACTCCTGGAAGCAGCATCTTTGGAGCGGTGAAGGAGTGATGTATGCACGGCTCCTCCACCGCTCCTGCCCCTTGAAATGAATGAGCACCGCTGCTGAATCACTCGCAAAGCGTTTCGGCAGCGGCGGTACACGGGCGGTATTAACCCCTTCATCGGCCGCTAGCGGGGGTTAAAACTGCCCCGCTATCGACCGAATAGCAGCGCTAATATGACGGTAAAGCGCCACTAAAACTAGTGGCACTTTACCATCAATGCTCGCCCGCTCCAGTGTGAAAGCAGCCTTAGAGCAGCATGTGCTCCATGATTACTAGAAAAGAGATCCTGAGAACATTCACAAATACACAGAACATAAGACAATGGACACAAGGGGCTTTATTCTATAAAGATATTAAAGATACTCCAGGAAAACAGACAAATATAGATGAATGAATACAAGGCTTCCTCTGATTGACTGAGGTAACGATCGTGATATCTCCTGCCCACCAATCAGAGGAAGCTTTTTATTCATTCATAGAATACAAAGTTTCCTATGAATGGATGAGCAGTTCCCAGTCCAACTCTATTGTGTTCCAGGAGTGAGATGGGAAGTTCTCGTCCCGCTACCGGAACACAGCGCTGTATATGTAGCTGAGGATACAGTTCATAGAGCGCACCCAGCAATCACTCCTGTTAGTGCAGGAAATAGTTGGGACCAGATTGGCCCAAACAAACTATATAAAGGCACATTAACCTCTTCAATGGAAGGCCCTTTAACCCCTTCCTGCCCAGGCCAATTTTCAGCTTTCAACGCTGTCACATTTTAAATGACAATTACTTTGTCATACAACTCTGTACCCAAATTACATTTTTATATTTTTTTTTTTTGTTTGAGAAAGAGCTTTCTTTTGGTTGTATTTAATTACCACTGAGTTTTTATTTAGGTTTCAAAATAAATGAAAAAGGACAGACATTTTTTAAAGAAAAAAGGTTTTTCATAGTTTGTTATAAATTTTGCAAATAAGTAATTTTTATTCTTTACTGATAGACACTGGTGGGCTGCAATGATGAGGCAGCACTGATAAGTTGCACTGATGAGGCAGCTCTGATAAGTTGCACTGATGGGGCTGCACTGATAAGTTGCACTGATGGGGCTGCACTGACTATCAGTGTAAACAATGTACTCACTGTGCCCTCCCAGTTGATAACTGGCAAGTCTGTTTACATTGTGACAGCTGTGGTTGGAGACAGCTGATCACATGGTAAAGGGCCGCTGTGATTGGCCCTTTACCCTAATCTGTGATGTGCTGTGTCCAAGGCACACAGTGATCACAGACTCTTTCTTGTAACAGAAATAGACATGACAGGTCATCTTTATTGAGAGATCTGGGGTCAAGACCCCAAATCTATAACCTTTGCAAGCAAAAGAAAAAAAATATTTTGACATTTTGACTTAAAAAAAAATATTTGTTTATGCCTGAGAACCAGAAGTGATGTCAGAGGTCACTCCGGTCCTCCAAGGGAATAGAGCTGAGTGGGGTCCATCTTGCCCTCACTCAATCTACTTCCTGCCCAGCAAACAGCCACATCAGATCACTTCCAGGCTTTACTGATGGCCCCGGTATGAAGGCTGATGAAGAAGACGTGGCTTGCCTTCAAAATGCATTCCTATTGGCTACTGATCCTTGGGCTTACAGGTCATATACACAGGTTGTAGGATCTTCCCAGGGGTCCACCGCAGATTTGGAATCATCTGCCCAGTGGTCCCTGGCTACTCTGGCCTTGGCTCACCCTGGAATGTTCCCTTGGACTGTGGGTTCTCCCTGGACCACCGGTCCCTCCCAGAGTGTTGGCAGCTGCTCCCCCCTGGGCCATCCCAGACAGCACATCCTCCGCTGTCCTTACCCTGTCACCCCCACAAACTTTGTGAGTGCATTTTGTAATGTCTTTATATATTTTTATAGTAAACTGTGCTACACCATAGCCTGATTGGCGCCTCTTTCCTTCCCCTCTTCTCCAACAGTAAATGATCAGCAGTAGACTAATGGGGTCATCTTTCTGCTTACTTTGCTATCTCCTCCTATCAGCATGTTCATTGTCATCATATATATAGGCAGCACATCTGATTGGCTCCCAGTGCTGTCCAGTGAGTAATAAACCTTTCATATCAGTAATAGGAGTCCTGACATTCCTGATCTGTAAGAAAAACTCTTCTCCATCAGATATCTCTCACACAATGACAACAAATCTGTACTAATCTGATGTCACAAGAATTCGATGTGTTGGGGTTCAATCCCTTCCTGCCCAGCAAACAGCCACATCAGATCACTTCCAGGCTTTACTGATGGCTCCGGTATGAAGGCTGATGAAGAAGACGTGGCTTGCCTTCAAAATGCATTCCTATTGGCTACTGATCCTTGGGCTTACAGGTCATATACACAGGTTGTAGGATTTTCCCAGGGGTCCACCGCAGATTTGGAATCATCTGCCCAGTGGTCCCTGGCTACTCTGGCCTTGGCTCACCCTGGAATGTTCCCTTGGACTGTGGGTTCTCCCTGGACCAGTGGCGGCCCGTCCATAGGGGGCGCCTGGGCGCCGTCCCCCCCCCCCTCCAGGCAGCAAAAAAAAAAAAGTCAAAAAAAAAAAAAAAATTTTTTTTTTACTACTGGCCCTTTAAAAAAAAAAAAAAAGAAAAAAAAAGGTCCTTAAGTGCACTGTGTTCGGACGCCGGATACAGTGCGACGCCGGACACAGTGCACTTATAGGAAGCGCCACGTCTATGCAATCACAACATTGCAGACGTGGCGCTGCATTTGCGGGCGTTTAGCCCGCCTTGGGACGTTTTCTGAAGCGCCGAGTAGCTTCCGCTCACCCATAGTAATAGATACTACGGGCGCCGGGCGGAAGCTACTTGGCACTTCAGATTTGATTGACATCTGCCCTGAGTCAGATGTCACTTCCTGCCTCTCTCTTTCATTGCGCCCGAGAGAGGAAACAGGAAGAATGCTGGTGCCAGTGTGAGGAGGAGGACACCGCAGGAGACTGAAGGTAAGTACCGCTGTGTGGAGAATAGGGGGGACACCTGCTGTGGGGGGCTCTGAGGGGGGACACATGCTGTGGGGGGCTCTGATGGGGGACACATGCTGTGGGGGACTCTGATGGGGGACACATGCTGTGGGGGGCTCTGATGGGGGACACATGCTGTGGGGGACTCTGATGGGGACACCCTGCTGTGGGGGGCTCTGATGGGGGACACATGCTGTGGGGGGCTCTGATGGGGGACACATGCTGTGGGGGGGCTCTGATGGGGGACACATGCTGTGGGGGGCTCTGATGGGGGACACATGCTGTGGGGGCTCTGATGGGGGACACATGCTGTGGGAGGGCTCTGATGGGGGACACATGCTGTGGGGGGCTTTGATGGGGGACACATGCTGTGGGGGGCTCTGATGGGGACACCCTGCTGTGGGGGGCTCTGATGGGGGACACATGCTGTGGGGGGCTCTGATGGGGGACACATGCTGTGGGGGGCTCTGATGGGGGACACATGCTGTGGGGGGCTCTGATGGGGGACACATGCTGTGGGGGGCTCTGATGGGGGACTCCTGTTTTGGGGGGACTCTGATGGGGACACCTGCTGTGGGGGGACTCTAATTGAGACACCTGCTTTGGGGGACACCTGCTCTTGGGGGGGCTCTGATGGGGGACACCTGCTGTGGGGGGACTCTGATGGGGGACACCTGCTGTGGGGGGACTCTGATGGGGGACACCTGCTGTGGGGGGACTCTGATGGGGGACACCTGCTGTGGGGGGACTTTGATGGGGGACACCTGCTGTGGGGGGCTTTGATAGGGGACACCTGCTGTGGGGGGCTCTGATAGGGGACTCTGATGGGGGACACCTGCTGTGGGGGGACTTTGATGGGGACACCTGCTGTGGGGGGACTCTGATGGGGACATCTGCTGTGGGGGGGCTCTGATGGGGGACTCCTGTTTTGGGGGGACTCTGATGGGGGACACCTGCTGTGGGGGGCTTTGATGGGGAACACCTGCTGTGGGGGGACTCTGATGGGGGACACCTGCTGTGGGGGGGACTCTGATGGGGGACACCTGCTGTGGGGGGGCTCTGATGGGGGACACATGCTGTGGGGGGCTCTGATGGGGGACACATGCTGTGGAGGGCTCTGATGGGGGACACATGCTGTGGGGGGGCTCTGATGGGGGACTCCTGTTTTGGGGGGACTCTGATGGGGACACCTGCTGTGGGGGGACTCTGATGGAGACACCTGCTTTGGGGGACACCTGCTCTTGGGGGACTCTGATGAGGGACACCTGCTGTGGGGGGACTCTGATGGGGGACACCTGCTGTGGGGGGACTCTGATGGGGGACACCTGCTGTGGGGGGACTCTGATGGGGGACACCTGCTGTGGGGGGACTTTGATGGGGGGACACCTGCTGTGGGGGGCTTTGATAGGGGACACCTGCTGTGGGGGGCTCTGATAGGGGACTCTGATGGGGGACACCTGCTGTAGGGGACACCTGCTGTGGGGGGTTCTGATGGGGACTCCTGTTTTGGGGGGACTCTGATGGGGGACACCTGCTGTGGGGGGCTTTGATGGGGAACACCTGCTGTGGGGGGACTCTGATGGGGGACACCTGCTGTGGGGGGACTCTGATGGGGGACACCTGCTGTGGGGGGACTCTGATGGGGGACACCTGCTGTGGGGGGACTCTGATGGGGGACACCTGCTGTGGGGGGCTTTGATAGGGGACACCTGCTGTGGGGGGCTCTGGTGGGGGGCTCTGATGGGGGACTCTGATGGGGGACACATGCTGTGGGGGGACTCTGATGGGGACACCCTGCTGTGGGGGGACTCTGATGGAGACACCCTGCTGTGGGGGGACTCTGATGGAGACACCCTGCTGTGGGGGACACCTGCTGTGGGGGGACTCTGATGGAGACACCCTGCTGTGGGGGACACCTGCTGTGGGGGGCTCTAAAGGGGACACCTGCTGTGGGGGACACATGCTGTGGGGGGACACTGATGGCAACTCTGATGTAAGGGGACAAAGGCTGTATTTGGGGGTGGGCAGAGGCTGTATTTGGGGGGGGACAGAGGCTGCATTTTATTTGACAGAAGCTGTATCTGGGGGGGGCAGAGGCTACATTTGGGGGGGACAGAGGCTGCATTTGGGGGGACAGAGGCTGCATTTTATGTGACAGAGGCTGCATTTTATGTGACAGTAGCTGCATTTTATGTGACAGAGGATGCATTTTATGTGACAGAGGCTGCATTTTATGTGACAGAGGCTGCATGTAAGGACGGACTGCTGGGGACACCTGATGGCATCTGCTTGTAGGCGACGTGGCTAGTGACACACTCGGGGCAACCACTGATTCTGCATTATGGTGAGTTGAATGATTTCATTTTATATTACAATATAACAATAGAAACAATGCGCTTCAATCATCCTGACATCATAACAACCATGGTGCTGGGATGATTGAAGCGCTAACACCAGGTGTTTGGAGTATCTTTATCTGATTGTTAAACTTTGTAGAATACACATTTCTATTGTTGTGTAGGATCTGGGCCTGCTGTCCCTCTCTCCCTCTCCCTCCATCCCTCGTTCATCTCAGACGCTAACCACACTGCCTTAGAGCCACACCCACTATTTCGCTGAAACCACGCCCATTTTTACCAAGTGGGAGGGGTCAAAAAGGAAGGGCGGGGTCTGGCGCCCCCCCATCCTAAAACTTCACCAGCCGCCACTGCCCTGGACCACCGGTCCCTCCCAGAGTGTTGGCAGCTGCTCCCCCCTGGGCCATCCCAGACAGCACATCCTCCGCTGTCCTTACCCTGTCACCCCCACAAACTTTGTGAGTGCATTTTGTAATGTCTTTATATATTTTTATAATAAACTGTGCTAAACCATAGCCTGATTGGCGCCTCTTTCCTTCCCCTCTTCTCCAACAGTAAATGATCAGCAGTAGACTAATGGGGTCATCTTTCTGCTTACTTTGCTATCTCCTCCTATCAGCATGTTCATTGTCATCATATATATAGGCAGCACATCTGATTGGCTCCCAGTGCTGTCCAGTGAGTAATAAACCTTTCATATCAGTAATAATAGTCCTGACATTTGTGATCTGTAAGGAAAACTCTTCTCCATCAGATATCTCTCACACAATGACAACAAATCTGTACTAATCTGATGTCACAAGAATTCGATGTGTTCGGGTTCAATCCCTTATTTGTATCTATCAGGTAGAGATATAATGGAAGGAGGGAATTCCTCCACTACAACATTCACATCTTCCAGAGACAGTGGAGGAACAAGAGAGCTCCATTTATTGATCATTGTGTCCAGTTATGATGGAAAGATGGTCATTAGAGTCCCAGAAATACTGGAGAGGAGATTTATAAGGGAAAAATAAAGTCCAGTACATGGACAACTTACCGAACTCTGGAGGAATTACATCTGAGAAAAAAGAAAAAGAAAGAGATAAATGTATAAAACATTCTCACCAACAGAAAGTAGAATAAATAATATACATGGAAAATGGGGAAGAAATAGAAGAGCTCCATTTACTGAATATGTCATCTAATATTGATCTCAGGATGTGAATTGGATGGGAATACATTGAATTGAAGAATAAGGCCCCCATACACACTATTAGATTTTCTGCAGATTTTTGTCTTCAGATTTACCAAAACCATGTAGTGCAAGGGCCTGCCTGATTGGATACAAATTGAAACTCTTAAGGTTTGACCTCATATTATATAATTTTGGTAAATCTGAAGACAAAAATCTGCAGAAAATCTAATAGTGTATATGGGGCCTAAGATATAAGACCGCTTTCACACTTTCGGGCTAAAAATAGGGCCTGTAAAGCACCTGAAAAATGGCTCCCCTGCAGTCTCAAGGTGAAAGTCTGGGTGCTTTCACACTGAGGCGATGCGCTGGCAGGACGTTGAAAAAACTCCTGGAAGCAGCATCTTTGGAGCGGTGAAGGAGTGATGTATGCACGGCTCCTCCACCGCTCCTGCCCCTTGAAATGAATGAGCACCGCTGCTGAATCACTTGCAAAGCGTTTCGGCAGCGGCGGTACACGGGCGGTATTAACCCCTTCATCGGCCGCTAGCGGGGGTTAAAACTGCCCCGCTATCGACCGAATAGCACCGCTAATATGACGGTAAAGCGCCACTAAAACTAGTGGCACTTTACCATCAATGCTCGCCCGCTCCAGTGTGAAAGCAGCCTTAGAGCAGCATGTGCTCCATGATTACTAGAAAAGAGATCCTGAGAACATTCACAAATACACAGAACATAAGACAATGGACACAAGGGGCTTTATTCTATAAAGATATAAAAGATACTCCAGGAAAACAGACAAATATAAATGAATGAATACAAGGCTTCATAATATCTCCTGCCCACCAATCAGAGGAAGCTTTTTATTCATTCATAGAATACAAAGTTTCCTATGAATGGATGAGCAGTTCCCAGTCCAACTCTATTGTGTTCCAGGAGTGAGATGGGAAGTTCTCGTCCCGCTACCGGAACACAGCGCTGTATATTGTATGTAGCTGAGGATACAGTTCATAGAGCGCACCCAGCAATCACTCCTGTTAGTGCAGTAAATAGTTGGGACCAGATTGGCCCAAACAAACTATATAAAGGCACATTAACCTCTTCAATGGAAGGCCCTTTAACCCCCTTCCTGCCCAGGCCAATTTTCAGCTTTCAACGCTGTCACATTTTAAATGACAATTACTTTGTCATACAACTCTGTACCCAAATTACATTTTTATATTTTTTTTTGTTTGAGAAAGAGCTTTCTTTTGGTTGTATTTAATTACCACTGAGTTTTTATTTAGGTTTCAAAATAAATGAAAAAGGACAGACATTTTTGAAAGAAAAAAGGTTTTTCTTAGTTTGTTATAAATTTTGCAAATAAGTAATTTTTATTCTTTACTGATGGACACTGGTGGGCTGCAATGATGAGGCAGCACTGATAAGCTGCAATGATGAGGCAGCACTGATAAGTTGCAATGATGAGGCAGCACTGATAAGTTGCACTGATGAGGCAGCACTGATAAGTTGCAATGATGAGGCAGCACTGATAAGTTGCAATGATGAGGCAGCACTGATAAGTTGCACTGATGAGGCAGCACTGATAAGTTGCAATGATGAGGCAGCACTGATAAGTTGCACTGATGGGGCTGCACTGACTATCAGTGTAAACAATGTACTCACTGTGCCCTCCCAGTTGATAACTGGCAAGTCTGTTTACATTGTGACAGCTGTGGTTGGAGACAGCTGATCACATGGTAAAGGGCCGCTGTGATTAGCCCTTTACCCTAATCTGTGATGTGCTGTGTCCAAGGCACACAGTGATCACAGACTCTTTCTTGTAACAGAAATAGACATGACAGGTCATCTTTATTGAGAGATCTGGGGTCAAGACCCCAAATCTATAACCTTTGCAAGCAAAAGAAAAAAAATATTTTGACATTTTGACTTAAAAAAAAATATTTGTTTATGCCTGAGAACCAGAAGTGATGTCAGAGGTCACTCCGGTCCTCCAAGGGAATAGAGCTGAGTGGGGTCCATCTTGCCCTCACTCAATCTACTTCCTGCCCAGCAAACAGCCACATCAGATCACTTCCAGGCTTTACTGATGGCCCCGGTATGAAGGCTGATGAAGAAGACGTGGCTTGCCTTCAAAATGCATTCCTATTGGCTACTGATCCTTGGGCTTACAGGTCATATACACAGGTTGTAGGATCTTCCCAGGGGTCCACCGCAGATTTGGAATCATCTGCCCAGTGGTCCCTGGCTACTCTGGCCTTGGCTCAACCTGGAATGTTCCCTTGGACTGTGGGTTCTCCCTGGACCACCGGTCCCTCCCAGAGTGTTGGCAGCTGCTCCCCCCTGGGCCATCCCAGACAGCACATCCTCCGCTGTCCTTACCCTGTCACCCCCACAAACTTTGTGAGTGCATTTTGTAATGTCTTTATATATTTTTATAGTAAACTGTGCTACACCATAGCCTGATTGGCGCCTCTTTCCTTCCCCTCTTCTCCAACAGTAAATGATCAGCAGTAGACTAATGGGGTCATCTTTCTGCTTACTTTGCTATCTCCTCCTATCAGCATGTTCATTGTCATCATATATATAGGCAGCACATCTGATTGGCTCCCAGTGCTGTCCAGTGAGTAATAAACCTTTCATATCAGTAATAGGAGTCCTGACATTCCTGATCTGTAAGAAAAACTCTTCTCCATCAGATATCTCTCACACAATGACAACAAATCTGTACTAATCTGATGTCACAAGAATTCGATGTGTTGGGGTTCAATCCCTTATTTGTATCTATCAGGTACAGATATAATGGAAGGAGGGAATTCCTCCACTACAACATTCACATCTTCCAGAGACAGTGGAGGAACATGAGAGCTCCATTTATTGATCATTGTGTCCAGTTATGATGGAAAGATGGTCATTAGAGTCCCAGAAATACTGGAGAGGAGATTTATAAGGGAACAAATAAAGTCCAGTAACTGGACAACTTACTTTGAGCTGCAGCAATTATATCTGAGAAAAAAGAAAAAGATAAATGTATAAAACATTCTCACCAACAGAAAGTAGAATAAATAATATACATGGAAAATGGGGAAGAAATAGAAGAGCTCCATTTACTGAATATGTCATCTAATATTGATCTCAGGATGTGAATTGGATGGGAATACATTGAATTGAAGAATACCTGCCTGATTGGATACAAATTGAAACTCTTAAGGTTTGACCTCATATTATATAATTTTGGTAAATCTGAAGACAAAAATCTGCAGAAAATCTAATAGTGTATATGGGGCCTAAGATATAAGACCGCTTTCACACTTTCGGGCTAAAAATAGCACCTGTAAAGCACCTGAAAAATGGCTCCCCTGCAGTCTCAAGGTGAAAGTCTGGGTGCTTTCACACTGAGGCGATGCGCTGGCAGGACGTTGAAAAAACTCCTGGAAGCAGCATCTTTGGAGCGGTGAAGGAGTGATGTATACACGGCTCCTCCACCGCTCCTGCCCCTTGAAATGAATGAGCACCGCTGCTGAATCACTTGCAAAGCGTTTCGGCAGCGGCGGTACATGGGCGGTATTAACCCCTTCAACGGCCGCTAGTGGGGGTTAAAACTGCCCCGCTATCGACCGAATAGCACCGCTAATATGACGGTAAAGCGCCACTAAAACTAGTGGCACTTTACCATCAATGCTCGCCCGCTCCAGTGTGAAAGCAGCCTTAGAGCAGCATGTGCTCCATGATTACTAGAAAAGAGATCCTGAGAACATTCACAAATACACAGAACATAAGACAATGGACACAAGGGGCTTTATTCTATAAAGATATAAAAGATACTCCAGGAAAACAGACAAATATAAATGAATGAATACAAGGCTTCCTCTGATTGGCTGAGGTAACGATCATGATATCTCCTGCCCACCAATCAGAGGAAGCTTTCTATTCATTCATAGAATACAAAGTTTCCTATGAATAGATGAGCAGTTCTCAGTCCAACTCTATTGTGTTCCAGGAGTGAGATGGGAAGTACTTGTCCCGCTACCGGAACACAGCGCTGTATATTGTATGTAGCTGAGGATACAGTTCATAGAGCTCACCCAGCAATCACTTCTGTTAGTGCAGGAAATAGTTGGGACCAGATTGGCCCAAACAAACTATATAAAGGCACATTGAACATGGAGTTAGGGAATTGATCTGATAAAATTGTGAACTAATAGAAGATCAGTCTCAGCACAAGACAATGGAGCTTCTATCCAATCACAGGACCTGCATCCAAAATGGGGAAAAGCTGTCCTGACCCTCCAGGGGAGATGAGAAGATTCTGATGATAAAATCTATTTGTATTTCACTATTAGATCTCCAGTTCCATTTCTCTCCTCTGAGTCTGTTGGATATGTATTATATTGGCATCTTACAAATGAGAATTGGTCTCCTACTTTGGACTACAAACTCCTCCCCCTTGTCATCCCTACTACATGGGGCGGGGTTGTGGAGTTCATAAAAGAAAGCTGGAAAAGCTGATAACATTGTGTGAGATTTCAGTTCAGCTCACAGGAAGTGACAATGACACTGGATTTCTGGCAGGATCAACAGATATTGTTCTGTACTTGTAGAATATGTACTAATGTAATAACAACCATCACATCTAAGGACCGGTAAGCTGCAATATATCACATTCTGGTTCTTGGGTTTAGATACACTTTATGTGGAAGTGAAAAAACTGAATTCCAGTAAAAAGAATAATATCTGAGAAAGTAGAAGATAATCCGGAGTAAGAAGGAATGGACTGAACACATTCTGATAGAAAATGGGGACCTCCAATGATAATCCCATCACAGGAATAGAGTAGAATCTGGTTCTGATACATGAAATAGAAGAAGATATTGATATGGAGACATTGGGGATAGAAGTGGACACACTTTTACATAGAGGTTTATGAGTCTTATAAGTTTTTATCAATTGTTGTTTTGGGTTTTTTGAACCTCCTTACAGTAAAGTTCAGTGTAGCCCCCTCCTAGTATAGTGTAGGCTGCTAGGTAAATGTAGTTATCTCCTCTATAGCTAGAGGATCAGGGATTGATTTAAGGCTGCTGAATGTCTCACAGGCTGCTGCTCTGCTGCTTCCTCCTGTCTTCTAGAATATTCTAGAATCACAGTGGGAGGGAGGACAGAGTGGGCAGCCTCAATATTTGTGAGTCTCCAGCCAATCCCTGGGGAGGTGTGTCCAGTAGGTGGCGAGAGAGCTCATAAATTGTCTGAGGCCTGAGCAGCAGGCTGCAGTGTTCCTGGGTTCAGTTCTGCTGTGGGAGACTCCTGTGAGGGGGCTCTGCTCCTGGTGCAGGATTCTAGAAGAAGCCATCAGGAAGACACTGAGGTCACAGCTAGGCTTAGATGGGGGGTCTATTTGCAAGTTTGAGTGCAGGGATTAAGTTGTGTCTAGAGAAGATCACTGGAGAGAGCACTAACAGGAAGTTGGTGGGGAAGAGTCCAGCTGTCCTTTGGTGGTGAGTCTACATCTCCCTCGCTAGAAAGAGCCTTGTGGATATTGACAGGAGAAAACTGATGATATGTGGCTATGAGAGTAAATGACCCCAGTGCAGAAGCCTGTGTGCAGCTTTAATACTCTTGAGGTACTATTCACTCCAGTACTCCTGGAGTACTAAATGTCCCTTAATCTAGAGATCCTAAGGGATATTTATCTTTGTAAAGTGCAGACAGAAAGCTAAGGAGTCCTGAAGTTATCCAGTTCTTTAGTTTTGGAGTATCCCATGCTCCTGCACCTTAATCAAGTTCATTGTTCCCAATACAACCCCAAAAATGAACCCCTAGACTGTTCCTTGGAGGAAGTGACAGACTGAAGGAAATGCTGTGAGTCTGGCTGTGTGAGCTCTGAGTGGGGAAATAGGACTAAGTTTACCAGTGGCTCTGACAGGAGTGATTTACATTCAGTTATTTGAACATTGAACTGTAATATTATAAAAGAGGAATGCAGTCAGCCTGGATTATAAGTAAATTGTGTGTCAGTTTATTGTTCAGCAGTGCTGCTCAGGGGGGGTGAGAGTTGTGGACTGGAGCACAGTAGATGTGATGTATAAATTGGGGATAAAGAGTCCTCCATCTGCTCTTCACCCAGACACTACCGGCCGGGATCTGACAGATCTGAACCTGGAAGTGATCAGAGCAGAGATCTTCCGGGTTCAGTGACTGCAGAGTGGATCATAGAACTAATGTCCTCTAAACCCCTCCAGATCTTCATACTGATGTCACTATAAGTGGTCCCATTCTCCAAACAGAAGCAGAAGAGCCCAGAAATCAGTGGGGGAGGGGAAGTCACCACCTCCAAGGACTGTAGAAGTGATTGGGGGGATTTACAGCTGACCAGATCACTTCTAGAGTGAAGAAAAGAGCCGGTAGAGTCATTATAAAACAAGATCTAGGGGACATCATTGGTAATCAAAGGGTTAAATATGATCATTCAGATTACAGGAATCTGGGGGGGGATCTTCCCAAGAAGGAAAGGAGGATTTGTATCTGTAGAACTTACCTCTACGTCTTTCTGAAAAAGAAAAAAAAAGATTTACAGATTACAGGACAATCCTCAACCACAGAGAGTAATTACAATAATTTATAATACAGAATAATAATACAAATAATCATCATATAATGGTGATATTAGGAAATATAACTGGAAACAGAAATCTATGACTGGTAAGTCCTCATACACACTGACAGACTGCTTGTGTTCCGGACATTCCTCCCCAGGCTCATACTCTCTTAGTACCACTAGGGGGCGCCGTCCAGCCTCTCATAGAGATTTATAGGCTGTCGACAGTGAGGATGGATGGGGCTCCTGTGCCTTCCACTCACACCTAAACCCCAGACCCCCCATGTACCCAGGCTGAGTACCCAGTGTGTATGAGGAATTCATGCTGAAGTTTAATATGACTATATTTTGCAATCTGTTGCTCTTCCTCTCATATCATTAATATGCTAAAAAAGATAAAAGGAAAGAACCTTTCTGTCATTATAGATTGTATTTTAGAACGTCATATCTGGATCTCTGTGCTTCTCTATACAATACAGGCAGATCATGGCAGGTGGGAGGGGCCAGCAGGGGGCTGTACATGGCTTCCTGAAAACATCACAGCACCTTTTCTCATTACTCCTCTGTGGCCCAGATACAAGCAGTGGACATTGGGCCCCTCTTGGGAGGAGTCATACAAATACTAAAATGATTTAATAGGTTGGTGCCATCTGGGGGAGTGGCATTACTAGGAAGGGAGAATTAGTAACAAACTGTCCTTGATAACACTCACATATGATTGAAAAAAACTGAAAAGCAATGAATGAAAGGGGCGGGTCAGGGGCAGTCAGGCTGGGGAGGAGAGGACTAGATGATGCTGGATGTCCTCCAGCTTGGAAATGAGGTGGTCTTTATCTGACTTCCTGCAGCTTCTTATACACATTGTGAGACGCTCACAGGAAGGTCGGAGGTCAGATATAAAGTGATCTCCAGGCAAACAGATACAGTGCCTTGCAAAAGTATTCACCCCCTTGGCTTTTTACCTATTTTGTTACATTACAGCCTTTAGTTCAATGTTTATTTAATCTGAATCATATGTGATGGATCAGAACACAATAGTCTGAGTTGGTGAAGTAAAATTAGAAAAATATATACATAAAACTATTTTTCAGAAATAAAAAACTGATAATTGGCATGTGCGTATGTATTCACCCCCTTGTTATGAAGCCCATAAAAATCTCTGGTGCAACCAATTACCTTCAGAAGTCACATAATTAGTGAAATGATGTCCACCTGTGTGCAATCTAAGTGTCACATGATCTGTCATTACATATACACACCTTTTTGAAAGGCCCCAGAGGCTGCAACACCTAAGCAAGAGGCACCACTAACCAAACACTGCCATGAAGACCAAGGAACTCTCCAAACAAGTAAGGGACAATGTTGTTGAGAAGTACAAGTCAGGGTTAGGTTATAAAGAAATATCCAAATCTTTGATGATTTTTAGGAGCACCATCAAATCTATCATAACCAAATGGAAAGAACATGGCACAACAGCAAACCTGCCAAGAGATGGCCGCACACCAAAACGCACGGACCGGGCAAGGAGGGCATTAATCAGAGAGGCAGCACAGAGACCTAAGGTAACCCTGGAGGAGCTGCAGAGTTCCACAGCAGAGACTGGAGTATCTGTACATAGGACCACAATAAGCCATACGCTCCATAGAGTTGGGTTTTATGGCAGAGTGGCCAGAAGAAAGACATTACTTTCAGCAAAAAACAAAATGGCATGTTCTGAGTTTGCGAAAAAGGCATGTGGGAGACTCTCAAAATGTATGGAGGAAGGTGCTCTGGTCTGATGAGACTAAAATTTGACTTTTTGGCCATCAAAGAAAACGCTATGTCTGGCACACAAACCCAACACATCATATCACCCAAAGAACACCATCCCCACTGTGAAACATGGTGGTGGCAGCATCATGCTGTGGGGATGTTTTTCAGCAGTCAAGACTGGGAAACTGGTCAGAGTTGAGGGAAAGAGGGATGGTGCTAAATACAGGGATATTCTTGAGAAAAACCTGTACCACTCTGTATGTGATTTGAGGCTAGGACGGAGGTTTACCTTCCAGCAGGACAATGACCCCAAACACACTGCTAAAGCAACACTTGAGTGGTTTAAGGGGAAACATGTAAATGTGTTGGAATGGCCTAGTCAAAGCCCAGACCTCAATTCAATAGAAAATCTGTGGTCAGACTTAAAGATTGCTGTTCACAAGCGCAAACCATCCAACTTGAAGGAGCTGGAGCAGTTTTGCAAGGAGGAATGGGCAAAAATCCCAGTGGTATGATGTGGCAAGATCCTAGAGACTTATCCAAAGTGACTTGGAGCTGTGATAGCCACAAAAGGTGGCTCTACAAAGTATTGACTTTAGAGGGGTGAATATTTATGCACATTGACTTTTTCTGTTATTTTGTCCTATTTGTTGTTTGCTTCACAATAAAAAAAAATATCTTCAAAGTTGTGGGCATGTTCTGTATATTAAATGATGCAAATCCTCAAACAATCCATGTTAATTTCAGGTTGTGAGGCAACAAAACACGAAAAATGCCAAGGGGGTGAATACTTTTGCAAGGCACAGTAAATACACAGATAGAATATGTTATGTCTCCAGGAGACCTTTCTCTTTAGAGGTTCAGAAAAGAGAATTCATTTTATCATTTAATTTGTATATTGTGTTGCTGCATTATTAAGCTATAAATTATGTTTGCTCCAGGTTAGCTGTACGCATGCGCCACCTACTGGCCAAACATTAATACCACTTGTAATAATACCTTTAACCTTTAAAAAGGGAGTGTGGGACTTTAAATAAGGCAATTGACTTATGGAGGTAGAGTATATAGTAATCATTTTTATTATTTGTAACAATAGTATAAAAGCATTTTCATATATATACATGCACAATGGCATAAACATAATGGATACATATACATTAGCTTGGCAACACATAAAAACATAAAAGATAGCAAATGTTAATAAATATACTACAAGAGGTTTCATATTGGCAGGCATTAGTAAATCATATGCAAAAGAGCTGCTATAAGATAGGTACACATTGATAATTACATAGTACTCAATGAATTTTGGATGTATGAAAAGTATATATGGGCCAGTAAGTAAGTAATAAGCCAGACTTTTGTTTAAGCACCCCATGGAAACTCGACGCGTTTCATGGCTACATGCCATTTATCAGGATTTGGGTACAGAAGTAAACTGTAAATGTAAATAAATATGTAATGTTAGCAAATATATTCTACCCCTTTAGAGGGAGAAAAGACCTCATGGGGAAAAGAGATTCATACTCACAGGTCGGCTGGAGCACTGTGCTTCGCTGGCATCGAGGAGCATGTGACCCCAAAAGTTTGTCTGTTCTGGAGCTGAGGCAAGGAACCCCACCCCAGCCAAGAAAACCTCCACATAGCATGCCGATTGCTGCAATACATTCCACATGTGTGGGGATGATTGTAAGTGTGGTGTTCTGAAAAAAATGTGTGAAAATGAGAAAAATATGTGTAAAGACAGTGAAAAGAAAGTGAAAAAGTGAAAAAATGAAAAGTGAAAAAACATGAGTATGTGAGAAAAAAAAAATGAAAAAAATATATTTGGCATGTGTATATCTTCATGAGTGTTGTGTATGCATGAAAATACACACATACACCATAGTGGGTAGGTGTGTTGCATGAGTCAAAAGAAAAAGGGGAAAGGCTGAAAAAAGGAAAGAGGAAATGTGCATAACTTACGTGTGTCTGTATTCAGTGAATGGGCTGTGTGTGTTACCTCCCTGGTGTCAAACACACAGTGAAATTGTAGGCAATCAGGCTCACCTGCTTAAGTAATCCAGGTATGGGGCGGGTCCCCGACCAACGTCATGCACACCATCGAATGAGTGTAAGAGTTGGCAGTGAAATCCAACACCGGCACAGGCGCCAAAGTGGAGCCACGCTCCTCGATGCCAGCCAAGCACAGTGCTCCAGCCGACCTGTGAGTATAGATCTCTTTTCCCCATGAGGTCTTTTCTCCCTCTAAAGGGGTAGAATATATTTGCTAACATTACATAATTATTTACATTTACAGTTTACTTCTGTACCCAACTCCTGAAGAATGGCATGTAGCCATGAAATGCGTCGAGTTTCCATGGGGTGCTTAGACAAGTCTGGCTTATTATTTACTTACTGGCCCATATATACTTTCCATACATCCAAAATTTATTGAGTACTATGTAATTATCAATGTGTATGTGTACCTATCTTATAGCAGCTTTTTTGCATATGATTTACTAATGCCTGCCAATATGAAACCTCTTGTAGTATATTTATTAACATTTGCTATCTTTTATGTTTTTATGTGTTGCTAAGCTAATGTATATGTATCCATTATGTTTATGCCATTGTGCATGTATATATTCGAAAATACTTTTATACTATTGTTACAAATAATAAAAATGATTACTATATACTCTACCTCCACAAGTCAATTGCTCGTTTAAAGTCCCACACTCCCTTTTTTATGTACAAAAAAGATGGGTCACATATGGTTCTAAACATAAGGAAAGGTTCCAGGTACCATTTCCACCATTCAACGTTTTTGTAGACTTTGTTTCAAAGCAAGCTAAGTTCTTGAATGATCCAAGCTTTGACTTTATACTGCCATCAGCCACGCCCCCTAGCTTCAAACAGCATAGGATGCCAGTGACAGTGAACAAGTCTCATGTTTCTCCTACAGATTTTTCCTATAGATCTTCCAACAGTGTTCACCCAGAGGACAAAGTCGGAGACCCTGGCAAGCAGTGCCCTCTACACAGGAAGTCGCACCCTCTACCAAAATGCAGGACCTTCAGGGAAAAGTCTCTAGTAGATCGCAAAGCCTTCCTAAGAGAGAACCGCATATGCTTCAGGTGCTGTTCATCCACATCACACTTTGCCAAGGACTGCAAGGTTAGTGTATCATACACAGAGTGTGACAACACAGACCACAACTCAGCACTACATCCAGGTCCTGCTCCTTGGACCGCCCAGAGAACTGGCGATACCAACGAGCATGGCGGGGAGCAAGAGAACACTGGTTCAAACATCTCAGTGGTTACCTCACAGTGTACTGAGGTATGCAAAGATCCTACAGGCGGTAGGTCTTGTTCAAAGATCTGTCTTAATAGAGCTTATCCAATGGATCACAGAAACAAAGCTGTCAAGATGAATGCACTCTTAGATGACCAAAGCAACCACTCTATGGCTAAATCCACATTCTTTGACACCTTGGTTGTTAGGGGTCCAAGCTCCCCTTACTCTCTAAAGACTTGTGCGGGTACTGTTGAGACGGCGGGGAGAAGAGCCACTGCCTTTTGTGTAGAGTCCTTAGATGGCCGGATTCGCCTGCCTTTAGCCACCATACTCGAGTGCAATCAGATTCCAGACAACCGGTCAGAAATCCCTACACCAGATGCAGCAATTAACCAGCCTCATCTAAAACGCATGGCCCATCTCCTACCAGAATATGACGAGCAGGCTCAGTTAATGCTGCTCCTGGGAAGAGACATTCTGCAGGTTCATAAAGTAAGAGAACAGATTAATGGTCCTCGCAATGCTCCTTTTGCCCAAAGACTTGACCTGGGGTGGGTCACTGTAGGGGACGTCTGCCTAAAGACTGTGCACAGACCCACCATGGTCAGTAGCATGTTCACTAACATACTTGACAAAGGACGCCCTTCCTCCTTGCAACCATGTCACAACAGCTTCATCACAAAGGAGCTTCCAGGTAGTACTCACATACCTTGTTCCTCTGTGGACCCAGACTCAGATGACCACGCTTGTGACAGTGACCCAGACCACCTAGGGTGTACAGTCTTTCACAGAACAAAGGAAGACCAGCATGTAGCAATGTCCTTTGAAGATAGACTTTTCTTGCAAATAATGGAAAAGGAGACAACCAAGGAAGAATCAAAAAATTGGGTCGCACCTCTCCCATTTAGACGTCATAGACAGCGTCTACCTAACAACAATTAACAAGTCTTTAAACGCTTTGTCTCCCTTAAACATAATTTCCGGAGAAAACCAGACATGAAAGATCACTTCTTTACCTTTATGGGAAAAATATTTGAGAATAATCACGCAGTTAGCTCCTGCCCTTAAAGACAACGAAGAGTGCTGGTATTTGCCTATATTTGGAGTGTACCACCCCAAGAAACCAGGTCAGATTAGAGTAGTGTTTGACTCTAGCTCTAAAGAACAAGGCGTGTCCTTAAATGACGTTCTTCTCTCAGGGCCGGATCTGAACAACAGACTCATTGGGGTACTCCTCCGTTTCCGCAAAGACTGGTGGCATTCATGGCGGACATCCAGCAGATGTTCCACTGTTTTCTCGTTAAAAAGGAACACAGGAACTTTTTAAGATTTTTCTGGTTTAAAGATAACAACCCTTCCAAAGAAATCGTAGAGCATCGCATGAAGGTCCACATATTTGGGAACAGCCCTTCCCCCGCAGTTGCCATTTACGGGCTTAGACACTCGGCTCACGAAGGCGAATCCATCTACGGATCTGAAGTGAAACACTTAGTAGAAAAAGACTTTTATGTAGACGATTGCCTAAAATCTCTACCCACCACTGAAGCAGCTATCAGTCTCCTCAAGAGAGCACAGGAAATGCTAGCCTGTTCTAATTTGAAGCTCCACAAGATCGCCTCTAACAGCATAGAACTGATGAAGGCCTTCCCCTCTCAAGACCACTCTGGTGAGTTCAAAGACTTAGATTTAGGTTCTGACTCTCTACCAATGCAACGTAGCCTTGGACTACTCTGGGACTTAAGGTCAGACACCTTCACCTTCCAGGTTAGTCGGGAAGAAAAGCCCTTTACACGCAGAGGCGTTCTGTCAACCATAAACTGTCTGTATGACCCTCTAGGGTTTGTAGCTCCAGTCACCATTGAGGGCAAAGCACTTCTCAGAGACCTGATTCAAGAGACAGTGAACTGGGTTGATCTACTTCCCCCCGAGAAAAGAGATCAGTGGACAGAGTGAAAAAATTCCCTGACAGCCTTGTCTAACTTAAAGGTCCCTCGACCATATGCCCCTGTACCGTCTACAGAAGTCCAAGACCAAAGACCTTGTGTTTTCTGCAATGCTTCTGTCAAAGCAATCGCTGCTGTAGCTTACCTCAAGACCAAGGACATGAAAGGACAGTGCCATATAGGTTTTGTCATGGGAAAAGCAAAACTTGCCCCACTCCAGAACACACAATACCTAGACTGGAACTTTGTGCCGCAGTGTTAGCTGTGGAGTTAGCCGACACGATTGCTTGAGAGATGAACCTAGAAATCAAAGACACTGAGTTCTACACTGACAGTAAAGTTGTCCTGGGGTACATCTACAATGAAACCAGACGCTTTTACGTCTACGTCAGTAATAGTGTGTTGAGGATTAGGAGATCCACACACCCAAAGCAGTGGCACTTCATTCCAACTAAACACAATCCTGCAGACCTAGCGACTAGAGCTGTCCCAGCCAACTGTCTTTGGGACACAACATGGTTTACAGGCCCTGCATTCCTGTACAATTCAGAACACAACACAACAATTCTGAATCGGAGACCTTTAGCTTGATAGATGCAGTCAAGGATGCAGAAGTTCATCCACAAGTGTCTGCATTAGTCACTGTGGCTTCACAAAACCAACTCAAATTTCATCGGTTCTCCAGGTTTTCCACATGGAAATCACTCATTAGAGCCATTACTTCCTTATCCCACATAGCCCGTTCCTTTGGGAAAAGGACTAACTGCAAAGGCTGGCACCGCTGTAAAAATACATACTCAGTGACTGACCTAGAGCAATCAAAACATCTGATCATTTAGACTGTGCAACAAGAGACCTTTGCTAGAGAGATTGACTGTATTAACAACAAAAGGCCAATCCCTAAAGACAGTGTCCTAAGGAAACTCGATCCATTCCTTGACAGCAGTAACCTGTTGAGAATAGGAGGTCACCTTAAAGAAGCTACCTTGGAGTACGACGAGAAGCATCCTCTCATTCTCCCAGCTCAGCACCATGTCACTGCCCTGCTGGTACAACACTATCACAGTCAAGTTAAACACCAAGGCCGGCTATTCACTGAAGGAGCTTTAAGGGTTGCTGGACTGTGGATAATAGGAGCAAAAAGATGTGTGAGCAAGTGTATCTTTAATTGCGTTACCTGCCACAAACTCTGTGGACTCTTACAAACCCAAAAGATGGCTGACCTTCCACCTGACAGGCTTAACTCAGATCCTCCCTTTACAAGTGTGGGCCTTGACGTATTCGGTCCTTGGTCCGTTACCACTTGCCAAACCAGGGGAGGCCACGCCAGCAGCAAACGCTGGGCAGTTATTTTTACTTGTATGACTGTTCAAGCTGTTCACATAGAGTTGATTGAATCAATGGACACTTCCAGCTTTATCAACGCTCTCAGGTGCTTCATTGCCATTAGAGGCCCTGTTAAGCACATCCGCTCTGATAGGGGCACCAACTTTGTTGGAGCGGCCAAGGAACTTCAGATCCTTTCTAATCTAGACAACAGTGTGGAAAGGTATCTCAACCAACAGGGATGTACCTGGACATTTAACCCTCCTCATTCTTCTCATATGGGTGGTGTGTGGGAAAGAATGATAGGCGTAGCCCGCAAGATCTTGGATTCTATTTTCCTTCAAATGGGCAATGCCAGACTCACGCATGAATGTCTGTCCACTTTCATGGCCGAGGTCTCAGCCATCATAAATGCTAGACCTCTGATCCCAGTTACTAACGATCCAGAGGAACCCATGTTGCTGACACCTGCAATTTTACTCACTCAAAAAACCAACACAGTCAGTGCTCCAAATGGAGAGTTTACTGATAAAGACCTTTTCAGACGTCAGTGGAGACAGGTGCAATGCCTAGCCAACACTTTCTGGAACAGATGGAGGAGATATTACATCCAAACCCTACAACTCAGAAATAAGTGGCAAGTTAACAAACCAGACCTGAAGTCAGGAGATGTGGTGCTTGTTAAAGACTGTCAAGCACACAGGAATGACTGGCCTTTGGGACTTATCACACAGACATTCCCAAGCAAAGATGGACATGTCAGGAAGGTCGAAGTTAAAACTTCCAAACAGGGTGAAGTAAAGCCATTTCTCAGACCCATATCGGACTTGATTTCACTTGTGTCCAATAACGCTGTTAGTGGCGTTGGTAAACGCCAGATGGGGAGTGTTATGTCTCCAGGAGACCTTTCTCTTTAGAGGTTCAGAAAAGAGAATTCATTTTGTCATTTAATTTGTATATTGTGTTGCTGCATTATTAAGCTATACATTATGTTTGTTCCAGGTTAGCTGTACTACTGACCAAACATTAATACCACTTGTAATAATACCTTTAACCTTTAAAGGATGTGACATAAAAATCATCACATACTCTTTAGTCAGGAAGTGAATACCCTCTAGGGATCAGCATTTCAAGATTATCCCAACTGCTTAGATGTAATCTCTTCCCATCCATGGCATCGGGGGTAAGCAATCTTCCCCTTCCTCCTCCACAGGCTATTAGGGAAAGCAGATAGTCACTTCAGTTGTTATTTTATATGATGTTTACTATTGTATGGTAATGTTATATTATTCTTGTTATTTTCAGTTTTACCGCAAATAACGTGTGTCATTCACACTTGTATTAAAATCTGCAACGTGCCAATAAAGACACAGACAAGAAACAGCAGTCTATTATTGTGTGCACAGAAAAAGGTTATCTGCCTGGATAGCTACCCATAGACTCTGGGAGTACGGGGGGGGCGAGGCCAGGACAGAATATATATAATACAATCATAGAAAAGTGATGGCAGAAAAAAGTCCAAGTGATCCATCAAGTCTGCTTGTGTTTTGTATTTTTATACATCTTCTGTAATTATTCTTATTGTTTTTGTAGGTTTTTTTCTTCATTACCATTTTATCTGATAATGGATTTATATTTCTGTCCATCCAGGTCTGAGATTTACACAGCTCTGCCACACAGCACAGTCTTGTGGATAAGAATACTTTTTGTGTTGTGGTTTTATTGTATGTCTGGTCAGAACTTTCTCTGGGGGGAGGGTTAGATCCTCTGTCAGTTTTCACTTCTATCTACACTTCCTGTCCTGTTGACAACGGTTTCATAACACAGGAAGTGAGGGGACATTTCCAGACACAACATAGAAATAAACATTATTCCTATGAGTGGAGGAGGGGAAGGATAGAACCCCTGTCAGCTTTTTATTAGTAAATAAGGTACAGCAAATGGTGATCATTCTCCTCCAATCCGGAGGGGTGACTCCTCATATAGAAATGGATGGAGGAATGGAATATAACCTCTACAATACCGGGCACTTTTACCCCCTTGCTGCCCAATTTTTAGCTTTTAGCGCTGTCAGACTTTGAATGACAATTGCGCAGTCATGCTACACTGAAATTTCTATAATTTTTTTACACAAATAGTGCTTTCTTTTGGTGGTATTTTTTTTGTTGCTAAATAAACAAAAAAGGCCAAAAATTAAAAAACAAAACAAAACTTTTCTTAGTTTTTGTTATAAAATTTAGCAAATAATATTTCTTCATAAATGTGAGCCAAAATGTATTCTGCTACATTTCTTTGGTGAAAATAACCCAAATCAGTGTTTATTATTTAGTCTGTAGGAACGTTATACAGTCCACAATCTATGATATATATTTGAAAATTGATCGGTCCTGATGATGGCTGATCACATTTCTTGAGCCATGAAAATGTCGGGACAGTACAAATGTCCCCTTTTTGGAAAGTAGACAGTCTGAGGTCATTAGAGGAACATTTTTGAAGTTGACATTTTTTGTTACTTTTTTTGGAAAATGAAGAAAATAAATTACATTTAACATTTTTTTTTTCATACAGTCACCAGTGCAGTACAGTGTCGTCATATAACTGGTGTCTCAGTGATCAGGGACACTGACTGGTGACAGTATGTAAACAAATACAAATAAAATAATAATCATTTTTATCACTTTTTTCAATTCTTTTAAATATTTTTTCTTTTTTTTAAACATACTGTGACCAGAACAACACATTATTACCATAGTGACACTGTACTGATCTGGGGAGTTGATTAGGATTTTATTTTCCTTTACATACTAGGATTGCTTATAGCTAATCACAGCTAATCACATGGTACAAATGGGCTCTGACCGGCCTGGTTTGTACCATGTGATCACTGTGACCAATCACAGCTAGCAACACAATTGTTTACAATGAATGGCATGAAAGGAAGACATTCATTGTTTACAACTGTCATGTGGTCTGCTGTGATTGGTCACAGCGATCACTTGACGCTTGCAGCAGGCCGGTATAGTGATCAATCACAGCGGGTGACAGATTGCACCGGAGTGCGGCCCGTTCTTAGGAAGACATCATATGATGTCCTCCCAGAACAATAGGGGTCCCGCCCATCCCCCATTTTACAATGATGTGGGTGGGAAGCAGTTAATTCAAATTTCTTTTATTGATCTCTCTAATGGAACCCCAATTCAAACCTTGATGGGTACTAAACCTCCCCCACTAGATTCAAAACTTGACTGGACATATACTTCAGGGACTACACCGGTGTCATTTCCCCTCCCCCAGTCTGCTGAGTGGACAGTAAATGATCAGAAGTAGACTAATGGGGTCATCTCTCAGCTCACTCTGCTCTCTCCTCCAATCAGCATGTTCCTTGCCACCATTTGCAGGCAGAACACCTGATTGAATCTCAGTGCTGTCCAGTGAGTAATAAACTTCATATCAGTAATAGGAGTCCTGACATTCCTGAACTGTAAGGAAAACTCCATCAGATATCTCTCACACAATGACAACAAATCTGTACTAATCTGATGTCACAAGAATTTGATGTGTTCGGGTTCAATCCCTTATTTGTATCTATCAGGTACAGATATAATGGAAGGAGGGAATTCCTCCACTACAACATTCACATCTTCCAGAGACAGTGGAGGAACATGAGAGCTCCATTTATTGATCATTGTGTCCAGTTATCAGGGGCTGCTCCAGACATTTTTTGTTGGGGGTGCTGAAAGTATAAGTGGTGGTGCTAATGCGGCACACGTCACCCTCTTGTGGGCATGGTCAAAAGTGGGTGTGGCCCAAAAGTGCGTGTTTTTTCATGGTCTCTCCCATTGTATAGATAAAATAGAACCTTCGGGCACACATAATTGATTGTGGGAGTAAAACAAGCCCAAATGGAACCAGCGATGATAAACCACTAGTACATGCTAGGGCCAGCAATGATAACCACCAGCATGTATAAGGGCCAGCAATGATAACGCCCAGCATGTATAAGGGCCAGCAATGATAACGCCCAGCATGTATAAGGGCCAGCAATGATAACCCCTAGTACATGTTAGGGCCAGCCAGAACACCCAGCACAGCACAACAGTAAGCAGCATACAGTGGAGGTCAGTGAGCAGTATACAGCATACAGTGCAGAGCAGGAGTGACCCCTTAGAATGCCCAGATTAGGAGTGAGCCCTTAGAGTGCAAAGAGAAAGAGAGTGACCTCATAGAGAGAGTGCCATCTTTTTTTTTAACAACAAGGTTGGTCTTTATTGAGAAGACATCATATAACAATCCATATACATATATTAAGCGTATATAAGCAACAGGAATGTACATAGTATAATTCCAGAATTAAAGTAACAGAAGGAGAAATCAATCAAAATGGAATGTAACAAAAGAAAAGAGAGTAGGTTATACAGGTCAATACGTTAGTACTACACATAACTGTCCACAAGTTCATGTTCTATAACATTAGGTTACAATATTATCTCTCATCCGGGGGGGGGGGGGATTATACCAGCTTATGTTCTAGTCACCCTACTCTGGATCGGTGCCTTACTCGTGAAATGGAGAGGGTATTAGAACTGTTCAGTCCAGGGTAACCATATCCGGCTGAACTTCTGAGGGCAACCCCTGTTCGTGTATGTCATCTTATATAGGGGTAGTACAGCATTAATATTAGCATCCCACACCTCCACCCTTGGGGGTGACGGTGAGGCCCATTTCTTAAGGACTTCTTTCTTAGCATAGAACAACAGCAATGATATAAGTATTTTGGTATACCGAGGCCTCTGATCGTCCTCCTGGATGCCTAGTAGAGCCAGTTCCGGCGAAGTCGGTAATGTAAGTTGCAAGCGGATATTAATACATTCAAAGACCGCTGACCAGAACTGCTTGATAAGGGGGCAAGACCAGAACATGTGTAGGTAGGTGCTATCAGCGGACTGGCATCTGGGACAGTTCGGTGACCTACCAGGCTAAATCTGGTGCAGTCTGTGTGGTGTATAGTAAACACGATGCATAAACTTAGTTTTCAGCAGTTTATCTCTAGAAGATATCACCAACCTAGACCCATCCTCAAAACACTCCTCCCATGTCTCCCTGTCCAGACTGGGAATATCAACCTGCCACTTGGCCCAGAGGGCGTTCATTTTAGGGGAATCAATTTCTAGTAGTGCAATATATAGAGTAGAAAGGGTCTTTTTAAGGGTTTCTTGTGCCAGAATTTCCTCAATGGGATCAGTTTTTATGTTTATAGAGTAGGGGAATTGGGCCCCAGCAGCATGCCGCAGCTGGTAATATCTAAATATCATCCTCTCAGGGGAGCCCATATTTCACAACTAAAGCCTGAAAGGGAAGGAGTGTCCCGGAGTGGATAATATCCTGAAGGACCTTAATCCCGAATCGAGCCCATAACTGCGGGTCCGATATTGTCCTGAAATGAGGAAGTGAAGGGTTTCCCCACAATGGGGAGAAGGGGGATTGCTGTCATGGGCCCAGGAAACGTTTCCTGGCCACGGACCACACTTTGAGTGTTGCTTTGGTAGGGCCCGGGAGTGAGGGGTATGCAGAAGAACCTCTGTATACTAGGTTACTCAGTTCTGTAAGAGAGCCTAGAATAGCGGCTTCCAAACATGTAGCCGCATTTGATCTGGATTGCTCAAACCACCATCTCACAGTAACCAATACCGCCGTCCAGTAATAGACCATAAGGTTGAGTAGAGCAAGACCCCCACAGTGAACCGGTAGCTGTAGAGTTGATCTAGCTAATTTGGGGGAGGACCCTTTCCATACAAACGAGCCAATGCACACATCCAGTTCTTTAAACAGAGTGCCAGGCAACCAGACTGGGCAATTTCGAAATACATATTTGAATCTAGGTAAATACAGCATTTTCAAAATGTTGATACGGCCCAACAAGTTAAGTGGTAATTCCTTCCATTTAGTGCAATGCTCTTTTAACCTTGTGATAATGGGCTGAAGATTGAGGCGTCTAAAAGCCTGAAGGTCCCGAGTCACTATAATTCCAAGGTACTTAAATTCCTTAACCCACATCAACGAGGTCGATGGGATCGCTGCCTGGGTCTGAGAATCAATCGGGAAAATGACCGACTTGGACCAATTAATTCTCACCCCAGAGAACCTCCCAAATTCATCAAAGATCTTCAGTGCTGCTTGCAATGAGGCCTCAGCATCCTGCAAATACAGTAATGCGTCATCCGCATATAACGAAATTTTCTCCTCCAGAGGGCCAATTCTAAGTCCCCGTACCTCGCGTGATTCCCTTATTAGGATAGCTAACGGTTCAAGAGCCAGCGCAAACAAGCTAGGTGACAACGGGCATCCTTACCTCGTGCACCTCTGGAGGAGAAAATAGTCATAAAGGGTGTCATTTGTGCGGATCCTCGCCCTGGGGGATTTATAAAGTAATTCTAGCCAAGTGAGAAATCTAGGACCGAACCCAAAACGCCTCAGTACATACCATAAGTATCCCCATTCAATGGAGTCAAAAGCTTTCTCCGCGTCTAGGGAAGCTATGACTCTAGTACCTGTATTATCGTGGGCCGCGTCAAGGTTAAGAAAAAGTCTGCGTAGATTGATGTCGGTACCTTTCCCCGGCATAAACCCCGTCTGGTCCTGATGAACCAGATCCTCAATCACCGTGGCTAGTCGAAGAGCCAGGATTTTAGCCAATAACTTGGCATCCGCATTTATTAGAGATATGGACCTGTAGGAGGCACACTCTTCAGGGTCCTTACCAGGTTTAGGCACCAACACCACCACCGCCTCGGACATGGAATCTGGAAGTGAGCCATGAGTATAGAACTGCGAGAGGAGAGAGGTCAGTCTAGGAGTCAGCAGTTCCTGATACAGTGAGTAAAACTCTATAGGGATACCATCCGGACCCGGAGCTTTTCCTGCCTGCATACAGCCCATGGCCTTCTGAATCTCCTCCAATGTTACATCTTCCTCCAGAACTTTACTTTGGTCTAGTGTAAGTGTAGGTAATGGTATGCGGTCTAAGTATGTATCTAGGTCAGTTGCTGTATAATCTACCCTAGAGGAGTACAGCTCCTGGTAAAACTGTAAAAACCTATTGCTAATTGTCTCAGGGGTGCTTAGGAGTGAGCCATCTGCGTCCCGTAACCTGCCTATGTGAGTCGTTGCATATTGCCCCTTGGCCAACCACGCCAGAAGTCTGCCATTTTTGTCCCCATACTCAAACACCCTCTGTGCGCACACTAGCATAGACTTCTTAGTGAGGTCCACTTGCAACAGTGACAGCTCTCTCATGGTGTATTGCCAAGAAAAGGTAATTGTCTGAAGTTGGGGTATTGACATACACTTGTTCCTTTTCCCGGGCCTGTTCTTCTAATTGCCCAAGAGACTGCACAGATGCCCTTTTTCTATTAGCAATTTTCTGCATATATTCGCCTCTCAGCCAGGCCTTAAAAGCATCCCATGTTATTAAAGGTCCAGAAGAGTCTGCATTACTCAGCCAGAAATTGCATAATGCCTCGGGCATCTCCTCCTGGATCTCTGTATCCATAATCCAGTATTTGGATAGTCTCCATAACCTCGGACCCCCAGATGGAGCTGCCCGGACTGTGACCATCAATGGAGCATGATCCGAGATGCCGCAAGAGAGAATCTCCGTGGACACTATCTCCCGCAGCAGATCAGACGACGCAAAGGCCATGTCTATGCGGGATAGCGTCCGATAAGTAGTGGAAAGACAGGTATACTGGGCGTCCGAGGGGTGAAAATGGCGCCAGAGATCCGTCAGCTGAAAGGAGGACGCCCATTGTGCCAGACTGGTATTAGTAGAAGGGGAGGACTGAAGTCTGTCCAGTTCATTAGACATAACTAAGTTAAAATCACCCACAAGCAGCACTCTACTAATATCGTATTGTATAACAGTTTGCATCAGGTTATGAAGTAGCGTGGTATCAGCAGGAGGAGGCAAATATATTCCTACAATCACATATGGAAACCCATCTATCAGTGCATTCACTAGAACATATCTGCCCCCAGGATCAGTTTTAACCGCCACTAGTTGGAAGGACAGGAATCTATGCACCAGCAGACTTACTCCTCTGGCATAGCTGGAATAGGAGGCATGATAATGAGCAGACACCCAAGCCCTCTTTAATCCTAGAACCCTGGCACCTATTAAATGGGTTTCTTGCAAAATGCATATTTTAGGGCTATGCTGCTGTATGTATTTAAGCACCAGGGATCGCTTTATTGCAGAAATAAGCCCTCTGACATTCCAAGATAACACCGTAAAGTTAGCCATACTTCATACACAGCCAAAAAAAAAGGATAATACAGTGCTGATAGGTGATGGGCTCGTCCGCCTGCGCGTGACCCCCCACCAGCCATTGCTCCCTAGAGCCCGTCACACTGTCAGGTTTGGGGGACCGCACACACCCGGATGGTCACTTGTTGCTTATATCAATTAGCACAGAAAAACCAACCATACGTATCAGTAATCTTAAAAACAAAAAAACAACAACCAACTTACAGATGGCAACGGCCATCCAACCCCCCCCACTCTCACTTGATTGAGTTGCTGGAGATTGTGAAAGGAAGGGAATTTTGTAAGGGCGCTGAGAATATGTCCCGAATATGTCCCGACCTTGCAGCTGGGATATAGCAGGGTATATTGCACACAGCCGCATTGGGACCTCTACACAAGGTACAGCATATGAGGGGTCACAGTTAGCATTAAATATCCTTAGAAAAGAAAAAATTTTAAAAGGAAAGAAATAAAAAAGAACGAGTCAATGTTTAACTATAACTGAGCGCTTACTGTTGACCGATAGCTGAGTGGAAACTGTGTATAACAGCACCTGTATCTTCCATGGTGCTGCGCCCTGTACTGTGGCCCCCGCGGTCACAACAAGGAAGAAAGAACCGGTGGCTTAGGGCAAGAATAACGGAGCTTACGGAGGCAAGGTCTCCAGCCACGCACCAGCTTCTTTAGGGTTGGTAAAGATCCTCACCGTCTCACCATCGACTACTCGTAGCTTGGCAGGGAACAGGATACTGTACCGAATCCCTTGATGCGAAGAGCTGCTTTTACAGCGTCAAAGGACCAGCGCTGCCTCTGTGTTTCCAGGGTGTAGTCGGGGAACATCATAAGTTTCGTGTTACGGTAAGGGATGTCTCCTGCTGTGCGAGCTGCCCTCAGTATTTTATCCCTGTCCCGGAAATTTAGCAGCCGTAGTATAAGAGTGCGAGGGGGTGCTCCTTCTGGTCCCAGCCTCGGTGGGACTCGGTGTGCCCTCTCCACCGTAAAGTAGGATGATAGGTGTGCTGCAGGAAGAATCGACCGCAATAGGTCCTCTGTGAAGGCAGCGGGGTTATGTCCCTCTACCCCCTCCGGGAGCCCGACAATACGAAGGTTGTTCCTCCTGCTCCGGTTTTCGGCATCCTCCGCCCGATATTCAAGAGCCTTGACTTTTGTTTGTAATGCCCTGATGGAGGCCCCGTGATCGGTCACAGTGTCCTCCGTGTCGCCAACCCGTTGCTCCACCACAGTTATCCTGGATCGGATTTTATCTATGTCTTGTCCACATCCAACTGCACCGCCTCTATCTTGGATGTAAGCGCTGTTTGGCACATGGTAATTGCTGCCACAACCTCCGGTATTCCTGGTGGAGCGGTCTCCTCGTGGTCGGTCTGTGACGCTATATTGTTAAGGCGCGCTGGTGTAGACCGCTGATCCAGAGACGGGGTCACCGTATCCTCAATACCGGGGGGAAACTTCAGCTTTTTGCCCCGTAGAAGGCATGCAGGAGCTGGCAGGTCAATAAAATTGCAGTGTGACCCAAGAATGGATCTATAAACTGATTCTTCTCCAGCAGAGCTCAGCAAGCACGTCTGCTCAGTCCACCATCCCGGCCACGCCCCCCTAGAGAGTGCCATCTTTAGAGGGCCCACAGCACAACGGTGACCCCATACACAGTGCCCATGGCAGGAGGGTGATCCCATACACACAGTGCCCACAGCAGGAAAGTGACCCCATACACACAGTGCCCACAGCACAACGGTGACCCTATACACAATGCCCACAGCAGGAGGGTGACCCTATACACAGTGCCCACAGCACAATGGTGACCCCATACCCAGTGCCCACAGCACAATGGTGACCCCATACACACAGTGCCCACAGCACAACGGTGACCCCATACACAGTGCCCACAGCAGGAAAGTGACCCCATACACACAGTGCCCACAGCAGGAAAGTGACCCCATACACACAGTGCCCACAGCACAACGTTGACCCCATACACAGTGCCCACAGCAGGAATGTGACCCCATACACACAGTGCCCACAGCACAACGGTGACCCCATACACACCGTGCCCACAGCACAACGGTGACCCCATACACACAGTGCCCACAGCACAACGGTGACCCCATAGTCCAATGGTGCACTGTTATGGGGACACCTGATCATCATTTGGGCACTGTAAGTAGCAGGCACAGGCACTCCTGATCTGTGTGGCATTCTAATGATTGCAGTACATGTGGCCAATGAGAGGACTGATATCAGAGGATTTCCCTCAGTGTCCACTGCTCAGTCCAGATCACACCCCTCAATCAGTGTAATGCAGCAGCTGCTATAGATCAGAGGACTGGAAAGCCCTCCCCCTCCCTTCCAGGCTCAAAGCTACAATAAAAACAGAAGGATGCCTGCAACAGTGATCAGCCTCGCTCCTCCTAAGCCTTCCCCCTCAGACCACACCATGTGACACACACACACCCCTCTTATCCTCTGACACTGACAGGCTCAGTAAGTCCTGCAGACTGCAATGCACTGAGTGCAGCAGCTCCATTCTCCTCCCTCACTCAGGGCCAATCCTGGCCAGGGTGCACGGGGTGCAGTGCACCCGGGCGCAACAGAGGTGGGGGCGCTGAAGCACCAGAGTGCTCCCTTCCCTCCTCCTCCTCTTCTTGTCCGTAGGCGGCTCTTTCCTCTGGTCACCGCAGCCGCCGCGTCTCTTGCCGAAGCCCATCCCCCCTCCCTCCTCCTGTCAGAGGAGGAGAGCGGAAACAGCCAGAGATTGGAGCGGCTGTGTCTCTGTGTGCAGAGAGACCAGCCGCGCAGTGACGTCACGGGGGGGGGGGCGGTCCGTTCCCGACGTGTTCCAGCTCTCCTCTTCCTGTGTAACTCCCGCCTGCTGCCCAAGCCTGACATGCTCTGTTCTCGTGGCTGCACACTGTCCTCTCCTTTTCAGCTGCCGCCCGGGTGTTTTTTAATTAGCTCAATGGAGGGGGGGCTGGTTTGTCAGGGGTCTATACTAATGGAGGGGGTTTGTCCTGGGGGGTCTATACTAATGAAGGGGGGGTTGACCTGGGGGGGTCTATACTAATGAAGGGGGGGTTGTCCTGGGGGGGTCTATACTAATGAAGGGGGGGTTGTCCTGGGGGGTCTATACTAACTGAGGGGAGGGGTTTGTCCTGGGGGGTCTATACTAATGAAGGGGGTGTTTTCCTGGGGGGGTCTATACTAATGGAGGGGAGGGGTTTGTCCTGGGGGTCTATACTAATGAAGGGGGGGTTGTCCTGGGGGGGTCTATACTATTGGGGGGTTTGTCCTGGGAGGAGTCTGTACTAATGGAGGGGGGTGGTTTGTTCTAGGGGGTCTGTACTAATGGAGGGGGTGTGGTTTGTCCAGGGGGGTCTATACTAATGGAGGGGGGTGGTTTGTCCTGGGGGTCTGTACTAATGGAGGGGGGTTGTCCTGGGGGGTCTGTACTAATGTAGGGGGGGTGGGTTGTCCTGGGGGGGTCTGTACTAATGGAGGGGGGGTGGTTTGTCCTGGGGGTCTATACTAATGGTGGGGGGTGGTTTGTCCTGGGGGGTGTGTACTAATGGAGGGGGGGTGGTTTGTTCTGGGGGGGTCTGTACTAATGGAGGGGGGGTGGTTTGTTCTGGGGGGGTCTGTACTAATGTAGGGGGGTGGTTTGTCCGGGGGGTCTGTACTAATGGGGGGGTGGTTTGTCCGGGGGGTCTATACTAATGGAGGGGGGGTGGTTTGTCCTGGGGGTCTGTACTAATGGAGGGGGGTTGTCCTGGGGGGGCTGTACTAATGGAGGGGGTTTGTCCTGGGGGTCTGTACTAATGTAGGGGGGGTTTGTCCTGGGGGGGTCTGTACTAATGGAGGGGGGGTGGTTTGTCCTGGGGGTCTATACTAATGGTGGGGGGTGGTTTGTCCTGGGGGGTGTGTACTAATGGAGGGGGGGTGGTTTGTTCTGGGGGGGTCTGTACTAATGTAGGGGGGTGGTTTGTCTGGGGGGGTCTGTACTAATGGAGGGGGGTGGTTTGTTCTGGGGGGTCTGTACTAATGAAAGGGGGGTGGTTTGTCCTGGGGGTCTGTACTAATAGAGGGGGGTGGTTTGTCCAGGGGGTCTGTACTAATGGAGGGGGTGGTTTGTTCTCGGGGTCTGTACTAATGGAGGGAGCATGGTTAGTCCTGGGGGGTCTGTACTAATGGAGTGGGTGGTTTGTCCTGGGGGGTCTGTACTAATGGAGGGGGGGTGGTTTGTCCCGGGGTCTGTACTAATGGAGAGGGGGTGATTTGTCCCGGGGGTCTGTACTAATGGAGGGGGGTGGTTTGTTTTGGGGGGGTCTGTACTAATGAAGGGGGTGGTTTGTTTTGGGGGGTCTGTACTAATGGAGGGGGGTGGTTCTGTACTAATGGAGGGGGGTGGTTTGTCCTGAGGGGGGTCTGTACTAATGGAGGGGGGGTGGTTTGTCCTGAGGGGGGTCTGTACTAATGGAGGGGGGTGGTTTGTTCAGGGGGGTCTGTACTAATTGAGGAGGGGTGGTTCTGTACTAATGTAGGGGGGTGGTTTGTTCTGGGGGGGTCTGTACTCATGATGGGGGTGGCTCTGTACTAATGGAGGGGGGGTGGTTTGTCCTGAGGGGGGTCTGTACTAATGGAGGAGTGGTTGGTTTGTCCTGAGGGGGGTCTATACTGATAGAGGGGGGTGTTTTGTCCTGGGGGTCTATACTGATGGGGGTCTGTACTGAGGGAGGGGTTTATACTTAGTGGGGGGTCTACACTGACGGAGGGTGTCTATACTTAGTGGAGGGGGATCTGTACTGAGGGGCGACCATAGTTGGTGGAGGGGGGGGGTGATACCATGTTTTACCGCAGCGGGTGACACCCCTCTCCCTCTCCTCTTCGCGCGCGCTGCTGTACTAGTGAGCGGCGCACTATGTTTCTTCCCCGCCTTCATATCGGCCAGGGAAGAAAAAAAAAGGAGCAAAGAAGAGAATTGTGGGACATGTAGTCCTGAGGACTGGCAGCCCCACTGTAACACGGAAACTGCAGCCCACACAGCACGCTCAGCTGAATGGGAGAGAGAGAGACAGGAGTCTGGGAAAGCTTTCAGGGAAGTGCACGCAGGACTCCAGAGGGAGAGGACAGTGCTGAGAGAACACCATCAGAGAGAGAACCCTGCTGACCTGCGCCACCAGAGGGAAAGCCACACAGCCTGGCGCCATCCCTGGCGGAGAAAGGAATGGAGTCATTGCCAGAATACAGATCTGAGTGCTACTCAGCGGAGTCGCCACGGGCAATTCAGAGTGAGCTGACTCCTGATCAGAGGAACCTTTGTTGCTGTATTAAATTATAGTAGTACAAGAACTAATGCGCAAAACCCCAAACTAATATATAAAATAAACAATAATATAAAATACGGTACCAGATAAAAAAGCAGCCACCATAGATGGGTGCACTCAACACCCCAATGGGTGAATAATAAAATGAGATAATATGTGGCGCTATTCTACCCTCCTGTACCACACTGTAGAGAGTAAATCCACTACTGTTAAATCAATCACCTTCCAACCATTCAAAGAGAAAGGGGATCTACGAAGAACTCCAATTTCTATCTCAAATAAAAATACCAAAATGTCCTTAATAGTGTACTGTGTAGTGATCTTAAATAAATATTGCGTGCCACCTAGCAACAATAAAGTGACTGCGTGCAAAATTATACTTCCTGATGCAATAACCAAATTAGATGAAGATTATATGTATCAAAAAAAATTATTATTAATCCACACCAATGCTATTATCATGCAAATAGTGATTTCTGGTGTTCACACCCAAAAGTCTATTTAAGAGATGCAGATGACAGTGACTCGTGCTGTTCTTCTAGTTCACTTCTGGTGCACACACCAATTGTTCCCCCCAGCCTCTCACCTCCAGTAGCGGGCCCCAAATGGGCCGAGTAAGGCAGATGAACTATGGTAGAGAGGTTTCCTGCAGCAATACACCTTTCCTGAGGGATTCCCTTGAATCTGGCTCTCCGTCTCACCACTCGCCTCTCACGGCAGTCCCACAGCGGAAGTTGAAAAGAAAGGAAAAAACTCCCATAGTGTAGTAGGTAAAATTCCAATTTATTGAAACAAACGCAGTAACTTACACTGAGGTAATAAACGAGCAGTAAAAACAATGTTGCGGCTTCTGGGTTCGGCCGTCCCCGGGAAGCGTCAGCACCTGGCTCCTCCTACCCTGACGCGTTGCGTCACACCACGTGACTTTCTCAAAGGGATGAGGAGTCCGGTGCCTGCTAGCCAGTTAAAATAGACGCCGCTGTCATGGCAACGGCATACACAAACAATAAAACTAATCTCTGTACATATTAGATACGCTCAATGGAAGGTATAGGCGATAACATTGGTGTAAGTTTCTTATTACATGATCAGTAATCCTAAAAAAATTATAAGTCTACAATCTATTCAAAATTTATTTAAAATTATAAAAATATTAAAAGTATTAAAAATTGGAGATAAAACAGTTCAAATCAAATTCCACGTTATGTCCTGAAGGCGATAAAGTTCATAATTCGTGGATCCATCTGGACTCTGCCTGGCTGATTTTAATAATTTTGTTGTCACCCCTCCAGTGGGGTTTGTATTTTTCTATTCCACATACTCTCAAAGATGAAGGGTCACTGTTATGGTACTCTGCATAGTGTTTAGATAAACTATGCTTATCATAGCTCTTTTTAATATTACGTACATGCTCTTTTAGTCTCATCCACAGTGCCCTCTTAGTTCTGCCAACATATTGGATATGACAGGGGCATTCCAAAAGATAGACAACCCCTTCACTCCTGCACGAGATGAAGTCCTCTATCTCATAATTTTGTGCCGTAACGGTGGACATGAAACTTAATTTTTTCTTCTCATCTTCTCTCGTGTGTCTACAAGTATAACAATTTTTACATGGATAAAACCCCTTACCTTCAAAGAAGGAGAATTTTTTCTTTTTTGGGGGGTCTAGGACATTTTTTGCCAAGCGGTCCCTTAATGTCGGGGCCCTCCTATACACAAATTTTGGTAGGTTTGATAGAATAGGTCCTAAATGACGATCAGTTTTAATGATGTCCCAATACTTTTTGACAATTTTTTCAATCTGTTTATATTAGATATTATAATCCATGATAATGGGTACATTATCTTGCTGAATTGAATTTTTTTCCCCATCTTGTATTAATTTTTCTCTATCCATTAATGTAACATCTTGTATTTTTTCTTCAATAACCTTGGCATCATACCCCTTCTGGACGAACCTTTCTCCAATCATTTTAGCTTCTTCCAGGAATGTTTCTTTCTTAGTACAATTCCGTCTAAGTCTCACCAACTGACCCTTTGGTATGTTGTCCAACCATAATGAATGGTGGCAACTATCAAGAGGTAAGGAACTATTCCTGTCTACTGCTTTAAAATATGTCTGGGTGCATAACTTTATTCCTTCTTTCTTAATTTGGAGATCTAAAAAATGTATTTTCTCATCACTGATCTCCCAGGTCAATTTTATATTTTTGTTATTAGAATTAAGATAAAAGCAGAAATCAATGAGACTCTCTCTATTGCCACTCCAGATAATAAAAATGTCATCAATAAAACGTTTAAAAACTAACAGTTGTTGTGGTCGATTACTATACAATACTTCTTCTTCCCATTCTGACATATACAGGTTCGCCACACTGGGTGCATATTTAGCGCCCATTGCAATTCCGCATATTTGTTTATAATAATTGTTATTATGCCAGAAATAGTTGGAGTCCAAGCTGTATTTCAAGCAATCTAATAGGAATCTTCTTTGTTTACATTTCAAGTTACTAAACTTCCTCAGGGCCCATTTGGTTGCCTGTACCGCTTCATCATGATTAATAATTGTGTACAAGGACGAAACATCAGCCGTTGCCAAATATACCGGGCCATCACTCAGGGTCACATCATTAAGGAGTTGAATAAGATGTTTAGTGTCTCTCAAATAAGATCTCGTCATCTTCACTACTGGCTGTAAGAACCAGTCAATGTATTCGCCAATTCTTGCACCTACCGAATTGATACCGTTAACTATAGGCCTCCCTGGGGGTTTGCACTTATCCTTATGGATTTTTGGTAGCGTGTATATTACAGGTACCTTACAAGTTTTCGGCTGTAGGTATATAGCTTCTTTTTTATTAAGGAGGCCTTTATCTACTCCTTTCTGCACAACCTTCGACAATTCTTTTTTGTATTTTACCGTTGGATTGCTTAATAATAACTGGTAGGTGTCCTTATCATTGACCTGTCTATTCAGTTCTTCATTGTAATCCTCCTTAGATTGAACAACTATGGCTCCTCCCTTGTCGGCCTGCCTTATTACAATGTCATTTCTTGCTTCTAGTTTCTTTATACCATTTCTTATACTTCTTGCATCCCACACCTTTTTCACTTTAAGTTCTTGTAGGTCTCTTAAAATCATTCTTTTAAACACTTCTATGTGTCCATCTTTCCCAGTAGGTGGGTTGAAGAGAGATTTATTCCTCAAGTTACTAAATACAATTCCATTATCATTAGGTATAGTGGTAACTCTTCTTTCTAGTGGGTTGCTGATCATGTAATTTTTTATATTGAGACTCCTAATGAATTTGTTGATATCCACATATGTATTGAACTTGTTGAGGTTCTTCCTTGGGGCGAACTTTAATCCCTTGTCTAATACTTTAATTTCTTCTGGTGTTAGTTCTACCCCACTAATATTGATAATACCTTCCCCTATTGTTCTCTTTTCCTTTTGTTTCTTGATTCCTGCTCGGCATCCTCTTCTCGTTTTTCGTTTTTTCCTTTCTTCTTTTCTACAGATCTTCTCGGAGTATTCCTTTGATATTCTCCCCTGTCTTGGTTCCTCTGTCCTTCCTGTTTCCTGTCTTCTCTCCTTCTTGTTCTTCTGTCCGGACTGGGATTTGGGGTCCACCTGTCTTGTCTCCGTGGGGGATCCTCTCGATATTGACGTCTCGGGGATTCTCGATGGCGTTGCTCTAAAAAACGATATGGTGTTCTTTCTCGCTCATATCTGTCATTTTGTTGTTTAGGATACCATGGAGATCTCCCACCATCATCATACCTTTGCAACTGTTCATATCTATTTTGTGTCGGAATGGTATAATGATCCATACGTGGGGGAGAATCCCTTCTTCTATTTTCATATTGAAAGTATCTCTCATCTCTCAGAGGTCTTTCATCTCTTCTTGTTCTCTCTGAATGATAATTATTTCTTTCTCCATTATTTTCATAATTTTTCCACCTAGGATATGGGGATCTTCTGTCCCATGGGGACTGATGGTAGGGCCTCCCTTGGTAATTATTGGGATGTCCACTATTTTTCCAGAAAGGTTTTTTCCAATTGTTACCTTTCCATCTTTGTTTTTGTTGGGGGGTATTGTAAGTATTGTAGTTCCCCTGAGTACTATTGGTGGGCAAAGGTTCTTCAATTTTCCTTTCATTTAGATTCTCCATCAATTTTACTTCTTTAACCGGGGTACTATTATTGGAGTTAATGATTACCTCTTCAATTTTGTTCTGCCATTTGAACACAAGGTCATCATTGAAATCTTTTATATATGGCACTACTGTCACTTTTTGGACTTTATTATTATTATTACAATATTGTTGCACTTATGTCACCATTTGCTTAATAATATTATTTATGTGTTGCTGCGGGAAGTTTTTTCCGCATTTTTAGTTGCATCTCTACTTTTTATAACATTTTTTTGCACATTTGGGTTATTTGCATTATTATATTTTGAGGAGATGAGTTCATTTTTCGAATAATATAACACGCAGCATTTGAATATTCTGCACACTTATTCATTAATTCACTTCTATCAAGACGTTTTGGGTTTTACTTGTAGTCACGTATTGATGTCACTGTATATTTTTAATAATTTTTTTTGATACATATAATTTTCATCTAATTTGGTTATTGCATCAGGAAGTATAATTTTGCACGCAGTCACTTTATTGTTGCTAGGTGGCACGCAATATTTATTTAACATCACTACACAGTACACTGTTAAGGACATTTTGGTATTTTTATTTGAGATAGAAATTGGAGTTCTTCGTAGATCCCCTTTCTCTTTGAATGGTTGGAAGGTGATTGATTTAACAGTAGTGGATTTACTCTCTACAGTGTGGTACAGGAGGGTAGAATAGCGCCACATATTATCTCATTTTATTATTCACCCATTGGGGTGTTGAGTGCACCCATCTATGGTGGCTGCTTTTTTATCTGGTACCGTATTTTATATTATTGTTTATTTTATATATTAGTTTGGGGTTTTGCGCATTAGTTCTTGTACTACTATAATTTTTTACTATGCTTTTAATTCTACTAGTGCTGCATACCATGGAAGTGTTTCAGTTTTTAGATAATAGAACTTTAGATATTGATATAGTTTTTAACAAACAAGAAACCAATCAGGTAGGAGATATTGAAAATGGATTTAGAAAGATAGGACATTTAATGGAGAAGAAAATCAACGCATGGTGGGATATGGTAACTCATGAGAAGTATATTAAGGATAAAATAGTACCTAGGAGACTCCGCTGGGATGTACCTATAAATGATGGTTTGGTTGATAAAGAATCAACAGATGAATGGTTTCAATTCTTCAATGAGAAGGGCCTTGAATTGCTTGATTTTTTGAGAAAGAGAAAACAAAGAAAATCAGGCTCCTCAATAAAACCATGGAAGAGATTAAAGCCACCTTGGAACCCTCTAAAGAGCTACCAGAATTTATGGCATTATCTAAACAATTGAATCGAGACATGGAACAGAAAGATAAAGAAACAGCTGCACGGAAGAGAAAAAAATATCAGAGGGATATAAAAGATTTCAATGATGACCTTGTGTTCAAATGGCAGAACAAAATTGAAGAGGTAATCATTAACTCCAATAATAGTACCTCGGTTAAAGAAGTAAAATTGATGGAGAATCTAAATGAAAGGAAAATTGAAGAACCTTTGCCCACCAATAGTACTCAGGGGAACTACAATACTTACAATACCCCCCAACAAAAACAAAGATGGAAAGGTAACAATTGGAAAAAACCTTTCTGGAAAAATAATGGACATCCCAATAATTACCAAGGGAGGCCCTACCATCAGTCCCCATGGGACAGAAGATCCCCATATCCTAGGTGGAAAAATTATGAAAATAATGGAGAAAGAAATAATTATCATTCAGAGAGAACAAGAAGAGATGAAAGACCTCTGAGAGATGAGAGATACTTTCAATATGAAAATAGAAGAAGGGATTCTCCCCCACGTATGGATCATTATACCATTCCGACACAAAATAGATATGAACAGTTGCAAAGGTATGATGATGGTGGGAGATCTCCATGGTATCCTAAACAACAAAATGACAGATATGAGCGAGAAAGAACACCATATTGTTTTTTAGAGCAACGCCATCGAGAATCCCCGAGACGTCAATATCGAGAGGATCCGCCACGGAGACAAGACAGGTGGACCCCAAATCCCAGTCCGGACAGAAGAACAAGAAGGAGAGAAGACAGGAAACAGGAAGGACAGAGGAACCAAGACAGGGGAGAATATCAAAGGAATACTCCGAGAAGATCTGTAGAAAAGAAGAAAGGAAAAAACGAAAAACGAGAAGAGGATGCCGAGCAGGAATCAAGAAACAAAAGGAAAAGAGAACAATAGGGGAAGGTATTATCAATATTAGTGGGGTAGAACTAACACCAGAAGAAATTAAAGTATTAGACAAGGGATTAAAGTTCGCCCCAAGGAAGAACCTCAACAAGTTCAATACATATGTGGATATCAACAAATTCATTAGGAGTCTCAATATAAAAAAATACATGATCAGCAACCCACTAGAAAGAAGAGTTACCACTATACCTAATGATAATGGAATTGTATTTAGTAACTTGAGGAATAAATCTCTCTTCAACCCACCTACTGGGAAAGATGGACACATAGAAGTGTTTAAAAGAATGATTTTAAGAGACCTACAAGAACTTAAAGTGAAAAAGGTGTGGGATGCAAGAAGTATAAGAAATGGTATAAAGAAACTAGAAGCAAGAAATGACATTGTAATAAGGCAGGCCGACAAGGGAGGAGCCATAGTTGTTCAATCTAAGGAGGATTACAATGAAGAACTGAATAGACAGGTCAATGATAAGGACACCTACCAGTTATTATTAAGCAATCCAACGGTAAACTACAAAAAAGAATTGTCGAAGGTTGTGCAGAAAGGAGTAGATAAAGGCCTCCTTAATAAAAAAGAAGCTATATACCTACAGCCGAAAACTTGTAAGATACCTGTAATATACACGCTACCAAAAATCCATAAGGATAAGTGCAAACCCCCAGGGAGGCCTATAGTTAACGGTATCAATTCGGTAGGTGCAAGAATTGGCGAATACATTGACTGGTTCTTACAGCCAGTAGTGAAGATGACGAGATCTTATTTGAGAGACACTAAACATCTTATTCAACTCCTTAATGATGTGACCCTGAGTGATGGCCCGGTATATTTGGCAACGGCTGATGTTTCGTCCTTGTACACAATTATTAATCATGATGAAGCGGTACAGGCAACCAAATGGGCCCTGAGGAAGTTTAGTAACTTGAAATGTAAACAAAGAAGATTCCTATTAGATTGCTTGAAATACAGCTTGGACTCCAACTATTTCTGGCATAATAACAATTATTATAAACAAATATGCGGAATTGCAATGGGCGCTAAATATGCACCCAGTGTGGCGAACCTGTATATGTCAGAATGGGAAGAAGAAGTATTGTATAGTAATCGACCACAACAACTGTTAGTTTTTAAATGTTTTATTGATGACATTTTTATTATCTGGAGTGGCAATAGAGAGAGTCTCATTGATTTCTGCTTTTATCTTAATTCTAATAACAAAAATATAAAATTGACCTGGGAGATCAGTGATGAGAAAATACATTTTTTAGATCTCCAAATTAAGAAAGAAGGAATAAAGTTATGCACCCAGACATATTTTAAAGCAGTAGACAGTAGGGATGAGCCGAACACCCCCCTGTTCGGTTCGCACCAGAACATGCGAACAGGAAAAAAGTTCGTTCGAACATGCGAACACCGTTAAAGTCTATGGGACATGAACATGAATAATCAAAAGTGCTAATTTTAAAGGCTTATATGAAAGTTATTGTCATAAAAAGTGTTTGGGGACCTGGGTCCTGCCCCAGGGGACATGGATCAATGCAAAAAAAAGTTTTAAAAACGGCCGTTTTTTCAGGAGCAGTGATTTTAATAATGCTTAAAGTCAAACAATAAAAGTGTAATATCCCTTTAAATTTCGTACCTGGGGGGTGTCTATAGTATGCCTGTAAAGGGGCGCATGTTTCCTGTGTTTAGAACAGTCTGACAGCAAAATGACATTTTGAAGGAAAAAACTCATTTAAAACTACTCGCGGCTATTGCATTGCCGACAATACACATAGAAGTTCATTGATAAAAACGGCATGGGAATTCCCCAAAGGGGAACCCCGAACCAAAATTAAAAAAAAAAAGTGACGTGGGAGTCCTCCTAAATTCCATACCAGGCCCTTCAGGTCTGGTATGGATATTAAGGGGAACCCCGGCCAAAATTTTAAAAAAAAAATGACGTGGGGTTCCCCCTAAATTCCATACCAGACCCTTATCCGAGCACGCAACCTGGCAGGCCGCAGGAAAAGAGGGGGGGACGAGAGTGCGGCCCCCCTCCCTCCTGAACCGTACCAGGCCACATGCCCTCAACATTGGGAGGGTGCTTTGGGGTAGCCCCCCAAAACACCTTGTCCCCATGTTGATGAGGACAAGGGCCTCATCCCCACAACCCTGGCCGGTGGTTGTGGGGGTCTGCGGGCGGGGGGCTTATCGGAATCTGGAAGCCCCCTTTAACAAGGTGACCCCCAGATCCCGGCCCCCCCCCTGTGTGAAATGGTAAGGGGGTACTTACCCCTACCATTTCACGAAGAAAGTGTCAAAAATGTTAAAAATGACAAGAGACAGTTTTTGACAATTCCTTTATTTAAATGCTTCTTCTTTCTTCTATCTTCCTTCATCTTCTGGTTCTTCTGGTTCTTCTGGCTCTTCTGGTTCTTCCTCCGGCGTTCTCGTCCAGCATCTCCTCCGCGGTGTCTTCTGTCTTCTTCTCCTCGGGCCGCTCCGCACCCATGGCATGGGGGGAGGCTCCCGCTCTTCTCTTCTTCTTTTCTTCTCTTCTTCATTTTCTTCTCCGGGCCGCTCCGCAATCCATGCTGGCATGGAGGGAGGCTCCCGCTGTGTGACGGCGCTCCTCGTCTGACAGTTCTTAAATAACGGGGGGGCGGGGCCACCCGGTGACCCCGCCCCCCTCTGACGCACGGTGACTTGACGGGACTTCCCTGTGGCATTCCCCGTGACGTCACAGGGAAGTCCCGTCAAGTCACCGTGCGTCAGAGGGGGGCGGGGTCACCGGGTGGCCCCGCCCCCCGTTATTTAAGAACTGTCAGACGAGGAGCGCCGTCACACAGCGGGAGCCTCCCTCCATGCCAGCATGGATTGCGGAGCGGCCCGGAGAAGAAAAGAAGAAAAGAAGAAGAGAAGAAGAGAAGAAAAGAAGAAGAGAAGAGCGGGAGCCTCCCCCCCATGCCATGGGTGCGGAGCGGCCCGAGGAGAAGAAGATAGAAGACGCCGCGGAGGAGATGCTGGACGAGAACGCCGGAGGAAGAACCAGAAGAGCCAGAAGAACCAGAAGATGAAGGAAGATAGAAGAAAGAAGAAGCATTTAAATAAAGGAATTGTCAAAAACTGTCTCTTGTCATTTTTAACATTTTTGACACTTTCTTCGTGAAATGGTAGGGGTACTTATGTACCCCCTTACCATTTCACACAGGGGGGGGGGCGGGATCTGGGGGTCACCTTGTTAAAGGGGGCTTCCAGATTCCGATAAGCCCTCCGCCCGCAGACCCCCACAACCACCGGCCAGGGTTGTGGGGATGAGGCCCTTGTCCTCATCAACATGGGGACAAGGTGTTTTGGGGGGCTACCCCAAAGCACCCTCCCAATGTTGAGGGCATGTGGCCTGGTACGGTTCAGGAGGGAGGGGGGGCCGCACTCTCGTCCCCCCCTCTTTTCCTGCGGCCTGCCAGGTTGCGTGCTCGGATAAGGGTCTGGTATGGATTTTTGGGGGGACCCCACGCCGTTTTTTTTTTTTTTTTTTGGCGCGGGGTTCCCCTTAAAATCCATACCAGACCTGAAGGGTCTGGTGTGGAATTTAGGGGGAACCCCACGTCATTTTTTTTTTTAAATTTTGGCCGGGGTTCCCCTTAATATCCATACCAGACCTGAAGGGCCTGGTATGGAATTTAGGGGGACTCCCACGTCATTTTTTTTTTAATTTTGGTTCGGGGTTCCCCTTTGGGGAATTCCCATGCCGTTTTTATCAATGAACTTCTATGTGTATTGTCGGCAATGCAATAGCCGCGAGTAGTTTTAAATGAGTTTTTTCCTTCAAAATGTCATTTTGCTGTCAGACTGTTCTAAACACAGGAAACATGCGCCCCTTTACAGGCACACTATAGACACCCCCCAGGTACGAAATTTAAAGGGATATTACACTTTTATTGGTTGACTTTAAGCATTATTAAAATCACTGCTCCTGAAAAAACGGCCATTTTTAAAACTTTTTTTTGCATTGATCCATGTCCCCTGGGGCAGGACCCAGGTCCCCAAACACTTTTTATGACAATAACTTGCATATTAGCCTTTAAAATTAGCACTTTTGATTTCTCCCATAGACTTTTAAAGGGTGTTCCGCGGCATTCGAATTTGCCACGAACACCCCAAATTGTTCGCTGTTCGGTGAACTTGCGAACAGCCAATGTTCGAGTCGAACATGAGTTCGACTCGAACTCGAAGCTCATCCCTAGTAGACAGGAATAGTTACTTACCTCTTGATAGTTGCCACCATTCATTATGGTTGGACAACATACCAAAGGGTCAGTTGGTGAGACTTAGACGGAATTGTACTAAGAAAGAAACATTCCTGGAAGAAGCTAAAATGATTGGAGAAAGGTTCGTCCAGAAGGGGTATGATGCCAAGGTTATTGAAGAAAAAATACAAGATGTTACATTAATGGATAGAGAAAAATTAATACAAGATGGGGAAAAAAATTCAATTCAGCAAGATAATGTACCCATTATCATGGATTATAATATCCAATATAAACAGATTGAAAAAATTGTCAAAAAGTATTGGGACATCATTAAAACTGATCGTCATTTAGGACCTATTCTATCAAACCTACCAAAATTTGTGTATAGGAGGGCCCCGACATTAAGGGACCGCTTGGCAAAAAATGTCCTAGACCCCCCCAAAAAAGAAAAAATTCTCCTTCTTTGAAGGTAAGGGGTTTTATCCAGGTAAAAATTGTTATACTTGTAGACACACGAGAGAAGATAAGAAGAAAAACTTAAGCTTCATGTCCACCGTTACGGCACAAAATTATGAGTTAGAGGACTTCATCTCGTGCAGGAGTGAAGGGGTTGTCTATCTTTTGGAATGCCCCTGTCATATCCAATATGTTGGCAGAACTAAGAGGGCACTGTGGATGAGACTAAAAGAGCATGTACGTAAAATTAAAAAGAGCTATGATAAGCATAGTTTATCTTAACACTATGCAGAGTACCATAACAGTGACCCTTCATCTTTGAGAGTATGTGGAATAGAAAAATACAAACCCCACTGGAGGGGTGACAACAAAATTATTAAAATCAGCCAGGCAGAGTCCAGATGGATCCACGAATTACGAACTTTATCGCCTTCAGGACATAACGTGGAATTTGATTTGAACTGTTTTATCTCCAATTTTTAATACTTTTAATATTTTTATAATTTTAAATAAATTTTGAATAGATTGTAGACTTATAATTTTATATAATATTTTTGTAAGGATATTTTAAACTTATACTTCACATCCTATATTAATTACAATCCACTTGCTGGCCATTAATAAGGGGATTGTGCATCTTTTTCATCATATACCATGGCACCATATGTTAGATTGGATTGTGTCTTTATACATATTTTTATTGTGTGGAGCTAGTTTTCACCTTGATTGGCTTAGATGAGAGTTCTTTTTGCCTTGGAAAAGTCTGCCTTTTTTTCACGTATTTTATATGTGCCTTTATTTGAGCATATGAGCCTATTGATTAGTGTCGCTAGGTGGACCAGCGACATATTGTTATTGTTTCCCCATTTTTTCTCTTGTTTCTGTGTTTCTCCCCAGGGATGTTACTCTGCTGTGGGAACTGTTCTAGTCACCACCAGATGGCGCAGGTGGTGTATGAGCTGCGGGAAACACAGATGTCAAGGGATTTTAGATTAATTTATTTTTAATTTATTTTAAATATTTTTTTACGTTGTTCCCTTTGCTGAGTCTTGCTTATGGAGAAGAAATTAGGATTACTGATCATGTAATAAGAAACTTACACCAATGTTATCGCCTATACCTTCCATTGAGCGTATCTAATATGTACGGAGATTAGTTTTATTGTTTGTGTATGCCGTTGCCATGACAGCGGCGTCTATTTTAACTGGCTAGCAGGCACCGGACTCCTCATCCCTTTGAGAAAGTCACGTGGTGTGACGCAACGCGTCAGGGTAGGAGGAGCCAGGTGCTGACGCTTCCCGGGGACGGCCGAACCCGGAAGCCGCAACATTGTTTTTACTGCTCGTTTATTACCTCAGTGTAAGTTACTGCGTTTGTTTCAATAAATCGAAATTTTACCTACTACACTATGGGAGTTTTTTCCTTTCTTTTCAACTTCCACTGTGGGACTGCCGTGAGAGGCGAGTGGTGAGACGGAGAACCAGATTCAAGGGAATCCCTCAGGAAAGGTGTATTGCTGCAGGAAACCTCTCTACCATAGTTCATCTGCCTTACTCGGCCCATTTGGGGGCCGCTACTGGAGGTAAGAGGCTGGGGGGAACAATTGGTGTGTGCACCAGAAGTGAACTAGAAGAACAGCACGAGTCACTGTCATCTGCATCTCTTAAATAGACTTTTGGGTGTGAACACCAGAAATCACTATTTGCATGATAATAGCATTGGTGTGGATTATATGGCACTACTGTCACTTTTTGGACTTTATTATTATTATTACAATATTGTTGCACTTATGTCACCATTTGCTTAATAATATTATTTATGTGTTGCTGCAGGAAGTTTTTTCCGCATTTTTAGTTGCATCTCTACTTTTTATAACATTTTTTTGCACATTTGGGTTATTTGCATTATTATATTTTGAGGAGATGAGTTCATTTTTCGAATAATATAACATGCAGCATTTGAATATTCTGCACACTTATTCATTAATTCACTTCTATCAAGACGTTTTGGGTTTTACTTGTAGTCACGTATTGATGTCACTGTATATTTTTAATAATTTTTTTTGATACATATAATTTTCATCTAATTTGGTTATTGCATCAGGAAGTATAATTTTGCACGCAGTCACTTTATTGTTGCTAGGTGGCACGCAATATTTATTTAAGATCACTACACAGTACACTATTAAGGACATTTTGGTATTTTTATTTGAGATAGAAATTGGAGTTCTTTGTAGATCCCCTTTCTCTTTGAATGGTTAGAAGGTGATTGATTTAACAGTAGTGGATTTACTCTCTACAGTGTGGTACAGGAGGGTAGAATAGCGCCACATATTATCTCATTTTGTTGCTGTATCGCTGGGTCAGGTGAGAGGGCCGATCGGCCATTATCTACTAATGTCCATAGGATCTGCAGTCTCTGACCATCTCTTGTATCATGTCTGCAGTCTCTGACCATCTCTTGTATCATGTCTGCAGTCTCTGACCGTCTCCTGTATTATATCTCCAGTCTCTGACCATCTCCTGTAGTATGTCTGCAGTCTCTGACCATCTCCTGTAATATGTCCGCATTCTCTGATCATCTCCTGTACTATGTCTGCAGTCTCTGACCATCTCCTGTACCCTGTCTGCAGTCTCTGACCATCTCTTGTAACATGTCTGCAGTCTCTGAACCTCTCCTGTACCATGATTGCAGTCTCTGACGATCTCCTGTACCATGATTGCAGTCTCTGACCGTCTCTTGTATCATGTCTACAGTCTCTGACCATCTCCTGTATTATGTCTGGGGGCTCTTTCTAACAGACTCTCTAACAGACAGCCCTCTGTGTGTGCATCAGAGAGACTCCTCTCCAGGTCGCATTAATGTACGCTCTTCCTGTATTTTGTTAAAAGATGATGGGAGGATCCTAGGGTAATGAAGACTTCTTAGGGGAGCATCTCTGTGTTTGAGTTGTTGCCATAGTTACATTTGTAAAGGGGAGGAGTTGGTAAGATGACCACGCCCACGTGGGGGCGCCAGAAATATTTCTGCACCCAGGCGTCTGTAACCCTAGGATCAGCCCTGCTCTAACTCCTCCCCCACCATATAAGTAAACACAGCTTCTCTCCTCCTCTCTCTCCTTAGAATACTGGCTTGCTCCAGGTTCCTGGGGCACTGCACAGGGCTGGGCTCTCTCTGCTGCTTCCATCCAAATTCTTCTTGGCGACAAATGCAGGAGACCAGCACTGGATCAATCCGCCACTGATGTAGGCTCCTCACCACCCAGCCCCTGCCGGGTCTAACTGATAATTTGCGCATTATTCAGCTGTATCTCTCCACTTTACAAAAGTGTCCCTAGCCTCTTGCAGACAGGATTCATAGCAGGTACCAAATAATTTGTTTAAAATCCTGTGACTGTACTTTAATACCTCTGTGGAAATTTTGTGGGTGATATGAGGGTGCTTGAAAATTTTTTGGGGGAGCGTCAACACCCAAGCACCCACCTGGCGCCGCCCCTGCCATTAATGATAGAAAGATGGTCATTAGAGTCCCAGAAATACTGGAGAGGAGATTTATAAGGGAAAAATAAAGTCCAGTAACTGGACAACTTACCTTCCTCTGGAGTAATTGTATCTGAGAAAAAAGAAAAAGAAAGAGATAAATGTATAAAACATTCTCACCAACAGAAAGTAGAATAAATAATATACATGGAAAATGGGGAAGAAATAGAAGAGCTCCATTTACTGAATATGTCATCTAATATTGATCTCAGGATGTGAATTGGATGGGAATACATTGAATTGAAGAATAAGATATAAGAGCAGCATGTGCTCCATGATTACTAGAAAAGAGATCCTGAGAACATTCACAAATACACAGAACATAAGACAATGGACACAAGGGGCTTTATTCTATAAAGAGATTATTATTATTAAACATGAACTCCAGGAAAACAAATAAGTATGGATGAATGAATACAAGGCTTCCTCTGATTGGCTGAGCTGGAGATCATGACATCATCTGCCCTCTCTTCTTCCGGGTTCAGTGACTGCAGAGTGGATCATAGAACTAATGTCCTCTAAACCCCTCCAGATCTCCATACTGATGTCACTATAAGTGGTCCCATCTCCAAACAGAAGCAGGAGAGCCCAGAAATCAGTGGGGGAGGGGAAGTCACCACCTCCAAGGACTGTAGAAGTGATCGGGGGGATTTACAGCTGACCAGATCACTTCTAGAGTGAAGAAAAGAGCCGGTAGTGTCATTATAAAACAAGATCTAGGGGACATCATTGGCAGTCAAAGGGTTAAATATGCTAATTTCAGATTACAGGAATATTGGGGGAGTTCTTTCCAAGAAAGGAGAATTTGTATCTGCAGAACTTACCTAGATGTCTCAATGCTGAAAAAGAAAAAGATTTACAGATTACAAGACAATCCTCAACCACCAAGAGTAAACTAAATCCATTTATATATAATTACAATAAATAATAATAAAATTATGTTATATTACAAATCTAACTGGTAAAAAAAATCTATTATTACTTAAAGCTGAATTTATAATTTGTTTCTATTTTTATTTCCCTGCCCCTTCATCAACATGGTAAAACTTTTTAAAATAAAATCCTTATTTTACATCCAGTGATGTCATCACTAGATCTCTGTGCTTCTCTATGCTATGCAGGCAGATCATGGCTGGTGGGAGGGGCTGGCAGGTTGCTATATATTGCTTCCTGAGAACATCACAGCCCCCGCCCTTAGTACTCCTCTCTTGGGAGGATCTAAATATTCAAACGAGTTGATGGGTGGGTGTCGGTCTGGAGGAGTTGGTGTTCCTAGGAAGGTTGTATTTACATAGAGACCACCCTACATAACACCCACATATGATGCTGAGCCCCTATAATTGGAAGAACTGAAATCCAATGAATGAAAGGGACAGATAATGGACAGTCAGGCTGTGGAGGAAAGGGCGAGATGATGCTGGATGCCCTCCAGCCAGGAAATAAGGCGGAGCGCTATCTGAGTTCCTGAAGCTTCCAATGCACATTATGAGAGGCTCACAGTGTGCAGTGAAATCAGAGGAAGCCATTTCCATAGAGGAGAGGAGCCGGTACAACTGAACAAGACTGAAGGGAAGGTTGGAGGTGAGATGTGAAGCTGAACTCCAGGAATCCAGATAAATATACAGAGATTGGAAATGTTCTGATCAATTATTTCTATTTCTGTCCATCCAGGTCTGAGATGTACACAGCTCTGCCACACAGTACAGTCAGGTGGATAAGAATACTTTCTCTCATGTGGTTATATTGTATGTCTGGTCAGAACTTTCTCTGGGGGGGAGGGGAGGTTAGAACCTCTTTCAATTTTCACTTTCACAGGAAGTGAGGGGACATTTCCATGAATGAATGAATGACTTGTATAGCGCTGCAAATGCGAACTGAATTGCATCAAGGCGCTTGGTCCATCCTGTGGGTCCAGCTTGTTAGAAGAGGTAGGTCTTGAGTTTCTTCCTGAAGGCCTGATGGTTTTCTTCTATACGGATGTTGGTCGGTAGAGTGTTCCATAGCCGTGGTCCTTGGACTGCGAATCTTCATTCTCCCTTTGATTTGTAGCGGGATTTGGGAACATGGAGGAGGTTTTGGTGGGTTGATCGAAGACTGCGATTAGGTACGTAGCGTTTTATTTTCTCGCATAGGTATTGAGGCGCGTTTCCATGTAGACATTTGTGGGTGAGGCAGAAGGTCTTGAATGTGATCCGATCCTTCATGGTTAGCCAATGTAGGCTCCTCAGGCACGGGAAACGGATTCCCAGGGTTTTTTCTGTTATCAGTCTTGCTGCTGTGTTTTGGATGAGTTGTAGGCGTGCAATCTGGTATTTAGGTAGTCCAGGGTAGAGGGAGTTTGCGTAGTCGAGTCGAGAGGTAATGATGGTTTCAACTACTGCTGCTTTGTACTCTTTAGGAATGGAGGGGATGAGTCTGCGTAGCAGGCGAGGAAGGTGGTGAGATCCGCTGATTACTGATCTAATTTGTGCATCCATTGACATTTCTGAGTCAAAAATGACTCCAAGACTTTTGACTTTGGTGCTTGGGGCGATGGTCTGTCCAAAGACGGTGGGCGGAGTCCAAGGGTTATATATATATATATATATATATATATATATATATTTATATATATATATATACACAGTATTCAGTTTAGCTAGATCCGTTCCTGTTATCTTTTAACTGACAGGCAGGCAGGTGTTGTTGCAGTATTTACAGCTACCTGAAGAAAATTGCTGGTGTTCTTCTGATCCTATTAGTACCACAGTCAGGCAGCTACAGTATTTACAGTTAGTGTAGTGCGACCTCTGCACAGTGTTCAGCTAAAGCCACAAGTTAGTGCAGTGTGACCTCTGCACAGTGTTCAGCTAAAGCTACAAGTTAGTGTAGTGCGACCTCTGCACAGTGTTCAGCTAAAGCTACAAGTTAGTGTAGTGTGACCTCTGCACAGTGTTCAGCTAAAGCTACAAGTTAGTGTAGTGCGTCCTCTGCACAGTGTTCAGCTAAAGCTACAAGTTAGTGTAGTGCGACCTCTGCACAGTGTTCAGCTAAAGCTACAAGTTAGTGTAGTGTGACCTCTGCACAGTGTTCAGCTAAAGCTACAAGTTAGTGTAGTGCGTCCTCTGCACAGTGTTCAGCTAAAGCTACAAGTTAGTGTAGTGCGACCTCTGCACAGTGTTAAGCTAAAGCTACAAGTAAGTGTAGTGCGACCTCTGCACAGTGTTCAGCTAAAGCTACCTGTAGAAGATTGGTGGTGTTTTCTGATCCTATCACTACTGCAGGCAGCTACATTATTTACACATTAGTGTAGTGCGTCCTCTGCACAGTGTTCAGCTAAAGCTACAAGTTAGTGTAGTGCGACCTCTTCACAGTGCTCAGCTAAAGCTACAAGTTAGTGTAGTGCGACCTCTGCACAGTGTTCAGCTAAAGCTACAAGTAAGTGTAGTGTGACCTCTGCACAGTGTTCAGCTAAAGCTACCTGTAGAAGATCGGTGGTATTCTCATACTAATAATGCTACAGGCAGGCAGTTGATTTTGCTAGCAGCAGTATCAGTATTCATATATATATACAAGCTTAGTGCAGCTACATCTCACTGCAGGCCTATGTTTGGAAGGCCAACAAGGAGAGGCAGACAGTCACAAGCCAATAAAAGAGGGCAAGCAGGCTCTGTGTCTAGAGGCAACAGTGCTGGTCGTGGACACGGTGCATCCTCTTAAGCACTAGGCCGTGGGACACGCTTGGCCTTTTTTTCGGAAGCTGGCCGCGTTGAGCCGCAACATGCAGAAGACTTGGTCGAGTGAATGACCAAGCCGTCTTCATCCCCTTCATCCTCTCTCACCCATGCTCAGGGTACTTTGTCTGGCAAAGCAGCTGCCAACCCGGCCTCTTCCCTTGGCTCAATGGAATCAGTCACTCCTTCCCTAGCCCCACCATGTCCTCCTGAGGAGTCCCCCGAACTGTTTGACCACAGTGTTGGGTACATGCCCCAGGAGGATGCCCAGCGTTTTGAAGGCTCCGATGATGGTCCTCAGCTAGAGGAAGGCAGTAACGTGAGTCCAGAGAGAGGGGGTGCCCAAGAAGGACAGCAATCTGGTAGTCATGTTGCTCCTGCTGCAGCATACTGCCAGGTTTGCTCCAGTGATGAGGAGGGAGGGGATGATGAGGTCACTGACTCCACTGGGTGCCTGATAGGAGAGAGGAGGAGTCACATCACCAACGAGGCAGGATGCCCTCCAGGGGCCAGCTTAAGGGCAGCACACTGACTGCATCACACCGCAAAGCTCCGTATGTGCAGGGTGCTGCTGTCTCTGCGTTATTCCAAAAGTTCTTTGGTGTGGGCCTTTTTTGAGACGAGTGAATCAGATCGCACTGTTGCTATTTGCAACATATGTCTCAAGCGTATCTCGCGTGGCCAAAACATCTCCCGCTTGGGCACCACATGCTTGACCAGACATATGTTGACCTGCCATGCAGTTAGTTGGCAAGCGTACCTAAAAGACCCACACCAAAGAACAAAGAGGACCTCTCCTTGCTCCTCATCAGCTGAGATCTCCATTCCCACTATACCTTCAGTCCTCTCTGAGACCTGCACTGAGAGGTAAACGGGAATGAATTCTGGACAGCCGCACTCATAAATTAGACTTGTTTATTAAGAAGATGCACATCAATTACAGGATAACAGCAGACAGGAACAGAGCTGACATGTCGCACTAACGTTAGTGCTTACTCATAGCTCATGAGGTATGAGTAAGCACTAACGTTAGTGCGAAACGTCAGCTCTGTTCCTGTCTGCTGTTATCCTGTAATTGATGTGCATCTTCTTAATAAACAAGGCTAATTTATGAGTGCAGCTGTCCAGAATTCATTCCCGTTTACTGCTACCAGCAATAGCCAGCAACTTTAACCTCCGAACCAAGAAGGATTCATTTTAGTCTGTTTGGACTTTTTTCTGGAGTTCTCACCTGCACAGAGAGGAATGAAGGTGTAGAAATAGGTGCATCACAGCCAAGTACTTGTGGGCAATCTGCTTTTGGTACACCGACGTCAGATTGTACCAGGCAAATTTCCCTGCCCCAGCTGCTGCACCGCCGAAAGAAGTTAGCTCCCAGCCATCCACATGCCCAGCGGTTGAATGCTAGCTTGGCAAAATTGCTAGCACTTCAACTGCTACCTTTTCAGTTGGTAGACTCTGCCCCCTTCCGTGAGTTTGTGGAATGTGCGGTTTCTCAGTGGCAGGTACCCAAACGCCACTTTTTCTCACGGAACGTGATTCTGGCTCTCTACCGCCATGTGGAAGGCAATGACCATGCCTCGCTGGACAGGGCGGTCAGTGGTAAGGTGCATATTACCGCTGACTCATGGTCCAGCAGGCATGGACAGGGACGTTACTTAAGTTTCACGGCGCATTGGGTGACTCTACTGGCAGCTGGGAAGGATGCAGGACAAGGTGCAGTAGTGTTGGAGGTTGTTCCGCCACCACGCCTCCAAAATGCTACTACTGGTAATTCTGACACACCTCTCTCCTCAACCCCCTACTCTTCTTCTTCCTCAATGGCCTCTTCCTGTGCTTTGTCCTCGGAACCAGTGGTGCTCCATAGGCGTTCAAGGGGCTACGCAAGTACGCAGACCAACAGATGCCATGCGGTGCTTGAGCTGGTGTGCTTGGGGGACAGGAGCCACACTGGGGCAGAGGTTCTGTCAGCTCTGCAGGGGCAGGTTCAGAGGTGGTTGACGCAACTTAAGGCAGGAATGGTGATTTGCGACAATGGCACCAACCTCCTCTCTGCCCTCCGACAGGGACAAATGACCCATGTGCCCTGTTTGGCTCACGTCCTTAACTTGGTGGTGCAGCGGTTCTTGGGCAGGTACCCGGGCTTACAGGATGTCCTGAGGCAGGCCAGGAAAGTCTGTGTGCATTTCCGCCGGTCATATAATGCCAGTGCTCAGCTGGCAGACCTCCAAAAGGAATGTAACCTGCCCAAGAGCCGCCTAATCTGTGACATGCCCACCAGGTGGATCTCAACGTTGGCCATGCTGCAGCGGCTGCACACGCAGCAGACGGCCATCAATGAGTACCTGTGCGACTATGGCACCAGGACAGGGTCAGGGGAGCTTGTTTTTTTTTCCCCACGCCAGTGAGCCATGATCAGGGATGCATGCACTGTCCTGTCACCATTTGAGGAGGCCACGAGGATGGTGAGCAGTGACAGTGCATGCATCAGTGACACTGTCCCCCTTGTCCACCTGTTGGAGCACACGCTGCGTGGAATAATGGACAGGGCACTTGAGGCAGAACAGAGGCAGGAAAAGGAGGACTTCCTTAGCTCTCAAGGCCACCTTTATCCAGACAGTGTTCCTGCGTGCCCGCCGATCACACAGGAAGAGGAGGAGGAGGAGGATTGTGTCAGTATGGAGGTGGAGCCTGGCACTCAGCATCAGCAGCAGTCTTTAAGGGATAATTTACAGTCCCAAGAAACACATGGACTTGTACGTGCCTGGGAGGAGGTGGCTGCGGATCATGTCGTCCTTAGTGACCCAGAGGACTCCGGACCGAATGCCTCAGCAAACCTTCACTGCATGGCCTCCCTGATCCTACAAAGCCTGTGGAAGGATCCTTGTATTCGTGGTATCAAGGAGAAGGAACAATACTGGCTGGCAACCCTCCTTGATCCACGTTACAAGGGTAAGGTTGCGGACCTTATCTTGCCATCGCAGAGGGAGCAGAGGATGAAACATCTTCGGGGGCCTTGCAGAAAGGTCTGTGCAATGCGTTCCCAGAGACTGGGAGGTTACAAACTCCTGTTCCTGTACAACGTGTTGCTGAGGCTTCGGTCAGTCAAAGGAGGAGTGGTGGAGAAGGTGGCCGTCTGACCGATGCATTCAGATAATTTTTTAGTCCGCAGCCCCAAGGTATGATCGGTTCCAGCAAACATCGCCAGCGTCTGTTTTACATGGTGCAGGAATACCTAAGGGCAAGATCTGACTTGGACACCTTCCCCACCGAAAATCCTCTGGGTTACTGGGTCTTGAAGATGGATCACTGGCCAGAGCTTGCACAGTATGCAATTGAGCTACTGGCCTGTCCTGCATCCAGCGTTCTTTCGGATCACACATTCAGTGCTGCTAGAGGCAGGGCCGGATTTGCCACAAGGCCACCGAGGCCAGGTCTCGGGACGGCAGTGGTGCAGGGGCGGCGCCGCTCCTGCGGTGACTTCGCGGCCGCCCCCCCTTCAGGCTGTCCGTTAAAGTCGATTAAGGGCACCGGTGCCCTTAGAAATGATGGCCGCGAGCCGCCCACTACTGCGCATGCGCCGTTCCGAAGCCGGCCGGGCTTGGGAAAGCTCGTATGCGCTCGGCTGGGCGGCGCATGTGCAGTAGCGTGATTGCGCTGCCCGGCGCCATTTTTGAAAAGATCGAGGAGTAATGTCAGCGGTGCGGCGGCGGGGGGAGAGAGATGACATCTCTCATTGCCTGCACTGCTGTTCCACCCTCCTCCATCTGGTGGCAGCCAGGCAGCATGGCAAGTGACATCAACATGTGGTGGCTGCCAGGCAGCATGGCAAGTGACATCAACATGTGGTGGCAGAGTGGCAAGTGACATCTCCATCTGGTGGCAGCGTGGCAAGTGACATCTCCATCTGGTGGCAGCGTGGCAAGTGACATCTCCATCTGGTGGCAGCGTGGCAAGTGACAGCTCCATCTGGTGGCAGCGTGGCAAGTGACATCTCCATCTGGTGGCAGCGTGGCAAGTGACAGCTCCATCTGGTGGCAGCGTGGCAAGTGACAGCTCCATCTGGTGGCAGCGTGGCAAGTGACAGCTCCATCTGGTGGCAGCGTGGCAAGTGACATCTCCATCTGGTGGCAGCGTGGCAAGTGACATCTCCATCTGGTGGCAGGCAGGCAGTGTGGCAAGTGACATCTCCATCTGGTGGCAGCGTGGCAAGTGACATCTCCATCTGGTGGCAGCGTGGCAAGTGACATCTCCATCTGGTGGCAGCGTGGCAAGTGACATCTCCATCTCGTGGCAGGCAGGCAGTGTGGCAAGTGACATCTCCATCTGGTGGCAGCGTGGCAAGTGACATCTCCATCTGGTGGCAGCGTGGCAAGTGACATCTCCATCTGGTGGCAGCGTGGCAAGTGACATCTCCATCTCGTGGCAGGCAGGCAGTGTGGCAAGTGACATCTCCATCTGGTGGCAGTGTGGCAAGTGACATCCCCATCTGGTGGCAGGCAGCGTGGCAAGTGACATCTCCATCTGGTGGCAGGCATAGTGGCAAGTGACATCTCCATCTGGTGGCAGGCAGTGTGGCAAGTGACATCTCCATCTGGTGGCAGGCATAGTGGCAAGTGACATCTCCATCTGGTGGCAGGCAGTGTGGCAAGTGACATCTCCATCTGGTGGCAGGCAGTGTGGCAAGTGACATCTCCATCTGGTGGCAGGCAGTGTGGCAAGTGACATCTCCATCTGGTGGCAGGCATAGTGGCAAGTGACACGCTCAGGGCTCCCGATGATTCTGCATTATGGTGAGTTGAACTATTTCATTTTACATTACAATGTAATGATATAAGTAATGTGTTTCAATCATCCTGACACCATAACAACCAAGGTGCTGGGGATGATTGAAGCACTAACACCAGCCATTGCCCTGAAAAATTGCCCTGAAAAATTGCCCGCAAAAAATCCTTACCCCTCGCGCGCTTACCCTGAAGTATTTTTAGTCTGTACAATTAAAGTCAGTTATTTTCAGTGTTCTCGTGTATGGAGATATGTTTTTAACTGATCTATTGTAGAAGTCATCGATAAAGGACAAGACTTGTGTGTGTGTGTGTGTGTGTGTGTGTGTGTGGGGGGGGCGGCATTGAAGGACCCAGCCTTGGGGCGGCAAAGGGAGTAAATCCGGGCCTGGCTAGAGGCATTGTAACCGATCACAGGGTGCGCCTGTCCACCGACTCGGTCAATAAACTGACCTTCATAAAAATGAATCAGTCTTGGATCACCACCAGCTACCAAGCACCTGATGCTGATGTAACCAAATAATTTTTTTTGAAATGTCAGATCCCTTCAAGACTGCCTATGCTGATGCTGAGTGACTATCCTGTTATGCTGAGTGACTGTCCTCTTCCTCAATGATCATGCTGATAGCTTGTAAGAACATTTTTGGTTCTGGGAGCCGCCACCAGTGGCTAAGGCCCAATTTTTCAGCCCCTGTTTAACAGGGGCGTGTAATTACAATTTTTAATGCAATACTTTGCAGCAGGGCTCGTTCCTGCGCTCCAACTATAGTATCCATGAGGGGCTGCAGTGTTGTGGCACCAGCACCAGTGCCTAAGGCCCAGTTTTTCTGCCCCTGTTCAACAGGGACATGTAATTAGAATTCTTGATCTAATATTTCACAGCAGAGCCCGTTTCTGCGCCCACCAACTGGGGGGACCTGCAGTGTTGTGGCACCAGTACCACCACCATCACCAAAGGCCCAATTTTTCTGCCCCTGTTCAACAGGGGCATGTAGATACAATTCTTGATTTAATATTTCACAGCAGGGCCCTGTGAGGGCTTACAGTGTTGTGGCCACAACAACATCTAAGGCCCAAATTTCTGCTGAGTATATAGGGCATGCCCCTACTTTCAAACATCCGACTTACAAACGACTCCTACTTGCAAACGGAAGGAGACAACAGGAAGTGAGATGAAATCTACCCCTAGGAAGGGAAATTCTCTCCTGTAAGAGTTAATATGGGAAAAACCTGTCTCCTCTCCACTGATGCTTTATCAACAATCCTTGTTTCACTAAAAACTCAAAATTTTCAAAAAACATTTGTCATTGGGACAGAAAGTGAGGTGAAATCTTCTGAAGAGGTAAGAGAAGCTTAAAAATAGATTTTTTGGCTAAAGCTACACTTTAAAAATGTACCAGTTTAAAATTACAAACAGATTCTACTTAACAAGAAAACCTACAGTCTCTGTCTTGTTTGCACCGCCTGTATACTGCTGTTCAGAATATATAGGGCCTGGGGGCACAACGCCTTTCCTTTTTTTAATTGGGGTGCGGGGTTCCCCTTAATATCCATACAAGGCCCAAAGGGCCTGGTAATGTAATGTTTGCACCGCCTGTATACTAAGCAAAAAAAGAAAAGGCAAAATGCCAAGAGGAAATCTCAACTACTCCTAAATACCAATGCCTGTAGTCCCTCCAGGAAATGTAATGGCCGTACCTTGGCCTGAACCTTTCAATGGGGATTCTTTAAAACAGACAGTCACACCGTCAAAGTTCGGTATCTCGGATTATGAATAAAAATCTGAGACACCAGGACTTAGTTGTCCTCTGAGTTATATGTAATCATATAGAACAATTCGTGGAAACCACAAAGACACTCTTCCATGAGGACAAGTCGGTAATGAAGGTATAAATTTTTATTAACAACTATCCAAAAGATTGAAAATACTACATTTTTAATATATAGATATCACTAAACAACCCTATTTCCCAATTATAATTAAAAAGACCTAATGTCTGGAGAAGGTATAGGTGGCCACCAATTTCTAAATAAAGTTCATGCAACACTCATTCTCACATACACGCACACTGGGAGATCTTGATTGCTCATAAGATCTGTTTAAATTGTGGATGTGCACATCAGGTGATCAAAAAGGTTAATCCAAAAAAGGCTGATATAGATAATGTTAATGAGCAGTCTCGATCACGGATGGTATAGTAACAGTTTATGGCAATCTTATAGATAATATAAAGTGCGAGTGTGATGAGGTAATTCCTTATTGCTTCCGTGAAGCTAGTTTATGACATTTGCAGCTTCAGTTTCACCATATAACAGAAGTCTGTTCAAAGGTAACCAGAAATTAAAATGGCACAGAAGATGTTATACAGCATCTAAGCGAGATTTAAGAAATGAATCTAACTTTACCATCAGCTGGAGCGGTTCATCAAGCAGCCCATCATGTCAGATATCAGGAGATCCAGTATACAGAGGGCGGTATTCAAAAGAGACATCACCGGTCTATAGGTAGCTGTCACTGGAGCTGAAGTGCGGTGTCCGGCTTACTGATCTCTGTGCAGCTTCCCGCTTTCACAATGCTTGTGTTCATCAGCTGTTTTTGTAGAGATTATTCTCGCTGTTATTACATATAGAGTGTCCGCTGTTGAAGCTGCTGTCATCAGGCTCTCAAGCTAGATCACGGTCAGTAGGAAACGAAGAGACATGCAGAGCGGTTTAATGAATATAGCTGTGTGGCCATCCATAAATCCTCCTCAGAGATACCAGTTAGTGCTGCTTACATGTTTCGCTAATTCAATAGCTTCCTCAGAGCATGCGCATTAGTATGTTGGTCTGGTTTATATCATTATGGCAATCAAGTTTCAATTAGTTACAACAGATCCACTTCCACAATGCTTGAGTCATTCATGGTATCTTTCACCCGTGCATAAACAAACAGAGTGCTGGAGAGCACACAGAGTTTAACCCTATATACATCAAAAATTGTCTCTAGTATTGGACTTTAAACAAACAAAGTAGCAAAATACTAGATAAAATGAAGTAGAGAAACCTAGTCAAGAGAAGTTAGAAACTAAGTCATCTGTATCTTCACATACATTACTTATTTATATGTGGAAACTAGTCACTTTTTTCATCGCACAACTTTGTGGATATTATGAGCAGCACAGTTGGCTGATATAAAAGGATAAGGGAACTACATAAGTAGGGATAGAAGAAATATCACTGTTGCGCAGAAAATTTAAATAGCAGGTCTCCATTCAGCCAATCACTTAGTTCATGACACTGCTTTCTGGATATTATGAGCAGCGCTGGTGGCTTCTATAGAAAAATTGGGAAAATACAAAAATAGGGATAGAGGAAATATCGCTGTTGCATAAAGAGTTTAAGTAGCAGGTCTTAGGTCATACTTATTGACCAACAATAGGTCATGCTTAAAATATATGGGCCATGCTTAAAGTATAATCATAGATACCTCTGCCTCATTCCCATTATCTGAAGAATCCCCATTTTTATTCCCAAAACAGTTCTTAAAGAGACATATTGTCGGTGGATGGTATTTCTCATTGTTCTAAAAAAACTGATAAGTTACATTCGTTGTTTAAGCCTCGTGGCTGCATACTTTTTAACATAAATAACCACATCTTTTCCTTCTGATATAGCACTTTATCAAAATCACCTCTCCGTGGAGGTGGGTGTAGCCTGTATACTGCTGTTCAGAGTATATAGGGCCTGGGGGCCCCACGCCTTTCCTTTTTTAATTTGGGTCCCCCTTAATATGCATACAAGACCCAAAGCAGCTGGTAATGGGCTGTGGTGGGGGGGGTAACCATGCCTTCTTGCGAACAAAACCGGGGGGTGTTCGGCTCATCCCTATTGCCCGGGTTTCAGAGGTGAAGGCTCCTAGTTTCACTGTTTGAGAGCGATTTTCCAGGAACGATGCAAACCATTGTAGCTCTGAATCTGTGACTCCCACTACTTCTGTAAGGCGGATGAGTAGGGTGTTGTGGTCCACAGTATCGAACACTGCACTGAGGTCCAGCAGTACCAGGAGACTTGATTCTCTGTCATCTGCAGCTTCGAGGGCGTCGTCCCATACTTTGGGGAGTGCCGTTTCTGTGCCCTGGCCAAGAAGATTGTGTGTGTCCAGGTGGAGTTGCAGCTGTTGTACAACTGCTTTCTCCATGACCTTGGAGATGGTGTTGAGACTTGTTATCAGTCTGCGGTAGTTAGGGTCTTTAGGGTCGAGGTTGGGTTTCTTTAGAAGAGGTTTGAGACAGAAAAATAGAGGGAGCAGGGACCCCAACTCCAAGCTCTCTAAGGGGGAGGTGCAAGCGGACTATCTCAGTACAAGTAAAGGGGGTAGCCAGCAGAAACAGTAGGCATATATATAAAAAACACAATTTTATTTATACAAAAAGTCAAAGGGATGTATAATACAAACTGTATATAAAAAATATGCCCAGATAAGATGGAATATTCAATTTCGACTAGTTTCGCGGGAAACCCGCTTCATCAGGAAATGTATCTGTGAATAAAATACAATGCAATAGAATATAAATGTTGTACAAGGTGAAAGGAATTGAGAGGGATAATACCAAAACATGAAAGAGAAAAAGGGATTTTTTGTTTTGGGATGGTAAAGGCGATTTATAGACAGGTAAGGGGGGCTGCTTACCCATGTTGAGGTGCAAACAGAGTTCAGGCCCGACCCGGCGGGGTCTCACACGGCGACTGGGGAATGGGGAATACACAAATGAGGCCGCAAGGAGACAAACTTCTGCGTAAATACAGAATGAAGAGGTGTGTATATAAGTAAAACGATTGCATTGAATGTCTATGAACCACACCGTGAGAGTAAGTGAACAGAACACCAGAAGGCAGTGATGAGGGAGACCACAGAAAAATACAGAGGGGAAACAAAAATGAAAGCAATAAACTAGAGGGGTGAATGTGGTCAAAAGAAAAGGAAATAATTGAGAGAGACATTGATGATTGGCACCAAGGGAAATCATCCAAGGAAGCCGGACAGTGATTGGGTGGTGACAGTGAGCCATGTGAATACATGCATAGAAATACAAAAATGCAAAGAGAGGGCAGAATAAGTGTTTAAGAAACAGCTGAGAGGGCAAAGTTAGATAAGAGTGAGTAGAAAACAAACAATGAAGCCGAGGGAAGACCCAGGGACCAGGGTTCATGCAGGTGATGGGAATAAAATTGAAACACAGTTATACCTGTGCCAGGTAATATAGATGAAAAAAAAGGGGGGGTCCGGATGTACAGTTATATTTATTTGACCAGCAGATGGATGCTGATGCAAAGGAACCGATAGATATGAACTGGGATACAGGCAATATGCCTGTTAGGTGTCCAGTGTCTAACAAACCGGGTCCAAATCTATAAAGTGAAATAAATAAAAAGAGGTACGGTAAACATACTGTCACCCCCGCATCTCAAAGCAAGTGAGTGCAGTGGGCAGATAGCATGTAGGTAAGGTAGAGGACTTACTATAGATAGAGCTGGTCAAGGAGCCATCCGGATCCCACGTAGGCCTGTAAAGACTGCGGGGTAAAGCGCAGTATAAGTGTCTTCCAACCCCGTGACATCACGACAGCGCCGGTCTCGGCGTGGAGCGGCGTCACGGGGTCAAGGGTCCCGCAGGGAGCGTGCGATTTATGAGGTGTGTGGGAGCGAGGATGTCGGAACATTCTTTCAGAAGTTTTGTGGGAATTATGTCGTTTGGTGAAGTGCTGTCTCTGAGGCTTCTGATGATGTTTTTGGTGCTGTCAGTGGTGATTGGGATTAGTGAGAATTTCGTTCCTTGTGTGATGTTTGTATCGATTTCCTCTTTATGCTTTCCTTGATTGAGGTTGGTAGTTTTTTTCTGTTGAATTGTTTTCCGGATGTTATCGATTTTGTCGATGAAGAAGTCCGATAGCTTATTGCAAAATTCCTGAGTTTCATTTGCTGGGGGCTCTAGGCAGGTTGTGTTCATAGTCTGGGCGACTATTTTGAAAAGTTCCAGAGGGCGGTTTAAGGCTGTTGAGATGGTGTTCGAGAAATGTTCTTTTTTTGCTTTGAAGAGTGCTTTGTGATATTTCTCGGTGAGAACTTTGTAGTTTGAGTGGTTTTCTTTAGTAGAGTTTCTTCTCCAGGCTCTTTCAGCTCTTCTGCGTTTGCGCTTCAGTAGAGTAAGGGTGCCAGTGAACCATCCCGATTTTTTTTTTGCGGATGAGTGTTCTGTGTTTTGGGGCCACTGAGTCTGTTGTTTGTAGTAATGCCTTGTTTAAGGAGTTGAGTATTTGTTCAGTTGAGTGGTTTAAATTTAGCGTTGCTATTTTGTTCGATAATGAGGTTTTGAACAGTTCAGAGTGTAGTTTCTTCCTGAGATCTAGACCAATGTGTTGTTATTGTTTGATTCCGTTTTTGGAGGGTGGTGTTGGTGGCGATTTTGAATTTGATGGCG